>NC_080835.1:49257447-49860364 GCF_030435755.1 Ochotona princeps
ATCTGTTTACCTACTTTTTTTTTTTTTTTTTTTTTTTTTTTTTTGCTTACCTACTTCCATGAACACCATTTTAACTAGCATCCAGTCCTATTTCATGACATACATACAGTGAATGATGCTAGTGGACAGGACTGAGGAGAAGAGAAGACAGAAGGGACTGTTCTGCTTTGCAAGGAACCTCTGGAAACAAGTGGCTCTGGTCCACTGCGGAGATGCTCTTTGCTGGACTTTGGAGTGCCGCAGGAAGTGGAGCCTGGTCATCTGAGCTTTTTGCAGCCACAGAGTTGTCTTAAAGAAACAGTGTTCCCTGGTATCTTCCGCCTCTAGAGTGTTCCACCAAGATAAGTCTTTCTCGAATTATTCAGTGGAAAACCAGCATCTGAAATGTGTGTATATCCTATTTAATCTCCAAATACTGGAAGTGTCCTGATTCAGAAAAAATTTAGAGACGAGAATTGAAAAACCTTGGATAATTTAATTGTTGTGTCCTATGACCTCAGTTTTCATCTGACACAGAAAGGGAAGCTGAGGTCTAAAGAAGAAAGGAGTCAGTAGGATTCTCCCCAATTTGAAGTTAGAATTAGGTGTTCTATCAACACCTGTCCAAATCTTGTCCAAATGAGTAACTGAACCTAATGAGGTACCCCTTGTTTCTTGGTCAGGAGCCTTACCTGGGTCCACGAGGATCATGTATGGGAGCATTGGAGGAGTTCTGGTTCTGCCTCACAAGAGTCAGAGAAGACACCCAGGAAGTCTGTGTGTAGAATGACTAATGGCTGTAGTTGTTTCTGCCATTGTGTCCTCTATGAAATAAGAGTGAATGCAGTATATGGGTTGACCAGGCCCTCAGTGCTCACTCTAGGGGAGCTATTCCCAGCTGTACCAACTCGGTCCTCCAGGGCCAGCTGAAGGGCTGACACCTGTATTTTTCCCCCAGGTATCTCTGAGCTCACCTAAGTGCTTCATCCTTCCCTTTCTACGGGGACTTGACCTTTCTTATATCTGCTGTCCTTTGGGACCCTAAAAATGCTGAATGGCAAAAAGATAGTTTTTAACAAAGAAAACCTTGCTATAAATAAATTAGGTTGTATGGAGAAAAGCATAAAGGTTTTGGATTCTAAGCTATTAGTATTTAAAGCCAATTCTGAAAGTAACTTGTGACTTTTAGTATCTGTTAAAATCTGAATTTCAGTCTTTATATTGCTAAAACAAAGGTAACACAGCTTATTTTACAAGACTGATATGATGTGATAGGCTATATCAACATTGATATTATATTAAAGCCTATGTAATACTTAATGTTAATTATGTAATTACATTTCATAAATCTAATACTTATTCATTCAATAAATGTTTTAAGTCATTACTACATAGCTAATATTGTTCTAGATGCTGATATACAAATAAACAAAACAAAGTCTTGTGCTCATAAAGCCTGATATCTGCCAAAAAAGGACAGCTTATTAGACAAGAGCAAGTAATTATGTAAATAAATTTCAGGAGGAGGAGAGGAAGGGGAAATGGCTGAAAGGATTTGGTCAAGGAAACTCCCTTTAACCACAATTTTTTTTTGTCATTTTGTTTTTGGCTAATATTAAGCAGCTCATTCGTAGGGAAGATGTGTAAACATAAAATATAATCCCTTGTCCTGGGCCTGGAGTGGTAGCCTAGAGGCTGAAGGCCTTGTCTTGCACTCACTGGGATCCCAAATGGGCACCGGTTCTAATCCCAGTGGTCCCGCTTCCCATCCAGCTTCCTGCTTGTGGCCTGGGAAAGCAGTCAAAGCATGGCCCAAGCCTTGGGCTCCTGCAACTGTGTGGGAAACCTGGAAGGGGCTCTTGGCTCCGGGCTTCAGATCGGCACAGCTCTGGCTGTTGTGGCTGCTTGGGAGTCAATCAACTGATGAAATATTTTCCTCTCTGTCTCTCCTCAGTGAATATCTGACTTTCCAATAATAATAGTAATAAAAAAGTATAATCCCTTGTTCCATGGCTGATGGACTGAATTGTGGCACTTAGATTTTGAAACGGCTAGTAAAATGACAAACTAGAGATAGTGATGCAGGCTTGGTGTGATATAACGTAAGAGATAGACTATTATGAATTTTTCATTGTACTACAATGTTAATCGCAAAAGAATGAGAAATTATTTTCAGGAAAAGGGCATTGATTAAAACTTACAGATTTTTTCCATTGGAATTCTGTGTAAATGTGAATAAATCATATTAAAAAGAAATAAGCTCTCATAAATGTTTGTATGAAAAATCAATATATGTACATCACATATGTATCCTGCAGATTGTATATATTTAAAGAAATGAACAGTAAACAGAAATACATACAAAGTATGAAGATAGAAAATTTCTGCAAAGGTGCAGAAGACATTGTTAATGACCATTGCCTTTGGGTAAAAAAGCGAACTATCAAAGGAATCAATGTTGAAAGTTTGCTGTTTGAAATGTGTTATCTTGTGCTTATTTTTATTATGTATCTTTTTTTTTTTTACAAAAATGAGACATACAGCAAATTCTGGTTCTTCCCTCACTAACTTCTAGCTTTACTATACAGATAAAAATATGAAAATTAACTCATGTTCCTCTCCATGCTGTGAGAAGGAACTAAGATAAAGCTCCAAGCCCTGAAAAATGCCATTGTGCCACCAACTTGGGATTTCAAGCTGCCCTCACAGAAGAGGAATAATCCATTTGGGTATATAAAATGATAACAACCACATCTTTTTTTTTTCTTTTACTATATTGGCTTAGGCCATATTGGCATTTTCCCATTCTTATAAAAGTAGAAAATTCTTCCTTGTATTAGAGTCAACCCATTTAATTTTTAAAGTTTTACTTAAACTTGTCCCAAGTTAATTTCTAGTATATTTTCTGTTGGCACACTCTCAGAGGAACTTTCCTAACCCTCTTGTATTAGAACTGTGAAAAGTTCTTTCTCAAAGAATATAATTCCTTTCTTTTATGGCAATGATAACAACACTCAAGTACATGTTTATTTGTGAATTATTTATTTCTCTTTTTATTAGACTGCAATGTGTCAAGGCAGAGACTTCTTCGTTTCCTCACTAAGTTCAGCTTTTAGCAGTGTGTGTAAAAGAAGGTTGGCTAGTGAAGCAGAGAATTTGTGAGAATAGTGAAAAGTCTCACTACTTTTTGGGAAACATATCTGGTGGGGTTTTAGTTTTTTTTTTTTTTAAGAAAAGTAATTATCAGAATAAAATAGCATTTTTAGTTGCATATTGCTTACCAATTTCAACCATATTTGCTGTGTCTGTGTCACTCTTACAGGGAGGAACCAATTATCCTTCATACAGTTGATTCATGCATTAGTATTTGGCAGTGCTGTTTTATCAGAACTGTCTTGGAGGCAGTTAGATAGGCATTTACTGCAGAGATAATGATCTGTGAATTAATCACTTATTTAAATGTTTATTGAGTGCCAGGCAACAGGAGTGCGAACATAAATGAGAGGTTGTCCTTTCACTCAGGTGATAGGTATGCAAAATATAATTACACTGTGTAAGTGGCTTAGCAGTAGTAAACCCAGGAGAAACACAAGGGAATTGGACTTTGTCTAGAGGAATCACAGTTTTCAAAAGGTAAAAACTTGTGAAGAGGGAGTGTGGCACAGTGGTTAAGTTAAGCTGCCTTTGGGTCACCTGAAGCCTCGTTTGAGTCTGGATACTCTTGGCTCAGCTTCCTGAGCCTAGGAGGCAGCAGATGATGACTCAAGGGATGCTGCCATTCAGGTGGAGTGCTGGATAGAGTTCTGGGCTCCTGGCTTTGGCAATGCACGCTATGCACTGACTGTTGCAGACATTTGGGAGGTAAGCCAGCAGATGGAAGATTGCACCGGTTCACATACTTATCCATTTCCCTACTTGTGGCCTGGAAAGGCAACAGAGAATGCCACAAGTCCTTGAATGCCTGTATCCATGTGAAAGACCCTGCGGAAGCTCCTGGCTTCTGGCTTGAAGACTGGCCTAGCTCCAGCCATTGTGGAAGATCCCTTTCTATCTCTGTAGCGCTCTCTCTATCTCCTTGTCTCTGCAAATATGCCTTTCAAATAATTTTTTTTTAAAGAATGAAGATATTAAGCCCAGACCAAAATACATAAATGTCTTTATTGTCCTGGAAATAGGACATGAGATCAAAATCAAACATACAAATAATGATGGACGACATCATTATTTATGCGTGGGATGAGATCAAAGGTCTTATAAAGACAGGGGATATGCAGATGACCAGAGAGTATGCCGCCTTGTAGAAAAGATATTTGAAACTTAGTGTTGCAAGAGGTGTTGAACTTGAAAAAATTGGGATCTGGCTGAGGTCTGGGCAGCCACAATAAGAGCTTCTATACATTACTACCCTAGTAATGATCATGACTATGATCTGGAGGCACCACGTTTCAGGACACTCAACCAGATTATCAAGGACATCAGGAAAAAGCAGCGTGCAGTGAATGGAAAAATAGTATAATGAATAATACTATGGGTAAAGGTACATTTGAACCATTTGGAAGTGGTGTTAGGCCTATCCTGAATCACAGGAATGCCAGTTTTCATATGCCGCTCGTATGTCATATACATCCAGAGTTGCCGGGAATAGCCAATAACCAAGACATCATGACTATGAAAAGTAATTGCTGGAACCCTGGGAGACTCTTTAAAGTGTGGCCTGTGTAAAATGCTCTCATGCTTTTTCTGTTTTAAAAGATCTATGTTTTATTTTTCATTTTAGAGATAAATTTACAGAGAGGACAGAAAGAGAGATAGAGCTAAAGAGAGAGATACTAACCATTCAGTGGTTCATTCTTCAAATGGCCATAATGGCTAGTGCTGAGCTGTCCTGAAGCCATTAACCAGGGGCTTGTTTCAGGTCTCCTACTTGGGAGCAGGGTCCCAAGGATTTGAGCCATTGTCTGTTGCTTTCCAAGGTCGTAAGCAGGAAGCTGGATAAGAAGTAGAGCAGCCAGAACTTAAACCAGCAACCATATAATGCTGGTACCACAGGTGGAGGATTCGTCTACTACTATACCACTGTTGCAGTCATATATATATATAATGATTTATATATATGTATATATATGTATATATATATATATATATAAAATGATTTATTTATTTGAAAGGCTGAGTTACTCAGAGAGAGGAAAAGACAGACAGATCTTCTATCTACTAATTCACTTGCCAAATGGCTGCAATGACCCAGGCTGGGACAGGCTGAAGCCAGGATTTTGGAGTTTCCTCCAGGTCTTCCATATGGGTTCAGAGGCCTAAGCACTTGGGCCATCTTCCACTGCTTTCTCGGGCACATTCGTAGGGAGCCCAGTTGAAAGTAGAGCAGCCAGAATTCAAATCTCTAGTGTTGCAGATAGTGGCTTTGCTTGCTGTGTTATCTCTTGCAATAATTTCTTATACTATATATGCTATTTGAGCACTTATTGCACTTTTATTTATTGCTAACTGGCGAAACAATGTCCGCTACTAGTTTCCTTTTTCATTTTTGATTGGTAAAAAGAATGATTTGTTTTATGACAACACAGTTAAATTGCTCAAGTCTTTTATTGAATGGGGACACTCTTAAAGTAGCAGAATTTATTTTTAGCATTAAAAAGTTGGGCATCATTCAATGACCCTGTAGATAGTTCATGTGTGAGTTACTCACAATATCAGTTTGTAGTCTTTGAGTTTGTCTTCTGGATACATTTTGTAATATTAACATAAGGTTAAATGGGAGATGTTCTTTTGTCTTAAACTAAGATATCTGCTAGTTAAATCAATGGTTACAAAAAAGAACCACAACAAAAACAAATACAAAACCCAACACAGGGCTCGGCAGCGTGGCCTAGTGGCTAAGGTCCTCGCCTTGATCCCATATGGCCGCTGGTTCTAATCCCTGTGGCTCCACTTCCTCTCTGTCTCTCCTCCTCTCAGTATATCTGGCTTTGTAATAAAAATAAAATAAATCTTTAAAAAAAAAAAAACCCAACACAAGCCTGATCAATGATACTAGCAGTGTCTGAATATCTGTGACTACAGAAATGGCTGATTTCTTTACTGAGTGACTGTCACCATGATGTCTCCAAGGAATAAATCATATTAAAGTATTATTTTACTACAAAAACCAGATTCTTTATTAGCATTATAAAATAGACATATATGTGTGTGTATATATATATATATATATATATATATATATATATATATATAACATATATACATATAAGCCATAGTTATAAAAAGAGATGAGAAAGAAACTTCTTCTGTCTGCTGGTTCACTCCCCAGATGGCCGTATAGGCAGGCCTGGCCCAGGTTGAAGCCAGGATCCAGAAGCATCATCTGTGCATCTGACGTGGGTGGTATGGGCCCAAACACGTCATATTCTGCTGCTTTTCCCAAGCCATTAGCAGACAGCTGGATCAGAAGTAGCACAGCTCAGACACCAACTGGCACCTATATTGGATGCCAGCATTGCAGGTAGTAGTTTTACGCACCACCCCCACCACCACCCCATACCACCTCCAGTGAGTAATTTCAATGATTTAAAAGAATTCATTCTTTTAAGACTTACTTGTTTTTATTGGAAAGGCAGAATTACAGAGAGAAGAAGAGACAGAGGGAAAGATCTTTAATCCACTGGTTCTCTCCCCAAGTGGCTGCAACAGCTGGAGAACTAAAGCCAGGAGCCAGGAACTTTTTCCAGGTTTCCCATGTGAATGCAGGGTCCCAAGATTTTGGAACATCCTCAACTACTTTTCTGGGCCACAAGTAGGGCGCTGGATGAGAGGTGGAGCAGCCAGAACATGAACCAGCACCCATGTGGAATCCCGGCATATGAAAGGCAAGCATTTAGCTACTGGGCTATTGTGCCAGGTCCAGGAGCTAATTCTTTATAAAATAGAGCAGATAATTTCCAGTTAAGTAGGTCTTACCCACCATTTTGTTTTGTTTCTTCCTAATGCTGTTCTAAGGATCTTTAAATTTCCATGTTAGACTTCACTCTATCCTCCCCCCTCCTTAGCGTATCTTCTGATTCTCCTCCTATAGTTTAGACAAAGAATGCTCAGTAATTTAAATGTACATGATGTTGGGGCCAGAGTGGCGATATGTCAGGCTAATCCTCTGTCTATGGCATTGACATTCCATATGGATGCCAGTTTGAGCCCCAGCTACGCCACTTCCAATCCCACTCTCTGCTTATGGCCTGGGAAAGCGGCAGAGGATAGCCCAAGTCTTTATGACTCTACACGCATGATGGAGACCTGAAAGAAGTTTCTGGCTCCCAGCTTTAGATCACTCAGCTCCAGCCATTGTGGCCACTTGGGAAGTGAACCAACAGATGGAAGACCTTCTCTCTGCATCTCTTTTTCTCTCTCCATAAAGTATCTGCCTTTCAAATAAAAACAAACCAATCTCAAATAAATAAATAAATAAATAAATAAATGTACATGATATTTTGACTTCTGACAAATTTTAAAATCTCATCTCTGGCAACTAAATAGTGTGACTGTTAAGTATCTTATTTTACAAATTGGTTTATAATTTTGAGCATTAATTGAAGCTTTATACAAAGATATGTAACTCATGTTTATCTTTGAATGAGTATTAATTATTTAATTTACCCTACTTCCTAGGGGACAATGGTACTTATCTAGATTATTCATGTTATAATTACTGAAAATATTCTTGAAAATTTTACATAATTAAATTCCCATTTCAAATTGCAGGAAATACTAAAGTATGGAAAGGATCATGCAGAGTCATAGTGAAATTTGTTGGCTTTTATTATTCTATTTCAATATATGGGAAAGGGTCATTCCAAAATTAATGTATAAAAGTCAAATCAAACGTATGGCTTTGGGATGTGTTTTTGTTGCATTAGGTAGAAGGTCATTAGATACTTGTTCCTGTGTTAGTGCCTGGGTTACATTTTGCATACTGTCTCTATTTCTCATTATAGTTTCTGCCTAATACACACCCTGGGAAGTGACAGGTGATGGCTTAAACTTGGGTCTCTGAAGACTCAGATAAAACTTTTGATATTTGACGTCAGCCTGGCCTAGCCCAACTGGGAATTCAATGAGAGATCTCTATTTTCCTGTCTGTCTGTCTTCTTTGCCTTCCAAGCAGATAAAATACCTAAATGAAAAAAAAAAAACATAAAGAGATAAGTTATTTAGTGTGAAAAATTTAAATCTGTGAATAGTTTTTACAGTATATGTTTTCACAAACTTTTTGGTGACCCTCTCATAAACATGATTGAAAAAATTTTCCCTAGCATAAACTTATAATATTTTCCATGATTCCTACTTAATGAGACTTAATTAATTAATTAGGGGAGCGCAGATTTACAGGAAAAGAGAGATCTTGTGTCTATTGTTTCACTGTCCAGAAGCTCACAATGGCCAGATTAGCTGGGTCCAAAGCTACAGGCTAGGAAAACAATCCAGGTCTCCCATATGGGCTGTAGGGACTCAACAGCTTTAGCTGTCAATTCTACCTTCTCATGGCATGTTCCTTGCCATTCAAGGGAAGCTGGTGCCAGTAGCCAGATCTGGGAATTGAAACCAGGTGCTCTAATGTGGGGGGTAGTTTGAACTTCCACGATAAATACTTGCTCCTGTACAAACCTTTTGAAATGCTCTCATATTATTACCTGTGAAATATTGAATGTATATATGTACATATACATAATTATGGTACAGTCCAAGAACAAATTAGGAAACTGGTAGAAATGCATAATACTTCGTTGGCATTTGAATAACTTGTAAGTAGAAGACCTAGAATTTGGACCCAGATCTTTTAGACTATAAATTATTGGTGGAAATTATGTGAGTTTGTGTTTGTGATGTGCACTGTATAAAGAAAAAGCAAAATTCAGTAAGGAAGAAGGAGGGTGTGGATAATAGAGAGAATGGAAAGTATTATTATGCACCTAAATCTGTATTATGAAATTTATTGTTTATTTAAATAAATACATATTTTCAATTACCTTCAGGGAAACTAAAACAAGGCACAGGATGCAAAGACAAAGAAAATAGCTCCGCATAATGCTGAAGGAATCAGTAAATGGTGAGTATTGAAAATGGAAAGATGGCACTTGACTAAGAACATTTGGTTATATTCTCAATGTGGGTGAATCATCAGGCTTTCAGACATGGTAATGACAGATCATCATATGTGTGCCTGGAAACACCCCTGAAGAGGTTGAGGTGAATGGATGGAAATGAGGTGTAAAGGTAAGTCTGCAGTGTGATGGAGACAGAGCCCAATTAGCAGGCTCCAGCAATTATCCTGATGGGAGTTGTAAGTGAATGTCCAAGTTTCATCTCCAAGCACTGATGGATTGAAACCCTGGGAATGGATGGGGCTATTCGGAGGAGAAACAGGGAGGAAAGGATAGAAGGCCAATGATTTAACTTCCCCAAAGAATAGTTTAAAAGGACTTGGAAAATAAGATGAAGGATCTTTCCTTGGATATGCAGAGAGGATCAAAAATCATTACCTAAAATCTGTAATTCTAAAACGTGGGATGATCAGAAGTCTCAAGAACATCGTTTCCTTTACACGGGCATCCAGGAACACTTGAAGAGCATCTTGTCAATGATTTCTCTAGATTAAGAGCCAGGCCAAGCCCAGGGCAGGTTGGCTCTGTTATCACTTCCTCCCACCTAGGCTCGGTCCCTCCAGATCTCTAGCTCCAGAATTCTAGTCTCTGATAACTCACATAGACTCTGGAAACAAAACAGAAAAAGCCTAGGAATCTGGCAAGTTTTTTCCTCCTTCCTGTGCAGTGACACTTGGCTGAGCTCTATTATCACTGTCTTCAGGCTTCCTCACCCCTGGGGTTGCTGATTAATCTGTCTATTAATGAGCTGTCACTGGCATGACCTTGTTCAAAAGTTGTTAATGAGGCCCTCTGCTGTTCAGGGAGCATAGCGGACTCTGGGTCCCAGTGGCTTATCCAGGGCCTAGAGGGACAGCTGGGGTGAAAAGACAGAATCAGACCTGGTGAGAGGTTTAATGACTTAGCAGAAGACCCAACCCTCCTAATGAACTCATTTTGGCAAGCAGCCATGCATGATGTCTAACTCCCTGCTGACCTAAGGTTTTACCAGAATGGGTATGGCCTAGAACAGTAGTGATTTTCTTCTGAGTGGCTGACTGCCTGTTCTCCTGAAACACTGTGATATTTCAAATTCTCAAATGAAGAGATGGTTTTGTATTGTCCACAATTGTTGCCTCAAAAGCAATTGTACAAGCTTTGTGATTGGTCTTTGACCCACAAGCTCTGCCCTCTTACCACCCAGTCTCCAAACTGCTGCCAATGTGAGCTTTCAAAGACATATCGGTTATTTCATGCTTATGATCTTCTAGTGGTAACAGCTGTTTACCTTAACTGTTCTTTCACCATCTTCATTATCATCACCATCATTAACATTTCTATAACACTTCCTAAGCATTCCTCAGTGTATCTACACCTCTGGACAATGCAGCAAAGTAATGTGTTGTGTTGATCTCCGTTGTAAAGATAGCTTGAGCCAAGATATACCATGTAACTTTCCCAATGTCTTAGCCATTTTCAGAAACACTACTGCAGGATTATGACTTGGGATTTGTCCTTGGAGTTTTGTTCTTTCCTTTATGGAGAGAAGCAAGATGATTTTGGCCTTTGCACTTTTTGTACTTTCTTATTTGTCTTAGAATGCTTGTCTCCTATACAACTTCGAACCTTGACTCCCATTCATTCTTATACTTATTGATTCGCTATTACTTTAAATCATTTTGACTTAGGTATTCACAGCTTTGTTTAGATGTGTGTCTCCTTACTTCACTAACAGCTCTTATACATCAGGTTTTAGCTGGATTCAAGAACTTTTATTTTGTGGCTACCTAATATATATATATATATGTTGGGGAAATCAATATTTGACCTCTGTTTTGCTGCCAGGACTCTATTGCCATGTATTTCATCTTCCATATTTTTCTTACTTCAACAAAAAGAAACTCTGGAAACCTGATTGATGTGAGACTATTACTGGTGTCATTTGATACCTACTAAATATTAAATCATTAACAACTATCATGTGGTGAATTATTGTGGTCTCCTGCATTCTTTTTATACTCTTGCCATCGGCTCAGCTCCAGCCATTGGGTTCATTTGGGGAGTGAACCATTGGATGCAAGATCTTCCGCTCCATCTCTCCTCCTCTTCGTATATTTGCCTTTCCAATGAAAATAATAAATAAATCTTTAAAATATTTATTTATCTATTTGAAAGGCAGAGTCACAGAGAGAGAAGGAGGGATGGAGAGAGGTCCTCCATCCATTGGTTTATCCTCCAAATAACTGTAATGGCCAGAGGTATGCTGATCCAAAGCTGGGAGCCAGGAGCTCCTTCCTGGCCACGTACATGGGTGCAGAAGCCCAAGGCTTGGGCCATCCTCCACTGTTTTCCCAGACTGTAAGCAGAGAGCTGGGTCAAAAGTGCAATGGCTGGGACACCAACTGGTGCCCAGATGGGATACTGGTGCTTGAAGGTCAAGATTTAACTAACTGCAACACTGTGCTGGCCATAATTCAACACTTTTATAAATGTTAAACTGCTTTCTCTCATTATAAGACTATTTTTTGTTTAGAGTGATTTTGTTTGCTTTAAATACAGATATTCCAGCTTTTTTTGCATCATATATATATTATATATAATATATGTACTATGTGTATTTTATATATGTATATATATACATACTATTATATAAAACCTCTTATTTCCTTTTTAAAAGACATTTATTTGAAAGGTAAGATTACAGAGATTCAGCATCCAAATGACTGAAGCAACCAGGGTTGGGCCAGACAGAAGCTGAAAGCTAGGACTTTCACCACAGTCTTTCATGCGGGCCGAGGGACCAAAGTAATTGTGCCATTTTCTGCTACTTTCACAAATACATCAGCTGGAAGCTGGATCATAAGTGGAACAGCTGGGTCTCCAACTTGCATCCAAAAAGGGTGTCACATTACAAGCAGCTGCTTTACACACTATACTTCAACACTGGTTCCTACCCTTTTACTTTCAGCTGATTTTCATTTTTGAATCTGACACATTTCTCTTCTAAATAACATATAGTGGCTTCACACTCATTTAATGAATATTTTCAATTTTTCAGTTTTCGTTATAATGCCTAGTATATTTATGGCCAATGTTTTATTGAAATACTAGAATTTATGTCTACTATTTCAACTTTTTTTGATTTCTATAACGTTATCTCTCTTTGTTCCTGTACTTCTCCATTACTAACTGAGTCTGGTTAGATAATTCCTGGTATACAATTTAAATTTCTTTATTGCTTTTTTATTCCAATTTTAATTCATTTATATTAATTTTCCTTGAGTTTACAAACAGCAACTTCTAGAAACTTTTAAGAATTGCCCCTTTCTGGAAGTGGAGTGCCTTCGGAGGCCAAGAACTCTGAGGTCACCCATTCCTGTTTGGATCTACCACATGGGATGGACGAAGCTCAAATCCTTCCTCACAGGATCCAAGGTCATCAGAACAACAGCCAGGAGCCCTGAGTGGTCTGCAGACAGAAGAGCAGTAAACTTTCCTCAGGACTAGAGAGAGGAGCTTTCTCTGGTCCTTGCTCAGTTCCAACTTTGGATCTCCACCCTCTCTTGCAATGACCATCAGGGTCGCTCCAGAGACCCCCCCCCCCCAACAAACAAACAACAACAAAAACAACGAATTAGAATAGATAGAGAACAACAAGGAAAGCTTAGAATCAGACAGGAAATGATCAGCATGGATCCACATTTACCTTACTAGGTAGGACACAAAGATTAGTTACTCCTCACTAGGGTATTGAAGATTTCTCTGCATACCCCTCCTAAAACTGTTCTGCACCTCAACTGTTGACAAATGCCTTGTTAGAGTTATAAGCCAGTTTAGACCATCCTAAAATCTGCCAAGTTCAGCAAAATTATGCTTCAACACTATAAACCGCTAAATACTAAAATGAAAATAGACATGAGACAGCTGAATAGTGCCCTATAGCCATTTTAAGGTGTGTAGCAGCTGGTTCTGTATATAAACTAAAATTGAAACGTCAATGAAGTAGTCACAGGATGTGGTTAAAACTTGCATTTTTTTTTTGACATATTGGTTACTCAATACCATGTCAATTAATTCCATAATATTGTAAATTGTTGCTGATGTTGTGTTGGGGCTTTCAGTTGATGTGGATGATACTCTGCCAGCTCTACTTTCAGACCAGAGATGGTCTCCCCAAGAAACCGTTGAATTTATCTGGACAATAAGATGCTGGACTTTATGCTTGGTATATGTTTGCAAAGAAAGAATCTTGACTGAATTTGAACTGTAATACTGCAACAAGGTGGAGGAATCCACCATGGGGGGAGGGCATGGAGAGGGGTTGGGGGAATCCCAGAGCCTATGAAATTGTGTCACATAATGCAACATAATTAATAATAATAATAAAAAAGAATTATCCCTTTCAAAATGGCAAAGAAACTTAAATATCTTGGTATAAACCTAATCAAAGATGTGGGAGATCTCTAGGATAAAAATTATAAAACATTAAAAAAAGAAATAAAAGATGATATTGAAAGGAGAACTTTCCCATGTTTCTGTGTCAGTAAAATCAACATCAACAGCATGTTCATATTAATGTACAGATTCGATTCAATTCCAATCAAAATCCCAACAGTTTGCTCATATCTGGAAAAGATGATGCAAAAAATCCTTCTGAAAAACAAGAGACCACCAATAGCTAAAGCTATCTTGTAGAATAAAAACAAAGCTGGAGGAATCACAATTTCAGATTACACAGCATAAAACACAGAAGTGGTAATCAAAACAGACTGATACTGGTACAGAAACAGAGAAGAAGATAAGCAGAACAGAATGGAAATCCCAGAAGTGAGTCCAGACATGAGCAGCCAACTAATCTTTGACAAGAGAACTAAAAATAACCCAGGGAAAAGGTTTGATCTCTTTAACAAATACTATTGTGACAATTGGATATCAGCCTATAGACATAAGAAGCAAGACCCTCACTCCTACCTTGTACAAAAATCAGTCTACATTTAGAAATCTATTAACACATGCTGGTGTGGATCTGGGGAAAAGATACACTATTCCACTGTTGATGGGAGTGTAGACTAGTACAACAACTATGGAAGTTATTATGAGGAATATTCAGACAACTCAAAATTAATCCGTTACATGCTATCCCACTATTGGTAATATACACAAATGAAGTGAAAACTTCATATGATAAGATGACCTGCAATCCTATATGTATAGCAGCACAATCCACAGTGGCAAAGATACAGAAACGTCATTAATGCTGATGGAAAGAGGACTGGATAAAGAAACAACAGTACATCTACTCTATGAAGTACTACTGAGCTATTAAAAAGAACGAAATTCTACCTTTGCAACAAAATGGTCCCAGCTGGAGACCATTGTGCTCACTGAAATAAGCCAATCCCCAAAGGGTAAATATCTGTCTGTTCTGATTCAAGGCAACATTCATGTAAAATACACAGCAAATAGATATAAAGATGAACAAATAAATACATATGTTCTCATATATAAACTGTATAACGGAGACAAGCACATTGGGTAGTTAAGATATGCTGCAGTAGCCACCTCTTCTGAATAAAAACAAGATTCCCAGTGAAACAGTTAAACAAGCCTTGACAATATGGTACTAATATTTCTACCTTTGCCTATACCTACTGTGCCATCATACATTTAAATAGCAGAATGTTAAACTTATAACTATTACTAAATGATTATGCTACTGTAATAATATAGGGGAAATTGGTTGGAGGCAGAAACAAAGGAAAGGGTATACTCCCTATATTTACAAAACTGCATCATGAAAATAATATAAACAATTAGAAAGGCAAAACATAAAGAGGAAGCAAAACAACAAAAAACAAATGACAACTTTTTACAATCTATTTTAGATTAATGCAAACATTTTCAAAATTTAAAGTTTGTGTTCTTCTATTAATCCATTCTCTCCCTCTTTTTGCTACTACCATAATACAAGTAGCATTTTGTACATCACATGCATATCGCATGTGTATCAGTATACAATTATTGCTATATGCACTTGTCTTTTTTAAAAGAAAAATACAGATAAAATACATTAATATATATTTTCATATACACCTATGCAGGTAAATGATACTGTTTATGTCTCTCAGTGAATTTGAGCGAATCTATGCCTGATAGGCAAAAAAAAAAAAAAAAAAAAAAAAAACTAGCTTGGTTTGCTACAGAGGATTATCTTATCTTCTTTGGTTTATTGGTTTGCTCATAACAAATAAAGATGCTGAATGAAATGTCTGGAGATCATTAATAATAGAATCATAGCACAGATTTCTGGAATTTTGAAGCAAATCTATGCCCTTTTTGTGCAATTCAGATCTTTAGCGAACAGTCTTTTTGTTGCTAATATGCTTTAGTTTAGTTTGCAATCCGAATCATGGAATATAAATTGACAAAATAAACTGAACTCTCCATTGTTAATTGAATATTGTTTGAAACATCTTGCCATACGATTGAACATGTATACCAGGAATCAGTGACCAAAAAGAAATGTATAGAAAACACAAAGCTTGAGTATGTCCAGAAAGTGCAAATGAGTTTTATAACAAAGGGGCTCGGACTCATATTGTCTTTCATCCTCAATGTCTATGGCATCCTTTAGCATTCCTTATAATGAAATTTGTGAGGAACAAAATTTGGAATCTGGTTTAGATATGAATTTGTTTGAGGTACTGATGCCGTTAAAAGTTAATTCTTACAGGACTTCAGCCGCACTTGTGGTTGACTTTGAAGGAGGTGAAGAAGCTGAGTAGTGAGTAGAACTTCAAGTGGCATATTTGAATGTCTGTTATGTCAGAAGTGAAAACATGTTCAGAAGAATAGATTTATACTGATTTGTGAGCAGATGCTGATGGTTGGATAGATGGTCTGGGATTTATAAAGGACAGGACTTGTAAATGAGTGATGAAGCATCTGGGGAATTGGAGTATGGATGAACTGTTCTGGATGGGCACAAAGTGTGAAGATATTTGTGGTCTACCGAAAGGAATCCATGCAAAGGAGTTGGATGGCTAAACAATGTAAGCTGTAGAGGTCAACTACTCTCATTTCTCAATTACGCTAGACATTGTTGAAAGTTATCATACTCCTGGGAAATCAGTGGTGGATGGCTCAATTCCTTAGGACCCTGCAACTACATGGGGGATCTGAAGGAGGCTCCTGGTCCCAAGTTTCCTATTAGTTAAGCTCCAGTTATTGAAACCACTTGCGGAGTGTACCAGTGGATGGAGGACCTCTCCTCAACCTGTCTTTACTTGTTTCTCTGTAATGCTGCCTTTCAAGTAAAATAATTAGATGCTAAAAAAATTATTTCTAGAAGAATAAAAGTTTTATTATTCTAGGTACTGGGGAGGTACCTTTGAATAAAAGTAGAACTTTCTCCCTTCTAAAGAAGTGTAGGAAGGGGAAGGGAGGAAGTGAGGAAGGGAATAGCAATATATTTCTAGAATTTCATATATGAGCCATATGAAAGCTGTTAAAAACAGGGAGATAGAGGAAGAGAGATGTCTTTGATTCACTGGCTCACTCCCCAAATGTCCAAGGCTAGACCAAACTGAAGTCAAGAGCCTGGAACTGAAACCAGAACTCAGCTGAGTGGCAAGACCCCAACTCCTTGAACCATCACTTGCTGCTACCTAGAGGTGCACCAGCATGAGTGGAACAGAAGTGAAGCTCAGGCTTCAACAACCTAGGGACTATGACAAGAGATGCTTTAAAGTTTCATTATTTTGCATTTATTTCTCCTGATATGACATGATGTTACAGTAATAATTCTTACTTTCTGAATGTGTATTTGTTAAATTTTATTATGATCTCTACCAAATCAAGATCACATTTTTGCTTACTTGATCCAAATAACTAGAATTACATATATTATATATCCAATTTCAGCAGATAAATATTCTTTAAATATACATGCTATATAAATTCTGTGGCACTACTAATTTTCTTTCACAACAATATTCTGTTTTAGTTTTTAACAATATGATTCGTGTTTCCTTAAAGATTAATTTAGCAGAAAGACATAGTTACAGAGACAAAGGAGATAGACAGGGAGAAAGATGTCTACAACTTGGGAGTTCACTCCCTAAATGGCTACAAAGGCTAGGATCAGGCACTTAGCACGCCTGTCAGGTTTCCCACCTAGGTGGCAAGGGTCCAAGCACTAAGGCCATTGTCTGTTACTTTGCCAGATACAACATCAGAAGCTGTATCAGAAACAGAATCCAGGACTCCAATATGGAATGCTGGCCTTGCAGGTAGTCACTTAAAGCAGTGTGCCACAATTGTTGGCCTTGGGATGGAATTTTTGATCTGCTGGCATGGACCTGCCTCAGTGAGATCCAGAGTCAGACAGAATTCCATATGGCTTCATCGTAGACTAAAGACTACGCATGATATATCTGAATTTATCTTGGTTTACAGGGTGAAGTCACTTTTCCAGTTTATTCTTTTTTGTATAAATTTTATTTTTACATATTTGATTAGGGTGTGAAGGTTCAAGGGCTAGAGGAAAGTGTGTGAGACCATTGTTTTGACATTCTCTTTTTTCCTTCGTGTATCTGGTGGGAGGGGAGAGATAAAGGGAGAAGCCACATGCAGCCTCCCAACCATTCCAGTGTCCTGATGTGGGACATGCTATGAAGGTCCTGATGAAATGGTTTTAAAAGTTTAAACATTCTGTATTGCTGCCAATCTTGCCACTCCAATCATGATGAAATCTCTTCAGACTCCACTGGATGATATAGTCCACCTTAGAATCTCCATTTGCCCAGGTATTTACTGCCAACTTTTTGCTGGGGTAGTTGATCTATTTGTTCTGTCCTCTATCCTCTGTTATGGTAACCAGGTGTCCTCTACAGGCTCCAGTGTACTGCCATATCCTCCATGTGCATCTGGATATGCTGTCCACTGCTCCATCGAAGCCACTGAGGAGCCCAGCTCTTACACATGCATTCCATGGTCAGACCATGGAACCTGCAATTTCCTCCATGTTTGGAGTTCTGAGTCCAGTGGTTCAGTTGGGGGGATTCCAAAGGAAACTTCATCTGAGATGATCCCAGATTCTTGTGTGTGCATGCCAATATAAGTTCATTGTCCAAATTGGCCTATGCGCACACTGTTAGTTGCAATTGCTAGGTCAGTTGTCTCTAGTCTTGTCTTCTACACAAACCAATGGGTGTTGCAGTACAGCCGATCATGCCCACCACACACTTGGCCCCTAAACAAACCAGTGGGAGTTGTATCCTAGTCAGAGCGACCCATAATAACCCCCACCAGACCTGGCCCCTGCCCTGGTGGCTGTGCTTACCAATATGTACAGCAGGCTGGTCCTGTCTGTTCCACATCCTATTCAGCTCTCACACACGTCAATGGGCATTGAAACCTAGTTTAAACCAACCAACTCCACTATCCAGACCACACATGTGCTGGTGGATGCCACTTTTTGTCTAGCCATTCCTGTCCCAGTCCTGGTTCTCATTCTAACCAGTCGGAGTGGCAACCCAAGTGGGAGGTGCCCACTCTTTCCCTTCTGGATCCACTCCCACTTCCAGATCTTTCATTCTCCAGGTGGTACTGCAGTTTAGCTCACAGAGTTTTCCCTCCATGTCAGCATCTGCTAGCTAATGCTGCAGCAAAGCCCAACCAACCCTCACCCCTTCTAGCATATGCATTTACCAGTAAGTACAACCCATCCAGCCTGGCGTGTCCCCAATATAGCTGACATGCAGGCCAACAGGTGTTGTATCCCTGCACAGCCTGGTCTCCTCCAAATCCCAGCTCTTACACTCACTAGTGGGAATACTGGTCCAGCAGGGGAGCTCTCTGCAGCCCCCCTACTAAGTCCACCCATTCTCCCTCAGGTCTCATGTGTGCTGGTTGGGTACTGTGGCTCAGTCTGGTATGGCCCGCCTCACCTTGGCACTTGCCAGTGGGTGCTGCAACCTGGCCTGGAACTCCACCAGTTCCCAGCTCACACTGGTGGGGACTACAGCATAGCCATCCCTGTCAGCACCCAGTCCAGGCCCTAGTGTAAACTGTCTGGTATTGCAGTCTGACTTGGCATAACCCACACATCATTTTGATGCTCGGATTCGCCAGTGAATAAGAACTGGCCCAGCCTGGCTTGCCCCAGACTTCAGACAAAGGTAATCCTGTGGGTACTGTAACCTGGCCTGGTCTGGGCTGCTCCCTGTCTTCATTTTTGTGCTCACCTGCAGGGACTGTGCCCCAACATAGGAATTGCCAAGCTCAGAAACTCTCCCAATACCAGATCTTGAGTACACCAATGGGTTCATGGGCCAGCCCTATTTAGTCCACCTCCTGTCCTAGCTAGAATGGTGGCCTTATTTGACCAGCCCTCATCCATTTTGGTTCTTACTGTTGGGTAAGAACAGTACAGGGCAGCCAAGCCTGGTCCATACCCAGACACAGCTCATGCATGGTTCAGCAGGGAAAGAGACCTAGCCCAGCCTATCCTACACCCATCCTGGTTCTCAATAGCTCCAGTGGGTGCTGGAGTCTAGCCCAGTCTTGCATGGACTGGATCAGTCCACACCCATGCCAAGCATGCCAAGGGAGACTGCATCCATGTCCAGATCAGACCACTCTGGCCCTCACGCTCACCAGTGGGGTCTACAACCCAGTCAGGGCATCCTCTTAACTCCCCAATCAGGCCTGATTTCAGCCACAGATCTCACTCACATGTGCCAGTGGTTGTTCTGACCAAGATTGGTATAGGCCCTCCTCTGTCTTGGTCTTGGCCAAGCTGCATCCTGGCTTGTCCCAGCCAGCCCCCAGTCCTAACTCTCATTGGTGCTTGCTGCAACTTGGCCCTGCTCAGTCGGCTCTCATTCCTTGCTCATGCAAACCAGTAGGTGTGATACCCTAGCCTGGCATGACCTGCATTCCATTCTGGTTTCTGCACTTGACAGGGGGCTATGGTTTGCTCAGCCCTGCCTGGTCTGTCCCCTTCCAAAACCAACTCACACACTTGCCGATGAATGAAGCTATCCTGCCCAGCTTGCCCAATACCCAGGCCTTTATCACGTGTTCATCGTCTGGAGCTATGACCCACTAGGGGAGTTTCCCAGCTTCCCCCACTTGGGCCACTCCCAGACCCAGATCTCATGCATGCCAGCAAGTGCATACCCAACATGGCCTGCCCCATCTGTCCTGGCCTTTGTATGAGCTAGTGCAGCCTAGCCTGTTTTAGGGTGCTCATGTGGGTGTTACAGCCTGGAACTGCCCTGCTTGCTCCCAGCCCCAGTAGTGGTGAGCATCAGTGAATTCCATGGTTATGTCTAGCTCAGCCCATCACCATCCCAACTTTCTTTCTTTTTTTTTTTTAAGATTTATTCATTTTTATTGGAAAGCCGGATATACACACAGAGAGAGGAGGAGAAACAGAGAGGAAGATCTTCCGTCCGATGATTCACTCCCCAAGTGAGCCGCAACGGGCTGATGCGCGCCGATCCGAAGCCGGGAACCTGGAACCTCTTCCGGGTCTCCCACGCGGGTGCTGTGTCCCAAAGCTTTGGGCCGTCCTCGACTGCTTTCCCAGGCCACAAGCAGGGAGCTGGATGGGAAGTGGAGCTGCTGGGATTAGAACTGGCGCCCATATGGGATCCTGGGGCTTTCCAGGCAAGGACTTTAGCCGCTAGGTCACGCTGCCGGGCCCCACCATCCCAACTTTCAAGCTAACCAGTGGGACTTGTAGTTCCACAGGGTTGGGTCCACATACCCCACAGAATCCACCCCCAGACCTGGCTCTATTGCATGCTGGTTGGTGTCATGGCCCAGTCTAATGTGATCCATCCCCTGATCCGACACTCACTGTCAGGTACTGGGATCTAGCCTTGCCAGACAGCCTCCCAACCACAGCTTGTGTGTACATTGGCATGCGGTGGTCAGCCATGTTCCATGCTGACAAGCCCAATCCAGGACTCCGGTGTGGGCTGGTGCATCAGTCTGACCCATAAAGATCTTCATTCCTCACCTATACTTACAGTGGCCTTATCAATGGATACCCCTAGGCAGTAATTCCATACCCTAATAGCCCCAGAACTAGCCACCTACAAATCCAGGACCCTCCCCATGCCTAGCAGCAGGGGATGGTGAGCTAGGCTCCCCAGTAGGCTGCTTGGGCTGGCAAGGGTACCCTCAACCACTGCCACGTGGCTGGGGGATCCAGACACCAGTGCTGTTGCTCGGACTTACCTGGACTCCACCCACCAACGTGGTGGCAGTGGGCAGAGCCGTGATCCTGGGCATGCCCAGAGCTGTCTGGGACGGTCCCCAGCATAATCGCCGTGGATGGAAGAAATTCTTGGACTTTGGGCTTGGACAAGCCTAGGAACCTCCCTGAGCCTAGCAACGGTGGCTGGGGAGCTAGTATCCCCAGCATGAAGTCTGATCTGGCACGGATACCCTAAGCCACAGCCACGTGACTGGGGGACCCAGACACTGTCCCGCTGCTCAGATTTACCTGAACTGTCCAGTTTATTCTTAATGTCACACAATTTGCAAAATGGGACAAACCTGGAGTAGAGGTGCCCTCCAGTGCTGAATTGACATTAACACACCACCAGCAGGTTCATGGCAAACCCTGAAGGAGGCGTCATCTAGTGCTAAAAGAAGTGTTCACAGAAAAGTTAAAACAAGCAGATGGCTTAGAATTTCTAGAAGTCAGATAAAAAAAAAATAAGCCAGAATACAGAGATTGAAAAAAAATCCTAAATCTTAATGCATATGCCATCATATGACATAGCGTGGCAGTAGACATCAAGACATTTTTTGGAATCATGAACTGTTTTAATGAACAGCATTGCTAAGTGTCAGATAGCCACTTATTCAATTTTTCAGAAACAGAATTTAAAATAGCTGTTATAGGGAAACTTAGCGTCAGGGGGACAGAAAATGTTTCAATTATCTAACAATCATTTAACAGAGACATTGTGGTAACTAAATTGCACAGAATGCATTGAGTTGAAAGTTACACTAATTGAAATAAAAACGATAGCAACCACCACTAAAAGAACAAATAGAATACAAGAAAGGATAATGTTGTTGAGCACATGTTGTTTGAAAATATATGGAAGAGAATAAAATTGAAGAAGAACGAATAAAGTTTGTAGAAGTTTGAGGAAGGCATTGGAAGAGCAATTGTCTCAGTTATTAGTCTTTAAGACGAAATTGCGAAGGCCAACAGATTATAAGGCAAATGCAAAGAAAATTTCCTGAACCTAGAGAAAGAGACAACTCCCTGTATCAGATGGCTTCAGGAGAAAATAAGCAAATTGTACTTAAGATGCTTCAATTCACGTGACTGCAGGCTTCTTGGCACGAACATCACAGAACAGGAAAGAGTGGGGTGAGTTCTCATGGTACTGGAGGAAAAAACTGTCCACCAGAAATACTGTACTCAGGAGACCTCTCCTTTAAGTATTAAGGGGAAACGGGAATATTCTTAAAATCAGAGACTATTACCAAAAGCCCTGTCCTACAAGATACTCCAAAGGGATTTCTTCAAGCTTAAAAAACAAGATACTATTGGGTAAAGAAAAAAATATCAAAATGTAGAAAACTCACATCCAGAGTCTAAACATAAACCCACGTGTATTTAGCCAACTGACCTTTTCCCCCCCAAATATTTATTTTGTTTATGTGAAAAATAGAGTTAATTAGAGAAAGAGGAAGAGACAGAAATAGAAAAAGATCTTGCATCCACCTGTTCACTCCAGGAACTCCATCCAAGTATCTCATGTAGGGATAGGATCCCAAACATTTGGACCATATTTTGTTGCTTTTTCAGGCTGGACTTGAACTGGCACTCGTATTGGATACTGGCATGCAGGTAGTGGCTTTACCTGCCGCATTACAATGTCAGCCCCCCAAATTGACCTGTGACAAAAGTGCAAGGAACAGAAAAGTTGGATGGCTCCAAACAAAAGAAAAAAAATCTACATCTATATCTTTCACTGTATATAAAAATCAACTAAAAGTGATTAATGATCTAAATGTAAGACTGTAACCATGAAATGATTCAAATAAAATAGAAATGATGCTTCAGGACATTGGAATGGGCAAAAATGTTTTGGATAAGACCTCAAAAGCACAGGAAATCAAAGCAAAACTAGAGACAGATACTTAGCACGGTTGTTACACAGTTTCTTGTGATGGCTTCTTCCTAAGGCAAAGTCCCTGGGTTTGGATTTATGTCTCAGCTCTGCTCCTGATTCTAGCTTCTTGCTAATGCACACCCTGATGCCAGCAGGTTATGACTTGAGCAGTCGGGTCTCTCTCACCTACATGTGAAACTAGATTGAGTTCTAATTGTTTGTCTTTGGACTGGTCCCGTCTTGTCTGTTGTGAGCATTTGTGGAGCCTGAGTTGTTGAGCAGCAAGTTAAGCCATCTATACTTTCAACATCTTATAGTTGAGTGTTGGCTCAAGTTCCTTTTGCTCAGATTCTGAGTTCAAATCCCTGGTACTCAGTGGGAGAACAGGATGGAGTTTCAGGTTCCAGCCCCAGGTGTTGTGGCTGTTTGGTGAATCAATGGATGGAATATCTCTCTTTCTTTTCTTTTTTTAAAAGATGTATTTATTTTTATTAGAAAGGCAGATAGCTATGCAGAGAGAAGGAGACACAGAAAAAGCTCTTTTGTCCACTTATTCATTCCTCAAGTGGATGCCATGCCCAGAGTTAAGCTGATCTGAAACCAGGAGCCAGGAACCTCTGGGTGCCCTGCATGGTAGCAGGGTCTCAAGGCTTTAGGCCATCCTCTATTGCTTTCCCACGTTGCAAGTGTTGAACTGGATGGAAACTGGAGCAGCCGGGCTCATGAACCAGCACTCATATGGAATTGTGGTGCATGCAAGGCAAAGATTTAGTCACAAGGCTACTGTGCCGGGCCTTTTCTCCCTTCCTACTTCTTTCCTTCCTTCCTTCCTTCCTTCCTTCCTTCCTTCCTTCCTTCCTTCCTTCCTTCTTTCCTTCCTTCCTCCCTCCCTCTCTCCCACCCTCCCTCCCTCCCTCTCTCCCTCCTTTCTTTCTTTCAAAATATTTATTTATTATTGTTGGAAAAGTAAATCAGATTTATAGAGAAGGAGACACAGAGAGAAAGAGCTTCCATCTGCTGCTTCACTCCCCAAGTGACCATAATGGCTGGAGCTAAGTCTACCTGAAGCCAGGAGCCAGGAGCTTTTTCTGAGTCTCCCACATGGGTTAAGGGCCAAAGGACAAGGGCCATCCTACACTGCTTTCCTAGACCACAATCTAGGATCTGGATGGGTAGAAGAACAGCTGGAACATGAACTGGCGCCCATATGGGACCCTGGTGCCTATGGGGCAAGAATTTAGCCACTGAGCCATTGCTCTGTGCCTAGTTCCCTTTATTTCTTACTACTCTACAGAAGTTTTTGGTTTAGCATCTTTCCCATATGCATGATCATATTATATTCAAATAATTCTGTTGCATATAAATCATTATCTATTTCTCATTATGTTTCTTAAATAATAGCTAACATTTACAGGTGTTATTAAGAAACATTCATCATATATTAATTTATTTCAATCTCAAAACAAATCTTTGAGATATATATATCTTAATACATAATATAAGATATACATTCAAATAGTTGTATCTTTTTATACCTAGCTATATAAATATCTATCTATATATTAAGTTGGTCCCGTTTTGCAGAAGAAAAGGAGATGCACAGAATGTTTAAATAATGTTTTTCAAGGTTATATGTTGATCACAAGCAATGTGACTACAGAGTCCATATTGTTAGCTTTTTATGTTACACTGTTTACTATGGGTTCAATAATTTGCCAAATATTTTCAATTTTTTGCCTTTTTCATCCTGAAAATTCTTACAATGTAGATGAACACTTTATGAAAAATAAATTTATATAAAAATAAAAAAACAACTGCCAAATGAAGTTAAAAATCAGGAAGTGTGAGGCTGATATTGTAGTACAGCAAGTTAAGCCACTGATTGTCATTTCATATTGGAGCGTTAGTTTGAGTTTTGGCTGTTCTTCTAATCCTGTTTCCTGCTAACACACCTGGGAGGGCAGTAGAGGATAGTCCATGTGCTTGAGTGCCTGACCTCAGCTTGTTCAAGACCACACAGTAGTAGCCATTTGGAGAGTGAACCAGCAGATGAAAGATTTTTTTCTCTGTCTCTGACTCTCTTTTTCTGCTTTTTCTCTCTTTCTCTATAAAGTAAATAGAAAAATGCTTTCAAAAAAGCTTACAAAAATATTTCAGATACAACAGCTCCCAGTTTGCTGCTTCTATGACACCATGGCATTAAGAAATGTTTCCCAAATGGTGCCAGTAGCTAAAAGAAGAAATAGTCTGAGCTTAGAGCCCCTAACAAGTTTTACGTATCATTTAATAATTACTCCTCTCAATAACTTTGAAAGACTTTTTAATCTGATTAAATAGATTAGGAATCTAAGGTTTGCCAAAGAAAGTAAATGGCCCAAGATTACTTTATAAAAGTCCCCCCCCCCCACCAAAGCCTGTGAAATCAGATGGCGAGGGCTAGGACTATGAGGTTGTAGGGAAATTGTGACTGTTTTTCCTTCATGTAACATTTATCACAAACTCCTCTTTCCTAAGTTTCTGAAACATGCTGTTTCCCAGTCTTCTGTCCCATTTTTTCCCTCTTGCATCTCTGTTGGTCTCTTGGGCTTTTGAATCAGAGTCACTACAAAACAGCATCAGGAGGTACAAGATAAATGACTCTTTTCTGGCTTGGCAGGGTTCTTTGAATATTCATTTGATGCTACACCCTTTTTATATATATTCTCTCAGCATAGCCAAGCTGGCTGGCTAAGCAGGATATCTAATACATCAATGACTTGTGAATAAAGTGAGTAGATGTCTCTTTAAGTGACTGTTTCTGTCATGTCTTCTTTATGTCTGTCCAATACATTCATCTTCCTATTCATCTCTACACCTAACAAAGGAGCAAATACTTAACAATAGTTAATGCATCATGGCCATTCTGTTGATATATAGACCAGTATCACTTCAACTTTTATACCTATAACTTGTCTTTTACTGATACTCTGCTTGCCACTCAAAGTTTTCCCGATCTTCCATTCCTAATCTATACTATTTGTATGTTAGTTGTCTTCACTCAATCTCTCATTGTATCTATTCACTATTTTATTCTATATGGATCCCATAATTTTATATAGAGAAGACTCAATCTTCATACCCTTATCTAACTCCTTCAAATATTATGTGGTCTATAACCAATCTAGTCAGATCTGTCAATTTTTAGTAGTGCACATATTATTTTATTTTTGTTAATTTCCACCCAAATCCTTTATAATTCTTCCTTCTCTATAGACCAGTCAGATAGGTCAAGTAGGATAGAGTTATGCCCACAGATATTGCAGTATGAACAAAATTATGAAGTAACAAATGTGTTGTGTGTGGTATCATAAGAGTGTAAGATAAAATTTTAGTGGATGCATTGTAGATCATGAAGTAACTGTAGGCATTGTGAAACTGTTTCAATATAATTCCATAGACAGTGGGACACTATGGATTAGTTTTAAGCACAGGAATAAAATAGTGAGATTTGAGCCTCTGCAGTAGACAGACTGAAAGGGCAGTTTGGCGTTCAAGCTTGGGAGGCTAAGTTCTTTTCGTTTGCAGAGAATGAAATGTGACAATAGAAAAGCTTGAAATTCTGAGGCCAAAAGAGTAAAAGTGTGATGAAGGACAATAAGGCACATATTGAGGAGAAAGAATCAAGGGTAGATAAGGTCTTGAAGGACAGTTGTAGATCTGAGGTTCTTATTTATCAAATGGGCAGTGTATGTATGGGTAGTGATAGTCATGGTAAGTTAAATTTCAAGTCTTGGAAGGTGAGTGTTTTTTAATGTTTTATGTATGACATCTTAGTCTGTGATCTGCAGCAAAGTTGAGCCCCTTGTATTTTGAAATTAAACAGAATTATGCCATGGATGGTAAGAATGGAGGAGCCAGGGAATTCAAGCCAGGGATGTAGGCATTTTCTATTTGCATTATAGCAATGTAGCCAGAGAGAAAGGCAACAGCTCCAGTGCTGAGTAATACTTGAGTACTGGTGGCAGAGCATGAAGAGGAATCAGATAGGGGTTATTAGCTGGTTGAAGTTTGACTGATGAGCACATTTGCTTCTACTAACCTCAGATAAACATGGCTAAAAGTAAAAGTAAGGTATCAGCAAGAATTATTTTAATTTTTAGTTGCATCCACATTTGGTTTATGTTTTCTTTAATCATTCACTAGCTTCAATTTGCACAAGTTCTGTGAAATTATGGAAGTAAACCTTGAATTCTAAATATATGGTATAACTGCTTATAAAATATCATTTAGTAGCCTTTCAAACAAATTTCGCTAAAAATAATAATAAAAAGCACATTTCACCCAATAATGGGCAATTATGTCAACATATTTTATTAAATAAAAATTAAAAAAAACCCATAGCAAGCCAAAAACATAAGCTGACTTCTGAGAAAAAGTAGCATCCAGGTGTTCAGCTGGTTCCATTCCGTCCCACTCCACTTTCCCATCTCTGTATTTCCTCCCAATGCTGTGACCATACAGGAACACAGGGTAAAAATAATCCTTTCTTTACAATTGCTATATTGAAATGGCAACTTTCATTCCACATAAGAAGCAGACAGGGTTTAAAGGATCAGACAGAGAAGTCCTCTAAACGCATATGTGAACACTGGTGTTGATGCTAAAGGGGGAGCTGAACTCCCACTCCAAGCAACCCCCAGTTTCAGTCATCCTGCCATCCACTGTCCACTGCCCAGCCCTCCTTTCAGGTGCTGGGCTGGTTGGGACTTGAATCTACAGTTGCTATCAGCTTTTTGGGTCCTGCCTTGTTCTTGCTTCTTTATAAATGTGAACTTTTCCAGATGGCCCAAGATTCCCTGTTATGTGTTTACATGTGGCGAAAGTCATAAAGAGTTTTTTCATGTTAGTCAGAGATTTTGGAATTCCTGAGCTTCTGGTTTTCTGCATCTTTTATAACTTACAGGACCAAGAACAAATCATTTATGTATAGAGAACAAATTTCTGCACACACACACACAGACACACACACACACGCAATAGACCTAAAGTGGACCTATTAATAGTACTAACTTAAAGGACTGTTCTGAAGCACAAGTGAGCTGATACTGAAAGCATTTTAGGATAGTGTCTCTAATAATACTGCACAGTTGATACTCTGTTGTGTTATACATTGTTGTTGTTTCTATACTATGTAAATCCTTTCCCCCAAGTAGAATCATAGGCCAAATGATAGACAAACTTACACTTTAGGGTACACTTGATAGTATAAGTTTTTACACAATGAAATTTATTAGTATTGTATTTTAACCATTAAGATTGATGATTTTGATCTTTCCTTATTGCCTTCTAGTAGGAGAAAAAGAGATATTGGAACCAACAAGTGTCACTTCTGTTTTGTATTTTTCAATTCATGCTTCTCCAGGAACCACACTAAACTCCTTTCCAGTCTCTAATACAAAGACGTTTGTTTTTATGCATGTTTGTCTCTGCTGATTTCATGATTAAAAAATGACCTCAGCCCAGTGATCCACTACACACACTGTATTCTATTGCCAAGAGACAGGCTAAGTTCTTGTCACTTTCTCCAGACAACTCCATTGTCATCATCTGAAGAGCAGTGGCAGCAGACACCATGGAGCGGCGGAACCACAGTGGGAGGGTGAATGAGTTTGTGCTGCTGGGCTTCCCAGCTCCCGCACCACTGAGAGCCCTGATGTTTGCTCTGTCTCTGCTGGCTTATGTGCTGGTACTGACCGAGAACATGCTTATCATTATGACAATCAGGAGCCACCCAACCCTCCATAAACCCATGTATTTTTTTCTGGCTAATATGTCCTTCCTGGAGATCTGGTATGTCACTGTCACTATTCCCAAAATGCTTGCTGGTTTTATTGGGTTCAAAGATCACAGGCAGCTCATCTCCTTTGAAGGCTGTATGACACAGCTCTACTTTTTCCTGGGCTTGGGCTGCACTGAGTGTGTTCTCCTTGCTGTTATGGCCTATGATCGTTATGTGGCCATCTGTCATCCTCTCCAGTATCCTGTCATTGTCAGTGACCGGCTATGTGTGCAGCTGGCAGCTGGGTCCTGGGCTGGGGGTTTTGGCATTTCAATGGTCAAAGTTTTTCTCATTTCTCGGCTCTCTTACTGTGGTCCCAATATCATCAACCACTTTTTCTGTGATGTGTCTCCATTGCTCAACCTCTCCTGCACTGACATGTCCACGGCAGAGCTTACAGACTTTGTTCTGGCCATTTTTATCCTACTGGGACCACTTTCTGTCACTGGAGCCTCCTACATGGCCATCACCGGTGCTGTGTTGCGCATCCCCTCAGCTGCTGGACGCTATAAAGCCTTTTCCACCTGTGCCTCTCACCTCACTGTTGTAATCATCTTCTATGCAGCCAGTATCTTCATCTATGCCAGGCCAAAAGCACTCTCAGCTTTTGACACCAACAAGTTGGTTTCTGTACTCTATGCTGTCATTGTCCCATTGCTCAACCCTATCATTTACTGCTTGCGCAACCAGGAAGTCAAGAAAGCCTTGCGCCATACTTTGCACTTATACCAAGGCCAGGATGTTAACCCCAGGAAAACTGGTAGAGACAGGTAGAGAGGAGGTGGGATGTCTAACAAAATGCTCTTGAACTGCCAGGCTAAATGTCTTCTGAAAGTCCAGTGCAGTCTGTAGGGCCTAAATTAAGGAATAGCTTTAAGTACATCATCAAGAAACGGAATTCTTCCTTGTAAAAAGTCCAGGAGGAAGGATGGAGTGGGAGCAATAAGCTGAGTTTCTTCAGGAGAAGGTCATGAAATACAGGTTAGAGACTAGCTCCATAATAGCTACCCTACTGTAATGTACACATGACCAATCTCATTCAAGGAAGCACAGACTTCATTATAGGAAAGCAACAGAAACTTTCATGGTAAGGTCTCTTGTTGTCTCAGACCACCAGCTGCAGATTTAGAAGACGACAGGCTCAGAAGGTGATCATTCTAGTGTGATACAAGGCAGGAAGATAAGCTAGCATCAGGTGTTGCTTTGATGATGTATCAGCTCCTGAATAACATGAAGTATCAGGCTTCCTTTCCTGATTTACCATGATTGGTGTTTATATTGAATTATTGGCTGAGCAAAGTTGTTTCTTTGATCCTATATTTCCCTAATTAGAATATAAGCTATTTGGAGACAGGATCACAACTGCTTGTGCATCATTTTGTGATCATAATCATTATAGTATTTAGTACATGATGGTTATGAATAAATATATAATAAATAAATATAATTTGGAGCCATGTAGGAAAGGCATCTTTTACGTGCCCATCGATGGGATTGGCAGGTGTAGCAAATAAATCTCTAAAACTTCACTAGGATACAAGAAGATAAAAATAGACTTAACCTTTTAGGAAGGAAATGTGGACATGTGTACTACAAACCCTAAAAATATTGTGATCATTTTGACTCAGGGAATCATGTGTATGCAGACATTTTAACTTGTGATGGCAAAATAGTAAATATGCTTAATTTTCATGAGTGAAATTCATTAGGGGCCAGCATTAAGGTATGGTGGATAAAGCTGCAGTTTGTGATACTGTCATCCCATATCAGAATGCCAGTTTGAATCCTGTTTGCTCTGCTTGCAATCCAGCTTCCTGGATATACACCTGGGACTAGTAGAGCACAGTCCAATATTTTGACCCTTTCTACCCATGTAGAATTTCTTTATCCAATCTTTGGCCAGGACCAGATCTCTCTGTTGTGGCCATTTAGGGCAGCAAACCATAAGATGGGAGTCTCTCCTTCTCTCCATCTCTGTCCTTCTGTCTTTCAAATAAATAAAATTAATAAGAAATCAACAAAAACATTAGCTTATATAACAGTATCAAAAGAATCTCTATTATTTGCACGTTGTGGCTTAACACTGTTAACAATACGCTTATTTAAATAAACATTTAGCAAAAGAAAAAAACACAAGTTTATTCATCTGGTAAAAGAAAAGATTAAAAGTTATTTCAACATAATTTTTGAACACTTATTTCCCTACTATATCCCAAGACCAGAATCCTGAATCACGCAATGAAATTTTCATCTCCAGGTGGAATAGTTAACTGTATTTCTTTCTTTCTTTCTTCCTTCCTCTTTCTTTCTTTCTCTCTCTCTCTTTCTTTCTTTCTTTCTCTCTTTCTCTCTTTCTCTCTTTCTCTCTTTCTTTCATCTTTAACAACATTTGGTAATGCTACTAGCAAGGATACGATATTATTTAATATTTGGTGGATATTATTTGGTAGATTACACTTATGAAAATGTTATTATCATGTATTTGTGTGTACATACATGTAAATATGAAAACATTATAACTATATATTTGTATATAGATACATACATCAAAAATTATATAGCCTTATATGGATTTGCTTATAATAATTTTGCATGTGTATTTTTATTGTTTTCTAGGATACATTTTGTAGGTATAATTTTTTTTAAAATGACCGCATATAAAGCATATAATAAGTCTACTTTTCAACTGTTTCATAGAATAAGTTTTAGCAATGGGGTGGTTATATAAGCTGGGACTGTCCTCTGTGTAATGCTATGAAATATAAATTTCCCTTACCAGCTACCTTTAGTTAACAGTAATTAAAAACATGATGTTGAATTTATTCATTGTGCTTTACTTTACTTCTCAAGTTTTTTTTGTTATAATAAAATGTGCTGTTTCTTCAAATAAAAAAAAAAACCCACCTCTTCTGAATTTAAAATTTCAAATGAAATTTTCAGTACCTGAAAGCACCTGACATGGTGTCTTACACATAATTTATTCTTCAAAAAACAACAGATATGAAAACTCTGGTGAGACTGCTATATCCTTTGTAATAGTTTTAGGTTACTCACTGCTGATGAGGAATTTGAAATTTCACAACATTGTCTTAAGTTTCTGTTATGTCTTTATTATAATCTCTTGGACACATAATACACTGTACAGAAAAATTTTTTTGTGAATAAAAAGTGTTTTTACTTGAAATTATTTATCTAGTGTTGTCTACTATTTGCTCACCTTTCCAATTAAATGAGAAAACTAAACCTTTCTTAACAAAGATTATTTCTAAAATAGTTGTTCAGAGATCTATAAAGTTCATTTTATCTTGTTAGTAAACAGCTACGGTTATGAAATACAGTCATACTAAGACATTTCAGTTCAAAGGAGACTAAAGAGGAAAGACGCTAATAATGGTAGGGTTGAACTGACTCAAGGAATAAAAACATGATTTTAATGGAAAAATTAAAATATGAGTAAAGTAGTAGAATATGAATAGTTATTAGTGAAATCAATTTTGGTTTATTTGTTTTGACAAAGTGTGCATAACAATGAAAGAATTTTATTAGAGGAAACTGAATCTGGGTGAGAAGTATGTGAGAACTCTTAATTGTTGAAATTTTCCTGTAAATATAATTACTTAAAGATTAAATCTTATTAGCCTATAAAATTGTACAGATAGAAGAAAGCAGCTTTTAAGATCTAATCATAAAGTAATATCAAAGAAGGGAAATACTGATTATACTGATTTGGGCAGAACACATTCTATATAAATACTGGAATGTCATGTTCCCTAAATATGTACAATGACTGCTAATAACAATGTGTGATGTTACATAGCTAGAGTAGTAAAATATTTGAAAGTTAGCATGCCTGTTGGGGTATGATGATCCTAAGACACTGATATCAGGCAGTAGATTTAAAATCCTTGCATTTGATGACTTAGATGAAGGTGCTAAAATGATTGTAAAGCTCTTTGAAGTAGTGACTTTAGCCAGCCAAGCCCATGTGGGTGTAAAATTTCCAATATTAATTTGATTTAAGAATGCAAGAAATGGGGCCCGGCGGCGTGGCCTAGCGGCTAAAGTCCTCGCCTTGAACGCCCCGGGATCCCATATGGGCACCGGTTCTAATCCCGGCCTCCCTACTTCCCATCCAGCTCCCTGCTTGTGGCCTGGGAAAGCAGTCGAGGACGGCCCAAGGCTTTGGGACCCTGCACCCGCGTGGGAGACCAGGAAGAGGTTCCTGGTTCCCGGCATCGGATCGGCGCGCATCAGCCTGTTGCGGCTCACTTGGGGAGTGAATCATCGGACAGAAGATCTTCCTCTCTGTCTCTCCTCCTCTCTGTATATCTGGCTGTAATAAAATATAATAGGGTCTAGGTTAGGAACCAGATCCTAAGGCTGTTGAACCAAAATTCTTTTCCATCATGCTAATCCTAAACTGTTTTTAATCACATGAATCTTCTCTTGAATGACATTGTTTAATAAAATATTTTCAGTTGTCCTAAATTACAAGTGTCTGTCTCCCCTTACAGTTTCCAGAGCATTTTGTGTTTGCTTGATGTGTCTCAGGGGACATTTTATGGTCATTATAGTGTATTGTTTGGCTTACAGTATTACAAGTTCCCAAAGACCAAACACCATGACTTACAGATTTTAAGTCTGAAGAAATTGTGTTACAGTATCCTATATATAATGAAATTGTTAAATATATCTTGACAGTAGGATGCTGGAGTTTTGTTGTTCATGCCTACAATATCAGGATTCACTTAAGTAGCAGAATGATGGACTTGTGATGAAGGTTTTCCTTATTAACTCACTTGTATTTCTTATCTTGGTTTTTAAATGACTTTGCATCACAATATCCTGTATTAAAAAAAAATAAAAAGAAAGCACCTTTCTATGCCCACAGGTAAAGATAGACAAGGTCCAGGTATAAACAGGAATTGATGGGTAGCTAGAGGGAGCTTCAGCTTCCCTGTCCAGATCCCCTGGACATAGGCTTGGCAGTACACACAGTTTCCTTGAACCCAGGAGAGAATAAATGTAAGTGAGCCCCCCTGGGGAAAAGACAGGGCAGGGCAGGTGAGTGCTGAATATATCCTGCCTGAGCTTCTATCTTCCTGCTTCAGCATTGTAGCACCTACAACGACGTCTCAGCAAACGCAAGCCACAGACATTCTGGGAATGTAAAAATCTGCAAGACTCTTTTCTCATTTTCAGTTCAAATGTCTAAAGAACTTTTCATTCTCACAGAGAGGACACATGGACATTGGTAAGAAGTCACAAATATCAGGTGAGATTGATTTTTCAATAAATATCCAAGGAATGTAGAGAGGAATTGGGAAGATGTCATCTGGTACTGTTCCTGAGCAGAAGGGTAACACTGGGGAGGTGGGGGTGGGGAAGGAACAGGGAAATTAAGGTTCATTGCAACTTTATTCAAGTTAAGTGCAATTTGGACACATGTGGGATCTTTGGGAGTTGTTTAAGGAAACAAAGGATATGTTCCTTGTTCTAGAAGAAATACATTGTTGTTTCTTAAGAACAAGCTCATATAGGATTGGAAAAATCTATGCTGTATAGTGACATGATTTCTTTTCTTGAGTAACAGAGATTCCCAGGTCTTAGAAGTTTTAGTTCTGAGAGCAAGGATAGTAAGGAGAATTATAAATATATCCATGTTTCAACATGGACCCTGATAAGATGTGTTCATGGCAAAAAGGGTGGAGAGGAATTGAAACAATGAGGAGCATGCTTGACTACATGAAAGCAATAATTTAGAGAGATGAGGATAATGGTGACCTCAATCTAGAACTGTTTAAAGATTCTAGTTGTTTTCCAGCAAATTTGGTTTACCTAAACCTCTAGAAGGTAAGTACAAGTGAGTCAAAGATAACAAATACTGCACATGTGAACATGTGTTTGATCATATGTGAATACTAATACATGTGCTTGAGTGAGCATGATCCAATGAACTGGGATATTTACTGACAGCTACACATTATAAAGAACAATAAAGAACAGTCATGGATCAAGTCTTATGAGGTTTCTGTGTATTATTACATTTAATTATCATGGCAGATCAGTCACTTTAGTTATACAGAAGAACATACTGAAGTATACTATTGTTAAGAAATCTGTTAGGGTGGCTGCTAGTTCTGCTGTCACTCTAAAACACAGGCTGTTACATTCTATAGAGAAGAATGTGTGCTGACCAGGATGTAGAATGTAATGCATGTTGCTTTACAAAGGAGGGCCTCTAAGGCTAGAACATGGGGAAAACCACTATTGTGCTTTCAGAACTAGTTGCTTTTCCCAGGAAAAGTGGTCTAAGACATTGTGTGAGTAGGTCAGGATCTACCGCAGAAGTTGGAGTTGAAGGTATAACTGGAGGCTGTGTACAGAGACAATAGCTATAGGGAGTAATTTAGTGCTGTGTTCCAGATAGGAGCACTGCTATGGAAACAGAAAGTGGCGTCAATAACACGTATTCTAGTATCTGATCCTTCAGCATCTTTCCGTAAAAACAAGTCTGGCTGATATACTACCTTCTTGGTACAACATGAAAAAGCACTTGGGGGTCAGAATGTACAATTTGTGAGGGAAGGACCTGAATTCAAGCCTTATGACAAAGTGATATTCATAATGTTCCAAAAATGACCCTGTGGTAAAATAATTCCACAAAATAAGGCTGAAATAGTATGTCTAGGATCCTCTCTTCCTCTCTCTCTGTCTCTCTCTCTCTGTCTCTCTCTCACACACACACGCGCGCACACACATACGTATCCTTGTATCCTTGTACTACACTCAGTGCTGTCAGCCTTTCTTCACCCTTCTCTGGAAGATGCTAAACAGTGATTGGTATTGGTATTTAGGAAAATGGATGATCTGAGACCAGGACCTAGGTCTCATGTTCTCAGATGTTGTGGTCATGAAAGTATCTTCCAGATTGGGTGTTAGCATAGGGATTTCTGTTACTTTTTGTTAAATGCCACATCCCATGTTGAAGTGCCTGGTTTGAATTCTGGTGACTTCACTTCCAACCCAGCTTCCTGCTAGTGTACAGCTTTGGAGGCTGCAGAAAAAAATGTAGGTGCTTGGGGCACTGCTACTCTCATGGAAAAACTGGAATTCTAGGATCTTGACTTTGAACTGGCCCAGTCCCGAGTGTTGCAGACAATTGGACAATGAATGGAAAGCCTTTCTGAAAAAAAATTTAAAATAAAAGTATAAGCTCCAGATGTGTCAAACGCGTGCAGCATGATATGTCTGTGCCTCCTTCAGGGAGACCCAGAGATCTCTTTCATCCAGCTATAATCAACTTCCTATGGATTCCAAAACTAAAAATAATTCATTACTTCACTTGTCAGTCCAGTATCTCTGTTTGCTAGTCAATGTCATAGGCATTTCATTCACAGTTGTGAAGGAAAATATTTTGGGTTTTGGAGAATTGCTTTGGGAAGTGATTGCAGATGAGGCACTTCATCTAGTTTTTGTAGCTATCTCCTAGATGAAGTCAGTACTACTGATTCCTTAGAAACAATTTTTTGGGAATGTGTAAAAGAAGCAGAGGAAAGTGTATGGAAAACCCAAAAAGACCATGTCAATTAATGCCATAATGTTGTAATTGGTTGTAAATATTATGTTGCAGTTTTTGATTGGGATGATACTCTGCTGTCTCCACCTTCAGACGAGAGGTGGTCTCACCAAGAAACTATTGAACTTACCAGAACAATAAGATGCTGGACTATATGCTTGGTAAATACCTCCAATGAAAGAATCTCAACTGAATTTGAACTATGGAAATGCAATAAGGTGGAGCAATCCACGGGGGTGGGAAGGGTTTGGGGAGGGGTGGGGGGAATCCCAGTGCATATAAAAATGTACCACATAATGCAATGTAATTAATAAAAAAATAAATTAAAAAACTGTAGGATCACCAAGGAGATGATTATAGGAAAATGTAAGAAAGCTGAAAAATAAAAACAAATTTCAACATATTTTATGATTTTATTTTGGGGCAAGCTAGACATTTCAAATCTATTAATGTGAATAAATAACTTTAAGATCATTTTTTGGAAAAAAAGAGAGATTATGTGTGCATAGGGAACACAATGTAATTGAATATGTCTGGCACATCAATGACATTTAGATGGTCAAAACAGATGAATGAGTTGGGAAAAAGGGATTAAGAAATTAAATTATTTTTATCTGTAATAACTAAAGTGTTTGCATTACAAGAAAAATTTCTTCTACACCATACTATGTTTCATTTCAGGCAGGAATATATGTTTGTGTAGGGTGTCTTAATCAAAAGGAGAACTTGAACCAATGTAAAAGACAGGAACACACACACACACACACAGAGAATGAGTTGATGTATATTTGAAAAGGAGCTGTGAGTAGTAACCTAGGGATGTTGAAATAATTATTAGTGAGTGAAATTAGAAATAGTAGAATGCTTTAATTCTAAGAAATTGCCATTTTGAAATGATAGAAACATGTTTTATGTTAGAAATAGAGTTCCTGTAAACAGAACTTATTTTATTAGGTATTTTATTTTTAAAGAAGATTGAATGAAGTTACTTTGGTCTCTCCTTTTATGTCACAGGCATCTTCATTGTTCAGGGTGTTGCCATAGAAGACTTCAGTGTCTCTCAGAGCTTTCCGTTGCCCTGGGGATGAACATCACCTTGGTCAGTGAGTTCATCCTGGTGGGCTTCCCCACCGCCCCGTGGCTGCAGACGTTGCTTTTTTTCCTCTTCCTTGTGGTCTACCTGTTAGTGATAGTAGAGAATCTCACCATCATGTTCACTGTTTGGATCACTGGCTCCCTCCACAAGCCCATGTACTATTTCCTGAGTAGCATGTCCTTTCTAGAGGTGTGGTATGTCTCTGTGACTGTCCCAAAGATGCTGGATGGGTTCCTCCTGCAGAGACGGAACATCTCCTTCACAGGTTGTATGACCCAGCTCTACTTTTTCATCTCACTGGCCTGCACAGAGTGCGTGCTGCTGGCAGCCATGGCCTATGACCGCTATGTGGCCATCTGCCACCCTCTTCGATACCCAGTCATCATGACATCGGGTTATTGTGTACAGTTAATAGCCTTTTCCTACATGACTGGTTTCATGATTACTGTCATCAAAGTATATTTTATTTCACATGTCACCTTTTGTGGCTCTAATGTCATGAATCACTTTTTCTGTGATATCTCACCAATCCTCAAACTGGCATGCAAAGACATGTCCACAGCTGAGCTAGTGGACTTTGCTTTGGCTATTGTCATTCTTATCTTCCCTCTCACTACCACTATCCTCTCCTATATCTATATTGTCTCTACTATTCTGCATATACCCTCCACTCAGGGAAGAAAGAAGGCGTTTTCTACCTGTGCGTCTCATCTCACGGTGGTCATAATTTATTATACAGCTATGATTTTCATGTACGTCCGGCCCAGAGCTATTGCATCATTTAATTCCAACAAGCTGATATCAGCTGTGTATGCAGTTCTCACACCCATGCTGAACCCATTTATCTACTGTCTAAGGAACCAGGAAGTCAAGAATGCTATCAAGAAGACCCTGGGTGGTGGCCAGTGCGTCTTGCTCAACTGAGACCAACTGCTTTAAGTAACCGACTGTATATCATTTAGAATGCCATTCCCATGTGAAATTATCCTTCTGTTTATTATCATCACTGCCCCTCAGACCTGCATTCTGATAGAAATTGCAAAACAGGAGAAGTAAAAACAAAATGTAAGGTATAAAGAATATACCATATCAATAAGCACAACTTTAACCACAGATATTTAAGTGCTATAAAATGAATATATAAAAATACATATTTAATATGTTTTAGATAAATATTTGAATTCCCATATTTATAATAAATTTGAAGTACCCTCCTCTCTTCAAGATATGTTTTAGATATGCAAAGTTTGTTTCAATTTTAGAATATGTGCTGCCGAAGCAAGCACAATATGCAAAGTTTGAAAAATAAAATTCAAAAATTTGGTGTTAAATCTATATGCTGGTTTGCAACCAAGTCTGAATAGATGCCATGTTCTTTACATTACTTGTCTAAATTATGGTCACATATATCTCTTTTGTCTTTATTTTCATAACTTGCCTATCATTAATTGGATGAATACATCAATAATCTTTCTCAAATTTAAATTAATACAAAATCTTTTATTATTTGCTAATATTCCACATTAAGGAATCAGAAAACAACCCTAAAACTTTTCTAGGCAATTAATGTATTTTACAAAGAATAGTTAATCTTTAGCTCTGAAATCCCTATTCACTTAAAGTTTCTATAATTAAATAGTAAAGGAAAAACTGCAAAACTATCCTATGAAACAAAGAAAATGTAGTAATTGAAAAGCATATCATATTGTGGAAAGTATCATGGAATAGAATAAATGATAGTAAGGGGAAAGCCTGCAAATTCCTGAACAAAAACTCTTAAAATGAATTGTTTAGTGGAAAAATCCTGAAATTTTAGATTGTTGGTCTTAAGTTTATATGATACTGTGTGATGATAATGTTAAAGAAAATAAAAACTCTTGATAATACGAGAACTATTTTTTAACATCTTTCAAAATTTCTACAAATATAAATTTATTTTCAGAAGCATACTTTAAAGAAAAAGGTATGGAAATTCGGTTCAGTGCTTAAAGATCTTGGTTGGGACACTCGTATTGCATATCATAGTACCTAGATTAAGTCCTGCTTTTGCTTCCCATTTTATCTTCCTACTAATGCATAACCTGGGAGTCAAAAGATGATGGCTTATGGACTTGGATCCTCGCCAGCTCTGTTGAAACCTGAGTTGAATTCCAGGCCCCTGGTTTCAGCCTCGTCCAGCTCTGGCTTTGCAGGCATTTGTGGAGTAAACAGGTAGATGAAAGATCTGCTTCTACTGGTCAAATGAAATTGAAATAAATAAACACAGTAATATATCACACAATTAAATGAAATTGTACTGATTCAAAGCTTTGAGTGTTAATAAAGGTGTTCTACCCAGTCCTTGTTTTTTCTTACAGTGATGTACATAGCAAATACCTGTTTTTAACTGAAAAATTCTTCCAGTTTATACTTATATTAATTCTTATGAAATTCATGAATTGATGCTTTTTTCATTTAACCAACAGAGTTAAAACAAAGAACAATTGATATGTAGTTATTTCATGTACATTTAAAGTTAATAATATATCAGTTCTTTAGAAATCACCATTTGCTACTGGTAAGCCTGAACAGACAGTTCCATCAGTAATAAATAAAGATGATCCTGTATGGCTTGTGCCTTTATTTTGTCTTAAAATCATTTCCTGTAGAATAAGTTCCTTGTAGCTACCTTTGCTCATTGAGGTACAAGAGTGTCTTCTGGGGTTTATTCTTGCAGTTGGTTTTAAATTTCATAGTTATTGTCACCCAATTGGTAGCAAATCCCCAAATACTGGAAAACTTGAAAAAGGGCCATCAGTTCACCCTGTTCTCAGCACATGGTGAATGCCTCCCAAGTCCTCATTCAGTGCCCACATGTTTCCTCTGGTCCTTGGCATGAGTGAGATCAGGCCATTAGATACTTCATTACTCTGTCTTCTCATTATTAGCTATCATTTTTGTGTGTTTTCCACACTAATTTTTCCAAGAGCAGTTTCATCTCCTAAGGATGATATCTTGGCTTCGTCTTACATTCCAGCATGGGTATAATTTTTCCTTGTATATAGTTTCATAAAGCAGTTTTAGATAGGCTTTTCAGATTTTTTTCATATTTATTCACAAATGAAATTTTCCATAGCTATGTCTTTTTCCTCCAAATTTCCTTGAGATGTGACTGGCAAAACCAGTCTTTGCATGTACAATGTAATATTCTGATGTAAGAGGATGTTATGAAATTAATCAAAATCAAGCCAGTTAACGTATTTGTCACCTTAAGTTGCAATCCTTTTGGGAGAACAGTTGAGACCAACTCACATAGTACATTTCCAATATTTAAAGGAAAAAAGTATATAGAGAATGATATAAAAATAAGCATGGATTTCAATTTTTTGCAACGCAATAAACTCATCTTCTAACTCCTTTTCATTTTTATTGAAAGCATGGATGGAGATCTTAATATCATATGAAATTCATGACAAAAACATAAAGAAGAAAGAGCATATTATTATGTAGGGTACATAGTTCAGTGAATGCGACATTCATAACTGTTTATATTTACAGCCTTTTTTATTTTGTTCACGTATTAACTTCCAAATGAGAGAAAACATGGTTTTCTTCTTTCTGTGTCTGATTTTACTTAGAATAATGAATTCCAGTTTCATGTGTTTTGTTACAAATGTCAAAACTTTTTTAGGGCTTAGTAATATTTTACTGTGAATAATTACCACATTTTTAATGCAATCATTCATTGAGGGACATTTCAGGTGAGTCCATATCTTGTGCATCGAGGTTCAAGAAACATAAATGTGCTGGCATCACTTTCACAAGCTCACTTCATTCATTTGAATGTAAAGCTTGAAGTGATAGCTGGGTCCTATGGTAAATATATTTGTTGGGTTTTGATGATTTCCCATACTGTTTTCCATGATGTCTCTACTAATCACGCAGTAAGTTCCTCCTTTTTCTGAAACTTCACTAGTGAATGTTGTTTTATGATTTTTGGATAATAACCATTCTAACTAGAGATGACGTGCCCCTAACAGTAAATATTAGATGCGCAGATATCAACTACTTTTTACTTATTTTAAATGTTTATTTTATTATTCGTATTGGAAAGGTAGATTTACAAAGAGAAGGAGAGACATAGTAAGATCTTCCATCCTCTAGTTTATTCCCCAAGTGGCTGTAATGACTGGAGCTAAGCCTAACCGAAGTCAGGAGTCGGGATGTTCTTCTGGGTCTCCCACATGGGCGCAGGGTCCCAAGACTTTGGACCATCCCTGGCTGCTTTCTCAGGTCGTAAACATGGAGGTGGATGGGAAGTGGAGCATCTCAGACACAAACTGGTGACCGTATGGGATCCTGGCACTTTGAAATGGAAGACTAGTCACTTGAGCCATCACACTAGGTTCCTAGATATTATTATTTGTTATAATTTTTTTAAAAAAATATTAGCTCTCATTCTACATGATCATACATAAGCCTCAGTAAAGTTGACTACACATTTATCTTAACTATGGATTTTTGTATGTTTTTATGTAATTGAAACATGCAGTTTTGATGGGAGTTTAAGGAACTCTATTTCATATTCCTTGTAAAGCATTCTAATAGTGATTAACTCCCTCATTTCATTTGTAATGGAAACTTCAAAATTTCACCATATATAAAGTGTAGCTTTACTGTGTAAAGCATTACTGATTGGGAAATTGCATTTTCTTTCTTCATTTTCAATATATCATCTCAACCTCTCCTGGAGGTTGTCATGGACTTTCAAGGTAACGATTTCCTATTCTACTGTCTTGTTGATGTCACTCCTGATGTATAGATAATATTTTATTCTAACAATATCAGGATATTGATAAGAAAAGACAGGATATTGTTACCAAAGTTTGTCGAAGAATAAATTGAAGCATAAAGATAAATTTCTGGGTCCAATTGTTGAAAATTACTAAAACCGACATTAGAAGCAGTCTTTTAATTGGTGGCCAACATTTTTTTAGCATGCTGCAACTTCAAAATATTTATTCCATGAGTCTGGAAAGACACCCCTTCTATGAAATATTCCAAAAATAGTTTTTTAAATTCTCAGTAAGAAAGTACCTCTCCTTCCTCAGAATTTTCAGAGCACTTTGTTCTGTTTCTAAGTAATTTGATGTTACATTATCTTACATATAGGAGTAAGTGAAAAATACTATACCATGTTCATAGCTATGGGTAAACAGAATCCAGGATTAAGCCAAAATGGACAGAGGTGAATGAAAATGCAGCTTCCTAGGGTCCTACGTCATAGCAGTACACATAAAATTTCCCTAGAGTCCAAACAAACAGAAGTAAGTTATTCCCTTGGGAAGAGGCAGAAGATAAATGTTACAAGGACTAGCTTTATTAAACTTTCCCTGCTCCCCTCTTCTAGTTTTAGAGTTACAATTTCTACCATCTATACTAAGGAAGGGCCATGCATAGTTCTCTTAAGAGTAGAAAAATCTGCAAACAAATTTTCTTTCCTGTGATCAATGTGATTATCTGAAGAATTTTTCTATTCATAGAGCAAGGTGGGCGATGGTGAGTGTTAGAGATATTAAGATGTGTTGGTGAGTTCCTAAAATGATAAGAAAAGGTTTGAGAAAAATATCTAGACATATAATTCAGAACAGTAGAGGCAGTATTTGAGGGAAATAAAACCAAAAAGGAAGCTCTTGTATATCCTTGCTCAAGATTTGGGAAACAGTGAAAATAATTCATTGAAGATTAAATTAGGAAGAAGGCCCGATTGATCAAGCATTTCATGACTACTTAAACTATTTTCCCCAGGAATTTTTTTTAAAATTCACCATAATATAGCAGGAAAAATGAGAGCAAGAAAGGAAATGACTGTTTGTTTATGAGTACGTTTGAGTGCAAACATTGAGCATATGTAATTGGATATAATCACAGTTAATGCTTGTAGGGGAGAACTGCAATGTGAGTTCTATATTCAACATCATCTCTGTAATCACATTTAATTATCACAGGACTACAGGAGAAAGGTAAGCCTTGTATTTTTCCCCAGTTCATATGGGAGGGCATGAAAACAGTAATGGTTCATTCTGTCATTCTGCTAAGAATGACAAAGGTAACAGGTGATGCAAGCAAGAAGGAATCCTGGCTCTGACTCTTACCCAGTTCACTGAAGTGTATTGTTATTATTTTTTATTTATCAGTTGAAAGAGAACAGATTTCAGAAATTTCAAATTCTATAATGAAGTGATTAAGGAAAATTGTATGGCTGATGATGGTCTTGTGTGTTGTTACACATGTCCTGAAGAGTTTTACATTGGTACTGGCTTTTGCTAAGTAATAAGTAAAACTGCCCACTGTGGTCCCATACAATTTATTCTACACATTCAAAGGACTTGGTCAAAATCAGCAAGAATTCCTTACTAGTTAAACTTCCACAAAGATAAAAGTGTAGATTGGAGGCTAAGAGAGCTACCCAGTAGAGTACTGATTTCTACTAAGCTGTGCAGTTCAGCAGTGCTTATATTATACATGCCAACCCCTCACCTTTCAATCTCTTACTGTGAACTATGGACAGAATGCCTGTTTCAAAGGATATTGGAATAGATTTACCAGTCTGTCACTTTCTCCATGTTAAATACCTATCTTTGAGCTGGGACCTGATACAATAGCTGTTATTTAGTTACACTTGTTTACACAGTAAACTGAGATTGGGGCACATGTTTGATTTTCTTAAAATTTGTGGATATGTTTATCAAGAATATATCCAAAGTATGCAAGCTATGGTTGTGTCAAAGATGAATCCGTATACCTACAAAAATGTAAGTGGAAAACAAAAATGGTTAAAAAACAAGATGTGCAGCTAGATGGACATATGTATCATATCAACAAAGATATAAAGATCTATTCCTTCTACTGATAGCCTATTTCTTACGGATCTCAGAGGTACAAATGACTCATGAATCAATTTGCTAATTTACATTTCATTAATATTCTTGTGTTTGCCAGTCAACATCCTAGGCATCTGTGGTCAGAATATGACGGATAACGTCTTGAGTTTGAAAGAGTGCACTGTACGTGGGGGACTCTCAATGCATGAAAGTGCTATGCCCAGAAAGAAAATGCTCAAGAGTCACTTAATCAAGATTTAATAGATGTCTCCTAAAGCCAAATCCACTCTTGAGTCATCAGATAGCTTAGAGAAAGAGTATGAAATGAAGAAACAATATTGTATACCCAGTCATGAAAGAGGTTATAGCTTTCTGGAAGAGCAAAACTTAAGCAATTTTGAGTATATCAGAAATTTTGCATACTGTTTGGAGGGTCAAAAGAAATGAAAACTGAAATACAAGTACAGGTCAAATTGTGAAGTGATTTCTGTCAGTGAAAAATATTATGTTTGCTTTTATATGTGAAGTGAATGTAGCACTCATGAAGGAATTTTTTTCTTTTTTCCTTTTTAAAAGATTTATTTATCTTTATTGGAAAGGCAGATTTACACAGAGAAGGAGACACAAAAAGAAAGATCTTCCATCCTCTAGTTCACTCCCCAAGTGGCAGCAATGGTCAGAAATCAGCAAATCTGAAGCCAGGACTAGGTGCTTCTTTCAGGTCTTCCGTGAGGGTGCAGAGTTCCAAGGCTTTGGGCCATCCTAGACTCTTTTCCCAGGCCACAAGCAGGAACGTGGGTGGGAAGTGGAACAGCTGGGATACAAACCGGCACCCATAATGGGCCCCTGTGGAAAAAGCAAGGACTAGAGTCACTAATCTACCATGTTAGGTCCACAAAAGAATTTTCTAATAATTATTAGCATATAAAAATTTCCTCAGATTCTGATTTGAAGAAATTGGGTTGGGTCAAATGAACACAGCCTGGAAACCACTCACATATTTTGACTTTTGGAAAAATTTCAGCCTGTGTTATCACCTATATTTCCTTTCAGGAAGTCCAGTGACTCCCCATTTACACAGAGAACTGAAAAAAAGCATGGAAGAGACATAGGGTTTTACACTCTTTTTCAGAGGAGCCAAGAATTACATAATTGTTGGCATTAACTTCATTGTCATTAGGTGAGTAAGAACTTGGACAGAAATGGTTTGATTCTGGGAGGCTTTCATTTTAAGAAAATAAAAATTTGATGAGAATACAAATTCTTATTCACATTTGAAGAATTTCTTAGATTTAACAGAAACTACGTTGTGAGTCTAATTTCCCAGAAATACTGACTTGCTAACATATTTTGGTCTCTTCTGTGTTGCCATACACATCTCTGACTCTCATGGCATTGCCATAGAAGACTTGAGTGTCTCTCAGAGCTTTCCGTTGCCCTGGGGATGAACGTAACCCTGGTCAGTGAGTTCATCCTGGTGGGCTTCCCCAGTGCCCCGTGGCTGCAGACGTTGCTTTTTTTCCTCTTCCTTGTGGTCTACCTGTTAGTGATAGTAGAGAATCTCACCATCATGTTCACTGTTTGGATCACTGGCTCCCTCCACAAGCCCATGTACTATTTCCTGAGTAGCATGTCCTTTCTAGAGGTGTGGTATGTCTCTGTGACTGTCCCAAAGATGCTGGATGGGTTCCTCCTGCAGAGACGGAACATCTCCTTCACAGGTTGTATGACCCAGCTCTACTTTTTCATCTCACTGGCCTGCACAGAGTGCGTGCTGCTGGCAGCCATGGCCTATGACCGCTATGTGGCCATCTGCCACCCTCTTCGATACCCAGTCATCATGACATCAGGTTATTGTGTACAGTTAGTAATCTTCTCCTACACGAGTGGTTTTACAGTCTCTGTCATCAAAGTGTATTTTATTTCACATGTCACCTTTTGTGGCTCTAATGTCATGAATCACTTTTTCTGTGATATCTCACCAATCCTCAAACTGGCATGCAAAGACATGTCCACAGCTGAGCTAGTGGACTTTGCTTTGGCTATTGTCATCCTTGTCCTTCCTCTCATCACTACTATCCTCTCCTATATCTATATTGTCTCTACTATTCTGCATATACCCTCCACTCAGGGAAGAAAGAAGGCGTTTTCTACCTGTGCGTCTCATCTCACGGTGGTCATAATTTATTACACAGCTATGATTTTCATGTATGTCCGTCCCAGAGCTATTGCATCATTTAATTCCAACAAGTTGATATCAGCTGTGTATGCAGTTCTCACGCCCATGCTGAACCCATTTATCTACTGTCTAAGGAACCAGGAAGTCAAGAATGCTATCAAGAAGACCCTGGGTGGTGGCCAGTGTCTCCTCTTCAGCTGATTATCGTTGTCTTGCAGCATAGACCATGTCCTTTGGGAATGTCATTCTCGTGACATTTATCAGAGCTCTGTTTGGTATAAATGGGGTTTCAGACTTGGATTTCTGGAGATGTTATATTATGGAAAAAGTATAAATATACATTGAAGAAAAATAAGACACAGTTATTGCTGTAACAATTAGCTACTACTAATGTTTTTAATAATTTACATCTATGTTCATCACATATCTATATCTATATCTGCATCTGTAGCTGTATCTACATCTATATCATTTGCTTTTTTATTATGTCTTAGTCTGGTTTTCAAGTGAAGGTATTGTTGGACTACTACAATAAATTTCAAAGGTTACCTTTATTTTCATTGTTTTGGTTGCTTTGAAAAGAATAACTGTTTTAAGTTCTTCATTACAGGTTTGGTAGAGTAGTGATTTCATCTGCACTGGGTTTTTCCTTTCTGGGGAGATTTGTAAATTGTTCATTCAATCTCATTATTCTTTGGCCTATTCTAGATTTTTTGCATCCTATAGTTCATCTTTAGTAAATTGTATGTACCCATAGATTTATTCATTTCTTCAAGTTTTTCCAAAATGCTTGGAAATAGTTTTTAATAATGGCTCCTAAAGATGTCTTATATTCTGTAGTATCAGTGCGATATCTCTTTTTAACTCTGATCTTATTTGATTCTTTTTTCTTATTCTTAACATTTTATCAATGTTTTGTCATTTCAATGTATTAGCTATTTATTTCATTGGTCTTTTATATTTGTATTAACTTGGGGTCCTATTTTGATTCCTCAGAATTATTCAACACATTGTAATCAATCTTCTTTTATGTAGATTTTATGATTTTACTATACTGTGTAAAACATCTCAGGATGATTGCTTGTTGCAATAGTTGATTCTGCTTGGAACAGTACATTTTGAAATGTTGTGTTTGGGTTTAAATCACAGCTCTACTTTTGATTATGGCTTCTTACTAATGCATACTATGTAAAGTGGCAATTGATGACCCAAGAATCCAATCTCTGCCACCCATGTGGGAGACGTGGACTTAGTTCTTGGCTCCTTGCTTCACTCTGATGCAGCACCAGATGACGCAGGCATTTGAAGAATGAACCAGAGGATGGAGAATTCTCTGTTTACAGTTGTTTCTCTGGTTTTCAAATAAAATGAACTTAAGTAATAAATGATTTAAAAGAATTTCCAACTTGAACATAGGATCTACCCATTCTATTTATTATTGTTATTATTATGGAATTATTCTAATATTCATGAACCTCAGTACTGCTTACTTTCATCCATAGCTTCAATATAGAATATACATTCTAATGATGTTATTCATTTAATGTACTCAATGATTCAGAAAACTAATTGTTGTCTTGCTTGTCACTCATTTATTATTTCTTGTGCTCCCATTTCAGACAGACAATATCAAAGCTAATGAGTATATAATGATGAATAAAATAAAAGAGTTACAAACCTTTCCTTTAGAACTTTAAATATGTATCAGATTCTGTGTTTGATATATGTACTATGTTGAATTCGTCTAGAGTAGGAGTTAAATCTATTTGCTTCATTTTGAAAATATTTATTTACTTATTTGAAAGGCAGAGTGAACTAGATTGAGGGAGACACAGAGAGATAAATAGTTCTCCATCTATTTGCTCACCTCCCAAATGGTTACAATTACTGGGACTGAGCTAACCAAAAGCCAAGATCCAGAAATTTGATCCAGATGCCCTGTGTGAGTGGCAGGGGCACAAGTACTTCAGCCATGTTCTGGCATTTTCCCAGGTTCATTAACATGGAGCTAGATTGGAAGCAGAGCAGCCAGGTTTAGAGCTAGTACTACCATGTGTGATTCTGGCATTGCACGTAACACCACTGCAATGCTGGCTCCCCACTGTTTGTCTTTGCATCTAAAATAAGAGCCTCAGTAACTAGTGTCATATGAACGTGGTTGGCTGTTCTCAATTCAAGTATTCTGTTCTGCATTGTCCTTTATCTCTTAGCACACCATATCGCCAAAGAGGCGAGAAGAATTGGTCTTGTGGACTGAGTCACCCTGCTGCTGTTGGCCATTGGTTCCAATCTGATGCAGTGGGAAGCAGCAGTAGGAGATGAGGGAGGGAAAGAGAGGACAAAAGGCCTTTTGATAACTAAGTGAGATCCTGATAATTTCTAGGGTTTCTACAACACAGACAACCCTTCCAAGGCTGTGGCTATCACTAAGTTATTGTGATGCTCATCCGCATGTGGTTCAGCCTGCCTTGCTGGATATCTGCACCCTTAACCAGTGTCCCTGTATGGTCATGATGTTTAATTCTCCTTAAAATTTCAAACTTTTTTTCTGTTTCTTGGATCCTGGCTGATAGACCATTTGATAAAATTCAAATTGAAGGAGGTAGTAGTTGGAATATCTGGAATAAATGACTTCAAAAGCTCACATGTGCTGGGGCCAACATTATGACACAGATTTAATTATATTCTAATAAATATCTTGATTTTAAAGTTACCTTGTTAGGAAACTAATAAGTGGGAAATTTATTGGACAATGGATAATATCAGAGGCAAGTATTTAGCTTAATACTTGAATTTCATGTTGCTAATATTGTGTTTTTTAATAGGTCATTAGAAATCCAAAGTAGGCATGAATATATGAAAGCGAATATACTGAAGCCCACCTGGCAGTGTTTGACACAGTGCTCTAAATGACCCAGAAGGAAAGTGGGATTAATCTTAGTGTCATTAAAAAGCACCTCAAATGGGTATTTCTTCCTTCCTGGGTTTTATTTACTTTTTGTATTCTAGCTTCCAGTACGAGGGAGAATATGTGTGTTAGTGTTTCTATGCCTGGCTTGTTAGACTCGGCATCATGTTCTCCAATCTCAACCATGCTGTTGCGAATGATACATTTCAATAAATAAATGAATAAATCTTAAACATTTCATCTAAAAATGCATACTTAAAATAAATGGCTCAAGTCCCCAAACCTTTGTGATGTTCTCCTTTATTTGCTTTTTTAGCTCCCAGCTTGTGTTGATTTATTCTCATTTCTAGGGAGAATAAGTGATCTCTAGCTGTACTTCACTTTGTCCTTGTGGCTGTATCTTGATTAGACGATTGTTCTATGCTCTGCTTTATTCTTATACAACTTATTGACATTAGTTCCAATCTTCTGTAAAAAGGTTCCTCTCACATATTCATGAATATCTATAAGCCTTTACCCATGATAATCCTCACATGTGTAAAACACACACTATGTTGGATATTTGAATGAGCAGAGTGGTCTTGAGGTAAAGAAAAGGAATTATACCTTATAGTAATTTAAAGCTTCCTGACTAAAACTATTGGATGGATGGTTTTGGCAAACTTTGAAGTATCTGAAATACCCTAGATTTGCAATGCTTCAGCTATTAGTCAGCAAATTAACTAAATCAACAAACCCTAATAATGTGAGAAGCACAGTTCTTTATAAGCACACAAAGAAGAACACTTTATGGACCCTTAGATTAGGTAATAATAATTGATGTCTTTTTCTGACTTTTAAAAAAGATTATTTTTATTGGAAAGTCAGATATACAGAGGGCAGGAGAGACAGAGAGAAAGATTTTCTGTCTGATGGAACTCCCCAAGTGACTGCAACAGCTGGTGCTGCACCAATCTGAAGCCAGGAGCCAGGAGCTCCCACACGGGTGCAGGGTCCCAAAGCTTTGGGCCGTCCTCGACTGCCTTCCCAGGCCACAAGCAGGAAGCTAAATGGGAAGTGGAGCTGCCTGGATTAGAACCAGCATCCATATGGGATCCCGGTGCGTTCAAGGTGAGGACTGTAGCTGCTAGGCCACTGCGCTGGGCCCAGTTTTTTTTCTACTTTTAATTTGATGTTTTCATAGTTGAGAAGGATGCATACCGATGTGGACCACCGATTAGGGTGGGAAGGGTTAAGCATTAGGGGAAAGTAGATGAGATCATTGTTTACAAGTTTTTTTTTTTTTTTAATTCTTCCTGTATCTTGGAGAAACAGGGAGAGAAGTCTCCAGTGGACTGCCATATTCTCCACGCGCATTTCAGCATGATGTCCACTGCTCTAAGCGAATGAGGAGGCTCAGTTCTGACACATGTACTCCACTGTCAGACTATAGATCTTTGGATTCTCCCCATGGTTGGAGTTGGGGTATCCTTAAAGAAACTTCATCTGAGGTGATCCAGACCTGACTCTTTGCTAGGCAGTATGGGATCTGCCTTAGTTCATCACCCACATAAGCCTATGTACACACTGGTGGTTGCAGTTGCTGGGTCAGTTCTGTCTCCAGCCCTATCTTTTACACAAACCAATGGGATTTTTGCACCCCAGCCTAACCCTGCCCAGGATACACTTGGTGCTGATATACACCAACAGGAACTGCATCCTAGTCTCAGCAACCCCCAATAACCCTTACTAGGCCTACCCCTAGCCCAGGTTCCTGTGTGTGCTCTTATGTGCAGCAAACTGGTCCAGCCTGTCATGCATTCTGTTCATCTCTAGTACACATCAATGGGCACTGGAGCCTGACTTAACTCAACTGACCCCATTATCCAGCCGACACTCATGCCTGCGAGTGCCACTGCCAGACCAACCAGGCGCACTGACAGTCCTCGTTCTCATCTAACCAATGAGAGCTGTAGCCTAACAGAGAGGAGGCCGCAGTTTTCCTACTGGGCCCACTCCCAGTGCCAGATCTTGTACTCTCCAGGTGGCTCTGTAGTCTAGCATAACAGGGCTTGCCTCAAGCCCAACACTTGCCAGCTGATGCTGTAGCAAAATCCAGCCAGCTTGCACTTACTCTGGCTCATGTGTGCACCAGTGGATACGGTTGCTTAGCCCAGCCTGGCTCTCCCCCTAACCTAGTTCACATGTAGGCCAACAGATGTTGTAGCCCTTCCTGGTCTACTCCGACCCTGGTCCCAGTTCTCAAGCTCACCAGCAGGAGCAGTGGCCCACCAGGTGAGCCCATGCTGCCCCCCTACTAGGCTCACAATACCCGTCCCCCCAACATCCTGGGTCTCACGTATGGGTCTCTCTTGGGTGGGTGCTGTGGCCCAGTCTGGCATGGTCTGCCTCAGCTCAGCATTGCTGGCAGGTGCGGTAGCCTAACCTAGCCCAGCCAACTCCCAGTGAACTGGTTGGTATTGTGGCCCAACCCAGCCTCTCCTGCACCCTATCGTGGTTCTCAGATCCTCCAGTGGGTGTTATGAACTGGTTCAGCGTGGCCTGCTCCCAGATTTGACCCAGACATATGCAGGCAGGTACTGTAACCTGGCCTGGTCTGGGCTGCTCCTTGCCTTAGTTCTTGTATTCATCTGCAGGGATTGTGTCCTGACAGAGGAGTTCCCCAAGCTTTTCTATCAAATCTCCTCCCAGTGAATCCTTGGCCCTGTCTGACTTAGTCCACCTTCTGTCCTGGCAGGAACAGTGGCCTTACCCAGCTGGGCTACATCCATTCTGGTTCTTACTGTTGGGCGCCACAGCCCAGTCACAGCTAGTCTGATTAAAAAGACACGAATTGATAAAAAGATTGAAATTTGTATATTCAAGGTTTTGAGAAAGTATAAATAGAATGCAAATGTTTATTAACATTTTAATTACATTTTCCTATGAACTTTGTGAAATACGTTATAAAACAAACAAAAAATTCCCCATATTTATTCATTTGTGTGCTGATTTTAAAATGGAATTTAACAGAAATCTGAGGAAAAAAAATCACCAACTATTGTGCTATATCTTTTAGCTGCTGTCCCCTAAAATGCTATTTTCAATCATATGTAAATAGGGGATGCTGTAGACTTTGCTATGGGTTTGTTTGTTTGTTTATTTATTTATTTATTTATTTATTTATTTATATATATTTGAAAGGCAGAGTCAGAGATAGAGAAGGGGAGAGAGAGAGAGAGAAAGAGAGAGATCTACCAGCTGCTGGTTCACTCTACAATGGCTGGAGATGAGCTGATCTGAAGCCAGGAGCCAGGAGCTTCTTCTGGGTCTGCCATGCGAAGGCAGAGTCCCAAGACTTTGGGAAGCTCTAATTCTTCCCAGGCCACAAGCGGGGAACTGGAAGGGAAGTGGAGCAGCTGGGAAACAGACCTGTGTGCATATGGATGCTGGCACCCAGGCGGAAGCTTAGCCTACTATGCCACAGAATGGTATGTTTTGGCACAGATCTATGTCTTCAATTCTTAAATCTGCAGGGTTTTCCCCACAGATTCCTCTAGTACCCCGTTGCCAGAGGGGGTGAGCCTGCTCTCTGCTACCCAGCTTCCCGGCCCGCGAGAGACAGACAGGGGTACTGTCTAAGCAGTTTCGATTTATTGGGGAAATTCAGATTCTTGTATAGGGTAAGGGATAGCCTCAGGCCAGGAATTTCAGGAATTCCAGGAGGGGAGAAGCTAGGAGCCAATTACTAGGAGCATGATTGCAGAAGCCACCTCCCATAGGCCAGGGACAGGTGAACAAAATGGCCCTGGCCAATCAATCTTTCTTTGAAACAAAGTGACCCCTGGCCTGGTTCACACCCAGGGCTCTGTCCTTGGCTGCCCTCTGGCTCACTACACGGAACCCAGTGACCTTGACTGTTGGTCGCCATCTTATTGAGTTAGTGACCTCTTTGTCCTTGAGTCCCACATCAATCCAGGATACAAGGTCATTTCCTGTCCAGCTGCCTAATTCCTAGCCTGCGCCACCTTCCTGTACTTTTCCTTGGATCCACAGTCTGATCATGGTCCTCAGGTGTTTTCATTCTGATTATAAGAGGAAAGAAAGAAAGAGGAAGTCAGGGGATAGAGCATGTCAGACCTAGTTTAGAGCAGAAATGTGTAACTTGTCTATTTCACATGTTTGTTTGTTGGTTTTTTTCTCTTGTCTCTTACTCTGCTTTAAGCCTCTCTTGTTACTGTCAATGGCCGTTCACTGCAAAGAGGACAATGTAAAACAACTCAGAAGGAAACCCCAGGTAAGAGTAATCCTCCTTAAATGTAAGAAAGAAATTGGGCTGCACAGAAAACAGAATCTTCAAATTAGCTTTGCCCACCAATTCCCTAAACTACGCATGGTTCTGGGCTTTAGTGCTTGTGTGCAAGGAGTAGAGAAAAGTTGCATTTTTTTGAGCATATTATATTCACTGTTAACAGTATTAAATAGCTCTTTTTTACACTTAGATCTTCCTCATCAGATTGCCATAAAAATACTATTTAAGTCTTAAAGAAAACGTCATGTGCAGTAGTTATTTCCCCTAGGGTGAAGGAAAGTCCAGGCTGATTTGTCACCAACTTGTTGCTATGCTTCCCTGTGTCCGCACCTGATAATCATCTAGCATTTTCTCTGTTGACCTATAGCAATCACTAGGGAAATTTCTCTAACTTCTATGCCATTATTGCTCTTGAAAAGTCCTCTAGCCTTTGTGAATCAGGTCCCCAAGGATGTGTCTTTAAACAGCAATGATTTTTGTTGAGCCATGGATTCATTGCTCTGGACTTGTCCGATTTTGAGTTTTTGTCTGAGTGAGCTGGTAAAAGTCACCATTCAAAGGCAGAGCAAAAGAGCAAGAACCACAGTGAGCAAATTCAGAAAGAAAATATACTCAAGGAGAAAATTCTCTTGCGTCTTGGGCTGTTGGCATCCAGATGTAACCTGTGAATTTTGGGCTTGCAACATGTGAGAATTGAGATGATGTTGCATTTTTTAAGCTAATAGCAGAATAATATTTTTGTGCCTCTATCAACCATCTTGACTACAGATCTTCTAGTGGGAAGAAGTACATGATCATGGAACTCTTCGGCTCCACAGAAAAACAATTTCTCAGGATTTAGTTTGGGTTATTCCAAAGCCTTCCTTTAATGTATCCATTTTCTTCCTGCCATCTTTCTGAAACTCTTTTTAGTTGGAAAGACTAAGACGAAGATATATGTCTCAGTTCTCAGGAACATCTTTCCACATAGCTCAGTACTGGATAACAGATCCAAAATCTCCCAGCTGGAATCAATCAAGATGATCTGAGATCCAGGTCCCTAAGGATAAAATCTTGGAATGCTGTGTGGTGAGACATCTGACTTATGTAAATACCACAAATAATTCATTTACTGACAAATATGTATCAGGAACTGTGCTAGATCCTAAAGATAAAAAGATATAAAAATGAGACAAATTTGACATTTTCAAGGAATTCATAAATCTAAAAACAACAAGGTAACAAAATAATATTTTTATCTCGTGATGATAGTATAAGGTCCAAAATGTTAGAAAAGTAGAGATTATTTTAAGAAGTATCTGGGAGTGATGGATAGGAGGTAAGTAATGGGAATGGGTGGTTAGGGATAATTTTAAGGAGAATAAAACCTACATGAACATTTGCCTGGTGGTAAGAGTTACCAAAAAATTCAGGTAGAGTATAAATTGTGCACAACTGTTTAGAGTACTGAAGGGAATGTTGCACTGAAAACTGAAAATTCTGTAACGTAGCTTGTACTTGGAGTGAGTACGTGACAAAGACAGAAGGCTAGAGTTTAGGAGAACATGGAGGTCATATCGTGAGGGACCCATGCTACAATGTGAACAGAACAGCCACTGAAGGATTTGACTAGAATATCTTATGCTCATATTTACATTTAATCAAGGTTCCTCAATCCAGGGATAGGAATTCTACTTAGCATTAGTTAAGTTATATATTAAGTGGACATTAGGCTTTTTATAGCTTCTGCCTCAGCTTGGACCCTTTTTTAGAGTATACTCACCATTTCTCTACTAATTTAAACTTTTGGGTTTCTTTTAAACTATTTTTCACTGGCACATAAAAAAATCTACATATTTATGGGGAACCCTGTGATATTTTGATTCATGTATTCATTGTATGATATTCAAATCAATGTAAATAAGTCTATGTGCTCATTTATTATTTCTTTATGGTGGAAAATCTGAATTCTTTTCTCCTTGCCTTTTAAGATAAATATGTAGTTTTCTGTGGTCACCTTATTGCCCAGTGGAACACCTGAGCTACTTATTCAATTTAACCATTTACTTGTTACCACCATAATTAGGGAAGCCCTTTCCCTTTATTTACAGTATTCCTTTGGTTTGATCTACTTCCCTTTTCTTAAGAAAACTCTATTGATCCATGTATAGCATCTTATCAGTAATCCACATCAACTCTATCACTCTAACTCAGAAGGTGAGCTCAAGCTTGGAAAAGGTGAACCACGTTTGCCCAGTAAACATATCAGAAATCAATGTACAGTTAGGGATGTGATAATTTAAATTTAGGTTTTAAACACACACACACACACACACACACACACACACACACATCATTCGTCTGCTGGTTTACTCTCCAGTGATCAGCCAGGACTGCATGAGGCTGAAGCCAGGTCTCCCAAGAGTGGCAAGGACCCAACCCAAGTACTTGAATCCTTACTTGCTGTCTCCTAAAGTGCACATTAGACTCAAGCTGAAACAGAGAGCAGGGCTGGAATTCAAATCCAGGCACTTCAATCAGCAATGCAGGCATCCCTAGTGGCGGCTTTACTGCTGCACAAAACTCCTACATCCTTTGTCATTTTTCATTAGTGCGAATTCATCAAACTGTTTACCTTGTTATTTATAATGGGGGAATGTAATATCTACTCTAATTAGGTTATGGTGAGATTTAAGTGTTAAAATATCTGGAAAGGTCCTAGTACAAAGCATGCAACATGATACATAACGTGTATAAGACCAATGTTATCCTTATTGGGGAAAGCAAAGTCAGAGATAAAGCATGGTGATGATGAAGGGCGGGTAGGAAAGCCGAGTGGGCATTCAGCAGGGGAAAATGCACCAGAGAGTAGTCTTCTTTGGCTTTCACTAAATGTACCTGGAACAGTAGTAGGCAGGTTCACATTGTGTTTGAAACAACACAGTCTTATCCATTTACTCACAATTTAAAGAGTAGACAACTATGATTTTAATAATCTGTGATTACTTTAAAATTTACTTTACATGTGTGAAATGGTCATTTTCCAGTTGTTATTTATAACTTTTGTCTATATTCCTATCAAACTAGGATCATTTTGTTTTTCTATGTGTTAGAGCAGTATGCCTTTTTAGTGTAGGGCAAATTTAGGTATGCTGTCTCAAAAACTAAAAAAGAGAAATAAAGGATGAGGGATGAAGAGTGGGAGGGAGAGAGAAAGACAGGGTGGAAGAGAGTATCATTGTATTCTTAGAATTGTATCTACAAACAATATTGAATATGTTAAAATACTAAAAATTTAAAAATATTAAAAAATAAGATAAAGAAAACCTTAAAAGTTGAAGAAGTTGAGACTAATGTGAGAGAACATGTAAATTTGAAACATCTCATTTTCTAGGTGTGGCCCATCTGTCAGCTGTTCCCTGATCAGTGTGCTGGAAATGAGGAGAACTGGTAGAAGGCTGTAGAAAATTCTGTAAAGTGAGAAAACAAGTTACATGAAGTCTCATCCTCTAACCTTATCTCTTGATATTTCTCTTTCCCACACCATCAACTCTAATCAAAACGTGACTGATTCCATTATTAACTTGTCATCTCTTCATGCCTTGGTATTATGACTTTTCTTTCTTTTCCATTTTCTCACCTTGATATCCTTCCCAAAATGCTACAGTGCTTTAACTAGTTATACTTGCAGCTTCTTGGTGAATTCTTTTTGGGATAATAAGACAGACAAAATTAGTATCTACCTTGGATTCCCGAAGCATTATTGTTATATTGTAGTGCTTATTGCAATATATTGTAATTCTGTTTCCTTGCCTGTCTCCTTTGCAAAAACAGTTCCAGTGTTTCTGTTTTGGTGTCTTCAGTTCTAGGTTCATGGTAAGTTTACAGGATATGGTGACAGTAAAAATCAGGTCATGAGAAATCAAGTAGTTCAAAATTAGAAACATCTGGATATTGCCAGAGAGAAGTATCAGCAATAGGATGCAGAAAGTGGAAACAAAAAAAGAGATTTAATTAATGCTGCAATATTCTGAAGCGCATAAAACATAATAAAATGACCAAGGTATCATATTGTGTTGTGGCAAATGAGACAACTGCTTGGATACTCACATTCCCTGTTGGAGTACCATATTCAGTCTGTTTCTGATCCAGCTTACTGCTAATGTGCCTTGGAAGGAAGCAGAAGATGAACCAAGTACTTGGGTCTCTGCACACTTAGTGGGAGACCTGGATGGAGTTCCTGGCTCCTGGCTGTTGCAGTCTTTTTGGAAGTGAGCCAGTGATTGATATATATTCCTGTTTCTGTATCTGTCTGTCTTTCTGCTTCCAATTCTGCTAATTTGCCATTCAAATAAATAAGTAAATATTTAGGAATGTTCGCAATAATAATGTGCTTATTATTTAAAAAAATAGTTATTTGATTATCTATAAAAGTTATAGGAAATCATTTAGGTGAGTTTGTAAAATATTGGTAAGTTGTTTGAACTCTTAAAAATATTGAAGCCTTTCAAAGTCACCCCAATCCACTCAGAATATAGACAGTGTGACTACAACTCCTTAGAAAGGCCATAATGACCAGCTTGTCACATCTCCTCCCCTTAGTTCTAATGGCTTCACTTGTTACCTCTGCTCATTCTACGTCAATCACTTCGGTTTCCTTGATATTCTTCACTTTGTGCCTCACTGAAGGGTCTTTGAAACCCATGTCTATTTTGTCTGGGAAGCTCTTTCTGTGTAGACCTAGATGGCTCATGCTTTCCTTCTTCAGGACTCTACTCACTGAGGCCTATCCCTACCATTCGAACCAAAATATCAACTTCCTCATTCCTTGTACTCTAGGTTTTTCTTACCTTAGGTTATTCTCTTCATGGAAGTTGTCTATCGATTCCTACATTTATATCCTTGTTGTATTTATTGAATATTGCCTATATACCTGCATTAGGGGCTACTTAAAAGCTTTTTTTGTTAACTGAGCTTTTCTGAACATATCAAATAGTACTTTTGTATATTATTGTGAAAATAATATATATTTTAAAATTTCAATCATTCATTTAGTAAAGAGGAAAACAGTGGAAGAAATAGCCTATCCACTAGTCTACTTCCAATGGCTGCAAAAACAGGGGCTGACCTGGGATCTCCTATACAGGTGGTAGGGGCCCAAGCACTCTCAAAATCTTCTGCTGCTTTCCCAGGTACATGAACAGTGAGTTGGATCACAAGCTAAACAGACGGAGCTTGGACTCTATTCCTCATATGGAATACAAACATCTCACATCTCAAATATCAGCTTAACTCACTGTAACACAATGCCAGTCCCAGGAATGAATTCAATATGTAAAAATAGACAAACCATCTTGCTATATGAATTTGCAGAGAAACAGGGATGATGGAGGTTGCTTTTAGGAAGAAATAAAGAAAGAATAAATGGAGATGCAAGAAGGTGAATGTAAAACATTTGATATTAAGAGTTGCATAAATTTCCTTCTCGTAGCCTCCTTTGTCTTATAAGAAGGAGAATTTATCTCTTGTAATTCTCTGCTGAGAGTTGGGAGAAAAGAGAGAATGGAAGAACGGAAATCAGAAAACAACGAGTATAATGACTAAAAAGACATTACAGGATAAATGGTTGCTGTCTGAGCCTAGCTGAGCTCTCCGATCATTAGTTTATGACAGAAATATTTATCCCCTTGTGTTGTTTTTTTTTTTTCCAGTAGGACTCAGGTGAGGTGCAGATAAGAAGAAAAAACGATTTCTTTCCTTAAAGGCAACCGCTGCAGCAGTGCTAAGTCCTTTTTCCAAAAGACTGTCTAAGCACATATCCTTCTTGTAACTATAAAACATTGGCATTTAGTGATTTATCCCTTTCTATAAAATGCAAAAATGTCTATTTTACTCATATAAAGTGAACTTCTCACATATCATTAAGATTAGTTTACTCATTCCTAACAATTTGTTTGACAAAGATTATTATGTTTATAATTCAACAGACTTCAGATATTTACATGATCTTTAGTATAACCATTAATATTGCTATACATTTTAATAGTCATAATTTGCTGAATTTTAGGTATCATAGTATGTCTATTGTTAACTCAACAGTGAAGTTCAGACAAGTTGAAGTTTGCTGCTGATCATAAAAACTGTGCTAGAATTAAGGCCTTGCAGTTATTTGTTGCATTGGTGTGTAGTTTTCTTTTTCTAAGATTTATTCATTTATTTGAAAGGCAATGTCAGAGAGAATGTGGAAGAGAGGGAAGGGAAAAGTGAGAGAGAGAGGAAGAAAAAGAGAGAAACGAGAGAGAGAGAGAGAGAGAGAGAGAGAGAGAGAGAGAGAGAGAGAGAGAGAGAATCTTCCCTTTGTTTAATCTTTCCTCAAATGGCTGCAATAATTTAGGCTGGATCAGGATAAAGCCAAGAGACTGTAACTTCATCTGAGGCTCTTACATGGTTGATGGGTGACCAAGTACTGGGACCATCTTCTGCTACTTTCCAAGGCACATTAACAGTGGCTGAATTTGAAGCAGAGCTATTGGGACTCCAGATAGTTTTCATATGGAAGAACTATGTTGCAGCTGGTGGTTTAACCCAATGCACTACAGTTCTAGCGTATGGTGCATAACTTTCTTAATGTTTTGCTGTGTTTTTGAAAATAAGGGCTCCTACTGGTCTCATGTTATGCTTGTGTTTTCTGTGATTGCTATTAAATCAGATATTACAGAGTGTACCTTCACATACAAACATTCCTTCACAAACTTGATTTTTAATTATGTGATTTAGATTACTTACCTCATTATTGGCTTATACCTCTTGGACAAAATGATCTCCCTTTGAGAATTGTTAAAATTAATTAAGAAACAATTCTTAGTGGAGAAATAAGTCAAAATTTATGTTTCATTATCATCATTCTCTCAAAAATATAACCAACTAATTTGTATTTATTAGCAGTCTGGAGGTTTTAGCTAAAAAAACACAATTATTATAGATGCATATGTATATTATTTAAATTAATATGAGGCATTTAAAATGTAAAAATGTATTTACTTGGAAAAGGTTGATATTTCCTCACCCTATTGTTAAATTCCAGGCCCCAAACACAGGCTGAAAATAATTATTAAAATTGTATTTATTTATTTGTGCTGCTGGAGGTCTGGAGAAGACTGCTCCCATCTGCTGCTTTACTTCCTGGTTGTCTGCAGCAGGCTGAGCTGGACGAGGCTAACGCTGTGAGCTAGGAACTCAATCCAGGTCTCCTACCTAGGTGGAGGAAAGTTATGAGTCCCAGCGTATGTACTGACAGAACATTGAAGGCAGGAGCTGGAGCCAGGAATTGACCCAAGTTACTCTAACGTGTAATACAGATTTCTCAGCTGACATGCTAAATACCTGTTCCCAGGCTAGACAATGTCAACTATTAATCCCAGAGTCTTCAAAAATAACTGATGTAGATGGGGAGCAGGTTGGGGTCAGCAGTTCTCCTGACAAGCAGAATTATTCCCTGTTGAAATACTGCTTTTATTTTTTCTAGGCTTTGGACTTCTCCTATTCCCTACTCTATATGCTAAACCATCCTTAGAAGCTATTTAATCACCAGGATTACCTGCCTGAAAGTTTCCTTTGGAATCTGGAAATATGCTGACAAGAGAAGGATTTATTCCCAATACTACCAAAAGATCTCTTTCTGATTCTGATCCAAGGACCTGGACTCTGAATTAGACTGAACCATTCTACACTGTATCTGTGGATCCTGTCCCAATCTTTGATTTTCTGGCGAGGATCTTTGACTCCCCTGGGATTTCTGAACCATATGAAGGGCTAGGTGATAACAGCAGGGTGAATGTTAATGGGAAAGTACTTGTAGCCGGAGGTCTGCTCTGCTCATGTGGATAGTCCATTCCTTTTGTATTTTCAGACAACCCTTTGTCCATTAGTGTCCTAACTATGTGGGAGGGAAATATCACTGGTATTACTGAATTCATCCTGGTGGGTTTCCCTACTGTCCCTTGGCTGCAGATTCTTCTTTTCCTTCTCTTCCTCATCACCTATCTGCTTGTGCTTTTGGAGAATTTTGTCATCATCCTCACTGTATGGGTAACTGGGTGCCTGCACAAGCCAATGTATTATTTTCTGGGCACTATGTCCTTTCTGGAGGCCTGGTATATATCTGTCACTGTCCCCAAAATGCTAGCTGGATTCCTATTTCATCCCAATACAATCTCCTTCCTGGGATGCATGGTCCAGCTGTATTTGTTCATGTCCCTTGCCTGTACTGAATGTGTGCTTTTGGCTGCCATGGCCTATGACAGGTATGTGGCCATTTGTTGGCCTCTTCGCTATCCTGTTATGATGACCACAGAGTTTTGTGTTCAGCTAACTATCAGTTCCTGGGTGAGTGGCTTCACCATCTCCATGGCAAAGGTATATTTTATCTCCAGAGTAGGCTTCTGTGGCAATAATGTGCTGAACCATTTTTTCTGCGATGTTTCACCTATCCTAAAACTTGCCTGCTTGAATTTATCAATGGCTGAGACGGTGGATTTTGTGCTAGCCATTGTGATTTTAGTGTTTCCTCTCTCAGCAACTGTCCTTTCCTATGCTTTCATTGTCTCTACCATCCTGCACATACCCTCGGCCAGGGGGCAACGGAAGGCATTCTCCACCTGTGCATCCCACCTTACCGTGGTGGTCATCTTCTATACTGCTGTGATTTTCATGTATGTCCGGCCTCGGGCCATTGCTTCATTCAATTCTAACAAATTGATCTCAGCCATATATGCTGTCTTTACTCCCATGCTTAACCCTATTATCTACTGCTTAAGGAATGAAGAGGTCAAGAATGGCATCAGAAAAACCATAGCAAGGGGCCAAGCCCTTTTCTCAAAAGGCTCTTGTTGAAGCGACCCAGCCATTCTTTTATCACACAGCTTAAACTCAAGAAACACCTGCATTAGTAAAAAGTCTGAAATTGTAACCACACTGACTTGGCACAATGCTTTAGTATATGGAGCCAAAGGCAAAATAAAATGCCCTTTCTCCAAGCCTTAGTTAAATATTCAATTTTATAAGGTAGTGGATGAAATAACAAGAACTCAGGCTACATTTGTGAAATAATTATAAAATTAATTCATTTTTATAAACATAAGAAATAGCTGCCTGGATTTTAGAGTTTTGTTCGTAAAGTGTTCTATTTGACTTATTTCTGTATTATGTATCTCATGAGTTTGCACAGAAGTTCTTCTGTAGACCATGTCAGGGTGATGATTTGGGTTTGTTGTTTCCAAGGTGGTTGGGGGACTAGATCCTTTTATAATCATAGACCTTGATGATAGGTCATTTTATCTTTAAAATTCAACATACTTAGAGATCAACTTCCATCAGGCTCTGACTTCTACTTAAGGCAGTAGAAACATGAATTACTTGTTGAGCGGGAGAAAATTTTGTATAAATGCACACATATGTACGTTTGTGTATATTTAAACACATATTTGTATATAAAATTTCATGCTTTAAGTTACTTCCAGTGTTGGAATTTATACAGGTGAATTTTCAACATAGCCCATTCCTTTTCAAATGAAGTCACTGGCAGTGAAAAAAGGCCAGTATCTCTTGGTTATTGGCTCCTGAATGCAAAGATTTTTTGGGCTCTCCAGAACATCTTTTTTTTCTGGTTCATTTTTTCTTTTAATATTGGACAGGTAGATGCAAGATTCTGAGGAGTGGTATGTATTTTGTCATTAAAACAGTGGAATGAAATGGGTTCTGTCTGGCTTACCAGTGATAGAGGATGAATGAGTTGACAAAACACGATCTGCTGAGAATGGAAGAATGATAAGTGTATTATTTCCTGTCATCACTTTGGAACCCACATTTCATAATTTTAATTAGGACATTCATTTATACACTATGTATTATTTGTTCCTACTTTATAATTATATGTTCTCCATGTTTTGCAATTTGTAATAGAATGCTAGATGGACTTGTTTTATTTCTTTTTGTTTTATTTGAAATAGATTTGGAAGCTTTACAAATTGTGACAACTCAACAATTTATATTAATATGTTAGATTTTCCTGGCCTTCATTACTTTTAGCCTAAACACTGTAGCCTTAATAATGCATATACCATTTTTCTTTAATAAATAAAGTATTAGAAGGTATGCTCCTCATACAGAACTAAGTAAGAATTATAAGAAGTTTTTCCTTGAATTACATAATTTTAAACTTTGATCCTAGAGTTTTCTATTTTTTTTAATTGCAGGATATATAATGTGTGTGTGTGTGTGTGTGTGTGTGTGTGTGTGTGTATTTCTGGTTAAAGACAATAGCCTTGGAGACACATTTGGCACGTGATAAACATGCTGATTGAAAGTTATATACCAGGCTGCTTGAGTTCAAGTCCCGTCTTTGTTTATGGTTCTATCTTCTGGCTAGTGTACTCCAGTGGCATCAAGACATGGTTCAAGCCATTGGGTATTTGCCACATACACAGTAGATCCAATTGGGTCTCTGGATTCAGTATATCCAAGCCCTGGTTGTTGTAAGTATTTGAAGAGTTAATCAGAAGATGGGAGCTCTCTGTCTACCTTTTTTGCTTTTCAAAGAAAACAAAATAAATCTGAAACCTTTGTTAAATCACTAATTGAATATTATCATTTCTAAGACTTACAAGATTATTTTTTATCATGTTCTTCACACACACAAATTAAGTAGGTATGGTGAATGTGTTATTAACCTGATTATATCATTTCACAATGCAAACAAATAGCAAAACGTCACATTGTATTTTTTAAGTATATTTTGTTTTTCAATGAAAATGTATTTCCTAATTTTGGTCAGTCATCCCTGGGCTTATTAATTTTTTTAATTTAAGTATTATCTATGCTTGCAGGTCAATATTTATTTTCTGATATAGACTTTCTGATTTTAATGTTTTATGTATTATCAGAGAGAATAAAGAAATGTGAAGTGCTGTTTTTCAAGGGAGTATGTTGTGATAGTTATGAAAGAATAAGTTCTAAAGATCTTCTGTACTTGGAGCATTTACAGGAAATGATAAGATAGTGTGCACTTCAAGGGTTTCAGAGGGTACAGCTCATGATAAGTGTTCCCACAAATACACACACATAAAAAACTCCAAAAGTGAGAAAGAAACTTTTGGAGATTATGATTTGTTTGCTTGTGATGATAACACATTGAGAGTATATATATTATACATGTACATATTATACACATATCTGAACCCACTAATTGTATGCATTCACTTTATGCAATTTTTTCATCCCCATTATATTTCAATAAAATTGTGGAAGATAAATAAGTAAACAAATAAGCTAATATTTTTATAGTGCAATTAGACATTATTTTAAAACATTTTTGTCTTTTTTCTTCTATTTAATTGACAAGTTAGATTTCAAGCGAGTTAGCTTTCTGCCTGTATAAAAGTATATTTCCTGCTCTTTTCATTGTTATGTTTTCTTTTTGTTGTTTTCACTTTAATATGTAATATATTATGTTTTCAAATGTTTAAATATACAAAAAAGCATAGAATAAATGCTGAGAATTTTGTTCACAGGCACTAGGGTTTCCCTTCCCCAAGTTCCCTCCTCCTCCTACTGATTTCCCCTCCAGTTTTACAATGGGTGTCTTTTGTGAAGTTTCACCAGTTCATCCTGCTGCCATTGAGGTGCTTCCAAACAATGCAGGCGTGGACAGTGTCAGAGTCCAACATCTAACCTTCAGGTCATTACCAGCCGCCTTGCTGCGAGCCATCTTTGTACTCTATGCACAGAGACATGCTTCTCTCTGTCTCCACGTATGAAAATATCAATTTAACCTAATCTTTACCTCAGAACAAATTTTCTAATATCCAACAGAGGTTAAATTATGTAATAATTGTTCCTCCCTCCATGATAGGTGAATTTCATTTAGCATAAGATCCCCCACGATCATTTAGGTTGAATTTATAACCATCTTAATGCTGAATTATGTTTCATTGTTTTAACATATAACATTTTATTTGTCCATCAATCTGCCAATAAACATTTTAGTCCAATGGTCCAGTTGAAGGGGTTACCTCAAGAAACCCAGATCTGACTCCTGTGTGTGGCAGCCAGCGTGGGGTCTGGCTCATCCTTTCACCAGCATCAGCCTACACACACACACACTGGTGGTTGTAGTCATCTGGTTCATTCTATGCCCAATCTCATCTCTTATGCAAACAAACAGATGTTGCGGCCCAGCCTAAACCTACCCATCATACACTCAGCCCTTGTGTACACTAGCTAGTAGTATTTGGTTGAATTTATAAGCCCCAGTAACCCACACTGCCCCCTGCCCCCAGTCGTGGTTCCTGTGCACGCAAATATATGCAGCAAACTGGTCCAGTCCATCCTGCATCTCATCTGGCTCTCATACACCCATTTTGGCTCTTACCAGTGGTTTGCTACAGCCCACCCCTGCCAGGTTTTTCCCCAGATCCAGCTTTCATGTGGTTCAGTGTGTGCTATGACATAGCCCAGCCTTGCTATACCTGCTCTAGCTCTCACAAGTGCCAGCCCAATATGGAACACCCCCTAACCCAGCTTACACTCATGCTGAGGGATGCTGCAATCATGTCCAGCCCATTTTGCCACTCTCATTCAGGCTCTTACACACCAGTGGGAACTGTACTTCAGCAGGGATGTCCCCTTAGCTCCCCTACCAGGCCCACTTCCAGCCACAGATGTTGCTTGTACCTTGTATCTTGCTCTAATCCAACCCAGCATGACCCAGCCCCTGTGTTGACATTTGCCATGGAATGCTGCAGCCTGGCCTAGTCTAGCCCACCCCAAGTCCCAACTTTCACAGGTGAGTGTTGCAGCATATCCTTGCCCAACCTGCCATCATTCCTGGCTCTCATACAAAACGGAAGGTACAAAAGCCTAGTCCAGCATGGTCCACACTCTGTCCTGGTTCCCATGCATGCCAGTGTGTGCTACTGCCCTGGCCTTGCCTGGTCCCCCCCTTAGCCAGCCCATACACCTACCAACAAGTGGAATAGTCCTGCCTGGTCTGGCCCACACCCAGCCTCAGCTCTCATGCTCAACAGCAATATATATAGCCTAGTAGAGGAATTCCCCAACTCCCCCCACCAGACCTGCTCCCATACCCAGATCTCACACATATCAGCATAATCTTGGGCCCTATCCAAAATATTTCACCCCACAGTGAAGTGCTTGTGGATACTATACCCTGGCCTGTTTCCACACACAACTCTAGGGTATGCCTGCAGGTGTTGCAGTCTGAGTCATCCTGGCCTACTAAGAACCCCAGTACACATGACCGCTGATAAGTTCCATGGTGATGGCCAGTTTGACCCATAACCACCGTTGGCTTTTGTGTAGTTCTAAAGGGATGAGCCCACAAATTCCCCATAGAATCTGCCCGCAGACCTAGTATTCTTGCTTGCCTATTAGTGCTATGACCTAGCCTAACATGGCCCACTCCCTGCTCCGACACTAGCAGTTGCTGCGGCTTAGACCTGCCAAGCAAGTCCCCAATCCCAGTTTTTGTATATGCCAGTGGGCTGTGATTGATGCCAGCTAGCCCAGCCCAGGACGCCTATGTGGGCAGGTATCCTAGTCTGACCAAGACATGTCCTCCAGCTTCGCCCCTGTAAACCACCCTTGTTTATCTGCGATTGCAGTGGCCCAGTCTATGGAGGTCAGTCTTAATGTTCATCTTTGCCATCTTGTAGAGAAAAACAGACTTTGTGGGAGTGAAATTGTTGTTCTTATCCATTTCAATGCAAATATCTTTTTTTTTATGCCAACTTGGCATTGCAGCCTCCTACCTCAATTCTGGACCCCTCATAAAGACATTTGGATCTATATAGCTATGACTGGGAGGAAGCCAGATCTAGGATTTCTTGGTTCCCCATCTTGTTGATGTCACTTTCCTAGTTACACAATCCTAGTGGTATTTATAATTGTCTTTCCCACTATCAATTCTATATTGTATCTATTCTCATGTAGTCATGATTCTTCACTTGGTGGGGTGAGCCAAACTTCGATTTTTGGAAGGAGATAGACTACTTACTATTTTTGTGTGTAATGAATTAATGCATATTTGCTCCCCAATTCATGTACTAAAAGTCTAACATAAAAGATAATAACAGGAGGTGGATGTTTTGGTAGTTGATTAGACTGTGAAGTCAAAATTCTCACAATTAGGATCTGTGCTTTAATTAAACAGACCCTAGAGAACTCACCATCCATTCCACCATCTGAAGTCACATTAGGGAGATTTGTCTGTGAACCCCAAAGCAAGCCCTCATCAGACACTAAGTTTTAATTTTGGAATTCTTAGCTGCCATAACTATTAGAAAAGAACGTTGTTTGTATGCTACTCAGTTTATGTTATTGGTTAGCAGTTGCAAAGGACTGGGATGGAAAATTGGTTCTGATAAAGTAGGTTGTTACTTTAACAGATGTAGGTTTGAATACGGTAACTGCTACAAACTAGGAGAGTTTTGAGGTGCATGCTGGAAAAATTTATTGCACTGAGTAGACCCTAAAAGATGATTCTTATCAGAATTCAGAAGGAGAATTCAGAAGGAGAGATAGCTATAGGAATGGACTCACTCCTTAGATTATACCTAAGTTGTTGTAAACATATGTTGGTAGAGTTTTAGATGTTAAGATCCTTATGAAGAGATCCTTTATGGAAATGAGGAATATTTATTGGAAAATGAAAGGAATGGCATTTTGTTGTAAACTGGCAACAGATTTGGATAAATTATATCTGTTTTCTAGTATTTTATGGAATATAGAACTTACAATTAATCAAATAGAATACTTAGCACCCCAAAATGAAATACATACATTTAAATAATCAATGCATGCATCATTCAAAAATTAAAAAATGTTATAAGAAATCTATAAACAAAGTAAATGTAAATGAGTGATTTCTGGTGTCCTTCTGAGGCTAACAGCATACATTTTTTGTTTCTTTAGAGAGGCTAGAAATTAGAAGATATTCAAGATTCCAATCCACAACTATAAATAAGCATAGTGTCCCAAGGCATCTCATTGTGTGGCTAGGTAATCAAGTGAGCTGCTCCCAAAGGGAACCCTAGAGAATATCTTGTTTGCATCACCTTTCAGGACCTCAATTCTTTATGAATTCCTCATAGAAAAAAGATTCAGTTCAATAACAGAGCTTGAAAATGACAGTCTGCCTCTAAGTCAACAACACAGCAAAAGAATTGGATGAAGTGTTATGCAAAGTTCAGCTAATCATCGCCTATCAGAAGATTTGATTTGGGAGTCCTGGAGGCCTAATACCTAACTTCAAAAATGCAGCATAGATCTCTGGATCTCATTCTACCTTAGTGGGAGGTTCCCTCACCCAGAGTTTCCTATCTCAGAACAGGTTTGTCTCAGATTTCCAAGTGAGGAGGAAGCTGCAGAAGTAGCTAATGTCCTTCTGAACTAGAAATTACTAGTCTATGCAAGGAGCAGGTCAGCTCCATAGTTTATAGCTCATAGTCTGTTTGGGAGATGGGATCTGTTTTTCCTTCCCTTCTAGAATTCTCAGTCTTACAAATCTTCCTACAGAGCTCTTAAAAGAGGTAAGAACAGTTTAGATTCTGAAACCAGGAGGATGAGAGTTGCTCAGACTACTCCACTTCAGCTTCCAAAATCTCTGTTTCCTCCAGTCATTCAGTCCTTTCACCTCTGGCCTTTTCTTCCTCGTTCACTTTTTTCAGTCTGTCTCCTCATGCTGAAACACACTGGATTCACAGGATATTGTCTCAGATGCCAGATAGCACCTGTTGTCTCAGAAGTGTCAAGGAGTCAGGCCATGGTGAGTACTAATGTTGGAGCAGCACTGTGGTCCTCAGAGGCATTGATAACACTTTCTTTCTGGAATGAGAATACCAGGACTTTCAGGTGAATTTGTTCCTGTATCTGCTGGAAGGGGAGTACATGCCAATGATGCCCTCTTGTTGGCATGAATAGTACAGGTGATGTTTGTTTCCTGTGTTTCTGCTTGTTAAGGGTTTCTGCTTTCTGAGGGGATCGGTGTCAGCTCTGCCTCCCAAATCTGATGTTGTGACTACATGATGAATTGTGAGTACCAATACGAGTGCATAAGTGTGATGATACATGTGTGAAGTGCTGTCAGTTCATTCCTAGATGTTTTCAGTCAGCGAGAGAACATTTATTGAAAATTTAGTGCATTCCAGGAATTATACATATATGTAGTAAAACAAGATCATTACTTCCTGGCCCTGCACCCCAAAAACTTTTAAAAAAAGAGAGAGCTCTAACATCTCAGCTATCTGTGGAGGCAGCAGCTCATGGCTCAGGTGGTCGGACTTCTGTCACCCCTGTGGGAGACCTGGATTGAGTTTCTAGCTTCTGGCTATTAAAGGCAGTAATTTGTTAGAAAATTGGTCTCTATTTTTCAGTTAAGTGAGTAATTAAATAAGTAATCAAAAAGAGGCTTGTAAACAAATATTCAAATATAATCATTATGTACTTTAAAAAATAAAGTTATTTGCACATACCTAAGTTTACAATATTGTACACATAAAAATATAATTTCATTATTAATTTAACAGAGGCTGAAAAATTAGTGCTTTATGTATCATATGTTCTCTCTGATACAGACAGTCTTTATGCAAAATATGAAATAAGTAGATATACGTTTGTTCTCGTAGATGCACTATATAATGGAGACCAGCATACCAAGAAATGTAGATGCATTGCAGTAGGTGTCTCTACTCCTGGATAAAAGGAGCATTACCAATGAAACAGTTAGGCATACATTGGCAGCAATACACAAGTGTTCTACCTTTGTCTATATCTACAATGCCATGAAATACTTAAAAAGAAAGTCAAATTTCAACTGTTATTAAAATACTATACTGGCAGGAAAGGAAAATGGCAACTTGTCCTACAGTGTTCTTAAAAACATTTAACTTGTAGCAGTATTCTTTCTAAAGTTTTCATGAAGAACCTTAATAAGAAATAGAGTTTACATTATATAGTATGCACACACACACACAACTCATGGATACGATAACATTTTCTTAAATTGAATTGTGCTTATGTTTTTGCAAAATACTATTTTATTTTTTCTTCAATTTTAGTAAACACTGGAATAACCCATAAGTTCTATTTTTTTACTCAAAGACACAGCTTCAAAAGCACTGACAACATAGCTTCAGTTGTCGATGTTGTGAACAATACAATGAATCTTCTTGTGTCATCACTTTACTCTGAAGCTGAAGGGAAGAACTTGCTCATTTGACTTCACTAGTCTCTCAAAGCCTTTCCAAACTTTTTGGGCTGTCAAGGACAATGGGGCAAGTTCAAATCCAATAAAAGCTCACTGTCACTCTATGGTTTTAACATCAAGTCAATATTGGCCAGTTCTTGTGCCGCTAGTCCAGTCACAACAGTTCTGTTGTTATTTCTACACTACTTCCAGCTGAATTATGGTCCAATTGAGAAGACAAATCTTTACATGTTTGCAGTCACTGGCTTTTCTTTATCTTAAGACAGGAATGCTGAGTTTTTACACTTCATTTTTTAAAAATCTGTCATCTATCTATCCATACTATCTTCTATTTATTTGAAATTCGGTGTTACATTGATAAAGGAAGAGACAGACAGATTTTTTCTCCATTGACTCACTCTCCAAATGACTTCAACAGCTGATGCTGGTTCAGGCTAGAGCCAGCAACCAGGAGTTTCTTCTAGGTCTCCCACATGTTTTTCAGGAGCCCAAGAACTTGGATCATCATCTGCTGCTTTTCCCAGTCTATGAGCCAGGAGCCAGGTTGGAAATGGAACAGCCAGAATTTACATTGAGGCCTGTGGTGGATACCAAGGTCACAGGTGGTGGCTTTAGCAGGTATGCCACAATGTCGGCCCCTATACTTCATTTTGATGGACAATTCTAGGAAAACTATTTTAATCCTTCTTAGGGAGTGTGTACTGTATCTGTGTACCCAAGTCATGTGTGCATTCCCTTACTCTTTCTCATACACTTATGCGTCAGGTTGGATCTAGACATCCCATTATTTCTTATGTAGGTACAGCAAAGTATAAACTTAGAATAGAAGTTTGTGACTGGCTTTAGAGCATTGGACCAGTGTCTAATTTATTATCAATGCATTCATCAGCTGGTTGGACTACACATAAAACTACAGCACAAAGGAGATCAAACACTGTTATGCCAGATGAAACTTGCAACTAGGCAGACAGCTATTGTGGCTTCACTTGCCCTCAGTTAAGGGCCTGTACATTGTGGTGTTGATTAGGGCCAGCCACTTTTTAACCTGTTTCAGCACCATGACATAAGGTCTCTTTTTGCTTTACTACATCATCCAGGCTATTTTTCTAATGAAGAATTTAGGAAAGAACCAGAACTAAGAATTATAACATGATTGAAAACAGCATCTTAAAATTCTCTTTTTGGGCCCAGGGCTATGGGTTAGCAGGTTTAACCTCTGCCTGAAGTGTGTGCACCCCATATGGACACTAGTACAAATCCCAGTTGCTCTGCTTCTGATCCATGTACCTGCTAATGAACCCAGGAAAACCGTGAAAGATGGCCCAAGTCCTTAGGCTTCTATGATAATGTAAGCAATCTGGAAGAAACTCCGGGATCCTGGCTTCAAACTAGCCCACTTCTGGCCATTATGGCCATTTGGAGTAAACCAACAGATTGAAGATCTTTGTATCTGTCCTCTGTCTGCAAGTCTGCCTTTCAAATAAAAATAAATAAAAAAATAATCCTCATTGCTTAGGGAGCATGATAGAGAATCCCTAGGAGAAAAATGGATGAGCTAAAAATTGACCTGTGCTGCTTAATGAAATTAAAGCTGAAATATGCCGATTGATGAGTGAACAATTAAACTAAAACACAACCTGAGATTTCCATGAAAAGGAGAATCCATGTAACTTATCTGCATTCAATTTGTTTGATTCAGACAAAAAGCATATCATTTTTATGAAGATATTTCTGAACATTTTCCACATGATGATTCAACAATGACTCTGTGGATGATAGGGCTCTTCCAGTGTACTCAGAATGAAGGTGGAGTTCCAGTTTGGCTGAGAAGAAATATAGGAAGAAAAATTAGTAAATCAATTATGTTAAATGTTTACAAGAATTCAAATATGAAACTGTTTTTTCAGTGAGAAACTGGATTTATGGATTTGGTGCTCCATCATAGTCACCTTTTGATTGATTGATTTATGTTGGTCTGGAAACAGAAATAATCATCAATGAGCAAAGAGAACCAAACTCACCTGACTGAATTCATCTTAGTGGGCCTTTCTTCCAATCATCAGACCCAGATCCTGCTCTTTGTGGTTTTTCTCATTATCTACCTGCTGACCGTGTCTGGGAATCTGCTGATTATATTTCTAATTTATGTTGACTCTCGACTTCATACACCAATGTACTTCTTCCTTAAAAATCTGTCATTTACGGACCTCTGTTTCTCCACAACTATCGTTCCCCAGATGCTACTTCATTTTCTGGTCATAAGAAAGGCCATTTCCTTTATTGGGTGTTCCATTCAGATGTTTTTTTTCCTAATAATGGGATGTACAGAGAGCTCGCTTCTAGCAGTGATGTCCTATGACCGCTACATAGCTGTGTGCAAGCCCCTACACTACTCCACCATCATGACCCACAGGGTTTGCATTCTGCTAGTCATGGGGTCCTGGGCTAGTGGGGTAATTGTGTCTTTAGTAGACACCACATTCACTTTAGATCTTTCATATCAGGGGCTGAATGTAATTAATCATTATTTTTGTGAGCCTCCTGCACTCTTGAAACTGGCTTCAGAAGAAACATACAAAGCTGAGATGGCCATCTTTGCAATGGGTGTAATAATCCTCCTAGGCCCTGTCTCTTTGATCCTTTTTTCCTACTGGAATATTATCTCCACTGTGATTCAAATACAGTCAGGAGAGGGAAGGCTCAAAGTATTCTCTACCTGTGGTTCCCATTTCATTGTTGTTGTCTTCTTCTATGGGTCAACAATATTTACCTACATGCAGCCAAATGCAAGGAAAATGAATGAAGGGGACAAGGTAATCTCAGTGTTTTACTCAGTCATAACATCCATGATGAACCCATTTATTTACAGCCTAAGGAACAAAGATGTGAAGGCGGCATGTAGGAAACTTTTTAGAAGATAGATCCTCCCAGAGAGTGTTATCTTTTAAAATATTTTTATCCTAGTTGTTATTTATTTAAATATTTTATTTATTCAGAAGGCAGAGCCTCAGAGAGAGAGAGAGAGAGAGAGAGAAACAGAGGTAGAAACAGATCCTCCTTTCACTAGTTTACTCTCCAAATGTCACATCAGCTGTGGCTGGGCCAGGCTGAAACCCGGAACTTCAAGCTTCATACAGGCCTCCCATGTGTATGCAGGGACCCAAGGACTTGGAATTCGTCCACTGCTTTCCAAATTGCATTAGCAGGGAACTGGAATCTATTTGGAGCAGTTGGAATTGAAACCGGAGTTCATACGGGATGCTGGAATCACAGGTGGATGTGTAAATGTTATGCTGCAATGTCAGCCCCAACAGTGATCTTTATAATAGTGAGTTATCAGGAAGATTGTCGCCATTTGTTAGGAAAGGTTGACTGTGAAGCAGCTTTGGGATGAGCATGATTGCATAAAAGGGTCTCAACACAGAGTATTTCCAAAATAATTATTATGTATTAAAGGACTTCAAATAAACAATAGGAAAGTTGTATCACATAAAAGAAATTATCAACTAAAACATGGCCATGAATCACCTTGAGTTCATAAGAACTGTATAACTACCAACAGGAAACTGAAGAAGTCAACAGAGCAAGTGAAAATGTCAATTGCTATCGAGACACAGACCCTCACTGACTGTGTGGTGACTATGTGTCAGCTAAACCAATAGGCAGCACACAAGAAACCAGGAGGTTAATGAAGTCCATATGTTCTGGGAACTGTTTTTAGAGTAACCCTTTTTCCCTAAAATAATAAAAGATAATAAAACTTCTTTCATTTATCTAACACGTTATATGACGATTGTTTCTATAATTAATTATACCATATGCTATTGATTTCAATGACATGATTTATTTTAGTTCTTTTATTCACTGGCTACCTACTGGTTGTATGTATTAATTATGTGTTTATTGAGTACTTCTCTAGGAACTGAATGCATAGCAATGGAAGATGTTCACAGTTTGCATCCTCTTTAACTTAGGCTTTTCAAAATGGTCTTAATAATAAGTAAAACAAGAAGAGTAGGTTGTGATTTTAACATATTGCCAGGAAAGGAAATCTCATCTCATAGTTAAAGGACACATTATGTATCAGAATAATTGAGAATTGTGCTTTGGTTAAATGTTAGGAAGAATTAACACAAAGTAATTTGCGGGGAGAGGGTTCAGGCAGAGAGATTAGGGTGTTCATTGGCTTGAGTGGGAATGTGATGTTTGCAGTCAGGACAGAGAAGAAAGGTGTGTCTGGAGTGGCAGGTGTCATTGAAAGAGGCAGAGGCCAAAGTAGGGCCTTCACATTGATGGTTTTGGGGCTCCTGTAACAACTCGTTCCAAATTTTTGTAGCTTAAAACAACGGAAATTTATTTTCTCACCATTCTAAGGGCCAAATGTCCAAAATCCTGCATCTGCAGACCACACTCCCTGCAAAGGCTCTGTAGAAGCTGACGTACCTCCTCCTCAAGCTTCTGGATGCTTCTAGGGCTCCTTGGCTCTGGCACCATCACTCTAGTCTCTGCTGTTGTCTGGCTTAGGGGTCATCTCTCTCTGTATATATATACACACCTTTCTTCTAATGTGAATATATATCATTGAGAGCCCACCGTATTGCAGGATGATCTTGTTATGAAATTTTCCTTCATTACATCTGCAGAGACATTAATTCCAAAGTTGCTCACAATCAGAGAAAACAGATGGATTATCTTTTTAGGTGACACAATTCCACTCATCGGTCTTAAAGGTTCTGAAAGGTCAGTTTTATTTACATTCACTATAACATCATCCTTCATATGCTGTTTTGAAAGGTTGTGTTGAATGTTGTGTAAAAAAATAGATTGTAAAGAGACAAGCATGAAAGCAAGAAAAGAATCAGTAAGATTGTGCCATATGAAGAAGATTTAGACTGCAGTCATAGTGATGGAGAGATAGGAGTGGTGAAATAACAGCTGGCTAAATAGGCCATGCAATTTGAAAGGCATAAAGGAATATAATATTGTTGCTGTCTCTGGCCTGGCAACAGTGTGGCTGATGAGGAAGACTCAAACTGGAGAAGCATGGTGGGAGGAACAAGAACTTGTTGATCTGACTGTACATTATGTGCTGATTTTTGACGTCAGTCTGCTGTATTTCAGCAGCTACGGGAAGGCTCTCATGTAGATGGGAAAGGTGTTTGGGAATACGCCAAGAAGCTCCACCGCACATCTTCTCCTAATAGAAGACAATGGGAAAAATTCAAACACAGATTAGGGTTTTAAATCGTTTGGTCGATTATAGGTTGGAAGGCAGCATAAAATGAAGAAGAACGTGTAACTGGCCCTTGATACCCTCAGGTTCTGCATGTGTAGATTTATCCAATTGCTGCTTGAAAATATTTCTCTAGAGCCTGGTGTGGTAGCTTAGCAGCTAAAATCCTCACCTTGCATGTGTCAGGATCCCCTATGGATGCTGGTTCTAATCCCAGTAGCCCCATTTCCCATCCAGCTCCCTGGTTGTGGCCTGGGAAAGCAGCCAAGGGTGGCCCAAAGCTTTGAGACCCTGCACCAGGATTAACCCATTTCTGGCCAATGCAGTCACTTGAGGTGTGAATCATCGGACAGAAGATCTTCCTCTCTGTCTCTCCTCCTCTCTGTGTATCTATCTTTTCAATAAAAATAAAAAATAAATCTTAAAAAAATATTTCTTTAATTGTATTTATTTTTTAATGGAGACATAATGACTTGTAAAGGTATTCAAAATAATCTAGAAATTAAAGTGCATAGGAAGATGGCACAGTAGTTATAAAAAATACTATCCTAGGGCCCGGCAGCGTGGCCTAGCGGCTAAAGTCCTCGCCTTGAAAGCCCCGGGATCCCATGTGGGCGCTGGTTCTAATCCCGGCAGCTCCATTTCCCATCCAGCTCCCTGCTTGTGGCCTGGGAAAGCAGTTGAGAATGGCCCAAAGCTTTGGGACCCTGCACCCGCGTGGGAGACCCGGAAGAGTTTCCTGGTTCCCGGCTTCGGATCGGCGCACACCGGCCCGTTGCGGCTCACTTGGGGAGTGAAAACATTGGATGGAAGATCTTCCTCTCTGTCTCTCCTCCTCTCTGTATATCCGGCTTTCCAATAATAATAATAAAAAAATCTTTAAAAAAATACTATCCTAGTTCTTTTGTTTTAATTTAATTTTATTTATTTTATTGGAAAGTCAGATATACAGAGAGGTGGACAGACAGAGAGGAAGATCTTCCATCCAATGATTCACTTCCCAAGCAGCCGCAACTGCTGGAGCTGAGCCTATCCGAAGCCAGGAGCCAGGAACCTCCTCTGGGTCTCCCACATGGTTGCAGGGTCCCAAGGCTTTGGGCCGTCCTTGACTGCTTTCCCAGGTCACAAGCAGGGAGCTGGATGGGAAGCGGGGTCTCTGGGATTAGAACCAGCACCCATATGGGATCCTGGGAGTGCAAGGCGAGGACTTAGCCACTATGTTATCACTCCAGGTCCTATCCCAGTTCTAAAAAAAACAAAACAAAGCAAAACAAAACAAAACAACAAAAAAAAATATCCCCAAACCCACATTTATTTATTTTTATTTGAAATACAGATTTTATGGAGTAAGAAGGAGACAAAGAGAAGGTCTTCCATCCACTGGTTCACTCCCAAAACAGTTGCAATGGCCAGAACTGAGCCTATCTGAAGCTGGGAGCCGAGAGCTTCTTTTGGTTTTCCACGTGGGCATAGGGTTCCAAGGACTTGAGTCGTCCTCTGTTGCTTTCCTCGGCCATAAGCACTAATTGGGAGTGGAGCAGTTGGTACACAAATAGACACTAATATGAAATGTTGGCGCCACAGGGCAAAGGATTAGATTACCATGCCACCGCACCAGGTTACCATGCCAACTACCATTGTAGTTTTTATATATGAGGTGAATATCCATGAATTTTGGTATTCCTGGGGGTCCTGGAACCAATACCCTATGGATATTAAGGAATGACAATATTTATTTCATCTCCATTTTATATTATCATCATTATGAAATCTTCACTTTAAAAATTCTGACAAAAACTTGATAGCATAAAAGTCCACATGGTGCTGGGGAAACATTGGTGAAGGACTTGATACCACATGAGGATCCGGTCTTTCAGTTTCAGAGTATAATTTAAAAATTCCCCAGGGTATCTGTTACTATATATACAAGTTAACAGTGTGGGTTTCTCCAGGGAATAGCTTGATTATAGCAACTTTTAGGAACTAAACTTCAAAAGATTTCTTTCAGGAAAATCCTCCGTGCTGGTTTCCAGCTGAATTTAGAACTGCATTTTCTAACAAGAGTTTGTTCTTCTGGATGGGATAGAATAAGGCTCAGGTTAGATCATGCCCCAACGTCATCAAATTGGACAAACTGCAGTGGAGGTTGCCTCATTGGATTGGGAATAGCTGATGGCAGAAATGATTAGCTTCTTTATCCATTACTTATCTCTTCAGCACTGCACTCACTCTCCCAAGCCAGTCTCATGCCAGTCCCTAACCTCAGAGTGGGTAGGATGCTTAGGGGAAGGCATCCTTTAAGAAGTCTGAAATGTTGTTTCTGTTCATGGGGTAGGATGACTTAGTCTACTGCAACCCTCTCTTTCCATCAGGCTACAATACAGATGCTCTTCCTAAGTCCTGTTTTGCATTGCTCAGGGAAGGGTTAACTCCTTGTCAGGGATACCAGAGTGACTCCAAGGGCTGTGGACTCTAACTGCACCTTAGTCTTTCATGCTCCTGCTTCAAGATCTCCTTCTTTCTGTTTAGCCACTGCAGATTGGGTGTTGGGAGCAGAATATAGCCCTGAGCCTGCTGCTCAGAGGTATAGACAGGAACTGTTTGTGGTTAGACACACGTGGATGTCCACACAGACTGTATGAAGATGCTCATTAGCTTGGAAAGCCGTGAGACATTTCTTACAGTGAATTCATGAGTTGACGATCAGTCCTGGGAGCTTTAAGTCGAGATTTGGTCATCCTTACATCAGTGTTTAAGGTCTCATTAGCCCATCCAGCCCCACCCTCATATGCTACTCCTGCGGGAAATAACATCATAGAGTGGAGTGTCAGCATTAGTGTGTTTATTAACCCATTAAACTTTTATTAAACCCCTGCCACATGTAAAGTAAAAACTAAAATTCAGTGATAGCAATGTGTGACATATGTTACACCACCTTGAAACAGCAAACAAGTGCAGGAAAACAAACCTGTAAATAAATAACTACAAGATAACAGCAGCTGCTTGAAAAGAAGTTGAAATCTTTATTTGTTCATAGTGCAAAGTCAAACCTTCCTTAAGAGTGAGTACAAACTCTACAAGTATTTTATTATTTTTTTATTCTTGGTGATGAATTGATGGTGAACGTTAAAAGGACTACATATACCTGTGAATTATTGTGAACTTTAGGAAGAATTGGAGAGCATTTTTTGACTGAAGTTCAGTATAAAAGGTGAGAACTTTGATATTATCATGGCAAAATTATTTAAAAAGTATATTGTCAGAAGAGAGAAAACTCACAGAATTGCAAAGGTTTTTTTTCTTTCTCTTTTTTTGAACAGCATAAAGCTGGGGTTCTGTTGTTGAAGTACACAATATTTTAATAAGGCAAGATAAGTATGTGCTTGAAATCTAGGTTGCATCATGATAACTACAGTTAACAATGTAGTTAAAACCTGCTAATAGCATTAATCTTAAATTTCACAGCAAGGAGAGAAAAGGAAATGGTTACTGTGTGAAAGTGATGAATATACTGAACTGGCTTAATTTTAGTGCTCATTTCATCATGTTTATGTATCAAAACACCAAAAGTATGCTATTAGTATGTATAATATTTGTATATTAAGTAACCTCAATAAAATTGCTTAAAAGAAGAAAAAGCTGAGATAAGGATACATGTTGGCATATTTATAATAGCATAACTTGCTTGTTTCTGATTTGTTTTCCATATGGAATATACATAATCACAAGAAGAAGTTTCAACTAGGGGATAAAGTTTAGAAAATTTGATTAGAATCCTGTAGAATATAAGGATAAAAGCGATGAGATGTATCACCCTATAATCTCATAAGGGAGAAGTTTTAAGAAACATTTATAGCTAAATGAAGCCAAATGTTTTAGAGATTTATTGAAAAGTATATGGGATAAAAAAGAGTGTTTTGATAAAAATCGTAGAGATAAAAATGAAACAGAATGAATCTGAAGAGTTAGTGGTAGAAATGTAGACGAGAAGCAATGAATACTGAATACTTGATAAATTTATTAATAAAATTCTAAACAGAAATGAGATAATAGAAGCTATGGATAATAAATCATAGAGATTGTACCATTTTTAATTACTCTTTTTCAAAATTTAACTTTAAGCAAATTATGGGAATAAAAAATACGATTATCTCTTTACCATTTCTACACACGCAGTCCAGTAGACTGAACACACCTTATTGTAATGGTTCTCTAGAAAGTTCTTGTCATGTGATACTAAAAGTCTATATCCATGAAACAATAACTATTTCTCCCCTGAGTAACTGGAAAACAAGATTTAATGTTGTTTCCATGATTTGGACCATTTTTGTGTGTGTGTGACTTACTTCTTTCGGTTGCTATGTCATTCTCAGGATTCACCCTTGTGGAATGACAGAATTTCGCTTTTAAATGCCCAGTGATACTCCTTTGCTCACACATACCAAACTTGGTTTAACTTTTCATCATTGAAAAATACTTGGGTTGTTTCTTTCTCTAATTTAGTGTAGCTTGTGCTTTTTTTGTTTTAAATTTAGAATATTGAAAACAGTGGAATGTCAAAATAAAAGCAAATTCAAGAAAAATAAGACAAAGCAAAAAAATTTAAGAAAGGCACTTAGTATGTGTAAGTCAACAGTAAAGTGGAAGTCTCTTGATTTATTCTTTCTCTTTTCCTCCCACTAATATTTTCAATATTGTTAGTTTTTCAGAAGGCTACAGTCTCTGTAATGGTTAAGTGAATGGGACTTGAATCCAGGGATGTGGACACCAATCCTAAGGATTGGATTCTGGAAACTGATTAACTTAGATCTCGGCTTCAATGTCCACATAAAATGGATAGATGATATCACTCCAACCTAAGATCGTTTTGAAGACTGATGAGATAATATCTTCACAGAGTTTAATGCAATTCCTCTTAATGAATAGCAGCTTTGCAATATTCTGGAACATAAAGAGGAGAGAAAATTGAAGATACGAGGGTAAACAAGTGAGCAGGGTTCAAGGTAGTAGAAAAAATTTTTATTCCCATCTTGTGACTGATCATGTACAGACTATAAAAATCACAAAAGGTTGAAAACAGAAAGTGCCCTGTAATTCTACCACTCAGAAAACACAGACATGTAAATTTTGGAGAAACAAATTTTAAGATGAGACTTAAATTGTGAGATTACTTTTTAGAAAGCTGTATTTATTTAGTTTAAAGTCAGAGTTAATGAGAGAGATAGATAGATAGAGAGAGAGAGAGAGAGAGAGAGAGAGAGAGAGATCTTGATTCCAGTGGTTCTTCTCCAGATGGTTTACAATGCCCAGGGCTCCCAGTGCTGATGCCGGGAGACAAGCTCTTCATCTGGATCTCCTGCGTACATGAAAAGTCCCAAGCTCTTGGATCGTCTTCCACTGCTTTTACAAGGCCATTAGTAGCAAAGAGTTTTCTAGAGGAATTTTGTAATTAAAAGAAATTATGCTAGTTTTAGAAAAATCTTACCATCTTACCTGAAATTTGTTTAAAATTATTATCTATGCGCAAACACATCCTGAATCTCTCTAAAATATATTGTGAAATATAGTGTATGAATGATATGGAAAACCTTCATTTTTTGTCCACTTGCTACCTGACTGCATTAATATGCACAGTTTATTGATTAATGGAAATGCTGCTTTTAGCATTTAACTAATTTTTAGGCCATTTTAATGATTCTGATTTCTTTTTTAACCTAATGGATATCACTATTTTTATATTATTCTACTTTGATTTTATTGTCACTCTATATATTGTCTATTATGTTTAAGTATTTATTTTATTTTTTAACTTAAAAAATGCATGTTCAACTTTAAAAATCATTATTCCTTACAGACAGGCAACAAAATGTCTCTCAGTCATTAGCCATGCTCTCACTAGAATATTATTTCCCATGGGTAATCAGTATCACTAGATTATTTTTACTGGATTGACTAAGGGTGTATATAAACTGCCCTGTGGCACTATTTCACATTCCCCCAAATTTTTGTATATGGCTAGTTTAATTAAAAAATTAACTTTGGGGCCTGGCATGGTAGCCTAATGGCTAAAGTCCTCATAGCCATACTTTGTTCTTAACAAAGTTTTTTCTAATGTTGCAGTTGCTTCTAGAGCCTGTTTGCATTACTGTAATGAGATGTTAAACAATATGAAGTAGACTTGCTTGCTGTACTAATCTTATCAAATAACTTACTTTTATCTAATCTTCACATAAATACTATCATAGATATATTATTTTCATTGCCAATTTACAATTGAAGAATCCATACACAATAATGTGTTCTTGGTTGGACATCAACCAAGGAAGTCAATACTGCAATCCAGCAGGACAGATCCAGAGCTCCTGGCAACAGTCCAAGATAAATGCACTTCTCCTGCAGAGAAACGCTTTCAGATAAGAGAAATATAAACAAAAGCACTCATCCATTCACGCTCCACTGAAAACACTAAAATGACATATTGCAATCATTAATAGCTTTCATTTGTTAAGAGTTTAATTTTTTTCCAGGATGTCTGAGGATTAAAAAGCTTTGGGCCATCCTCGACTGCTTTCCCAGGCCACAAGCAGGGAGCTGAATGGGAAGTGGAGCTGCCGGGATTAGAACCAGCGCCCATATGGGATCCCAATGCTTTGGGACACTGCACCCGCGTGGGAGACCCGGAAGAGGTTCCAGGTTCCGTGCTTCGGATCGGCGCGCATCGGCCTGTTGCAGCTCACTTGGGGAGTGAATCATCGGACGGAAGATCTTCCTCTCTGTCTCTCCTCCTCTGTGTATATCTGGCTGTAATAAAATGAATAAATCTTTAAAAAAAAAAAAAAGAGAGAGAGATGCCATTAGAGAGTACATGGGAAAGGAACAGTTCTACTGTAAAAAAAAAATTAATTCTTTACTTTCCAAGCCTACACAAAGGAACAAACAACAGGTCTGGCAGTTGTAGACTCTAAGTTATCGGATGGCCAATGAAAAACTTGGTGGATGGCACGCTCAGCATGATTTCTCTCATCCTAGACCTACGAAGAACGAGAACAGCAGAAGTAGTTTTAATCCTCAGACATCCTGGAAAAAAATTAAACTCTTAACAAATGAAAGCTATTAATATACAAAAATCAACAAAATTTAGGGTTCTTATCAATGATAATATAAAGAATAAGATACTCAGATTTTTATGTAACTGATCAATGTGTTTCTTTTATTGTCTCTGTCTGATAGAAAGGAATAAACATCCATGGGAGAAGAGAACCAATCCTCTGTGACTGAGTTTGTCCTCCTGGGCCTGTCCCAGGACCCGAAGACACAAGTGCTCCTCTTCTTCCTCTTCCTGGTCATCTACCTGCTCACTGTGCTGGGAAACCTGCTCATCATCGTGCTCATTCACGCAGACTCCAGACTCCACACACCCATGTACTTTTTCCTTAGGAACTTGTCCTTTGCTGATCTCTGCTTTTCCACCACTACAGTGCCCCAGGTGCTTGTCCACCTGCTGGTAAAGAGGAAAACCATTTCCTTTGCTGGCTGCTCAACACAGATAGTTGTTTTGCTTCTGGTTGGGTGTACAGAGTGTGCACTGCTGGCAGTGATGTCATATGACCGGTATGTGGCTGTCTGCAAGCCCCTGCACTACTCCACCATCATGACACATGGGGTGTGTGTGTGGCTGGCTGTAGGGTCCTGGGTCAGTGGAGCTTTTGTGTCTCTGGTGGACACCACATTCACACTGCGCCTGCCCTACCGAGGAAAAAACATTATTAATCATTTTTTCTGTGAGCCTCCTGCCCTTCTAAAGCTGGCTTCCGCAGACACCTACAGCACAGAAATGGCCATCTTTGCAATGGGTGTGGTGATCCTCCTAGCTCCTGTCTCCCTCATCCTCACCTCTTACTGGAACATCATCTCCACTGTGATTCGGATGCAGTCTGGGGAGGGGAGGCTCAAGGCTTTTTCAACTTGCGGTTCTCATCTTATTGTTGTTCTTCTTTTCTATGGCTCAGCAATATTTGCTTATATGAGGCCAAACTCCAAGGTAATGAGTGAAAGGGATAAAACAATCTCTGTGTTCTATTCAGCAGTGACCCCCATGCTGAACCCCATCATTTACAGTCTGAGGAACAAGGATGTCAAAGGCGCCCTCTGGAGAGTAACTGCAAAATAGCACTTTGGGAGGTGGTGATCTCTGTGATGACCCAACAGGGGTGAAGAGCAAAATGACTTTTTGTTTGCAAATTGTTCCCATTTTTTCTATCCCTTCACTTTTTCTTCATTCTTTTTCCTATATTCTTCTCAGATCAGTTTATCAAGTTGCCTTTTCATAACCAGGTACTCAGTAAAGAGAGGAAAAAGACTTTATTTAAGTAAAAATAGAAGGAAGAGAATTAAATAAAAGAAAGGGAAGATAGATAGTATAAATGGAGGAATGGGTGCAGGGACAGCAGGCGAGGTGAAGGAAGGAATTGGGATGGAAGGATGAGAGACAGAGACAGAGAGGAAGGATTGAAGGCAAATATGGAGGAATTGGATGAGGAATGAAGCCGAGAGGGAAGGGAGGCAGAAAATCCACACAGTCAGCAGTTTAAAATAAGCAGGCATTTAATTTTACGTCAGAAAGAAAGAGAAAAATATACAACAAAATTATCGCAAATTTAAAAACCTATTTTGGCAAAATGAGTAATTTCCTTTATTCTTATTGTATTTGCTAAGTATCTTTTGAATACTTACATCCCTGAAACATTTACACATTTTGGAACAGCTTCACAAAGATAAAGTCTTTGTAAATATTTACTTATTTTTGTAGAAAGGGAAGATTTACACAGAAAAGGAGAAACAAAGAAAGATCTTTCATACAATGACTAATTCCGTAAATGGCCACAATGGCTGCTACTGAGGTGATCCGAAGCCAGGAGCCTAGAGCTTCTTCTAGGTCTCCCACATGGTTGCAGGGATCCAATGCTTTGGGTCATCCTCTACTGCTTTTCTAGGCCATAAGTTAGGAGTTGGTGGAAAGTGGAACAGCCAGTACCCATAATGTATGTCAATGCATATAGGCAGAGGATTGGCTTGTTGAGCCATCACACCATACAATATTACTTTTTAAAATGATACTTATTTATTTATTTAAAAGGCAGATTAGCATGGAGAAGGAGTGAAGAGAGGGAGGAAGATTTACCATCCTGATTCACTCCCAAGTTGTTCTCACAAGTCAGAGTAACAGTAAGCCAAAATCTGGAGTCAGAAACTTCATCCAGATTCCCCTACAAGTGGCATGGGCCCGAGGATTTCATCCATCGTTTACTGTCTTTCCAGGCACATTAGCTGTGATCTGGGTCAGAAGTAGAGCAGCCAGGACTAGAAGTGACCCTTATATGGAGTACTGTCATCTCAGGGAGTGATTCAACCTGGTGAGTCCCAACACCTACTCTTTTAATAAGGCCTTCAATTCTAAATTTAGCAATTACTGACACTGAGATGAGTACATTTAAAGAATAATATATTTGTTTTTTCTATGACTACGTGCAGGTTAGGAAAATATAAATAAGGCTGACAAGACAAAGTGTCTAGACTGGAAATACTCAACCCTGGAACAACAACTCAAGAAGGAAGATCCCAGTCACTGGGAAAAGGGACAGGAAAGATAGCAAAGAACTAGTGGTTGCAAAGCAAAGAAATCCACAACAGCTTTAACCAGATGGGAACCAAGCGAGCACATACCTTATGCCTCCCATCTCATGAGATCAAATCTAATTTAGGTTATCCAACTATTATATTTCCCTAGATAGAAATATCAACCCATGCTGCACTCTCCCCTATGCAGGTTCTGGCTGTATGGAGTTGTCTCAAGACTTCACATGCCCAGCATTCCCGAGATAGCTTTGTAAGTTAGGCAGAAGACCTTGCATTGCCCATTCTTTTATGACCCAACAACAATCTTGTGTCACACCCTGAGTGACTCAGCCTGTTGAGGCCTCTTGCCAAATGTTAGCTGACCTGTAGTCAAATTGCCAGATTCTCTACATGAAACTTCATAAGTATGATTTTATTTTCAATATTTATACATAATTTTTGGTGTTCTGTGCCCCACCAGCATCATCCATAATTCTGTTTACAGCACTCTGGGTTTTATGGAGTCTGATTCTGCATATTCTTGCAACATTTTACAGTAAGTCAATTGAAAAGGCTCTTCCATATCTTCAGATATAGGTATGTAGCAATGACAGTACTTCTACATGCTGATTTTCTGTGTTGAAATATCTAAAGCAGCCATCTTCATAGAGATCACAGTTATGAATGTTAATTCCAAGACTGAATGGCTCCGTTGGTTAGGTCTTTGTGAGCATGTATATAGCAGTGGTGAGCACTTTAAGGAGGAAGGATTATATGGTCAGCTTAGAGGCAGAGATAGTTGGGCCCAACTCCAGTTTTTATCAAAGACTTCTAGTATGAGAACTTCCAAGGATACCCCCTCAATGGACCAAGGATCTACTGTCTTCTAAAACTTCCACCACCTTCCAATAGTTCCACCCTGAAGGCAAAACCTTAAGTAAATGGTTCTTTAGTAAACATTCAACATCCAAAGTAATATCAAAGCGATAGCAATACGCATTGCTCCAACTAAGAGGATGGAAACTATGACTCAAACATGTTGCATTTCTTTGCACTGTATATGAATGGTTGAATTTGAACACCAGACTAAAGCTGTTACTACCAGTTCTTCTACTAAGCAAGTCGAAAGAACTCATGTTATTATCAAGTATAAGTTCCACTGAATAAAAAAAAACATATAATGGCAACTACAACAAAATAAAATATGTGATGATGTCTTGATTCATGAGCACATAAGAGACTGGAAACTTCTTTGAAGTGTTAGCATTTAAGTTGATACATACATAACGAGAAATAGTGTGCTATGCGTATTTGACAAACAAATGTCACAGGCTATGAGAGCATCTACTAATTGGCCTTAAGGCAAGAACTGTTAGACTGTGTGAAAGACAGCAAGGAGGGAAATGGTATGAGATTAGAGTGAGTATAACATGTAGACTGGAAGGAAGAAACATGTCTCCATGTAAAAACATAGTCTAATTTGTATTTAGGAAATTTAATTTGTACAGTGAGGAGAAAACAGATAATACAGACAAGCATAAAAAGAGAAAGATCTGTTAGCAATCTATTGTCAACCAACAAGAAGCAGGTTATAAAGACTTGAGCTGAGATACTTGTAGGGAAGATCAAGCTAAATGCACATACGTGGAATCAGTTTTATAGGTGAAGTCAATAGGATTTATTTACCAAACAGTAAGGAGAAAACGATGCTATAGGATTTGAGTTCAGTCTGTTATGTGGATGGACATGGAAAAATGAGGGAATGATGCATTAACAGGAAAATGAGGCGAGTATTAGAATTGGGAATCCCTATCATTATTGGGAAGTAGGCAATTTTACATATGTATTATGTTGTTATTCGAATCTCTTGATATTAAAGACACTATATTTAAGCTTTGTGCAGATGAAAATATGAGGGAAGATATTCTCAGGTAAGAAAACAGCTGAGGTTTGATTACTTCCATGGCGACTTTCAAATTAAAGAAGAAAAAGACCTCTAAAAAGATAGAGGGAATTACCGAAGAGAGGAGGTATATCTGGAGGCTGTGGCGTCTGAAGTGGGTTAAGGTGTGACCAGGAGAATATCATAGGAAACAATAGGAACGTTCTTTTTATAAAAAAAAACCCTAAAATAATAGAAGTGACAGTAATTGAAAGGTATTGGAACCACAGACAAGGCTTCTTTAGCCACAGAAATTATTAGATGTATTTGTATTTGAATGGATATGATCCAGAAAGTGGAATGAAGTCACTCTGGAGGATTATAGAATATTGCAGATCTCAGTGAGGCTCAGACTCCAGGAGCCAGTGGAGGTTGGCCTTTGTCAGTGAAATGATGGAACATTTGGGGTGTGTGAAGATGCAGGTGTGCAGGAAATTTGAAAAAGAGAACTCCAGGTACTTTGTGGATGAATTTCCTATTGTAGTGAAAAAAATGACACAAAGGTGACCGAATCTGAAGATATGAAATGGCTGTTCAGAAAGAGAACAGAGGCTAAGCGTGCAAATCATTATAGCATAATAGAAGATAAGAATGAGTACAACTCATAAATTATAAGTTTAAACATAGTTGATCTAATTTCTAGTTAGCTCTTAAGATATGGACTATAGAATCAAATCTTCAGTAAGAAGAAAATATCAGTAGGTATAAAACAATTTCCTAACTATTCAGACAGGTTCAATGTGCTCTGATACAGTAAACATGATGCATAACACTTGATTATTAAGAACAAATCAAAGCAATTAAATGAAGAACAACTAAACATGCTAAAAAATAGGTGATAAAAATGTGAAATAGACTTAAAATGTAAATTGTGAAGTAGAAAGTATGGAAAGTACAAGGGTGAAGATTTTTATTAATGTGTCATCTCTTTTTGATATTTTTTATGTATTTATGGACAATGTTAAATTGCTCTCATTTCAACTAACATTTTATTATCAAAAAGAATTTTTGTGAGCCTTATGGCAAGTGCCAAACAAAAAACTATAATTGTCATACTAAATAAGCCCCTCCCCCAAAGAAAAGTCAAAGCCAGAAATGAAAAATGAGACTCCTCAATAAAAATTTCAGGAATACAGAAGATCATAAAGAAACCAGTACAGCTATATAACAACAAACTGCATTGCATAGAAGAAATGGACAAGTTTCTGAACACACAAACCTTCCCCAAATTAAAGTATGGATAATTAAGAAATATGTGCCAAGCAGTAATAAGATTGAATTAATAAATACAAATCTCCCATCAAGGACCAAAATACTTCATTATTTTGTGTTGACAAATATTAAAGAACAATACAAATTCTCAAAACAATTACAAACATGTAATAGCAGAATTATTCCAAAGAAAGCATTAACAGCAAAAAAACAAACAAAAAAAGCTACAGGATAATATCCATGACTTCCCTAGATGCAAACATTCTTGACCAAATATTAATGATTTAATCTAACATCCCATTAAAAGGATTATTCAAAATGAGTGTGATTCATTTTGTGAATACAAGAATGGCAAAATATGCATAAATCATAAATGTGGTTCACATATCATAAATTGTATCGGTATAGCATCTATGTTATACATAACATTTAAGTTATACATGCTACATAACAGAATAATGGTATGTAGCATAAATACAAAGAATAATGGAATGTAGCATAAACGTTATACCAACAGAATGAAGGATGAATGCTGTGAGATCATCTTAATGCATGCAGAAAAGGCATTTGATAAATTTAATGTCACTTTGTGACAAAAAAGGATCAATGAATTGGGTATGACTGGAAATATATTTTAATATAATAAACATCATGTATGTTGGCCTGTAGCTAACATCACACTGTACAATGAAATGCTGGAAGTTTCTCCTTTAAGTTGAGGAACAAGTCAGTGAATACTACTCTTGCAACTTCTATTCAGAATAGTTATAGAAATTCTGATTAAAGTTGAGCATAGTGGCTCAACTGGCTAATCTTCTGCTTGTGTCAGCATCCCCTATGGTATGTGTCTTAGCTGCTCCATATTCTGTCCAGCTCCCTGCTAATACACCTGGGAAAGCAGTGGAGGATGGCCCAAAGCCGTGGGACCCTGTACCTGTGTGGGAGACATGGAGAAGTCTCCTGTCTCCCAGCTTTGGATCAGCTCAGCTCTTGCCATGACAGCCAAGTGGGGAGTGAAACAGCAGATGGAAGATCTTTCTGCCTGTCCTCCTTCTCTCTATAAAATCTGCCTTTCCAATAAAAATAAGTAAATCTTAGAAAAAAAGAAATCATAATGGAAGCAACTAGGGAAAAGTTAAAATGAAAAAAATCCATTTGCGGAAGAAAAATGTTAAATTATTTGTTTCAAGATGAAATGATCATATACACTGAAATCTTCCCCAATTACAAAGTTAATACAGATTCAGGAAACAAAATCAGCATGAAAAGAAGTTATCTGTGTTACTATACTATATACTAACAATGAACTATTCACAAGCTAATGTGTTAAACATAGGATAATCAAAAATATTCCAGAATAAATTATACCAAGAAAATTAAAATATATACACTGAGAAATGTATTATTAAGAAGACATAAATAAAGGAATAATGTTCCCAGTCAATGGATTGAAAAAGTCAATATTGCTAAAATTGCTATACTTTGCAAATGTCCTCAAGTGCAATGTGATTTCCATCAAATTTACAATCCTATTTTCATACACATAGAAAAAATGATACCTAAATTCATATTAAATCATAAAGACCCCAAAGAACTAAAATTTTAAAGAAAGGCAAAGTTAAAGGCATCACGTCTCGTGATTTCATATTACTTAACAAAGTAATAGAAACAATATGGCCCCATAGTAAAAACAGATTTAGATCAATAGAACAAAATAGAGAGCCATGGAATTAATGTTTTCATATAGGACAACACAGGTTGTGACAGGGTGCCAAGAACATATCATGGAAAAATATTTTAAAGTGAATGGTGTTAGGAAAATTGGATATCTTCCTGTGAATGAATGAAATTAGACCCTTTCCTTAGCTATACACAAAAGTTATCTTAGAGTTATTTAGTTTCAAATGTAAGATTTGAACCATAAAACTGCTAGGAGAAAAGATCAGGTTAAAACTCCCTGATATTGGTCTTGGCAATTTTTTTTTCCTTTTTCTGGATGTGATAATAAAAGTATAGGCAGCAACTGTAAAAACAGGTGGCATCCTAACTACCACAAGAGATGCCCACTCCAATATTGTACTTCTCTCCTGGATAGTACCATCCTGTGATCATAAATTGTGTCAGCCTAACTGGTCTGAGATAACTCGTAAAACATTAATTCTGGGTGTGTCCATAAGATTTTTTTTCTGGAGGACATTTACATGTGAGACAGCAGGTGGACGAAAGAAGATCCAACCTCACCAGTGTGGACAATTCCCATCTACTCTGGAGAGGGCTCATGCAGAACAACAAGGTTGAAAAACTGGTGAATCACCCTCACCAACCCACCAACACTTCTCGGGTCTCTGGCCTCCATCTGCAGTTAAGCCATCAGCTCCCCTGGTTCTCCGGTCTTCAGACACATCTAGAATCAGACTAATGGCTTTCCTGCTTCTTCAGGTTTCAGATAGCAGGTGAGACCTCCCAGCCTTCATAACGATGTAAGTACATTTCTGTTATAACTCTTTGCTTGATTCTTTTGATCCTACAGAATAATAATATAGAACCCATGGTAATGTTTTAGAACTGCATAGAGTCATTTTGTTTGCTATATAGTTTAAAATTAGGGGCAATACTGACTTTTAACAAGAAAAGGCCAGGGATATTTAGTATGAGCCAATGTTCATAAAAATTTTGAACATTTTTGCAATTCAAAATGAGATGACTGTGAACATATCACAGAACACTTAAGCAGATAGGAAACCTGTTTATAATCATATGGATCTACAACCTGTCAAATGTCCTGCAGAGCCTAAGGCAAAAGTTTAAAACTAGACTTTTGGCACGTATAATTCAAGAGAAACAACATCATTGGAAAAGAAAGTGAGCACAAGAGAACATTTTAAAAAATTAGTATAAAAATAATTGGTTTTAATGAAGTTGACCTGAATCTCATTAACACTTGTTTCTCTTGTTCTCAACATGTTTTGTGAAAGATTTGTTAATGAAGTCTTAATAGTCTGTCTTAAATAATGGAAGAAGAATATATTGGCTAGCTTCAACCCATCATAAATTTGCTTCATATAAGGACAACTCAATCTTTGACAGCAATAGTAAGCCTACAGCTTTGGGAAGAGAGACACACAAATTGTGTGCAAAATTAGTGCTGTGTGTTACTGATGGATATGAATGGATTGGTTCAAAAAATCCTAAAACAGAATATCTTCTCCTATTATTTTGACCAGAGTCAAGGCAAAGTAACCCGGTTTTCTGTTGTGCATGATTTTTATGTACGCTCTAATTGTATATGAATATAAAATGATTTGCATCATTTTGAAAAAGATTTATTCATTTTTATTGGAAAGTCAAATACAGAGGGGAGGAGAGACAGAAAGATCTTCCGTCCAATGATTCAATCCCCAAGTGAGCGCAACAGCTGATGCTGCACCCATCCGAAGCCAGGAGCCAGGAGCTTTTCCAGGTCTCCCATGCGGGTGCAGTGTCCCAAGGGTTTGGCCCACCCTCGACTACTTTCCCAAGCTACAAGCAGGGAGCTGGATGGGAAGAGGAGCTGCCGGGATTAGAACCGGCGCCCATATGAGATCCTGGCGCGTTCAAGGTGAGGATTTTAGCCGCTAGGCCACGCCGCCAGGCCCAGATTTGCAACATTTTAATATACATTGATAAGAAAGTATTTATGATACAAATTGAAGAAAGTTATTTGTTTTCTTCAGAACAATAAAAATAATTGTTAATCATTTAAAACATTGCACCCCACACAAGAAAGTCAACTTAGGAATTCTGAATTGCCATTAACATGCATCTCTGCATGAAGTTGTGTTTATAGGCGTCCATTCATAGTGATTTTGTGCACAGATGAAGCCAAGTGACAATAATTAGTTTTCCGTAACAATAAATTTCAATATTTACTTACTAAATATATTTTACCTTACTTTGCTTATTTATGCGATGAACTTATTTTAGCAATTATGAAATTTATTATGTGAATAAAGTACAGGTGTGATTTGCTGAGAACAAGTGCCCTGTGTTTTCTTTGTAGGTGATTTTGTTTATTTCTAAGGCTTTTGGTGCCCTCTATGGCTAATCATTCAAAAATTTACATTTTCATTCCAGAGTGTTCTTTGAAATCCAAAGCAGTGTAGCCATTACTAATAACATGAGGGCCATTCATAGGAGTCATCTATATTTACCTAAAACTCAGTTTATTATTTAGGAAAATGCTTAAATATGTATAAGATGTGCATATATAATTATGATAGTTTGTGTCTGTGTATGTATGTGTATGTGTAGAACATCTTAATGTTACATAAGTAGTATATTCCATTGTTCTATCAAGTGAGATACTTTTAGATGATTGCACATATTTAGCATTGGTGAATTCAATAGATATGGGCTTATTTCCCTTTTTGTCATAAAATGTATATACTGTTTGTAAGAGATGTATAGGGTACAATGGTTATGGATGTATCTAATACACACACACACACACACACACACACACACACACACACACATATATATATAATGGTATTAGTGCAAGTGATTATATCATTGAAGAATCTGTGTACGGACAAAATCTTGCCAACTCCACACTGAAAGAATCTGATATATTTATTGACATTTAGGAGATTTGATGATTTCTTTGGGTAATGTTGCCCAACGAAGAGTCCAATATTCACTTCTTCTGACAGCAGGTTGACTACTTAGGTTGTGGGGAGGAAATATTCATTGTTGATCCTATACATAGCCTTCATGACTGCCTCCGGAGCCAGGATGATAAAGAGCATATCTGCACATTCAATCAATAAGACCTGCCTTTGGTGGGTGACCCTTGTCAGCCTTTATGTGTGATAGGGTTATTTTCAACCCTTTTTCCATTCTGATAGGCTAACCCATATAAGTTATCCCTCAAATCCTTGTCGACAGTATAACAATTGTGTTCTGTGTAGCCCCCCAACTACTGAAGAACCACATTTGACAGTGTTTATTTTAGGAAATAAAGGTCTACCCCATAGGGGATCTTTTAATCTCAAGATATAAACTGCTTGTATTGCATTAAATTGGACCCAGTGGGAGGATTTCTCTTCATCCTTACTTTTGAAGGCAACCCTGAATGCTTATTATGGAGCGTTGTCCACTTCATGTTGGTGTTAGTATACGACATGGATTAAGTTTTGTTTATCTTTGTTTCTTAAGCATAAAGAACTCTTCATGAGGCCATAGATGCATGTAAAGGAAAGTGAAAATGAAATGTAAGAAAGGAGTATTTTGGGAGAATAAACCATTTGATTACGAAATTTATTTGTGTGCTTCAGATCTCTTTTTTGGCTTCTTGTGGCAGACAGTATTTTTTTAAAAAATTAACTCTTGTTTTCTGTCCCTTTGGTTTGCATAACTGCCGTATGATGAGTAATTGGCTTTCTAACCAGAGTTTAATTCTCAAAAGATCATCGTTGTAATATCTAATGCTTATTGAGAATTCGGTGTGTGTCAGGGATGATTCCTAGTGCTTCATATTTAATAATCTGTATAATTACGTTAAACAAAATTATTAATTTAATATAATGACTATCGTATTGTAGATATAATGAAACTAATGCACATGAATGTGATGCAAATTACCCAAGGGGTTTACACAACTTGGATACAAAAAATGAAAACCTAAAGTTTAAGTCGTATTGTCTGATTGTAGAACTCAGGTTATACCAATGCATATCATCAGTACAATTCTATCTTCAATATGAATTTTTATGAGAAATGTTTAAAGAATCACTGTACTTAGGTATGAGAAAAGAATATCCTTGACTAGTCAGTGGGATGCATTCCAGCATAAATGGTACATATGAACAAATCAAAGGAAGTAAATGAGAGCCAAACTGCTCATTCTTATATAATATAAATATGTATGCCAATATAACATGTTGGGTAAATTGCCCTCCGGAGTCACACCTGTTTTTTTATCTCAGGTGTATTAGAAGTTTGCTCATTAATCCTCAATATGACAGACTGAGACAATGTCAAAAGTGGTTCCTACAGGAAATGATAACCAATGTATAACACAGTTGAAATCATGGGAATGAGAAAAATGGGCTGTTCACTTTGGGCTGGTGATGCTGCCACTCTCTTGCAAGTGTAATGTCCCAGATTCATGCATTTATTTGAGTTGTGTCTGGCAAATGACACCATATCAGATATTTCTGTTGTGCCTCAGAACAGGAGCTAGTCATTATCTCCTTTGTCTGAATACTATGAATTTTGAAGAGGGAATAAATTTCCCTGTGATTCAGAAGATAAGCACACGTGCATCAGAAGCTAGCAGCACTTGGTGTCCTAATGTGAACTGAAATATAACAGAAAGAGATGATCGAATTTTATCCTAAGTTTGTTTTACAAAAGAATAGTTTCAAGCATGGTTCAAATTTGTGTTTCCAGTAGAAAATGAAACAGATACAGAGTCCACCATAGGATACAGTCACTGAAATTTAAATACCTGTTCCAATCTCAGAAAGTAACAAAAATAATGGAAATATGGAGCCAATGAAGTGGAAAAGTAGAAAAAAAATATTTACTTTAAAGGAGAAGTTTGCTGGTGACCCAGGAGAAAGACAATACTGATATTACCAGAGAGGAATGACAAGTTCTTGTTGACACAATATTTTGTAGTATTTTAGTAGGTGGGAAGAGTCATTCGAATCTATCCTCCAAGTGATATGAAAACACAAAGATTTTTTTGAGGAACATTCATGTCCCATGTAGAAATTAAGCCTGCTAGACTGCAGTACTCACCAATGAGTGCTAAGACTGGGGACTGGCTATCACAGTCTGGACAGCAGCACTCACCAACACATGTGAGATCTGTTGCTGGGGAAGTTGGACAGGTAGGAGAACTTAAAGAAGTACCCTGCTAGGCATAGCTCCCACTGGTGGACATAAGAGCTCGGACTAGGAGGAGGATATACCAGGCTGGGTTACAACAGCGTTGACATATGTGTGAATGAGTCTGGGGGCATGCACAGAAGGGTCAGCCCACAGCACATACTGGCATTAATGGGAACCAGGACAGGGTGCAGCCCAAGCTGGGCTGAATTGCAACACCCAACAGTTCACATGAGAGCTGGGTGTGGACCAGCCTGGGCTAGGTGGCTGCATCCATTGGCAGCAGCTGGGAGTGGAGGAAGCCTGGACTGAGCCAGGCATAGCATCTTATGGCAAATGCCAAGATTGGGAGCAGGACATTTCAGACTGGACTGCAGCACCTGCTGGTATGAACAAGAGCCAGGCTGGGAGCATCTCTGGTAGGGGAGCTTCAGGGACTCCCTTGGTGGGGTGCTGCTTCCACTGGTAAGTATGAGAGCTGGGACATGGGGTGGGCCAGGATAGGGGTGGGCCAGGCTGGGCTAGGGCACACCAAATGGCGAGTGAAAGAATTGAGTGTAAATCATGAAAGGTTGGACTATAGTACCTACTGGCAGGTGTAAGATCCAGCACTGGGAACATGCATGGTTGCAGATGTACAGAAAGGAGGAAGGACAGATGTACAGAAACGAGGAGGGACAGAGAGGAGAGATAGAGGAGGGACAAAGAGGATGATCTTCCTTCGGATGATTCAGTCCCCAAGTGGCCTCAAAGACTGAAACTGAGCCAATCTGAAGCCAGGAGTCTGGAGCTTCCTCTGGGTCTCCCATATGGGTGCAGGGTCCCAAGGCTTTGTGCCATCCTCGACTGCTTTCCCAGGTCACAGGCAGGAAGCTGGATGGGAAGCAGGGCCAACAGAATATGAGCTAGCACCCATATGGGATCCCAGTAAGTGTAAGATGAGGATTTAAGCCGCTAGGCATCAGCACTGGGCCCTTTTTCTTCTACTTTTAAGGGCTATGTGTTTATACTGGTTCTGCTAGGATCATCCAGGATAACTTTCCTAAGTAAAATCAGAAGATGAATGAACTTAATTCTGTTTGAGACTTCAATTTCCCTTTACTAAGGTAGCATATTCATATAACCCAAGAATTAGGAAATAGGCATCTTCAGAGGGACATTACTCAGCCCAATACAATACCATAATGCTGTGGTTGATTTTTCTATGTATGTATTTGCCTTCATAAGTGTTCCTCTTTGCAGAGAGAAATTAGTTGTATCTTAATGAATAACTGTAAATATCAGGTAGATAAAAAAAGAAAACAAATATGTCCAAAGGAAAATTGGTTTAAGAAATAATACACATTCCTGGTTCCATTTTCCATCTCTTATTTCTTTCTTTATATCCTACTAAGTTACTCTGTACTCTGTTTTATTGTCTGTTTTTCCCAGATATTGCTCTCCAGACATTGATCTATTAATAAACAAATAACAAGGCATGGCTGCCATGAAATTCTTGGACATGGATGCCAACACCTGAGAGGAATTAACAGACACCCCTACAATGGAGGAAATACTTACATTGTGCCAAGGTCAAAAAGAACAATTCATGTATAAACTCACAGATGTGTAGGTAAGTACATTTTGAGACATGCTCAACTTATCAGACATTACTTTTCCAAAACAACCTCACTAATTTTATATGGTGCAACATAATGTCGTGTTAAATAATTACATAAAAATTTGTATTAAAGTTCAACTGTAAACAATCCATTTTAAGATAATGATGGGGAGCTTATGCACTGCTATATACAAGCCAGGTATATTGCTCATTACTGGTAATTCAAATCTGTTGCATTAATGATGTGTTTCTACTGCATGGCACAGTGCCTTATCTGTTAACAAGTGACAAGTTTTGATGTGCCTTAAAATGAGTTGACATAGTGATAGAATGTATTTGTTTTCGCATGGGAAACATGTCTTTAAGAAAGGAATGGATAACATAGGAGGTATAAAACTATGTCGCAGCATTAGAAAACAGTGATATTAGTAAGATAATAACAGGTTAATGAGAAAATCAGAAATTTTGACTAATTGAATGTCGTGGCAGAAAAGGTAGGAGAGGAAGTTTTCATCCCGTCCTTTTGGATTGCTGGGACTGAAATGTCTTTTGTCTTGTAGGAAATACTCTCTACCTCTCAAAAAGTATTAGCTCAGAGTTTTGTTTATATAAAGTCACATTCAAGGGACGTATTATTTAAAATAACAACAACAAAAGAAATATGCAAAAGGAAACAAGGTCAATTTGAGGCAGGCTTCTCAAGAAACATATTTGTTGTTTAATGTTCCTGAAATTTATAAACAACAGCAACTTGCTTTTCATAATTGAGCAAATTTATTCAAGACTAAGTAAGCAATCATTATAAAGCCAGCTTATATTGTCCATGAGACAAAAACTCCTTTCTTATTCATTGAGAGGGGTAACAAAGGAGTCAACTAGAAGAATGCATGTTAGAAAACATACTAGGAGTAAAAATAAAGCAATCACAATACACACATAAATTAGACAGGTAGATGTAAGTAAGGCATGTGGTGGGCAGGTTTAAGATATTTAGCCACTGAAGACTTAAATTCCAAGCCAATCATCAAAGTTTGTTCCAACCAAATTCAAAAAGACAAATTAAAGTTTTACGATTGAGATTTACAAGTTTGGTAATAGTTCAGAAATCTGTAGTTGCAGTTAGGAAGAAAATAAAATTTGTTGAGCACTTTCTCTTCCAGAACCATTTTACTGTATTTCAGGTGCATATATCAAATATTGTTAACCAACCTCAGTGTCTTGAAATGAAGCAGAAGGTTCACAAAAATAATGCCCTCTCAAGAAGAGATCAACATATGAAGCAACTTTACAATGATCACTGAAAAATTAGAATTAAGTGATATTGTACTTTTTTCACTACCCTGGATCCCAATGCAACCTAGATCAAGTCATGAGAATGAGATAAATAGGTCATTTCCATAAGTGCTTAGATCCTGCCCATCCTTGGGAAAAATCATTGCGTGCATATGCAGTGTTGCTCAAAGTGTGAAAGTTTTATTAAATCTAGATTGCTACAAAATGGCAACATGCCCCATCTGTTAACAAGTGGCAAGTACTGGTATGCCTTAGAACCACCTGTTATGGTACTAAAATATAGATTCTCAACCCTACCCAGTGTGTGTGTGTGTGTGTGTGTGTGTGTGTATCTGGATGCTGGTGTCTGTATTTTTTAAATTAATACATTTGTGTTTATTATTTGATATTATAAAATCAGAAAGAAAGAGGAAGAAAACAGATAGACTTTTACACAGAGGTTTCCCTTCTGCTGGTCTACTCCCACAACGGCAGAGGTCAGGCCATACAGAATGGGGATCTGGGAACTTAATGTAAGTCTCCATGTGAGTGGCAGGAACCCACATACTTGATTCAATATCTGCTGCCTCCCATAGTGTGCTTGCATTAGAGGAAGTTAGAGTCAGGGGCAGAGCCGTGATTCAAACTCAGGCACTTCGATGTGGGAAGTGTTCATCCCAAGCAATAACTCCACCACTCTACCAAACACGAAAGCTCTTCTGTATTTTGGCCAGGCATATAGCAGGAAGCTGGATGGAAATTAGAGTAGCTGTGACTTGAACTGACCCTTCCATATGGAATACTAGTGTTTATTTTTATTTTTCATGATACAGTTTCATAGGCTCAAGGATTTTCCCTTCTACCCTCCCTTGTGTTGTCACAAGCAGTAAGCTTATTTTGCTGCACCACAACACCAGCCTCAATAACTCAGTTTCAGTGTTGTGTTCCCAACTGAATATATCCTCTCACATAAAGAAGCAACAATCCAATCACATTTATCAGACTGAAGGAAGTGGAGGTCTACAGGTAGGTCCTCAAGTATTCATCAAGAGAGAAAACCTAACAATGACAATGTTGATTTACGACATAGACTAAAAGCTAAGTGTCTTATACTTTTGAATGTAAGGTTTTGGTGTATTATATTTACATAGTATGTATTTAAATTGCAGGTCCTTTGTATGTTAGAAGACATCACTGCCATAGTCCTAACTGAAACCAAAGTCAGCCATTTGCCATGTTGGACAATAATTTCATGTCTAAATGCTGTGCTTCTCAATGGGGGAATAGCCTTAGACTCTTAAATTCAACTCCACAATATGATAATTTTTTCTGTTCATTTACTTTAATTCACTTTTTTCCAGTCCATAAAATTTCCAGAGTAATTTAAGTAAATATTTTTAAAAATTGACACATTGCAAACTGAGAGAAAGAATGCCAAGTAGAGCAAAAGGCAAAATTAAACAGGCAGGAGTTAATGATTATGGCAAATAACACAGAACTACCTTGTATCTCTGCATATTGTTCCCTTCTCACCTACTCTGAAGTTCTGCTTAATCTCCGTTTCCCTTTTTCTCTTATATGTCACACTTCTTTCTTACATGCACTCTAGTGAAGCTCATCTTTACAGTTTGGAAAGATATGTACCTAGAATAATCCTGACTGCTGGGATCAGATCACTGGTAAATGTTAAGGGACACAATCGACTTTGTATTTCCATACTATAAAGATTAAACATAAAAGCTGGTTTATTGGGACTGGAACAATGGTGTAACCATTAAGCCATTGCCTGTACCCCCAGCATCCCACATGGGTGCTGGTTTGAGATCCATCTGCTCTGTTTCCTATTCAGCTCCCTGCTGATGTTCCTGGAAAAGCAACAGAGGATAGCACAGGCAATTGGGATACTACACCCACGTGGGACACCTGGAAGAAGTTAGTGGCTGCTGACTTTGAATCTATATCTCTGCCCATATCTTTCTCTCTCTCTTTTACTCTGTTTTTCAAATACATAGATAAATACTGCTTTTTAAAAGATTTATTAACCAGAAAGAATTTGAAAAGACAATGCTTAGAAGAATCTTAAATTCCTTAAATTTGTGTTCTAATGATGCAAGATTTTAAAATCACTGTTTTCTGCAGAACTCTATCAGACTATCTTGATGAATTTTGATCTGTGTCCCAACTAATGCTTTGTCCCAAATAGGCAAAGGAAGCATTATGTAAGTTAGATATGTAACCAATATCTGTGATCATTATTTGATACAGTTCTAAGGAGTTGGGCCTTTAAGGGAGATATGAATAGCATGGAAATTTAATAGAGTTTCTTTGCAATGGAATTCAAAAGTATGTACAATCAATGGTAGTAGCAAACTGCAGGGAATGATTTGCAGACGTGGTGAAATAGATGGCAGAAAGCATTGGTCGTAGACCCTTAGGCTTCTTGAACTTTGAAAGAGCTCCTGGGTAGGACTGATTTGTAAATCGCATGTCCTATTTTGAAACAGAATGTACTCTAAATGATGGTTACTAGAAAACTGGATCCCATCTTTGTTTTCCAATATAAACTCATATTTTGAAGGAAATCTGTGTCATACTTTTGAAGAATAATTTATGTGTATTTTTATAATAGTTTTTCTGATCATTTTTTTGGTGTCAGAAGACTCAGTGTAGCTCAACAAAAACTTTCTCATAACTATAGGAAACATATTTATGAGGCATGAAGTAATTAAATATTGGCAATCTTACGTCCAATCGTACCTGTAGAAAGTCAATTTCTTTTGAGTTAGCATGATTGCTCACAGTGTTAGATATCTGAAAAACTTCAGAAAAGTATGGTAGCAAGTAAGACAGAAAAAACTATATGTTGTTGAGTTTACTACAGCTGCTAAAGGGATTTGCATCAAGCACAGTCTTATCAGAAAATTGAAACCATATTAAATTTGATATAAATTATTTAAAATTAGGTAATGACTGAGTACATAACTGCAAGTATAAAAAGAAAAAATATTACCAACAAACCTAGGCTAAGAAATTGAGGGCCATAAACATGGGTTGAAAGCCGTTCTCATCTCACATCAAGTTGAATGAATAATAAACATGGGACTTTCAACTCTGCTCATTTGTATGAGTGATTTACTCATTTGTTTCCAAGTGCCCTTCAGGCTGAAAGGCAACAAGCCTTCTACCAAGAGATAAAAGCTTTGGTGATGAAAAACTGAGATGTTTCTTTGCTAAAGAAAAAAAGAAACTCACTCTGATCTCAATACTTTTGAGGTTGAGTGCTGCTGTTGGCCTTTCTTCAAAATCCCCCAGAATACCGAGACACTTGTGGATCTCAGAGAAAACTAGAAAAAAATGCAGATGATCAACTCCACATTTTTTAATTAGTCAAAAATTAAAAAAGAATAGGAAGTAGCTGACAAACTACCACTTACAACACTCAGATTCAGGCAATTTGTTTTATGATTTACTTATTTTTATTTGAAAGGCAGAGCTATATAGAGAAAAGAGAAAGACAAAGAGACACAGAGAGAGACTCTTTCATCTGCTGGTTCACTCCTCAAATGCTTACAATAGCCAGAGGTGAACATATCTGAAGCCAGGAGCCAGGAAGTGTTGTCTGAGTCTCCTATGTGGGTTCAGGAGTCCAACCAAGGACCCAGGCCTGCATCCATCGCCTTCCCAGACCACTAGTAGAGAGCTGGATCAAAAATGGAGCTGCTGTGACTCAAATGGGCACATACAAGGGACATTATAGATGGAGGCCTAACCTGTACTGGCCCAAAAGATAGTAAAAACAAAACTGCCATGCCTGCCATTTTAGATTGCCTAAAAGTTTGTGGTTGCTATTAATTTTTTATTATTTTTATAATTTCCATGATAGAATTTTATACAAATAAGGAATCGTCCATCCTCCTCTTCTTCCCCATTTTCCCCTCCACCATGTTCCCTGATAGTATCACAATAGATTAATACTTTAGTAACAATTGCAAGTTTTAGATTCTGCTATTTAAGTGTTTAATTGTATTGTAGGTGTAAGCAAAGGTATAAAATCTAGTATTATACTGTCAAGGTATACTTAACTGTTTCCATAAATAATGAAATCCTAATATTTGCCACAAAATGATCCAATGGAGAGCATTACGCTCAGCGAAATAAGCCAGTTGTAAAAAGACAAAAATCATATATTCCTTTCGATGTAAGACAGCCTTTAAATAAAGAGATATACAGGTAATTGGATATTGCATATATTCTCATAGTTGAACTGTATAATGGAGTCTAGCTTACCAGAAGTTAAGGTACATTGTAGTATGCTTGTCTGATAGCCTTCTCCTACTATCAACCTGAGGGGTTTTCTTTAATATTTAGGAAAACAGAAGAACATATCTCTCCTAGCAACAAAGATCCAGTTACTTCTATCACCCTGAGGGTTGTAGGAGTATTATGAACAGATTTCTTACTACTAGTCACCTAAATGTCTTCATCCTAATATGACAAAATAATGAGCTTAACCAAAACAATTATTGAAAACCACATACCCAGTGTCCATTGCAAACCTGGTATACTTACAATTATGCTCTATCCTTGATGTTGAACACAGTCTCCTTTACAGCTGCAAAAAGAGGAGAACGTTAATTGCATGATGTAATGGAAACACTCTGGTTAGTTTCTGTTGCAGAACTTCCAAAATCATGATTCTGCTTGCCTTATGTGCATCAAGCCAATCATTGATACCAGAATGAAGAATGTAGATTGAAGTTATTTCTCACAGAACAAGAAGACATTTATTGCTTACTTTCCAAATGCCCAAAGGGATCAAGGGCGATAAATCTATAGACTAAAGTAGTAGTTTAGTACATAATTGGCTCATATGCAAGTTGCTGGTTGGTCCAAAATTTTTGGTTAGCAACCATCAAAGGCCAGCATTTTCCTTTGTGGTGACTAAGTGGCCTCCATTCTGTCTTGATCATACATGTAGACTGGGTATTACTTTGTTTTCTACCAGGGTCTGAGGTTCTTGTGAAGCTCTCAGACTCATGTCTGCCATTAGAATGTTAACTACAGAAGCAATTATTGAATTCTCAGTCTTTGTGATCTGGAGTCTGGTAAAGCTGGCCTGATTGTTGTGACACTCCTAGTGTTAGTGAGCCAGTCTTCACTTTGAAGAACTCACATCAATAATCATAGATTCACTTGACTCCTTTGGGAGGGGGACAAATCAAGGTATGATTGAGATGCTGGATATTGGTAGTAGTGTAAATATTCAGCATGAGTGTTTTCCATAATGCCTAGTGGCAAGCAGGGTTGAAGGGGAGAAACGGTGCACAATTAAGAAAGCAAAAAGGACTCAGAGACCAGATTAGCTTTAAAGTAGAGGGCTGGGAAACTCTCCTGGCTTGTTAAATGAGAGAACACTTCTGGGCTTTGTCTGGCAGCTTTTATTCTTTGGGAAAGTGTTGTCAGTATTAATACAACTGCAGTAAGTATCTAAAGTGTCCAGGGCCATTTGCCTTTGGTATTATGGCATTTTTTTCTTTTCCTTTCTTTCTCTCTTTCATGGCCAGTTTTATGTATCTCTGAATTTGTGGAGGTGTTGCATCTCATCCATGTGGGTGGTATCATAAATAAGCTGAAGTATGTCTTCCGTAAAGTGTTCAGGTACCAAAATTACTCATGGTCATTTATTAGCCCAGTGTCAGATTTCAGGTTCGTAGAATTAAGACTTTACAACTAGGTATATCCTAAGTCCTTCGAACAATAATTTAGTTTGTCCTTATTCAGCTATATTTGGAAAAAGTACTATTATAAAAGGAATCAAGTTTTACTATCGTATTTGTAGTATGGAATGATCAGATGTTTTTCTTTCCTCAAAAAAGTATATAGTCAGGCCTGGTTTTTTGGCTCAGTGGCTAAAATTCTCACTTTGCATGTGCTAGTATTCCATATGAGCAACAGTTCATGTCCCTGCTGTCCCACTTTCCATCCAGCTCCCTACTTGTTGGGAAAGCAACCAAAAATAACCCAAAGCCTCAGGACCTTGTACCCATATGGGAGACCCAGAAGAAGCTGCTGTCTTTTGGATTCAGATTGGTTCAACTCTGGCCATTGTGGGGAGTGAACCAGCAGATGGAAGAGCTTTCTGTCTCTCTTCTGTAAATCTGTCTTTCCAATAAAAATAAATAAATAAAGCATTCAATCAGATACCTGAAGCCCTGGGCAGTGCATAACCACTACTTTTTTTAGCTCCCATACCACCTTGATAAGCTTTAAAAACTCTTGAACACATTTTATTTCCTTACTGAAATCAACAATTTTGGCAATATTTGAGAAACAAAGAAATTTTAAGAAGAAGGTCTTAGGTTAGGCTTACCTGAAGTGTATTGTTAAATTTAACAATTTCTATTATGTATTGATAATTATCATCTCATTGAATCAGCAGTGAGTTAGAAGTTAGGTGCTGTATTTCTGTATCAAACTATCAGGTATCAGGCAAAAAGGAAAATGTGAAACAAAGCCCTCAAAATACCAAGTTTGCCTCTTAAAAACAATGAACAGAGTTACAAATGAGTAGTAGGTATTTCACAGTTTTGAGGTTGATTGTGTAGGTGTATCAAAAAAATTGATTTTTCAACTTTTTCTCAGAATTTAAAAACTATCAAAACTAAGAACACTAATCATGGCAGACTTCACAATTCTTAAAATTACAGTATCTAATTTTTTTTTATCTCTCAGGCCCTAATAAAAAGCAGTAATTTTATTTACTCAAGAGTGCTGCAGTGAACAGATACCACGATGGATCAGAGCTCCACTGAGACCAGGTGGGAAGGGGAGTTTCCTGAGGACTCAGGAGCTGAATCCAGCCATAGAACTTTGGGTCCTGCTGTCTTGTTCAATTTGACTACAAGCAGAAGCAAAGTGGCATAAACCAAGTGGTCAGGTGAGGGAACAGGGTGGATTTCATGGTCCAGAACTCCACCAGTGCCACATTGGGTGCTATTTTGAATTCTGTAGCAAAGACTCTGGGGAAAGACAGAAGCAAGCTTTGCAAGCACAAAGCCAGGAAAGAATTCACTTCCCATTCATCACATTGCATTGATCTCCCTGGGAACACAACAGCAACTTGGCATCCTCTAGGTTCCATCAAACAGATCTGGATTTTTCGCAGACCTAATTGCCAGCAGGTTCTGGCAAGAAGAGAAAAGGAAGAAAAAAAAATCCATAAGTGGGCACCACTCACAACATTGTGACCTAGATTAAAATGATAAATGATGTCTCCCTAATCTGTGATACCCTTGAAGTGGAAGAAATTTGAGCAGACAGTGTTGTGGCCACAACAGAGGATCACAGTGGATGGATAGTGCCAAACTGGAACCTGGGGTTGCAGAGATCATCATAGAAGTGCAACAGGGGAGCCAGGACAGAAATTTACTGGAGCAAATGAAGAACTGGGCACTTAACAGGATCAGTGAATTCGACTTGTAAAACTGTGGATAATACAACTTGAAAACCAGCCCCAAAGAGAAGAATCCACTAGTCAGAGTTGTGAGGGCCAAGAGCAAAAGAAGGTGCATAGGAATAATAAATGAGGTTACTGATATCTGTTCTGCAAAACAGCAAAACTGTCACCCTTCGAGTTAACTGAGGAAGACATTGAGGAACTGCTGGGTAATGACTTTAAAAATCGTTATAAAGCTCTTTAAAAACAGTGAGAAGGGACCCAGCTCAGTAGCTTAGTTGCTAAAATCCTCACCTTGCACTTGCCAGGATCTTTTATGGGCACCACCTCATATACTACCAGCCCTGCTTCCCATCCAGCTTCCTACGTGTGACCTGGGAAAGCAGTTGAGGATGTCCCAAACCCTTGGGACACTACACCTGTGTGGGAGACCTGGAAGAAGCTTTGGGTTCCTGGCTTCAGATCTTTGCAGCTATGGCCATTGTGGCCACTTGGGGAGTGAATCAGCAGACAAAGATCTTCCTCTCTGTCCCTTCTCCTCTCTGTATATCTGCCTTTCCAATAAAAAAATAAATCTTTACTAGAAAATGAGAAGCACATGTAAGAATATGTTACACAGGAAATGACAACATTAAAAATGGGTTAGAATTATTAGAAATGAAGTACACTCACTAGAAAACCTCATAACAGAATGTGTGAGGCAGAAGAAAGAATCAGAATTGGAATACATCTCCTGAAATAATGCTGAAATAGTTAAAAAAAAAAAACTAGAAGAGGAACTAAAGCAATATAGGAAGAGCACTCAAGGTTTAAAGGACGCCATTTAATGGCTAAACATAATAGTTATAGGAGTTCCTGAAGGTGCAGAAAGAGAAGGCGATTTAAAAGATGTAGTCAATGAAATAATAACTGAGAAAGTCCCTACCATGGGAAATGAATTGGGATGCAAAATACAGAAGGCACACAAAACTCTGAAGAGAGTTGACCAAAAGTGATCCTCACCATAACTGAGCTTTCATAATTGAGCTTTTCTTAGTTGAACATATAGAAAAAATCCTTAAATATATATTGAGAAAAGTCAATTTACTTATAGAGGAACCCCCAAAGAGACTTATAGCTGACTTCAAAGGAAACTCTACAGGCCAGAAGAGAATGGTGTGATATATTCCAGATCCAATACATACATAACAAATAAATAAATAAATAAATAAATAAATAATCAGTCCAGAAAAACAAACTAAACTTTCCTTTGTGTTTGAAGATGATAAAAAAATTTTCAAAGCAAGTAATAACTGAAAGACTTTATCTCTACTAGACTCGTCCTACAAATGTTGTTTAATGATGTGGTACAGACAGAGAAAAGGAATAACACTAACAAATCCAAATGCAAGCATGGAGAACATCCCAATAAATGTCAAAAGAAGCCTAATCAAGCAATGGGGAGCCCACTGGTAAAATGACAAGTCAAATCACTATCTGCTGAGACTAATCCTGAATATAAATGCCTTAAAATGATCAAATGACATAGATTACTGGACTAGATAAAAAAATTAAAACATTAGCCATCTATCTGTTGCCTACAGGAGGCTCATTTCACCAGAAAAAAGATATGCAGAAACTGAAAGTGAAAGGATGAAAAAGCACATTCCAGGCTAATGGAAAGGAAAAATCAGTTAATATGGACATGAACATGGAAATCATTAAAAGAGATGAGGGAGGACAAAACTTAATGATCAAAGGATCCATTCAGCAAGAAGGAATCACCATAATAAATATATATGCACAAAATGCCAGGGCACCTAGCTACATGAAACAAATATTAATGGAGTTAAAGGGAGAAATATACTCCAATGCAATAATAGTGTTGGACCTTAACACCCCAGTAACATCAATGAACACAGTATTGGAAGTCTTTACTAGAGCTCTAAAGTAAGAAAAAGAAATTAAAGAAATTCAAATAAAAATATGAGAATCAGAAGTTATCTCTGTAGATAACATGATTCTATCCATAGCAAAACCAGAAGACTCATAAAAGAAACTATTGGAATCCTTAGAAGAATTTGGCAGGATAGCAGAATACAAAATTAATGAACATGGGCGCAGAGCAGTAGTCTAGTGGCTAAAGTCCTCACCTTGTATGCACCAGGATCTCATATTGGCCCCAGTTCATGTCCCAGCTCTCTATGATTCCTCAAATGCTGTTTTCAGTGTATCGGAGGTTTAGTTATGTACTCCAGTTTTCAAAATGTGGCTTTGTGCCTATCCTTTCAAAACTTCTAAGCAGGATTCTAATTTTCTCTAAACTTCTGCTCATTTCTGCTCTCTTAATCTTAAGCGGATCCTCTGCTAGATTTGCCTTCCATTCATAGTTATCACTGTCTTGTCACTAGAGGGTGCTACTGTGCATGTTTCCCCCATGGACCAATGTCCATGTAGCTGTAGCCTGCTGTTGCTGCGTTGTACTCATGGTTGAGACTGATGCAGCCAGCCACAAGCAATATTGGTTAGAATATCATCCCATCTGAATGACCAGGGTTCACAACCGTCGTCATGGTCAGCTCAGAGCTCAATACTCAGATACTAGTTTGGAAGCAGAGGACATTACAATCTGCTGTTTTAGATTTCACTAGTTCAGCACTGATTTGCAATGAAGTCTTACATTTTCTTCCTTGTCCTGTTCCTGCAATAGATACAGTATTTTTCTGTACTGAGTGGCCCAAGGATAGTATAAAGGTGATAGAAATAATCCCTTATCTAACAACACCGATACACTCAAGTCTCACAGCTTCAGACACTTGGAGAATTTCAAGCATGCTCCTTAAGCCTGTGTGACAGCTGGCGGCAAAGCAGGCTGAAATGCCACTGGGGCACAGGATTTCTGCTGGTTCTGGAAAGCTCTGTGGGCCCTGTTGGATTCTGTCAGAGGTTGAGTTTCACTATTGTATGTATGGCACCAGATAATAAGGCAATTTCCTATGCTTATGTCAGTTTCCTTACATCTAGCAGATGGAATCCTTCTCACTGAGGTCTTCAAGGATGCAGAAACGCTAGCACTTCTATGGATGATAGGCTGGTATGGATCACAGGCACAGTTTGGGGCATTGGACTAGGTATAAAAGCCAAGAACTCCTCTTGGTACTGGGCTTCACCATAATGAAGTTTCTGAGTTCCATGTTTAATTCCTGTGCTGCAGTATCTTGTTTTAGCATAATGATAAGAAAAGCACACTGGACAAGACAGGAAGAGTTATTTGCATCATCCCTCCCCTGATCCAAGCAATACAGCATGGAGCAAGATTCCTCCTCCTTGTGTGAAGAAAGGGGAATGAAGTACGGGAATTGCTCATACAAAGGGAATTACTGTTCAAATTCAGGGGGAACGTGTTCTTTATGTCCAAATTCTATGGAAATTACTGGAGGGTCTTCCTCCGTTCCATCCTGATGTGAGCCTAAAGAAAAAGATCTTGGGGTTGTACAGAACACTGAGTCAATGAATCAATGTATTAAGATAACAGCTCTTGGAAGAAATTAAAATGTATCATACTAAAATCCGTGGAAAGCAGCAAAAGAAGTGCTCAGAGGGAACTTTACAGAAATGAATACCTGTGGAAGCTAAAATCTCAAAGTAGAAAATCTAAGTCTATATCTCAAAGTAATAGAAAAAGTACAAGTTCAAAGATAATTTCACAGAACAAAGGACATAACAAATACTGGCATAGAGATAACAAAGAGACAAAAAGAAACTATAGTTTAAAGGAGCAAAGCAAACTTGACAAAATTAACAACTCAGAACAAAATAATTTTAGTTCTGTGATGATGCTGAAGTCTTTTAAACATTTTTCTTGCCTAATTGATAATCAATCCTAATTGTGTAGGATTTCCAGTGTGATTTTGGATAGAATTGGCAAGAATTGACCTTCTTGTCTTGTTCTTTGATTTTCATAGTAAAGATTTTGGTTTTCACCATTGAGTGTGATGATGATTTCTAGCTCTGTTAGTGAAGTGAGATCATAGAACTGACCACCACAATCAGAAAGTCTATTAAAACCATTATCAAAGTAGCAAAATCTGAGGTGTAAATGTTGTAATATCATTGTGAACAAATTTGAACATTTAATATTCTAGAGGGATTCAGTCGTAGGGTGATTGATACTTTTGTGTTTTTTTTACTTCCAGGAGTCCTATGTAACCACACAGGCAAAGGTCACCAAGCTTCTGGAAAGGAAAGGACAAAACTGTTCATTTTGAATATACTGAAGTATTTTGCTATTAATCAGTTGTCACTCAGCATGAAATAGTTAAAATAAGAGTTTAGCTTTTTTGGGGTGTTATTAATAAATATCTAAGCATGGAGGGAAAGTAACTATTCAACTCCAATACATTCTAACCTTCTACACCCAACCCCTGCCTATTCTAATACATACTATCCACCCAGATGCTGAGTGAAGAGAGTGGACAATCCTTGTCAAATGCACAGTGCGTGGGCACAGACTCGTTTAAGTGCTAAGACATAATCACAGTAATACAAATTCCTCCCCCTTGTCAATATTTTATAATTGGAATGTTATGGGCCTGTGTACAGCAGTAATATTTCCTCAGTATATCATGTCTAATTTTAAGAAAATAGTATAATGAACATGAAAAACTTAACTTCAAGCACAATTTGAAGAAGTACAGCAAGTACAGACACAAACTGAGAAGGAATTTAGTATTATTAGTTTGCAAATTTTAAATAACTCAAATTAAGATCTGAAGGACTATAATATAAGGTAGACATCAATCAAGTTCAGATGTGCAGTGTGACAGCAACATAAAGAAACAAAAGGAAACGCCAGAGACAAAGGATTATCATAATAAGCACAGAGAATTTCTTTGCTAGGAATTATTAGTAAAATGGATACTGATGACAAAGGAATATCTGAGCTTGCATCTGGATCAATGGAGACATTAAAAACTGAAATTTCTACAGAACAGAAAGCTCAAAACCAAAATAGAATATTGTGAGATCACTACCAAAGGTCAACACACATTTATGAGAACTCCAGACAGAGCAGACGGAAAGTTAGAGAAATCTGGGAGGCAAGAATGAAAATATTCCCTAAATTAAGGAAAATTCAGAGAATACTAAATAGGATGAATACCAACAACAGTACATAGATGAGGCACATCATATTCATTTTAAAAAGATTTATTTATTTTTATTGGAAAGGCAGATTTACAGAGAGGAGACAGAGAGAAAGATCTTCTGTCCACTGGTTTGTTTTTCAAAAGGCTGCAATGGCCGGAGCTGAGTGATCCAAAGTCAAGAGCCAGGAGCTTCTTCCAAGTCTCCCTACAGTATGCAGGGTTCAAGGCCATCCTCTGCTGTTTTCCTAGGCCACCATCAAGGAGCTGAATGGGAAGTAAAGCAGCTAGAACACAAATCAACATCCTAATGGGATCCCGGCGAGTGCGAGGTGAGGTTTTAGTCGCTGAGCCCTGTATTAGGCCTTAGTACACCATTTTCAAATGGCAGAGACAAGAAAAATTCCTGAAACAAGCAGGATTCAGGTGGAAGATAAGAGAGGATGCCTTATTTACAGAGGAATGAAGATAGGAATTACATCTGAATTCTCAGAAACCCTGCAAGCAAGAAGAAAGTAAAGTGAAATATTCAAAATGTTGAAATTAAGAAACAAAACACCAGTGCTGACTTCAGCATCCCATATACTAACACATTGGAATGATTTGGGGAAGATTACATGGCCCTGTGCAAGGATGATACGCAAAACAAAACACAAGGCTCAGACTCAATATCCTCTCAATTTTTCTTCAAAACTATAATGGAAAGCTAGACAAAACTCAATAGAACTTTTTTGCCAGTATGGTTGCCTTTCAAGAAATGTTAAAAGTTATATGGACAGAGGGAAAATCCACTTCGAAAATGAATTAGAATCTAAGAATTTTTAGCATTTCCAATCCAATAGTAATACATCATAAAGAGTAATATAACAATACTAATGTATTAATTGGCAAAAGAAGAAAGTTAAATAGTATTTTCAACTGGTAGAGAAAAAGCATTTGACAGTCTACCTTGAAAAAGTGTTAATATTTCTCTTGCAATAGAAATTTTAAAAAGACTTAAATCACTAATATGAAAGTAAAATAGGACATAACAATAGATCTTGTAGCACTGAAAGAGAAAATAATTACCACTACAAACTCAACAACTTCATAGAAATGGTTCATTGTTAAAAAATTACAAACTGTTATGATTTTAAAAGATGTAGAAAATTTGAGTATAACAAATCTCTAACACAAGATAGCTTCACTGGATAATTCTACCAAATATCCTGAGAAAAAAATGGACTTTGCACATTTTCCTTTTTTTTTTTAAAGATTTATTCAGTTTATTACAAAGTCAGATATACAGAGAGGAGGAGAAACAGAGAGGAAGATCCTCCGTCCGATGATTCACTCCCCAAGTGAGCCGCAACTGGCCGATGCGCGCCGATCCGAAGCCGGGAACCTGGAACCTCTTCCGGGTCTCCCACAAGGGTGCAGTATCCCAATGCATTGGGCCGTCCTAGACTGCTTTCCCAGGCCACAAGCAGGGAGCTGGATGGGAAGTGGAGCTGCCCGGATTAGAACCGGTGCCCATATGGGATCCCGGGGCTTTCAAGGCCAGGACTTTAGCCGCTAGGCCACGTCGCTGGGCCCTACACATTGTCTTTTAGAAAATAGAAAATTTGGAAATATCTCTGACCTCATTTTATGAAGTTAAAGTGAGGCTATATTGAAAAGTTTATGGAAATTTTAACTAAAAGTATATTAAATTGAAGGCAAATTTCTTACAACTCCTGCATGATTTATTTAAAATATATATTAGCAATACTGTGAAAATGAAATCAGATATAGAAACATGTAAAAGGAAAACTCCAGACCGAATTTAAGTGATACAATGCATGATAAAATCAGTATTTTCTAACACTATTTTTGCTGTATCCTATTGTGATACCCTGTTGCTTTTGTCTAATTATTATAAACAAACTTATACTTTTTACATAATTCATTTGGCTTAATGTTATTTTTCATTTGATTAAGCTTCAAAAATAAAGAAAAAGATTCATTAATTGGTTTTCTATATTTGATACACAATGAGCATCCCATAAGACCCCTTTAAAAAAGGTTGCCTGGTCTTTGGCTTCTATCCTATCCCATAAGTTCATCTCAAACACATAGAAGCTCCTTTTTGCCCCCCTCCAAACAGGTATGTCATGACAAGTCTTTTAGAAATCTTTATCTTTCCACCATCAGGAGTATCGGTTGGCAAATTTCTTCACTATGTCAATAGCTTCTAGGCAGAAGTGGCTTCCTCTTTCTCTCATTTTTCTATGCCAATTTGTTATTCTTATTTCTCTGGAATATAGTATCAGGATTGATTCAGCATTTAGCATATCAGATTAAGTCAGAAGTTTTTTTTTCTTTAAAGACTATAAAAACAGTTTGTGTACCAATCTCTACAGGAAATTCGGAGAGCAAATAACTATTGAATTCTAGACAAGAAATTCCTAATCATTAGCACATAATTTGAAATAATTCCTACATATAGAAAGTTCAGAATTTAATTTTTGGTGAGTAATCTACAAATTCTTATAATTCTCTGTCTCTGTGCTCTTTCATATAAAATGCATTCACTTTAGATATATTATATAAGAAGGATCATGCAGTCTTTGTTTCTCTAGTTTATTTCACTTAATGTAATATCCATATTGTGACATATGACAGTGCTTTCCTTTGGATGGCTGAATGATATTCAGTTTTCTAGGTACAAATATACATGTATTTTGTTTTTTCATTTAACCACTGAGAGGCTTTTATGAAGCATTCAAATCATGGCTATTAGTGACTGATTGTACTTAAATGTGGAATCTGAAATAAATTCTTACAGCCAGAAAATAAAATGGTGGTTTCTGAGGAGAGAGGGAAATTAAAAGATGCTGTTTAATCATGAAAGATGAACAAGTTCTCCAGCGTGCAGGAGTGCAATGTTGGCCATATGATTAACAATGTTCTGTTCACATTTAAAAGTTTACCACAAAAGTAGGTAATGATAATAACTAATAAATAAACAAATAATTGTCTAGAGATTTTTTCTTCTATGTATGTTGAATCTATTCATGGGATGTGGGTTCACTTCCATTCCCCATGGACCATGGCTCTTATTACTTTCATCTGTTTCATATCTAGCCTGCTCTTCTTGTTTCATGATAATGGGAGTAAAACATTAATTTGAAACAAATTTTTGATCTGCATTATCTCATCTGGTTTTTAATTCACTGATAGGGTCAGCAGAATGGCTGAAAAGTATAAAGTGACACGAGAGCAACTGGCAGATTCGTTTCAAGAACTTGTAGATGATGAATTGAAGAAATTTAAAAGTAAACTCACCTATATCACAACGAAGAAAAAAATTAACAATATTCCCAGGGCAAAAGTAATGAAAGCTGACAATGAAGATCTTGCTGAAATGCTGGTCCAACACTATGGGTCAGATTACGCAGTGAAGGTTGTCTTAAAAGCCCTGAAAAAAATTAATAAAAGAAGCTTGGCCGAGATACTCCTCCATGAAATCAAGGGTGAGTCAAAACCTCAGGCCTCCAGGCAGTCTTGCTGTTGCCCATCATATGCTTCAAAACTCAATGGTAATTTTACCTACTCACCAACGTACTTTTTATATCTTGCTACATTCAGTGTTCTCATTTCCAGAAAACCTTTATAAATGCCTATTACAACAGGCCTTAACTTTTCTGTTATTATCATTCATTTTAGATCATGATAAGTTATCCCTAGGACTATGTCTGATTTTGGCAATGGTCAAATCATTTATGGTTGATTGTATCATTTCAAATGATTAATCTTTTAAGATTAATCAGCAAAAATTAAAGTGCATCTCTGTGAAAAGAACATATTGCATTTTCACACAAAAATATACATATGAAAATAATAAAACATATAGTCTGTGGACGTTTTATTGTACATCTACTGAAGCAACAGAAATGGAAATTGTGCAAATACCTAACAGCATCTGGAGACTAGATATATAACCTTAAAAGGCTAAGAAAAATTAAGGAATACTAGGAGACACAGTACCAATGTAAGGTCATTTTGATCTTCATTGTAACAGAAGTGAGGGACAAAATATTTTAGTTCCCAGTTAGAGTATTATTGTTCAACAAGGACTACAAAATAAAATGTTTTATAAATCCTAATTTTCAGAAAAAATAAAATCTATAATGCAAGAGGATGATGAAACAGCTGATGATGATGATGATGATGATGATGATGAATCAAGTGATGAAGAAACAAGCGATGAAGAATCAAATGATGATGAACCAAGTGATGATGATGACTGAAAAGAAAAATCTTTTCAACAAACATAAATCTAATTATTTCTTATGGGGTGTGGAGAGAAATATAACATTTGTGGTATTTGATTTCTATGCTCGATATAAGCTTTTTTTTCTTTCTGTTATTTCTGAACTGCCTGATAATATATGGGTAAAGCTTGGGATGGTAAGAGATTCTGTAGTCTTTACTTTTTACAGGTTGAATACTCTAAGTGTCAAACTAAGCCTGTTAATACAGAGTGGATTAAAATTATTTCTTTGTAAAAACTGATGAAGAGAAGGGAGGGAGGAAGGGATATTTGTGGGAAGCAGGGAAGTGAGAGAAGGGGTTGCTTACTTGGAACTGTACCAATGGACTGCATAAAATCTGTTCTCTTTATATTAATACAAATTAAAAAGAAAACAATAAAAAGACAAAAATGAAAGAGATTATTTTAAGGTTTTCATGCTTGTAGAAATGTAATTTTAGGTCATATGAGAACTGTCACCTTTTTGGATAATAATAAATTTATGTTGCATGTGATATGCATTATGGTACAGGGTATTAAGCCACAGCCTGTGATGTTTATGTCAGAGTGCTGGACAGAAGGGGCAAGCATGATTTGTGCTGGTACTCCTGTAGGATGTAGTGTTGTAGCAGGCAGCCTAATCCGGTGTGCTATGCCACTAGCACACATACTGATTTCTTTATTGAATAGTAATTTGACCATATCTTCCCCCACTCCCCGCAACATGCTGTTTTATTCTATACCCAGGCTGAAGATTGTCAAAATATTTGTGTCTGCTTCCCAATTAACTATAAATTATATTTTATTTTCACATTTTACTATATGCAACAAAGAGAAACAATATAACATGCTGCTCAGAGATTTCTTCTGTCAATTTCATCATTCCTAAATTCTTCCATCTTCAATGTGCTAGCACAGACACACTTCAGCCTTTTTAGAGCCTTTTCTTCAGTTCCCGATACATTGTTCCTCATTTTTTAACCATCAGAGCAGTCCTCACTTATCATTAGTAATCTCCTGGAAGATTAAGGGAGCTCTACGCCTCAAGAAAAATGTGTACTCCTCAAAGTTCAGCATGCATACTGCCCCATCTCGGGTAAAAGTCATCCATGTCTCATTCTCTTTTTTTAGATTTATTTATTTTTTATTTGATAAGCAGATATGCAAAGACAGAAGGTGGGAAAAAGAGAGAGATAAGAGAGACATTCCATATACTGGTTCATGCCCTAAAATCTGCAATGGCCAGAGATGAGATGATCCACTCTGAAACTGGGAGCCAGGAGTTTCTTCTGGATATGTACATCTAAGGGGTGCAGGGTCCCAAGGTTTTGGGCCATCCTTTACTGCTTTCCTAGGCCACAGGCAGGGAGCTAGATCGGAAGTAGAATAGCTGGGATATGAAGCAACAGCTATATGAGATGCTGGCACCATTACAGGGTGGAGGATTAGCTTGCTATGCCACTGCACTGGACTCTGTATTGTGAAATTACTATAGCAACTATATAGAGTCATTACATTTAATGTAAGAATTTTTAAAATGAGTTATTTCTATAAGTCTTTGTTTTGATTTTCAATAAATTTAAGGAGTTAATGCGTTTATTTTAAAGAATTAAAATGGCTTCAAACTACGGATCTTTTTTAGAAGCTGTCATATTTATTATAAATAACATTGGCTACTCTTAGGAATGGTGCTGGCTCTCTACAACAGGGCTGCCCTGAACACAAGCATCATCCAAGACGTTGGGAAGTGGCCCTCGTGGTACAGATTCTTGACCAGACTCTGCATGAGAAAGATGATGAAACAGTCTGTGAGTCAGAAATAATTACAATTAGCACAAAATATTTATGAGACAAAGAGAAACCTGAAGACTATATATTTGATAACTTTCATGAGTTGTTATGTTTTAAAAACTGCTTTTAAATTTTACCCTTAGCATGTATATATTACACATATCTGAGAGATGCTATTGGGGGCATTTCTGATTACTGTTAAGTTTTACAGGCGAAACGATGATTTTTGGTCTCATTCCAGCAAACCTATACATGGAAAACAACCCAAGTTTCTACTGAATGTCAATGGGTACACAAAATATCACACACACACACACACACACACACACACACACACACACACACACCATGGACCTACAGTTTCAGAAAGAAAATTCTGACATTTGCTTGAGAACATTATACCAGGTAGAACAAAATCTGTAACAAATGAAAAAAAAAAAAAGAAGAAGAAGAAATGGTGCTGGCAGGCCGGTGCAGTTCTTTGCCTTATAAGTGCCAGGATCCCACATCATGCCGTTTTCCCAGTGGTCTTCATGCTATCAGCTCCCTGCTTGTGGCTGAGAAGCCTTGGGAGCCTGCATCTGCATGGGAGACCCAGAAAAAGCACTGGGCTTCTGTCTTTAGATCACTCTGCTCCAGCTCTAACAGTCACTTGGGGGATGCATGAGCAGAGGGAAGATCTTCCTCTCTGTCTCTGCTCCTTTCTGTATATCTGACTCTGCAATAAAAATAAATGAATCTTTTAAAAAATCGTGTTGGCATACAGCTGGTTAAAGCTTACTTTTGGGGCCTGTATATGAGGGCTATATCCAAGAAATCATTCCCAGACCAAAAGCACAGGCAACAGAAGTCATAATAGATGTGAATGGCTTGGCACACTGGAGAAACCTACTGTTCTGGACATTTGAATCTATTAATGGAGTGCCAGTTGGAGTCCTGGCTATTACATTCTTCCAATCCAGCTTCCTGCTAACGTATCAGGAAGGCAGCAGCTGATGGCACAAGTGTTTAGTTCCTGGATGAGATTCCTGGCTCCTGGCTCCATATCAACCTACTCTATTTATTAGAGATATCTTAGTGAACCAGTGGCTGGAAGATCTTTCCCTCCCTCTGCTCTGATACTCAGCTTTTCAACTAGACAAAAAATATTTTACAAGAGACAAATGGGGTATATAAAAACCAAAAAGCTGTGGTGGGCCTCAGGATGGGGCATCTCATGCCTGGATCCCACACGTCAGCCACCATGTGCACGTGGTGAGCTGTTCCTAGGCCTGCCTGGGCTCCGGGGGCTGCTGCCTTTAGGGTGAGTACACCGAAGGGGGAAGTCTCCATGACTGCGTAGGTCCGGGGCCCACTCACTGCCGTCATTGGGAGGTGAATGGGATTGGGGAGGGGCGTGACCTTGGGCTTGGGGTTTTTAACTTAGCTCAAGAGTTGGGGTGATGATGAACTAAGCTAGGTGTGACCAAGGAGCCTGCCATCAATCACAGGTAAAGGAACCCACAACAGTCTGGACGGTCAAGGCAGCAGCACCCAAATGTGCATCCTGAATAGGGTGTGGGGTGGGCCTGGCTGCAACATTCACCAGCTCACACACAGCCAAATGGAAGGCCAGACTGAGCCGGGCACTGGTAAAACCCATTGGCATGTATGAGAACTGGGTCTGGGAGTGGATCAAGTGGAGGAACTTGGGAAACGCCCCTGGCGAGTCGTAGCTCCCACTGGTGAACATGCGGTCCAGACCTGGGGGTCGGACAAGCTGGGAAAAGTAGCTCCAACAGCTGGTCAATGTGTCAATTGGTAATGGAACAGGGTGGACCGGGCAGGACTGAGCAAACCTTAGCCTACAAGCAAAACTAGAAACCAGGATGGAGCACAGGTCATGCCGAGTTAGGCTGTTGCACCTACTGGTCTGCGTGAGCCAAGAACACTACGCCACAGTGTCTAAGGCAGAGGTCGAGACAGGTGAAGGGCTGAGCTAAGCTGAGTCAGAGCAACCACTGGCATGCGCGTGATCTATGGCTGAGAACAGGCCTGGCTGGGGAGCTAAGGGGACACCCTAACTGGGTTGAGGTTCCCACCAAGGGGTCTCGTGGGCTGGAATGGGGGCTGCGTCCTGATCAGGATACAGTTGTAATCTCCCTTGGCACAAGTGAGGACTGGGATTGAATGCACCAGGCCGGGTCAGACCCCAACACCGTCTGGTGTTCTGGAGGACCAGGGGAGATGTGGGACGGACTAGACTAGGTCTCAACCTCTACTGAGCCATGTGTGAGCTATATGTGGATGTGGACAAGCCATGGTTGGGCTGAAACATCCAACAGCAAGGGCCAGTTTATGTTGAAGGCCAGCCAAGAAAAGCCACTGTTCCTGCTAGGACAGGAGGTGAACTGAGTAGTGCTGACTCATGGACCCACTGGTATGCGCAAAATCTGGCATTGGGAGGGGTTCTGATGGAGGAGCCTGGTCAACTCCTCTGGCAGGACACAGTCCCTGCAGGTAAGCGCAAGAAGCATGATAGGAAACAGTCCAGAATAGGCCATGGAAAGTTTCCCAGTGGCATACATTTGGCATGGGTCAGGAGCAGACCAGGCTGAATCAGTTCATGTCATCCACTGGCAAATCCGAGCACCAGAACAGAGTGTGGGTTGAGCCAGGTTTGGTAGCGACAAAAACCAATGTACAATACGGAATGCCAAGGTGAGGTTGCCTGTACTGGATGTGACCGCAGCACCCAACCAGTACATGCGTAAGAACCAGGAAGAGAGGGGGCAGAGCCAGCAGGGGGAATGGGGGGGCGGGATCCACTCTCCGGACAGCTACTCCCACTGGAGAGCATGAGCTGAGATGTGGGCAGACCAGACTAAGCAGGGCTACAACACCTATGGTCCTCATGTGGACTAAATCAGGGAAAAGCCAGGCTGGGCTGATTGTTCCCACTGGTGCAAACTATCATTAGAGTGGGTGAGGGTTGTTGGGGCTTAGCCACAGCATCAGCTGGCAGAAGCTGGCACTGGGGGGCCAATTCTGTTGAGTCAAACCACAGAATCACCTGAAGAGTTCATAATCCGCGGGTGAGAGCAACCTGGGAGGGAAATAGTGGGCTCCTCCCTCTTGGGTTACCACTCCCACGGGAGGGCACGAAAACTAGGACAGGGGCTGGGGTGGCTTACAGACAGAGAGGCACTCAACAACAGCATCCATGAGGGCTGGATAGTTGAGCTGGTTGGATAGAACTAAGCTTCATTACCCATTGACATGTACAAGAGCCAACTGGGGTGTGGGACAGACTGGACTAGCCTGCTACACATACTGGCAAACCAGGGTAGGGGGCGGGCCTGGTGGGGTTATTGTGGGTCACTCCAACTAGGTTGCAGCTCCCACTGATTTACATCAAGGCCTAGTATGTGCTGGGCAGAACCAGGCTGGACTGCAACACCCATTGATTCCAGTGGAAGTTGGGGCTGAAAACAGAACCAACCCAGCAATTGCAACCGCCAGCTGATCATGGTGATGGACTGTGCCGGGCCCTGTGCTTGCTAGAACACACAAGAATCTGGTCTGGGAATACCTAAAAGTTTCTTTGGGGATCTCCCCAATCAAAATGACGGACTCAGAACCCTAGCCAAGAAAAGACAGAGGACAGAACAAGTCAATCAACCACCTCAGCTATATGTTGGCAGCGAAATACTGGGCAAATGGAGACTCTATGATGGACTATGGTGTCAATCAGTGGATTCTTCAATGACCTCATAGTGTTTGGAGTGTTGAGATCGGCAGCGATTCATAACTGGTGAACTGTCAAAACCACTTGAGCAAGTATCTCAGAGCATGCCCCACATCTGGGACTTGGAAAGGGTGGGAAACTGGGTGGGGCTTCTCCCTCAACATCCCCCTTTATCTCAGATACATGAAAGAAACAATATGGAAATAATAGTCTTACCCCTTCCCAAGCCTTTGAACCTTTTTACCTAATCAACTATGTAAAGTTTGTAAAAAATATAATAAAAAATCAAATTAGAAAAAAACAGCTTCTGTGCAGCTAAGCAGTGTGAAGAGACAACTTGAGGAATGAGGCTCAATACCCACAAACCACACACCTGTTAAGGCGCTATTATCCAAAACATAAGGAACTAAAACAACCACCAAGAAAAAAGATCAATTCACAGAGGCATTGAAGAGACATTTCTGAAAAGATGAATGGCCAACAGTTAGGCTATATGAACCACAAAAATCTAAATTATCACAAGAACTCATACCTACCACCACAATGTGATATTATTTAATAACTATTAGAACAGCTGATAGTAAAGATCTAAAAAAACCACTTCTGATTATATGTACAAAGCATATAAAATTATTGTTTTGAAAAGATATCAGAATTTCCAGATTCATTACAATTTGAGCCACAGTAGCCAACACATGAATTGAGGCTCTGTTCATTAATGAATGACAAATGGTAGTATGCAAACTCAAAAGAATGTTATTAAGACTTTAGAAAAATGAAATTCCTGTTTACAATAATATGAATGATATGAGAAATGTGCCATAATTAAAAGAAGACAGGTGTAGCAAGAATATATTGTGATTATGTAACATACATGTGGCATCAAAAATAATATATCTCATGAAGGCAGAAAATGATGATTATTAGAGGCTAGTGGTTTCAGGGAATTGCAAATGATTGTCACAAGGTACAAAGTTGCTAGGTAGGAGAAATGAATGACGTGCTTAAAGGTGTGGCTTTGTTACTTAGTTTGGTAAAATTTTACTGCACTGGATATATTTTCATAATTTCACTTTGTGTCCCATGATTATAACAACATGTAAAATAACAAGTCTATTAAAAATAATCAGAACAGATTGAGTTGGATTTTTGCATTAATTTTCATGGGTTACCAGAGAAAATCACTACAATCTTTGTTTTTAAATTAGCAGAAATTTACTCTGTTACAATTCTGGAGATGAGAAGTGCATAATAAGGTTATTAGCTGGTGAGGTTCTCTCAAAAAGCCCCTGGAGGAGGAGCCTGCCTTGTGTCTTCCAGCTTTGGTTGGTCACAGGTTTATCTTTGCTCTTTGGTGATATCACTCCAGGCTCTGACTCTGTATTTTATTTTAAGATGTATTTATCTCTTAAAAGGCAGAGTCATGGAAGTGGAGTGGGGTGGGACAGGGTGAGGAGAAACCTTCCATTCTCTGGTTCCACCCCCCAATCATTGTAATGACCTGGGTTGTGCCAGGCTGAAGCTGGAAGTCGAAAACTCTCCAGGTCTCACATGTGGGTATTGCGCACAAGCATTTAGGACTGTCTTCCAATGCTTTTCCATATGAATTTACCAAGGAGCTCTATCAGATGTTGAACAACCATGATGTGATTGGCACAAATATGGGATACTGATACTGCAGATGGCAGCTTAACCAGATATGCCTCATGCGGCCCCTTTGCCTCTGTCTAATGTGGATGTTTTCCCTCTGTCTCCATGTTTCTCTCTTAAAAAGACAGCAGCATTGGATTCAGAGCTCGGTTTAGCCCCAAAGGATCTCATCTCAATATTTTCCTTAATTGCAATTGCACAGACATTTATTACTGAATTGTTTGCACTGAGACTTTCCAGGTGGATGTGTTTATTATTACCCAACTCAACTCACTAAAGCCTTGTAATCTATTAAAAGATGATGAACCTTTTAAAATATTCTGTAGTAATCTGTTCTATACTATATTCGGAAAGTTCACTTTTAGTGCTGTTTGGATAATGGATTGCAAGAGAACAAACATGGAAGCAAAAACAATCATCAAAATTGAGCTTTATTTTGGCGATCCTGATAAGAAGCTGAACAGTGGCTATACAAATGGAGAAGCAGAGGAGATGGATGGAAAAAGACTTGAAAGGATAGTGCATGCAAGACAAAAAAAAGCAGAAAAGCAAACAAACAAGCAGAGAAAATATAGGAAGAAATATCCTTGTCAGAACATCGTGATGGATAATTGCAACACAAAAAAGGACTTGGTTTGTGGTATGGGGCTAACCCAGTTCTCACCCCCATCTATATTTCAAAAGCTTCAGCAAAGTCCCATATTTGACAGGCATAATCCCTTGGACTGCACCATACTCTCTAATATTTTGTGTGTTTTCTTGGATGAAGAAAATTGTTTTTTGGGTTGTACATAAATGCACACCAGAGTTCTGAAATCCCCTGGAGGATCATAATTGGGGAGCATGTCCATTAATGGAGAACATCCTTATGTCTTCTGTCTTTTATAGAGTGTTGTTATTGGAAACTGTATTCTGATAGTTGTGAAGGGGTAATTGGTGAATCCAGGGTAGTTTTAGGAACACTTTTGTTGCAGTTGACTTCACAGGAGATTTCAGGTATTTCAGACTGGGATTTTAGTTAAGAAGTGCCCCTGGGATGTCTCCGTCTCGAAAATTTAGAAAGCTTGGCAGTACTGAGTGCTCCAGGGAATACCCTGTTTACAACAACATTTAGAACCTCAGGTTTGAAGACTTCTTTCAGGACAATCTGCAGGCTGGTTCCATGGTGAATTTGTATTGGAACTTTTAATCAACTGGTGCTGCTTGGGATGCATAGAATAAAACTCACAGTTCAGATCATGCCTCAGTCTCCACATTTCTGGCAAACTGCAGTGGAGTTGCCTACTCTAATTTAACAGGCTGCAGAAATCGCACCTTTCTTCATCCATTACTAATCTCTTTGTTTCAGCACTGAATCTCCAGTGTTTATCTCATGCCAGCCCTCCAGGTGAGAGTGGATAGAATACTAAGGGGAAGTCTTCCCTTTGAGGACTTTGAAAATTTGGTTCTATTCAGAAGAAAGGAGTTTCCTTTTCTCTCTCCTGCACCTTTCCTCAATCCAGGAGGCTCCAAGGGAGAACAGATACTCTCCTTGAATCCGGTTCTGCAGTTACTTAAGAGAGTGGTCAGTATTGTCCAAGGCGTCAAGTGCTATAAACTCACACAGCCCTTCTTTGGACACTGTTCTGCCCCTTGCTGTCAATGCTCCCCCTTCAGGGAGTTTATTTATTTATTTATTTATTTATTTATTTATTTATTTATTTATTTTCTGTGCAGCTCCTTGGCTTTTGAGCTGGGACAAGGTATTGAGTTCAAGTATGCTGGTCTGCATGAATGGGCAGACCCTTCCTGTCCTAGTTTCCTGCCCCACCAAATTTAATCTTCCTTATGGATGGATGTTGCTTATTACAATCATATATATTCATATAATATGATATTTTGATACTTGTCAAATGTCCAATGCTCAGTGTAGCAAAGATCCAAAATTCTATTTTAGAATATATAGTCACTATTATTCCCAACTTCAGTTAATCTACTGTGCCATAGAACTCTATTTTCCAATATAATTGTATTTTTGAACAATTAACTCACTTTTGATCTTTTCTCCTTCCCTCCAAGTGGATGTTTTTATTATTACGATAGCTTCTAGTAAGCACTATTCTATTGTTCACTTCTTTTTTAAGATTTATTTATTTTTTATTACAAAGTCAGATATACGGAGAGGAGGAGAGACAGAGAGGAAGATCTTCTATCCGATGATTCCCTCCTCAAGTGAGCGCAACCACCGGTGCTGTGCCAATCCAGGAGCCAGGAGCCAGGAGCCAGGAACTTCCTCCAGGAATCCCACATGGGTGCAGGGTCCCAAGGCTTTGGGCTGTGCTCGACTGCCCTCCCAGGCCACAAGCAAGGAGCTGGATGGGAGGGAAGTGGAGCTGCCGGGATTAGAACCAGTGCCCATATGGGATCCCGGGCGTGTTCAAAGTGAGGAATTTAACTGCTAGGCCACCACGCCGGGCCCTATTGTTTACTTTTATGAGCTCAAATCCCTAAGCTTCAATATGTGTGAGAACAGGATGTATTTCTGTGTGCCTCGATTATTTTACTTCAGATAATATCTAAAAATTCCATTCATGTTGTCATCAAGAAAATATTTCATGCCTTCTGTGCGCGCACGCACACACAAACACACACACACACACACACGCATGCGCATCAAATTTTCTTTATCCATTTATCTACTGAGGGATATCTGGTTTGATTACATGTCTTGCTTATTCTGAATAGTACTGTAAAAACACTGCTGATTTTAAAAGATGTGTTTATTTGAAAGTCACAATTACAGAAAGTGAGGGAAAGACAGAGACAGAGAGATCTTCCATTGGCTAGTTGTCCCCTGCATCAGCCGGAAGCTGAAGCTGGACCAAGCTATAGCAAAGAGCTTCTTTTGAGTCTCTCACATGGATGTAGGTGTCTAAGCATTTGGGTCATCCTCCTCTGGTTTTCCAGGCATGTTAGCAAGTGGCTGGGTTGGAAGTGAAACAGCCAGGACTTTAACTGGCACCCATATGGCATACCTGCATTGAAGGCTACAGCTTAATCTACTATGTCACAGATCCCACAACTGATTTTTTTATACACTTCATTTTTACCATAACATGACTCACTTAAAAATATTTAGAAGAATTTTATTAAATTCCTTTACCCAAAGCCTTTGTGAAGTTAGTAAAGATTTTACTGAATTCATGGATTCATTTAAGAAAATGAATTTTAAAAACTGAGGATACCATGCTTCACAGTTTTATTCAAACACACTATGAATTCTTCTTAAGTATACCTTTTAAAGAAATTGCTCCTCTTGTGAAGAAATTTTTTTCCTGAAATATTTGTTTATTTTGGTACATGACAGAGGAATACTCAATTATTCATGTTACATCACATTTCTGCAGTGTTTAAAGGTTCAAATTATTTTTGATTTTTATGAGTCAAATTAGCAGCAAATACTGTTTGCTATATTTCTCAGTATTTGTTTTTCTATAATTATTCTATAATTCATTCCTTTACTTTTGAGTAAGGCATGTGCAGTGTTGAAAATAACTTTTCAAAGACTCCTGATTTCACCTGTGAAATCTGTTGTCACTGATTTTAGATGATTCACTCTGGAAAACTTAAAATGAAGGAGGATTGTGACTTTGTATACAAAGAGCACATGTAATTGTGTAAATATCTATACAGTGAATTTATGAGGATGAAAGTCTGATCTACTGGTGGTGAGTTTTCTTAGTTTTGGTTTGACCAAGATTATTTTTTTACATTTTGTTTCTCAAAAAATGGCTATATTGGATATAGTTTTCTTGGATGGCAATATTTCTTTTCAGCATTCTGAGTACATCATCCCATTTGCTGCTGGCCTGCAATATTTCCTTACAGAAATCAATTAGTTTAATGAAGATTCATTATATGACTTAGTGTTTTTTTCCTGCTAGTTTTAGGATTCTATTTGTCTTTGTTTTTTGAGAGACTGGTAGATTGGCCAATTAGGTGTCTAGGATATATTTTTGGGTAGGTGAGGTTTGAGCATCTTGAGCACCCTGGGGTTTGAGCACCCTGGGGTTTGAGTATGTGTTCCAAAACCACGAAAGTTTCAGCCATTATTTTGTATTTTCTTAAATATATTGTCTTACTTTTCCCACATCTTTTCTTATTCTCTCTCCCTCTCTATCTTTCACTCTCCTTTCCTCCCGCTCATTCCCTCTGGAACTCCGACAAAGTAAAATTTGGTGTGTTTAATGATGCCCCTGAGTCTTGCAGGCTCTCTTCATTTTCCCCACCTTTCCCCTGGCTGACTTCATGTAAACGCCGTTTTTCAGGTTCTGAAGCTCTTTCTGCTACTTAATCTATTCAGTTGTGATGACATTCATCAACAGTTGCAGAATTCCAAAACAGCTAGGAAGATTACCAATACCATTTCAGAGTGCTTATGATTTTTCATTTCATTAGATTTTATTGGGACAATGTTAAGTAGTTCTCAATAGTCTTATAGAGGATTGAAGGAAAAGGAAAATAAAAAGAAATGATTAATAATGTTGCCTGGCATCATAAAGGTACATAAAATATGATATAAATATCACTATTGCCAAAGGCTCCAATAAAGAGAAATTAAAGAGTGTAGAAGATAGGTTGAAGAATATTTGAAAGACACTGCTGCTATAATTAACAAAGGAGAGTTCTTTTTATTGATGTTTTTCTGGAACTCTGCATCTTAAACATGAATGACAGAAGAATATGTACAAGGTTCATGCTTCAGGCTCACAAACATTTTCCATTATTTTGATTTTCCATATCTAATAAAGAGTTTGTCGCTAGGATTATATATAAATGTAAGGAAGAAAAGACTAGTTGCCATAAATGCTTTTAAATCTATGTGGCATAAAGGTATAAAGAGTTTAAAGCAAGATGATTTTTTTGTTTGTTGTTTTCCACATAGAAGAAAAGTGCACTGAGGACAGAACCACAGTCTTCTCAGGACTGCAGGACATTTTTGGAAATTAAGTTGTAAATATATAATTATTTTTACATATATATGTGTCTGTGTGTGTAAAAAACCAAATTTCATGTATTTCTCAAAACAGATTCAGGGGGATAATTGATATTTTCCACCCGACCCAAAGTAGGCCATTCCAAGATTAGTCACATGGGTTAAACAAGATGACTTTTCTCAAATTGATCTTCTATAAAAAGATGGGAAAAAAATAAAAAAATAAAAACTGTTTTCAGATTGTCAGAATAGTCAAAAATTTTGGCAAAAATGATCTGCTATCATATGGAAGCTAGTAAGACACAGAAATCAATATCCCACATTGGATATTGATTAACAAAGGACATGAGCTATTTGTATTTTTGCAAATAATCAATTTGTGTGTTTCTTTTCTCATTGTCCATCTACAAAAAGGAATAAACATCCATGGGAGAAGAGAACCAATCCTCTGTGACTGAGTTTGTCCTCCTGGGCCTGTCCCAGGACCCGAAGACACAAGTGCTCCTCTTCTTCCTCTTCCTGGTCATCTACCTGCTCACTGTGCTGGGAAACCTGCTCATCATCGTGCTCATTCACGCAGACTCCAGACTCCACACACCCATGTACTTTTTCCTTAGGAACTTGTCCTTTGCTGATCTCTGCTTTTCCACCACTACAGTGCCCCAGGTGCTTGTCCACCTGCTGGTAAAGAGGAAAACCATTTCCTTTGCTGGCTGCTCAACACAGATAGTTGTTTTGCTTCTGGCTGGGTGTACAGAGTGTGCACTGCTGGCAGTGATGTCATATGACCGGTATGTGGCTGTCTGCAAGCCCCTGCACTACTCCACCATCATGACACATGGGGTGTGTGTGTGGCTGGCTGTAGGGTCCTGGGTCAGTGGAGCTTTTGTGTCTCTGGTGGACACCACATTCACACTGCGCCTGCCCTACCGAGGAAAAAACATTATTAATCATTTTTTCTGTGAGCCTCCTGCCCTTCTAAAGCTGGCTTCCGCAGACACCTACAGCACAGAAATGGCCATCTTTGCAATGGGTGTGGTGATCCTCCTAGCTCCTGTCTCCCTCATCCTCACCTCTTACTGGAACATCATCTCCACTGTGATTCGGATGCAGTCTGGGGAGGGGAGGCTCAAGGCTTTTTCCACTTGCGGTTCCCATCTCATTGTTGTTGGTCTTTTCTATGGCTCAGCAATATTTGCTTATATGAGGCCAAACTCCAAGGTGATGAATGAAAGGGATAAAATGATCTCTGTGTTCTATTCAGCAGTGACCCCCATGCTGAACCCCATCATTTACAGTCTGAGGAACAAGGATGTCAAAGGCGCCCTCTGGAGAGTAACTGCAAAATAGCACTTTGGGAGGTGGTGATCTCTGTGATGCCCCAACAGGGGTGAAGAGAGAAGTATTTTTCTAACTCATTAGCTTCAGTTACATTCTATTTCTTCCTTTTTTCTTTTATGTTTTCATATATTGTCTATATGTCCTGTATTTCTGTATAAGTTTGAGAAACTGCCCATTCAATATTATTTGCTTATAAATAATTTTATTTGTAATATTTATGTTAATTTATATATAAAATATATTTCTATTTAAATGTATTTAAAATTCCAAGAAGGATTGTTGACAGAAAGTAGAAAGAAGTACCATAAAATAAAAGAATGAGGGAAACAAAATGAAAGGAGGAAAGAAGAGAAAATGGAGGAAGAAGCAAGGAAAAGAAGGAGGAGAAGGAGGAGAAAGAGAAAGAAACACATTACTCTCTAACTCCTTACAAGATAATGAAATTAAAACATGAAGGCATATAACTGTGAGTTTATATTAGATACTCTGTTGACAATGGAAGTTAAAAGTAAGGTTCTCTTGACAGAAAATTTTGAAATCCACGTATAGAATTTTCAGAATGTGTACTATATTAAATGCCTTCATATATGTCAGAAGCAACCCAAGAACCAGATATGCAAAATTAACACACATGTGAGCACACAGGTTTTCCCAAAGAAATTCATTTTCTTGTACATGCATTTACTGGATATTATTGGGACATACTTTGTATTTCTCAGGTGTATTTCTAGGAGCTTGTTACACACACACAAACACACACACACTATTGTATTCTTGTGTAATACGAATCTTTATAACACTGTCTGCACTTTAAAAAATATCACACTACAGGATAAAAAATGGTAGAAGTTTTCTAAGAATAAGTGAATTTTTAAGAGGATCTTGAGATCCAAACTTGTAAGGAGAAGGGTTAGTTTGAAAAATGCCCGGTATTCTTAGAATTATATCTTTGAAATATGTGAACTATGTTGTCTTTCTTTTAAAAAAATACAAAACAAGGTAAAAAATAATCTTTCTAGGATATAATGCTGGAAAGAGTAATGACTGGTCAGTTTGTGGAACAGTGATGGAAAAGGACGAGAAAGGTATCAGAGACACTGTTTTATGCCTTGGGAGGAACTTCATACATAGGCCAGACTTTTGAATTATGTGACCAGCAATGACTTATGTTTGCTTAAAAAATCTAGACTGCATTTTCCTTTTATTCTTTCTGGGTTGAGGTAAGGTAGCTAAACTCGAGAAAGTCCATTTATAGTAGATCCCGGACGATTTTAAATACACTAAAAACTGTGTGGCACATTTTAAACAATAGGCTCACTTAAAGCACAAAAATTATACAGTTATTTGCTGAAATCAGCGTTCTCTATTAGATGACAAACTCTGTGTCAGTAAGGAATGTTATTGTTTTTGTTAAACTGTGCACTACCCCAGCAATAAAATGTTCCACCATTGTTGCTAAAAAACACATTCTCCTGAAGAAATGTTAAAAGCTAAAGATAAGAAAATAGACATGGGCTAGAACAGTGCTTTCAAATGTTAAGCACAAATAAAGCAAGTGGAGAATGCATGCCAAAAAAAAAAAGTTGAAAGGAATTAATGTAGAAAGGATGACAATTGGAAGTACATGGTATCTGGAAATCAAGAATACAAGAGTGGTCAGCTGGAAATTTGAATGAGGGAGATGTAGCAGGAACCACAATGATGACTGACAAACAGCAGATCCAAGAAGAGTGAAAACAGCTCAATTGTCTGAGGGATAAATGTCAACAGAGAATAAGTAGAGGAGGCTTTCAGTAGGAACACTTCTAAAGAGGAACTGAATGATTGTAACAGTAGCCAATGGGAAGTCTTTAGAGGCGAGTTGTCAGACATATTTGTACTGTGACTGCTTTGATCTAGAAAGTGGAATAAAATTGTTTCATATGAAAGGGATTCTGAGGAGCAAACTGCTGGGGGAGTTCACTGAGACTAGGTCCTGCAGAACCAGTGTAGGTTGGCTTTTGGCAATCAGTTGTAATGAGGAAAACACTAAAGGAACAGATACAGAGGGCATTTGAAGAGGGGCAGGTGCAGAGACTGTGCTTGGGATTATGCTCTATTCTATTGACATATGAGACAGTTTTGAAGATGTAAAAGAACCTTTTTAATGTTAGGTTACATTTGGGAGCTGTAGGAAGATATTATTGTAAGGAGGGTAAGACTGAGTATTGGAAGAACACCCAAATTAAATTTAAAGTGTAAATTGAACATGCTAAAGTCAAATTACCAATGACTATTTAAAGATGTGAATAAAATAATCATGCCTCTTCAGAAAAAGAAAGAAGAGAAAGAAACTGGACTGAAGAGATAGTTAAAATGAGCTTAATGGGACATAATGGGTGAAACAAAATATGAAGAAAATTAATTTAAAATGGAGACATTATATGAAATACTATCACTTAAAAATGCAAAGTGACACCATTTTTCACACTTACATTATAAACTTTTTGAAGTTCAATGTAAGGCTAAAATGAACAGAAAAAAATATAAATTACCTATATCATTATTTAAAGAGAGTATGGAAAGGTCACAGCCACCTTAAGTTTCTCTTTTATTCATTTATTCAATGTCTAAATTTTTAGTCATTAAAAAAATTCCTATTCCAAGCACAAATCTAAACACAGAAAGATACCAATTGGAGCATCCAGAGTGGCTGAAAAATGAAAATAGAAAGAAAATGATGCAAGTACATGCAAACTACCATTATCTGGTACAGTTTGAAGACTGTCTATATGATCTCTTAACAAAATTTGTCCATTTAAACTTTGCACACAACTTGAGAACTCATTTCCCATTGAAATTTGATTGAACAATGAACTTCAAACTTTTATTTCATTCAAAACTTTATTTGGTTTCATTTATTCACTATTTACTCCTTATGTCTACTTTGGAATTATGCCTCAAACTGGTGATACTGTCTATATCAGGTTAACTAAATATCACCTGGGAAAATATGCAATAATTTCTAAGAAGAATGAAGAGTAAGGTTAAACAGTATAAAATAAATCCTAGAAAATACCTCATGAAAAAAAAATTAAGACTACTTGATAAGCACAGTTACACTCTAATATTCTTACTTAGAAGATAAATTTATTTTTTACTGTGGAAATCTGATACACAGTAGGGATGTTCTGACTTTAAGAAAGAATGAAATTTAGAAGCTTCAAATGAGCATTTCCTAAAAGACAGAGTGTATCACAACCTATGTTTTCTCAGGACCCTTCTCAAGGCTCCCATAACCTCCTTATTCCTCAGGCTGTAGATAAGGGGGTTCAGGGCTGGAGTGACAATTGTGTAGAAAACAGAGATGATGTTGTCCTGTTTGGGGTTGTGGAAGGAACTGGGCAAAACATACATGAAAGTGGCAGCCCCATAGAACATTGCCACCACAGTCAAGTGGGAAGAGCAGGTGACAAGAGCTTTCCTCTTGCTCTCATTTGAGGGCATGTGGAGCACAGTGAATAGGATCAGTGTGTAGGAGAACAGGATGGCAGCAAGAGGTGGGATTAGGAAGGTCACACCCATCACATATACCATTAGCTCATATCTGGAGGTATCTGCACAAGCTAACTTCAACAAAGGTGGAATTTCACAGAGCAGATGACTGATTTTCCTGGCTTTGCAGAAGGGATAGTTCATTGTATATACAGTGTATCCTAGGGCACTGAATAATGCCAAGATCCAGGATGTGGCCACCATGAGCCAGCAAACTCTTGGTCTCATGTAGACCATATAGTTCAGAGGGTGACAAATGGCCACATACCTGTCATAGGCCATGAAGGCCAGGAGCAAGTCCTCTGCACCACCCAATGTCAGTGCCAGGAACATCTGCAGGGCACAACCTCCAAAGGAGATGGTGTAATCCCTGCGCAGAAAATCCACAAGAGCCTTGGGAGTGACAACAGATGTGAACAGGAGGTCCATAAGAGAGAGCTGCCCAAGCAGGTGGTACATGGGCACGTGCAGCCGAGTATCCACTGTGATGACCAGGAGCAGCAGGCTGTTGCTGATCAGGGCCAACATGTAGAGGGCTGTGATTGTAGCACAGAGCAGTTCAGGAAGTGCACAGTCATTCAGAATCCCCACCAAGATGAAGTCAGTGCCGACGGTGGAGTTCCATAGCTCCATTCTGTGTGGTCTTCAGTTGCCTGGGATGGATGGATTCTCAATCAATGTTTGCAAACATAGACACTGGTTCATAATATCAGAAGTCCCTCAGATTACAAACCTGATTCCCACTGATACCCTTTTCTGCTTCTTGAGGTCTGAATGTTTGCCTCTTTTAAATGTATCTGGATGAGTTTTCATCTAAGAAAATGAGTATTATAGCCATTGCAAAACACAAGAGTTCACCACTTGAAAATACCAATATTTATCAGGACACTAAAACTAAGCTTATATATCTTCAGAAGGATCACAACTTCTCCTGATAAACATTAAAGATCTATTCTCTGTATGGTCTCGTTTATTCACGTGTCAGCACTTCAGTATAATGTTTTACCAATGTCTTAAATATCCAGTTAGCTTTCTGCATCTGCCTAGTTTGTTTATTAATCTCCACAAATGTACAGGGATGTGGTTTTAAGAAAGAAAATATAGCTTTTCACTTGTTATTCCAGAAAGTGGAACTTAGCCTCTACTTTGTAAGCACCCATGTTCAAGCCTCCATTGGAAGAGCTAAAGTTTGTTCCAGTTTATTATGTGTCTTGGTCAGCACCACTTTATCTGTTACCTTATGGAAAAGAAATCTGGATTGTATGAAACTAGAAGATGTAATATGTGAGAGAGTTTTGCTTTTAGTAATAAATACTTTAGAGTTTATATATGTGTATAATAAAGATACATGTGCACCCAGTGGTAGGGAGAATCCAAAAATATGCTAATAGGTGAAGACTTTCCCTGAAAGGTCATGGTGTTACTGTTTGGGAGCAATGGTGAAAAGCAATGAAAGGTCCTTTGTTGTTTGTTCTAATCTTGTTCTCTCTAATGCCTTTAGTGTGTACTATAATTTTTGTAACCAGAAGGAGGTGCACAGAGATGAAAAGAATTACATTCACTTTGTGAAAACTGTTGCTGGTATGTAGTTCTAACATGATGAAAGCAAGCAAATACAGCCAACTGTACATGCAGTTAAAAATTGGTGAGTAAAGCAGCTTTCTATGAATATTTCCCAATATTATAAAAAACATACTTTAACATTTTGTTAGGTTCTACTGGCCTCTTTTGACATAATTAATACTCAAGCATTTATAGGATAGAAGAGTATGTGTCCGGCAAATCATCTGTCTTTCAAATGCCCATTTTGGTCAATCATCATTTGATGGGTAAAAAAATGCATCCTCAGAGGTCTATGTAGCCCATAGCCACTAAAGATTGGTATTGAGTCTTCCACCAGGAAGCAAACACCCAGGCCTGGGCTGTAGCCCAAATTCAATTAATATTCATATTTAGAAAACAAAGAATAGAGGGATTGTGGTAAACTATGCATCCTGAAGCACTAGGAAATTTGAAAGACAGAGATGTTGAATTTCTTGAGTTTGATTTCCTACTCTAGTTTTTGACCAAACAGATCTGGAAGTTACTTAGTTCCCTGCAAGGCAGACATAAGTCCTTACCTCAAGTGATGAGAAGCCCAGGTTCCTCCACACACTTTCCTGACTTTTTTTTTGAAGAGTGGGGCTATCCCAGTAGAAATGTGGAGGGAGGAGGTGCCCTACCTTTCCACTCATTTGCACATCTCTACAGATGTAATAGATACAGATCAACAGTCAATACAGTCTCCAGGTACAGTTTTGTGCAATGAGAAGATGACTTTCCCATTCTTCTACTTGTCAAGAGTGAGGAGAAACTGCTCCTGTCATGATGGTTAGGAAAAGAGCCCCTCTATTCTTGAGCTGTTGTCAGAATGAGTTGGTACATCCAGATTCTCAGGCTTCATTTGCTGCATGTGGGTGAAGATGAAAACTGCAGGATTCTGGAGGAAGTAGATATAGCAAGGGTTGCTCAAAGGAGGTGCCACTTTGGCCTGCCTCACTATCCCTGGAGCTAACAATGAGCCAGGGTGTTCTCCCTGGGGAGCTTCCCAGTCTTCTGACCTTGTGACTGCTCCCTTGTACTCTATTCTATTCCTAGTTCCAGAAGGACTTGTGCCCTCAGTTGGAATGACCTCCGCTGAAAATGCTGATCCAGAAAACACAGTGTTAATGACTCTTCTGGGGTGTGTTTTTTGCCCTGGATCCTTGCACTATTACTTCTCTCAATAAATGAGCTCTGGGATCCTAGGGAAACCCTGAAGGGCCATTTCTAAATTACTAACCAAATAGACCAGCCTACAAAAAATCCCTTGTGCAGCCACTCCTGTGCCCCTGATGATAAGGTAGAGCTCATAGGTTCTGTGGATAACTGCTTCCCTTGTTTGTGGTATTCTTGGCCTGGACTATCTCCAGGTCTGTATGACTACTTCCTGAAAATCTGTAAGTGTGAGATCTTCCCGTTAGTGACCTGTGGCAGTCCTGGACAGTTTATGTGTGGATGTGGGTGTTGGAGTTAAGTTGTTTGACTCCAGTTATGTGTGGATGTGGGTGTTGGAGTTAAGATGTTTGAAGTGAGCTAAAGTGAGCATGAAGTTAAAAACACACCCAAGCAGTACTGCAATTGTAGAGTGTCAGCATTCGTGAAAATCTAGTAAGTGCTTCCAGGGATAAAAGCAAATCACCCACTAACTAAAGGCAATGGGATGGTAGCGAGCAGTTAATGGCAACAGTAGGACCTTGGAGAAACATTTCAAAAAATCCTGAAGAAATATAAATGCACATCTAGGAGGATGAATTAAAAATCAAAGCAAAACAGCTTACCCCAAACACTCCCTGGAAAATCGTTTCACAAGAAGAAAATTAATGATGCCAAGGGACTTGATACAGCACACAGAACAATAGTGAGCTCAGATATTGATTCAATAACTGAACTGCCAAATTTATATCTTGAATAATAAGAAATACATTTGTAATTCTAGAAAGATTCTGAATAAAAACAACGCTAGAAGTAAAATGTTTATGCATACCTGAAGGCTTTAAAGCAGAATACTAGAAGTTTCACACACCTTTATATAAACTAATTTCCAATGGCTTCATTTTTTATTAAAACACAGTTTACATATAGTAATGCTTTGTTAGTACATAGTTCTACAAGTTTTGACAATCATTTTGATATGCAATTACAAAGATGGATACAGAAGATTCATTAACTTCAGAAATGCTCTAACACCTTTTGTAATTAATTTTCTTCTCACTCAAGGCTCTACCAAATGTCTGTTCTGCTTGTTGTCACTGATATGGATCAGCTAAAACAGACAAGAACAAAAGGACCAACCAGGATTTTTACAAAAGTGCCAGTTCAGGTGAGGCTTTTGGAAAGCCAAGAGCCTCTGACTTCTTTCATGTCGTTTGTTTGAAGGCATGTTGATCCTGGTAACTTTCACTTTGTCCATTTGAAATGTTACTGATTTTACAATTAAAAGCTTGTTACCAGTGACCATTGTGCTATTGTGCATGTAGCATAATATACTTTTTGTATATTAACTTTCTTTAACCACAAAAATTCTATTTTGCCTTCCCTTTGGCACACTATCTTGCGAGATAGTTGCCACCCTGCGCCATAATAAATGCATTTTCCTTGAAAGGTTGAAGACTCTGCTTTCTCTTTACAACAGTCACAATTATTTTACCCTATCCGGAAAGGCGAATAACTGGTCCCACTCATTCTAGGACTAGCTTCTTTCACTTTACATAAGGTTGAGATTCATCCCTGTTCCTGGGATTATTAGTTGTCCTTTTCTGTTTGTTGTAGTATAGTATTCAGATGTCCACTCATCAGCTGAGGAACAATTAGGTTGTTTCTAAGTATGTTGTCTATTTAAAAAGCCACTGTAAGCATTCATGTATGGGTTTTTACATGAACATAAATTACAAATCTACTTAAGTAGAGTCCATGCTAACATTTCTCAGTTGTATAGTAAGTGTAATCTGGTTTATGAAAAATCGTCAAGTGGTATTTCATATTAACTGAAATACTTTGCACTCCCAATTTTATTTTCATTTTGCATTCTAGTAAAATATAAAGTGTGGATTTTTTATAATTCTAGCTTAAAATAAATAAATAAAATATTTTTTTAAAGATTTACTTATTTTTATATGAAAGTCAGGTATATAGAGAGAGGAGAGACAGAGAGAAATATCTTCCATCTGATGTTTCACTTCCCAAGTGACAGCAACAGCCAGTCGCGCCAATCCGAAGCCAGGAGTCAGGAGCTTTTCTGGGTCTCCCACATGGGTGCAGTGTCTCAAAGCTTTGGGCCATCCTCGACTGCTTTCTCAGGCCACAGGCAGGGAGCTGGATGGGAAGTGGAGCTGCCAGGATACAAACTGGCGCCCATATGGGATCGCAGGCAAATTCAAGGTAAGGACTTTAGCCGCTAGGCCATGGCACCAGGCCCTGAAATAAATAAAATATTTCCTGAGGCATTGCATCTCAAGTCTTCCCAATTAGTATCCAAAGGAAAAAAATCAGAGTTTTGAGAAACTAATGGTCATTTATGTAAGCAGAGCAGGAGATAGAATTAACATTAGAAAGTTGTCTAGGGAAGGCTATCTAATCTCCCTCAGATTTAGAGACAAAATCAGTAATGACAGTTGAACCTCACCTAGACAATAACGTTAGAAATGTTTTTATAATCTTTTTCAAATTTTTTGAAATACATGAATTTTACAGATTTTATTTCCTGTGAGATATAGCTTTTAATTTCTAACCTCTTTTGTGATCATTGATCGTCCATAGATGAGATTAAAACACAAACTTGCTATTTTATAAATATATAAAATATTACTTTTTTGGTAAGATCATTGCATCATAAATCTCTGTGTAAACATATTTTTCAAAAACCTTTTAAAATATGGTGTACCTAAAGACAGAATGATGCTTTAATTGATTTCTTTGCACACCCCTCCTAAACATGCTCACCTAAACTGTTGACACATATCCTGTTAGAATTATAGAGTTAGTCACCCGAAAAACAGCCAGGTTCAGCAAGATCATGCTTCAATGCTATAAACTGCTAAAGACTAAAATTAAAATAGGCATGAGACAGCTGAACAGCAATCTAAGCCATTTTAAGGTGTATAGAACACGGTTGAATGTAAACCAAAATTGAAATGTCTATGAAGAAGTCACAGGTTGTGGTTGAGAACCTGCATTTTCCTATTAACATATTGATTAATCAATACCATGTCAATTAATGCTATAATGTTGTAAATGGTTGGAAATATTATGTTGGGACTTTTAATTGATTGGAATGATACTCTGCCGGCTCTACCTTCAGACCAGAGATGGTCTCACCAAGAAACCATTGAACTTACCAGGACAATAAGATGCTGGACTTTATGCTTGGTAAATACCTCCAATGAAAGAATGTCAACTGAATTTGAACTATGGAAATGCAACAAGGTGGAGCAATCCACCGTGGGGGGAGGGTTTTGGGAGGGGCGGGGGGAATCCCAGTGCATAAAAAATGTATCACATAATGCAATGTAATTAGTTTTAACAAAAAGGAAATGTAACAGAAATATATGTTTAAAAAAAAGTGAAAAAATAAATAAATAATTGTTATCCATGATGATGTAGGAATGGTGAAGCTGACTGAAAAGGCATTTGAATAACAGGTGCTATAAATCTTAACATGACAGATAGTCAAAAATGTTAGAATTGACTATTGGGTTTAAATACAAAATTGACTTAGATCCCAGATGACAACTGATTGCATTTCTTGTGGTTAATGGCTTACATTTTTCACCATTTAACTAAAACTGTGAATATAGATTGGATTAAGCTTCTGTCTGTGCAAATTCTGTTGAAGTGAAAGAAGTGAAGGAGAGGTGTTGCAAGATGACATAGAAGTGAGAGAATAAGTTGGGATTGTCTTCTTGAAACTGTACGTATGGGGGTTTCAGCATGATAGCCTAGTGGCTAAATCCTTGCCTTGCATCTGCCATGATCCTAAATGAGCACCACTTTGGATCCTGGTTACTCCATTTCCCATCCATCTCCCTGCTTGTGGTCTGGGAAAGCAGTAGATGGCCCAAAGCCTTGGGGTGCTGCACCTGTTGGGGGACCTTGAAGAAGCTTGTGGCTCCAGGCTTCAGTTTGGCTCGGCTCCCAGTATAACAGTCACTTGAGTGAACCAGCAGATGGAAGATATTTCTCTCTGTATCTCTTTCTCCCTGTAGATCTACCCTTCCCAATAAAAATAAATAAATCGTTCAATAAAAAAGAGAAGACACTATAACTATGGCACAGAAAATTCTGTTTTCTTTATATTAATTTAAAAAGAAATCATTTGCAGGTTTCCAAAGTGATGACAGACTCTCCCGTAATTTCATAGAGCCTGATCTATTAGTAAATAGTAACTGCCAAGGGCAAATAGGGTATCTTTCTCCTGGAGAGTTGCGTGATCCTCTCTGAGCCTATCAAATTATGTGGCAGACAAGTACATGTATTGTCCACGCCCTCCTTGTGGAATGACTAGCTTGCGTACAATCAGCAGATAGCTTCCTGCTCTTGGAACCTGTCTCAGCTGTATACAGCATTTCCCTAAGGCTTCACTCTTCTGGGGTAATCAGTATCCCACAAAATGCTAGCCAGCCCACCCTGGTGCAGCTCAGCTGGCTGTACTTACTACTCCAAAATTTTGTAATGAGATGGCAAATTTTGTGAATTCTGCATCAAATTTCTCCTTACCCTCTTCCCCAAACCCTTCATCCTTTCACAGTTGTTAGCTTTGATAAACTCACCAATATCTCCTAAGTCACACCTCAACATAATCTTAAGAAGAAGCAATCTGTAACAAACAGTATTTCTTAAGACATTTGAAGTCCCACTAGATGGGCATGCATTGAACCTCTCAGGAATTCCAACAGAGCCAACAATGGCAGAAAGAATGTGGAAGCTCAAGTACAGACACAACTTCAAGATGATTTTCTCTGAGCTGTGAATCCACAAGCAGAATGTGGTTTCAAGGGAAAGATTCTCTAAGATGAGTGATAGTAGATCATGTGTGCTATCTTTGCCAACGTGCCAAGAGGGAGATGAGGCAAAGGAGGAACAGGTTGTGCAATGCCAATTCCTCTGGTGTTCAAAGAACTTACTAGAAAAAGCATTGCTGAAAGATTTGGCCTTTGATACCCTCTAAAAAATCTGCTACCTCTTAACTGCTACCTGTGTATGATAAATTGGTAGTAGAAAATGAAGAAGCCCTACATTATTTCTGCTTATTCCCCAGTAATGTATGATGCAAGTTAACAGGTTCAGTGAAGGATAAAATGCCTTTTTTTTCAGAGTTACATGTGGCTGTTAGAGTCATGTAGTCAGATATCGTAGTCCTCATATAGAAGACTAAATACTGCAAAAAGTACAAGTTTCCAGAGTAATCAATGTAATCACAGTAATTGTAACAATTATTTTTTTACATTTACCAGATAACTAAAAATCTCATTGGAAAGCATTAATGGATGATAAAATCCAAGAAAAGTAAATGAAGGAAATGGAAAGAAGAGGTGTTAAATTAGGGATCTATCCCAGAAAAACACTATTACTATATTTATAAGAAATTGGTATTGAGTCATTGTAAAATATTATTAAAGGAAGAATTGTTTTAAATGGTAATGGTAGGAATATAGGAAGTCCATAAATATGGTAAATAATTAAAACCCAAAACACATAAGGAATTCAATAGCAAGACAACCCAATTCAAAAAAAGGCAAAGAAATGGAATAAACATTTCATGGAGGTCACAATAATGAAGAGCTGTTTATAGAAATGTTGGTCACAGGATACAAAACTCCAGTGAATTATGGGCAATAAATTTAACAGACTGATTTAGAACATGGTTACTGCCGTTAATCCACACTGCATTCTTTTTTACAGGATTTATTTTACTTACTTGAAAGAATTACAGAGGTTAAATGAGAGAGGAAAAGATAGAGGTCTTTTACCTGCTAGTTCACATCCCAAATGAATGGCAGAGCCTCGGCCAGGTTGCAGCCAGAAGCCAGAAGTTGGTACTGTCTTCCAGATTTCAAATGTGGGTACAGAGCCAAACTCTTGATCTGTCCTCCATTGCTTTCCCAGGTACATTAGCAGGGAGCTGGACTGGATGTGGAGCAGCTGGGATTTGAACTCATTGCTGTCCATATAGATGATGGCACTATAGGCAGTAACTTTACACACACTACACCACAATACTGACCAAATCACAATTCTTGAAATTAGCTGAGAGTAGATCTTAGTGTCCTTCTTGAGGAAAAACAAAACAAAACAAAAGAAAAACGTGAGTTAATTCAAATGCTATTAACTCAGTTAACCATTCTACTAGGTATACACATTTGAAAACATCCTGTAGTGTCCAATAAATACATAATTTTAAACAAAATTTTAGGAAAGCAGTTTATTGGCAAAAAATGTAAGTATTTAGATAGATAGTCTGAAAGGAAAGGATAACCTATGTATGACTTTTTCCAAATAGAGTAGTCTTGACCACAGTTGCAACTAAATCAGACAGCAGAATTTAGGTTGTAAGAATATGTAAATGATGGAGCAAAAAACAAGAAGTGATGATGAGAGAAAAATAACCTCAGTAAGCACTGAAGCTAACTAAGTTGTAGAAGAAGCACTCGTTCTTCTGAACTAAAAGGCCAGGGAGTCAGCCTAGTTCTTAGATAAGATGGAGAAGATGTGACAGTGTAGCTGATAGACTTCACTGCCTGTGATCCTTATTTTGCCTATGAAATGGAGAGTGTCCAAATCAGCTCTGGAGATACTTAGTGGATTATCAGCATAAATGCAGTAGAGAAAATGAAAGGCTGGACCTTGACAACATCCCTCATCTCTTTTGAAGATCAACAGCCCATCTCACTGCCTGCTTTCACTGTAAAAACCATTCTCCCAATTTTAAGTTCCTCCACTTTAATATAGTTCTATGAAAGCTATATGCATTCATAGAAATTTGTTTTCATTTGGCATTTATATGTTTTATTTTTAATTTTTTATTTATATAAGGTGAAAAAAATTTTATCTACTTCATATTTAGAGATTTAAGAGCATAATATTTCCCATCTCCTTCCTCCTTCCTCCCACTCCTTCCTCCCACTCATTTTGTTGTGAAAGACAGGATTTCATTAATTTTTACGGCTAAGTAATGTTTCATGGTGTGTGTGTGTGTATACAGTTATATATATTTACATATATCACATTAAAATGACTTATTTATTATTTATTTTTAAGGATTTTATTTATTCGTTTGGAAGGCTACATTTACAGAGAGAAGGATAGACAGAAAGATCTTTCATCTGCTGGTTCACTCCACAAGTGGCCGCATCGGCGGGAGGTAAGCCAATCCAAAGTCAGGAGCCAGGAGCTTCTTCCCAGTATTCCACTTGGGTGCAGAGTCCCAAGGCTTCGGGCTGTCCTCTACTGCTTTCTCAGGCCACAGGCAGAGAGCTGGATGGGAAGTGGAATAACCAGGAAAAACACTCATTTCGTGCCCATATGCTATCCTGGTGGACGCAGGCGAGGATTTAGCCACTGGGCTACAAAACTGGGCCTAAATGTTTTTATTCTAATTTTAATTCTAATTTTTAGCAGATTGTATGCGATTTGTAGCTGCAGTTTGAAGCACATAATGATATTTCTCCCTTCCTCCTACTCTTCTTCCTTCTCCCTTTTATTTATTCATTTTTGTTTTTGAAACATATATTAAATATAACATTACAGTAAAAAAGGTTTAATGTAATTTAAATTCATGTTAGAGTAACAGACTTAACACATCACTAAATAAAATTTTACAAGTAAAAAGTAAAAAATACATGGTTTAGTGATAATACACACAATGACTAAAAGCAATAATTGAATATATATATATATATATATATATATATATATATATATATTATATGTACGTATGTATTCAGTTGTGCCAGTTTTGTCAGCACTACTTGAAAGATTATCCTTGCTCCATTCTAGGGTCTGAGGACTTTTGCCTAAAACCAGTTGGCTGTACAGGAACCAATGGGCTCTCTATTCTGTTCCATTGATCTATATATTTTTTATACCAGTTTCGTGTTGCTATAATTACCATAGCTTTTTTAAAAAGAAGATTTATTGGAAAGTTAGATATACAAAGAGGAGGATAGATAGAGAAGATCTTCTGTCCGATGATTCACTCCCCAGGCGGCTGCAACAGCTGGAGCTGGGCCAATCCGAAGTCAGGAGCCAGGAGCTTTTTCTGTGTCTCCTGTGTGGTTGCAGGCAGCCAAGACCTTGGGCCATCCTTTGCTGATTCCCCATGCTGTGAACAGGGAGCTAGATTGAAAGTGCAGCACTTAGGACTCATAGATGGAGTAATAGCATAGCATGCTACCACAAGGACCCCTATATTTATTTTCAATTTGCAGTATTTTCAAATTATGTTTGATTTATTGGGATATAATCTCTATGGTAAGCAGAGAAAAATTTTAATTAGATTTGTGAGTTATTCTTTTTGTTGTATGACCTTCCATTGCATTTGCATCCTTTTGTGTGGATATTTATCCATTCTGTTGCTGGTGGTGTATGATGCTGGAGTTTTATTTTATATGCACTCAACATTTTTTTCCAGCAAAGTCCTTTACAATGATGTAAGTAACAGTATATTTTAAGTCTGTTTTAATTATGCAATGGTTTTCTTGGGTATGTTATTCTACAATCAAAACATAAAATCAATCTAGATTTTTTATGTTGGAGAAAGTAAATGAGGCAGCCATTTTCAGTATTTTCTTGTAAAATGACTGACAAGGGAGTGAATAAAAAATTGGGAGGATAAGGCAAAGAACTGATGAAATTAGTGGTACACAGAGGCACATGCTATGTCATCATCCTGGCACGCCACGCACCCAGGCACCACTGCTCACAGGAAACTTAGGTATAAACATAAGTACACACACACATGAAAGATCCGAAAAGGGAAAGCAGCTGAAAAATGTATAGAAAGGTGCAGTAAGTCATTATTTGATGCTAATTAAATGACAATGTAAGAATATCTGATATTTTTAAAAGCATGGCATCCTTCACTACCTCTCAGCCCCTACTCTACTGCATAGCTCTAGTGAAGGGCACAAAGAAGCAGTAGGGATTAGCAGTACTGACAGAACCTGTGTGATCCACTGTGCACTTTGGAAGGATGGATGCCCAGGAGCAGTGTGCCTTGGTGCAGTTAATGACATTGTCCCTTTAGTGAATGTCAACTTCAGCAAGAACATGTGAGGACACATGCCTCGGTGTTCGTGAATGAGTGAGTGAGTGGAACTTGCAGAAATGACAGGCCAGGAGACATACTCTAGAGGATTCATTAAAGTTTCATTTGCTGGAATAGCAGTTTCAGGGGAGGTCATGCCACTGGAGAGGGTGAGACCGTGAAGCCTCCCATAGGGACAGTGAGCCTGGGTACTTGCAGGCTCAAGGAGCAGCTTCTCATAATCCTCTTTCCTCAAATTCCTCTGTGCTCTTCTTTCCTCATAGACCCCAGCAGAGAAGAAATGTAATAAAATCTCAGCACCCAGACTCAAGGATTCAGCCAGGACCACTTTATAAGGACTTTCTCCAAAGAAGAAGAGAAACCTCCAGGGAGATTTGGTACCTGTCTCACCAGAATTCTGTCCTGTGCTCTTAGCTGGCTATCTGCATTCAACTCTTTTCACGCCAGTGATCAGAGGGGGCTTTGACCCCTGGACACACTCAGTCATACACACAGCTATATTCCACCAGGCAGGAACAATCACCTCTTCTTTAGCCTTCATAAACTCTTCAAGGGAAACCCAAAGCTGCTGTGTCCCACCCCAGTTGAGGTAAGAACTGTGTCTCTGTTTCAAGGCAATATGTGGAGTCTTATGATCATGATCTCAAACCATAGTGATTCTCAGATGTCTAATTCCTTGGACCTTATGCCTTAGCCACTCTAAGCTGTATTCTATGTGACTTTTATGTATACCCATCTTGAAACAATGGGTGAACCTGCAATCGTCCTTACTACTGCCCAGAGCTGAGTTACTGGAATTCCTGGTGCTGGCCTCCTGCTATAAGTCCCAGGACTTACTCTGGTGATAGCCCCCAAAGTCCTGATGTGAGTTTCCAAATAAACAGTACTCAAAAGGGGGCTATCTAATGTCACTTGAAGTGTTTACCCTTCCCCTGTGCTGAACATTAAGTCCAAATCCGGAGAAAGAATCTTATTTATTTATTTATTCATTTTTGCTGAACAAAGACAAGTAGAAAAAAAATTTTGTATGCTTCCAAAATTTTTGCTTCATCTTTTTTAAGTACAGTAATGTTCCTCTATTAATTTCAGTCTCCTCCCTATTCCAGCAAGTTACTCTTCCTCCATAGAAGAAGTATATATCCTCTGACCTTTCTCTTAAGATTGTCCTGCATTAAAGGACCAGTGTATGGAGAAAGAGGGAGAGCAGGACTCATGAATCAGAGAACAATGTCCAGCAGGTGTGATCCGGAGTGCTGATCACATCACTCAACCCGAGCTCTGTCTTTTCTTCTCTTTGAAATCCTGTTCAAACTCATGGTGCAGAAACCCGGAGGAATTGATCAGCTGTTTATTTTCCTCCTTTGTTTTTCCATTTACTTGTCTACTATTTAGAACCTACTAATTTACCTACGAATTATTGGCAAAAACAAAAACTGTATTCCAGTCAATATTTAGTAGGCTAAACCTATATTCTGGTTTTCAAATGAAAAGATTTTAGAACCCAAAGAAAAGTTAAAAATCATTTTAAATATTGCATTTTCTACAAGTCTTCTTTTGTCAGATTTGCTTGTAACAAAAGTACAGGGAGAATATTCTTGTTGTCTGTGTCAGTCTTGTCATTTGCATTGCCATCTATTATTATGTCTTCATCCTTTTCTATAAACAAACTCCTATTCATCCTTAGCTTGTTGAGTATATGTACCTATATTTCCTTTCCATAAGCGTCATCACCATCAGCTCTATTTAGGTAATTGCATAGACATGGAATTATAACACCTGGGCCCTCCTTAGTATTTGCTGAATTCATGAAAGGAGCTAAATCAGATAGACTTTCTGATGTCAGCTTTTTATAATCCTACCATTTGAAGATCTCAATTCCACTGGAAAAGTGAAATCATCAGTGGAGGACACAGGCTTAGGAAAGATGATACAAAGGAAAGATGAAGAATTTGTTCCTACTTTTACTCTTCCAGAGTACTTCCTAAATCTAACACTGAGTTGTGAAAGAGCAATTCAAAAAGAAGTAGATTAAGTGAGTGCTGTCCCACAAGTCCTAGCCTTCTCTACTGTTTAATCCCCTTCTTTCCCTACTATCATATAAATTCAGAGTCTAAGTAGGACCAGTATCTTTCCTTGTGTTAACAAGATTTGTGAGACAGAGGAATCACCTTTTCATGTTCAAACTATTGTGATTCCCAAGTAATGGTGGGCTATTGCAGCTTTCCTATACACATTTTTTTATCCTTTTTAGCTCATTCTCTTTTTTAGTATTTACTTATTTTTGTTGGTAAGACAGACAAGAATTTTGGAGAGGAGAGACAAAGAGAAAGATCTTCCATCTACTGGTTCATTCACCAAATGGATACAGCTGAGCTGATCTGAAGTCAGAAGATAAGACCTTCTTCTGAGTCTTCCATGTGAACACATGGTCCCAAGGTTTTGGGCCATCCTCTACTGCTTTCCCAGGCCACAAGCAGGGAGGTGGATGGGAAGTGGAGCAGCTGGAAAAAGCAAGGCACTCATATTGGATCCCAGCGCTTGCAAGATGAGGATTTAGCCATTGAACCATTGCACCTGGTCCTGTAGCTCTCTTTTCTTCTTTATAATAATGAATTTATTTTATTTTTGATTATGGTTACGTCATTAAGAAAGATGTATGCCCATGTGGACCACCAGTTAGTGTGAAAATGGTCAAGGAATGAGGGAAAGTAGATCAGATAACTTTTCAAATGTTCTTTCATCTTCCTGTATCCGGGGGAAAGAGGGAGAGACAGGGAGAGGGGCTTCTGCTAGCAGCCAAACCATATCATTAGCCTGGGATGGGCAATGACCCAGTGTCATCTAGGGTCCCTGATGTGGAGCATGTTCTAAGGGTATTGCTTGAGTGGTTCTGATAGTTCTGAGATGCTATAGCTCACTCTTAATCATATTCCACAAAATCAAAACACCCGCAACACCTCTATGAATCTCATCTGTTATCTTTTTTCTTGCCTCTCCCCATTAGAGATGAAGCACTTTAACCATTACCCCCCCCCCCAAAAGCACTCTATTCATAGAGATTTTCTCTTCAAAATCTGTACCAAATCAACATATCAATTGCCTGAGAATTCATTTTTTTTCCTCTAGAAAGGGCACATATGCTTGTGTAGAATGTCAGGATGCTTGAAGAATACAGGAGACCAACTGGTCTAAAATATCAGAGATTGCTATGTAGAGGAAATTGTTAACAATGGAGTGAAAAGCAAAGGCAGATGCTATGCCTACCTGAGAAGATAGAAAAAGAGGCTTTATAAATAGAACTTTAAATAGTACACTGGAAGCTAAAATTGACTTTAAACAAAATAGAAGCCAGATTTTACAGAAATGCCCGGAGCATTGGTTTATTAAGAGGAGAGAGATACTTTATCTCCAAAGATGATCTTTTCCTGGATTTATTCCAAAGGACATTTATTTGAACAAATCTCAAAATAATTGATACCAACATGCTAGAATATTTGCTCCTCATTTGGCTGATTGTATGCTATAACACAATAAAAACTAACCAGAATTTCAGAAACCAGAGGGAAATTTTAGCTAAAATAAGGAAAAAGCATTATTTCATTGAATTCCTACATATCACCAAAAAGATGTGCAGCAATTCAAAACTGCAGTAGACAACCTTGGAAAGGCTTTCATGATGGTTTTGCTTCAGCTATCAAGAAGCAGAAAAAGTTATCAGTGGGAATCAGGTTTGTAATCTGAGGGACTTCTGATATTATGAACCAGTGTCTATGTTTGCAAACATTGATTGAGAATCCATCCATTCCAGGCAACTGAAGACCACACAGAATGGAGCTATGGAACTCCACTGTCGGCACTGACTTCATCTTGGTGGGGATTCTGAATGACTGTGCACTTCCTGAACTGCTCTGTGCTACAATCACAGCCCTCTACATGTTGGCCCTGATCAGCAACAGCCTGCTGCTCCTGGTCATCACAGTGGATACTCGGCTGCACGTGCCCATGTACCACCTGCTTGGGCAGCTCTCTCTTATGGACCTCCTGTTCACATCTGTTGTCACTCCCAAGGCTCTTGTGGATTTTCTGCGCAGGGATTACACCATCTCCTTTGGAGGTTGTGCCCTGCAGATGTTCCTGGCACTGACACTGGGTGGTGCAGAGGACTTGCTCCTGGCCTTCATGGCCTATGACAGGTATGTGGCCATTTGTCACCCTCTGAACTATATGGTCTATATGAGACCAAGGGTTTGCTGGCTCATGGTGGCCACATCCTGGATCTTGGCATCTCTGAATGCTCTAGGACATACTGTGTATACCATGCACTTCTCTTTCTGCAGGTCTTGGGAAATCAAGCACCTGCTCTGTGAAATTCCACCTTTGTTGAAGTTAGCTTGTGCAGATACCTCCAGATACGAGCTAATGGTATATGTGACAGGTGTGACTTTTCTCTTGCTCCCCCTTTCTGCCATAGTTACATCCTACACACTGATCCTATTCACTGTGCTCCACATGCCTTCTAATGAAAGGAGAAAGAAAGCTCTTGTCACCTGCTCTTCCCACTTGACTGTGGTGGGGATGTTCTATGGAGCTGCTGCATTCATGTATGTTCTGCCCAGTTCCTTCCACAACCCCGAACAGGACAACACCATCTCTGTTTTTTACACCATTGTCACTCCAGCCCTGAACCCCCTTATCTACAGCCTGAGGAATAAAGATGTTATAGGGGCCTTGAAGAGGGTCCTGGGAAGAAGCATGCTGCTGGCACACTCAGCCCCCTAGGGAGTGCTTATGGCTTGCTTTTAATTATTCCTCTTGCAGTGAAAGTTATTACATTTGTCCATTTTCATTGCTAATATTTTTTAGAAAATTATTTGTGTTTATTTTCTATGGCACAGTTTTGTAGGTAAAGGGATTCCCCCACCTCCTTCCACCTTTCCCTTTCCAATTTCTCCTCCCACTGTTTTACACCACATCATTACAGTAAAGCAGTGTTTTAGTAATAGTTACAAGTAACACATTCTGCTACTTAAGTGCATCATGGCATTGTAGGTATAGACAAAGGTAGAAAATCCAGTATCACATTGTCAAGATATATTTAACTATTTCCCTGGGAGTCCTCCTTTTATTTGGGCATAGAGATGCCTACTGCAAGGCAACTTTACTTTCTGGTATGCTAGTCTCCATTATGGATATATGTATTCATCTATATAACTGTTTATTGTGTATTTTGCATGAAAGCTGTCTTGTATCAGCTAGGGTATGTGATATTTGTCCTTTTGGGATTGTCTTATTTTACAAAGCATAATGGTTTCCAGTTATAGAATTTATTATTTTTAATGGCTGAGTAGTATCCATGGAGAAGATAGATGTACCAGTTTTCTTTATTTATTACTCTTAAGATGGACATATGAGTTGTTTCAAGTCTCTGCTGTTGTAGATTGATTGTTCTGCTTTAAAACAGGGTTGTAAGGTGTTTTCTCAAACATAGTTTTCATTTTCTTCAGATATTCCCAGGAGTGGAATTGCATGTAGTAGATCAATTTTTAGTTGTCTTCCATAGTGACCTCCAAAATGACTGATATTGGCTGCACTAGTCTATACTCTCACCAGCTTGGAGTAGGGTACCTTTCTCTCCACATCCATGCCAACTGATAGTATTGGTAGATTTTTGAATATAGGCCAATCTCACTGGACTTGTGGTTTTTATTTGCATTTCCCTGATAGTGAGGGATCCTGAATATATTTTAAAATATGTATATTAGACATTTGAAATTGTTCTTTTGAAAAATGCCTGCAGATTTACTTCAGCCATTTCTTCACAGGGTTGTTTGTTTTGCTATCACTGAGTTTCTGAAGCTCCTTTTAAATCCTTGATTTTAGTCCCTATTTACTGCGTAGTGTGCAGATTATCTCCCGTTCTGCTGGTTGCCTCTTTGCTTTGTAATCATTTCCTTTGTTGTACAGAAGCTTTTTAGTTTGATTTAGTCCCATTTGTTCATTTTTGCTTGGACTCCCTATGCTTTTGGTGAGTTGTTAAGAGGTCTACACCAACGCTTTTATTTTGTAGAGTGCTTCCTATAGTTTGATAGTTTCTGGGTGCAGATTGAGGTCCTTGATCCATTTAGAGTTAATTTTTTTGTGTGTGAGGTGAAAGTTGGGAATCTTGCCTCTTTATTCTGCAAGTTGATATTCAATTGTCTCATCATATGCTAACCTCTGAGATGATACAAAACTTATGTTTCTGTACATACCTGCCTTGTATAAGGATCTTAAGCTGAACACACTTGGCTCTTATCACCCTGATCTTGGCAGAGCATACTATAAAAAGGAACTAAAAGCCAGCCATGATGGTGTCATTAGCTCATTCTGTGGTAGAGTATCAGTCTGAGAAACTACCAAGTAGACGTATTAGAAAATTAACTTTCCAGTTGAACACTATGTAGCAGTGAGAAACAGAGGAGTTTGGGCTCACAAAACTACAAGATCCTGCTAATATTAGAGGTCTATTCTTTTTTCAGTTACTCAGACTGTTGATAGAGAAAAGGATACAGAGGCTTTATAATAGTTGTTGGAGCAATTAGTTGTAGCAATTATGGAAGAATGTTAAATAAGTGGTTGCATGTGTGTTACAGATCAGAGAAGTTCTCACTGATTTCATAAAGACAAACATTTTATGTCCACCTAGTGGGAGAGGTCAGAGAAAGGAAACCTGAAATTTGTACATGGAAAATTTCTAAGATATGGGATAATTTTTCCATGTCTAGAATTAAAATGATGAAAAAATAATAGAAAATTATGAATAATAGGCTTAGATTAGGAAGAAGAGATATAATAAAATGGATTTATCTATAATGTGTATTATTCTATTTTAAAATGTCATCTTACATTCTACTCAATTTTTAAAATGTCATATACATGAGTTTGGAAACATCAAATAATTACAAGGCGTGCATATAGTTTTGAGATGATCCTGTGTATACACCTGTTTCCACACGCAAGGAAATACATAAATAGGTTTGACTTTCTAACCAGTCTGCATAGGTTTCATTCTTTTCAGTGTGGAGAGATTTGTGACAAAAACTGAGAACTGAAAATCACCATATACAGAAATTCAAAAATACTTTGTGTTTTACAACTATTGAGATTGATACTTCATGGAAAAAACACAATTGCCTTTTTCGATTGAGAAATAATCTAACATTATTTAAGGTATAAAGCTACTCTATAAAATTTAGCCAAGATCATTACAACAACTGAGAAAGTATGGAAATTTGGAAAGAAGAAAAAACCGACTATAACGTTTTCCTATGTTTGTTTTATAAATACCCATATTCTATTGAACTTACATGAACATGATAATGAATATCCTGACTTTCATTATTTTAAATTAAGTGAGTCTTGGGGGCCACTGGTATATTGCCAGAGAGTGTAAAAGTCACTGCTTCTGATGTAGGCAATGATGTGGGCATTCCAAATGACAGAGCTGGCTAAAATCACAGTTATTCGGCATCCTATCTAAATCCCTGTTAGTGTACCTGGAAGACAGTGAAGGATGCCCCAAGTGCTCAGGTTCCCACGAGGCTTTCTCTTCTCTGACTCCAGCTGTTGTGGCCATTTGGACAGTGAAATAACAAATAGAAGATTTCTCTCTCAGTTTGTCTCTTATTACCTCTCTGATATTTTACTTTTCAAATAAATGAATCCAATCAATAACTGAATAAATCTTTCTAAAATTCAGTAAATACTTTTTCCCTAATTTCAAAGTATTTTTAGAGTGATTATGTAGGGGAAGAAGACGGAACCCTGAGTTTGAATTCCCACCCACTTTTCTCGTCTGTCCCTCTTTAGACATGAAAGCGAATTCTCTGTATTCATTTTGGCTATCTCAAAATTGTATTCTAGATCTAATGGTATCATCTAGCAGATTGAATAAGATAATGAACGTCAAGCAGTTAGAACACAGCCTAATTAATTATGCTTAAAACATGTTGGCTGCTACATGGATGTAAATGAAAAGGGCTTCAAAATGCATAGTAGCTTTGTTTATTTTAGAAAGGTTCTGATGTGGACCTGGATATGGTCTGTGGGGCAGGCTTGACACGGGACCAATTACTTTCTGGGGCTACTGGCATTAGCCTTGTCGTGGTGTGAGTACTGAGACCAAGTGTTGCGAGATAGTCCTGAAGCATAGGTGTTCATGATGCAGATTTGCACTGGACATTAACAGTTTAATGTACTCCTTGAAGGGAGTTGGGGCAATGATGTTTATGATTTACTCCTTTAATGAGTTATTCGATGACCCATTCCTTTGCCATGTGTTGGAGCTAATACCTTCAGTGTGTGTGTACCAGAAAGGTAATGTATATTAAGAATAAGATTCTGAGCAGATGACAAAGAAAGAGAACCCAAGGAATTAAATGTGGCTGATTTAGACTCTGCATCCCTCTATCAGAAACACCATGGGCTGGACCTGAATTTTTTTTTAATCCAAAGATCACCAAAAATCCTCTTTCCAAACCCAACAATGTACATTATTTCTTAGTTTAAATTTATTAAATCCTCTTATTCCTACTTCTTTCTCTCCTATTTTGTTTTCTATGTAACTGCCTTTCAAATGAAAATAAAATAAATATATTTTTAAAAAGCAGAGCTTAATTTGATATAATTTATGTCCTTTTTTCCTTCTGGCTTTAATGTGAACCTAGTCTCATATTACACTAGCGTATTAACTCCCCAAGAGCAGGTACTAGGTCTGTTCAGTTCCGAATTATGTCTAAAGCTTCTTGCTTTGGGAATGGGTACTGAGTTGATGCATCATAAGTGCTTTCTGAATTAATAAACTCATGAAAGTATCCACCATGGCAGCTCTCAAATTCCAACTAGTATTCCTGAAAATACATTTTGGAAACTTGCTGTAGCAGTTGAACAACTGGTGGACACCTGCTTCCCCAGTCAGAGTACTTGAGTTACAGGGCTATCTCCTTTCTGGTGTCCAGCTTCCTTCTAATGTAGTTCCTAGGAGGCGATGTGTGATGGCTCAAGTAACGACTGATACCCACGTGGAAGACCTAAATCAAGTTCCTAGTGCTGGCTTTCCCCAAATGCTCCAGGCCATTGCAGGCATTTGCAGAATAAATTGGGAAATGAATATTTCTCCACCCCTTTCTCTTTCTCTCCGTCCCTCTCTGTGTGGTGTATGCTCTCTTCCATCACTTGCTCTCAAATAAAACATTTTATATAAAAGCAAATACAAACACATACAAACATACACAGAAACATACACATACACAAAACAACCAACCAAACAAATAGGCAAAACAAAACAAAACAAGAACAAAACCTACTGTTGCCACAATGGTATAACAGGCTAATCCTCTGCTTGCAGTGCCAGCATCCCATATAGGCTGTTGTTCATATCCAGGCTATTCCATTTCCAATCTAGCTCACTGCTTATGGCCTTGGAAAGCAGTGGAGGATGCTCAAACTTTGTGTCCCTGCAGCCATGTGGGAGACCTGGAGGAGGTTCCGGGCTCCTGAGTTTGGATTGGCTCAGCTCTGGCCTTTGGTGCACTTAAGGAATGAAAGATCTTTGTCTCTTTGTGTGGATCTTCCTGTCTCTGCTACTCTTGGTGAATCTTCTTTCAAATAAAAATCAGTAATTCTTAGGAAATAAAATGCTGGTTTCAAGAAAGTAAGCTAGGGTAAAGAAGAGATTAAGGGGCCAACACTGTGGTGCAGGCTAAATATTCAACAGCAGAGCTGGCATCTCATATCAAGGCTAGTCTGTCCTGGCTGCTCCACTTCTTATCCAGCTCCCTGTTTATGGGCCTGGAAAGCAGTAAAGCATGGCTGAAATACCTGGGCTTCTGTTCCCAAATGGGAGACCCAGAAGAATTTCCTGGCTCCTGGATTTGAATTGGCCTAGCTCTGGTAACTGTAACTATTTGAGGAGTGAAGCAGTAGATACAAGATAGCTTTGTTTCTGCTGCTCTCTAACTCTGCCTTTTGAGCAAAAAAAAAAAAAAGCAAAATAAATATTTTAAAATAAGAGGTTAAAGGGCAAATTAGGAAAAAATGCATCAATTCTACAGCTAAAATGTTACATTTAAAGCAGCACAATTTTAGATGCAAACTTGGAAGTATTGAAACTTTGATAAGGCTAAATGATTTTAGCCAGATACTATTTATATTTAATGTCAGAATGAAGAGATCCCCTATATCAGAAAACAGATCGGCCTTGTAATGAAGCTTAGTATTGTGATGTGCAAGACAAACCCTTCCCATAAGCGTCAGGGACTGACTTAGTGATACAGTTTATTTATTCACTGGCCTGTGGGATCCTCCATGCTGCCCAACACAGCAGAGGGAAGAAGCGCCTGCCTAAATTCTAATGTTTAAGATTTATTTATTTTTATTGGAAAGTCAGATGTATGGAAAAGAGGTGAGACATGGAGGAAGATCTTCTGTCTGCTGATTTACTCCCCAAGTGGCTACAACAGCCCAAGCTGATTCCATCCAAAGCCAGGAGCCAGAAGCCTCCTCTGGGTCCCCCAAGCAGGTGTGGGGTCCCGAGGCTTTGGGCGGTTCTCAACTGCCTTCCCAGGCCACAAGCAGGGTGCTGGATGGGAAGTAGAGCAGCTGAGACAGAAACCATTGCCTATGTGGGATCCTGGTATGTACAAGGGGAGGACTTTAGCCACTAGGCCACCACACAAGACTCCTCAAATAGGGTTTTTAAAGGAAAAAATCACAGTCTGGTTTTCTTATCTTGCAGTCTTAGCTAGCAAGCAGATTGTTAGGAGCCAAAGTAAGCATTTAGCTGAGCCAAACATGGTGGCTATTTTAGCTAGGGGTCTTTGAGAAAGAACTGTTACTTATTTACACAGACACCTATCTTCAATAGTCAATTCAAGAAGAAACAGTCTCCAAATTTATTCCTGGAGTTTATAATTGCATCCACCCTGCTGGGCTAGACAGGGACTAGAATGCAACCCTTAGCTACTCAAAGAACGTTTTCTCTTTCCTTTTTTAACAAGAGACTGAGACAACAAAGTGTTCAGGGAACAAAAGGGATTTAGGCTGAGACAGTGTGCATTTTAAGGCGATTTGCATCCAAGGGACAACAATTACAAACCAGTGTTTGTTAAATTGAGTTTCTTTAAAAAATCTCATCTTGCAAATATTTGAGTAAATTACATTTTCAGAAAACTGAAAAAAAAGGGAGAGAGAAAAGGAGTAAGCCCTATTTAATCTACAAAAATAGAAAGGGCAGGTGCAATAGCTCAATTGACTAATCCTCTGCTTAAGAGCTGGCATCCTAAATGGGCACCAGTTTGTTTCCAGGCTGCTCCACTTCCCATCCAGCTCCCTCTGTGTGGTCTGGCAAAGCAGCAGAGCATGGCCCAAAGCCTTGGGATCCTACACCCAGTGGGACATCTGGAAGAAGCTCCTGGCTCCTGTCTTTGGATTGATTCAGCTCTGGCTGCCACTTAGAGAATGAACCAAAAAGGATGGAAGAGCTTTCTCTCTGTCTTTCCTGTTTTCTGTAAATCTTCATTTCCACTAAAAAATAAGTAAATATTTTAACAATGAATAGAATGGGAAAAATCACCTACAGCCTAAAAATAAAACATTATTTGCAAAATGACTCCAAATTCTAAACTGAGGTGCTACAACTCTAGGGAGGTTGTATCTTGAGATGCATGATAGATTATTTACAATCATTACACATTCAGTTGTTCTAGGAAACAAAGTTTGAGGCTGATAGAGAGTGATACCTTGGTTATAACTATCAAGAAACTCATATTCTTCATTACACGAGAAAAGAGGTTGTCCCCTTTTACCTTAAGCAACAAAACCTTCAAAAGTCATATTGAGGAAAGTCAAGTGCAGCACCTGGAATTTACTGAATGTTAGGACGAGCATCTTTCCCATAGCTGTAGTATAAGCATATACTTCTGTGCTTTTGTTCCTGTTGTAGCTATTCCCTGCTGGAATGGAAGTTTGAATTGGGAGTCGGGCCAGAACTCAGACCTCAACACTGCAGGGTGTGATATAGGAAGTGGGCATTCCAAGTGAGGTCAAACATCTACCAACTGCCTCTTTATTTTTATATTACATCATCACCCACTGAAAATTCTTCTTCAACTGCACTAAAGAGCCTGTTCTTTTATGTTTTTCCACGTCTGATATAATTCTTTCTGCTCCCATCCTATCTAACATGTGCTAATTAATCAATTCTTTGGCAATGTCATCACTAGCTTCTCACTTACTATTAAGCAAGGTTGGCCAAACCATAATTAGTTCTATCAGTCACTCCTTCTAATATACTACTCACACTTAGTTATAATTTCAATTTATTATGTCTTAGTGCAAAATGTAATATCAACTATGTGAGTGACCTGTCAAACTAAACTTTTTATTTCCAGATCAAAGAGACTTCTAAATTACTTGAGATGTACAAATGTCAGTATTTGCAATGCTAACAATCGAAATAATAGACTTCACAAATATTTTAGAGCAATGGGTACAACAAGTGTGTTAATTGATAAAATTACAGAGAAAGAACAGCATATGTAGATAATCATGAGCAACCAGATTCCTTGAAACTGGAAACTGAAAGATAAATTTTTTTAGAAGCTGAACATCACAGATCTTATATCTTTAGTAGAACGTCTAGAGCATAAGCACTTTAAATAATTGTGACTCTGTGAGCACACAAACAGCCCAGAATAACATTTCGATTCAATAATTGTCTTTCGGAATGAAGCTCTAAAGTGAAATTCCAGATTATTCTTAAATCTGTCGATTGGAGAAAATGGGTTCATCCTGTATGTAAGACTGTCTGTAGAGTGTGGTACAGCTCATTAATTTATAAGCTTTGTTTCCTGCTGCATATCCCCTTCCTATTGATAGACCCTCCACGACCCCTTCTGTGTTTTTGTTCGTATTGTGGTGACATTCAGCGATCTGTGTTGCCCGTTGCTGCTTGTAAAAATGGTACATTAGACTAATAAAGCAATCCTTCCTCAATATAGTTATCCTCATGAAATGTTCAAAATCTTTTAAAAATTCCTTTTCATTTTAACCCCACAATAGTTTCCTTTATTTTATCTTAAAATACCACTCTATCAAATTCAAAAATAATTATCTGTACATTTGTGTTGTCCTGCTAGTTGATAGCCAATTTTTAAGATTTATTAATTTGTTTGTTTAAAAGGTAGAATGACAGAGGGTGAGAGAGAAGGAGGAGTGGAGAGAGAGAAAGAGAGAAAGAGGAGGGGGAAGGGGGAGAACAAGAAAAAGAGTGTGTTTCTAAGCGCTACTTCAGTTTCCAAATGACTGCATGGCCCAGGTCTGGGACAGGTAAAAGTCTCTGGATTTCCATCTGTGTCTCCCATATGTGTTGCAGGGCATCAAATACCTGTGCCATCTTCAACTGCTTTCTCAGTGAATTATTGGAAAGTTGGATCAGAGGCAGTGCAGCCAGGACTCCAAATCTGGCATCACAAATCACAGTTTAAGCTGCTGTGTCACTACATTGGCCATGAGGGTCAATTTGTTGTTGCTCGGTTTTGTTTTGTAGTGAAGGTACGAGTTTTACTTAGGGTGTGCATAGTGCTTGCAGAGAACAGTCATTTAATGAATGTAGAAGAAATCAAGCTGAGAAATACAGCAGAGAAAGGTAAGGATGAAGATGTTAAAGCTATATTATCAATCACAATATTCCAAATACTTTTCAAAATGTCAGGAATAATTGCTCCAAAGTCATACTATTTCCCAGCCAGCTTCTTCAGAGCCCCCTTCACGTCTTTGTTTCTCAGGCTGTAAATTGATTGGGTTCAACATGGAAGTCATAACAGAAGAACACGGAGATGACTTTATCCTTCTGACTCATTGTCTTGGAATTAGGTCTCATGTATGCAAATATTCCTGAGCCATAGTAGACAAACACAACTGTGAGGTGGGAGCCACAGGTGGAGAAGACCTTGAGTCTCCCCTCGCCAGACTGCATCCGGATCACAGTGGAGATGATGTTCCAGTAGGAGACTAGGATGAGGGAGACAGGAGCGAGGAGGATGATCACACCCATAGAAAAGAGCGCCAGCTCAGCGTGGTAGGTGTCGGCTGAAACAAGCTTTAAGAGAGCAGGTGGTTCACAGAAGTAGTGATTAATTGCATTCTGTCCCTGGAAGGGAAGACACAATGTAAATGCACTGTCTACTGCACACACAAACACCCCCACTGACCCAGGACACTATGGCCAACTGGATACAAACCTTGTGGGTCATGATTGTGGAATAGTGGAGGGGCTTGCATACTGCCGCATATCGGTCATAGGACATCACTGCCAGCAGCGCACACTCCGAACACCCTGCTAGGAGAGACAACTATCTGTATTGAGCAGCCAGCAAAGGAGATGCTTTTCTTTTTCACAAGAAAGTGGATCAACATCTGGGGTACAATGCTGGTAGAGAAACAGAGGTCAGCAAAGGACTAGTTTTTAAGGAAAAAATACATAAGTGTGTGAAGTTGAGAGCCAATTTGGATAAGGCTAATAATCAGCAGATTTCCGAATATAGATATAAGGTAAATAACTAGGAAAACATTGAACAATAAGATCTGGATCTTTGGATCTTGTGAAAGTCCCGATAAAATAAATTCAGCCACAGAAGTTTGATTTCCTTCTCCCATTGATGTTTATGCTTGTTTACCTGTCATCAGAAAGAGAACAGAAACATTTTTGAATCCTTGGTTCCACAACCATCATAAACAAATAGATATTAACAAGTGAATTTTGCTGGACTATTGGCTTCCCTCTGCTCCTCACTCAGTGCTGGTTAACATTAAGGTATGTATTGTTGTTTATGAAACTTGAGATAGCTTTTAAGCATGTTTTTCCTTGCTTGATCTTATCATTAGTCTGAATATCATGGCTTCTTGACTAATCCCCATGTAAACGTTGGTAAATTGTTCTGACAATATAATAATGTATTATTTTTGTTTCAATTTAATTATTTTCTCAAGAAATACTTTTAATTTACTACATGAACATCTGGAGATGAGACAAGCTGGTTTACTTAAGAAATAATGGATCTGCTTTCAGATTTCAAAATATGTGAGTTCACACTCACACACAACGCTCAATGCAAATTCGTCCTTAAGGCAGTAGGAGAGTCCTATATAATTTTGAAAATTGAATAGTTATATTGAATATATTAGCTCTTGCTGTTTTGTTAAAAAAAAAAAAAAAGCATCTTTTTATTGGCTCAGATCCTGCCATTGCGGCCATCGGGAGATGAATCAGCTAATAGATCTTCCTCTCTGTCCCTCCTCTTCTATGTATATCTAATTTTCCAATAAAAAATTTTAAAAAAATGAACTACCACTGAGTTTCAATTTAGAAAGTTAAAAATATGAGCTAGTGCAACAGTGAGTTGCTTTTATTCCCCACGTTTCATGCTTTTGTGCCTTGCTTCCTGTCAGGCTGTGCTTTCAGAGAGAAACTAGGAGGCAAAGACTAAATGCTTAAGCTGCATTCTTCAGTCATGCAATCTCAGCCCAGCTACTGATAGTGATCAAGTCCACTGAGTGCTCCCTGATATGTCTAACACTCTGGAGCAGCATTTCAGTACTGAGTTATAAACAAAGAGCTACACATAGTCCAAAGCGGGGAGGGAGGGAGAAAAGCAGGAGAAGCTCGCTCCTTATCAACCATGCAGAAACTGTTGCAGAACAGTGGCCCAGCTCAGAATTCCTGCTTTCACCTGCTGGAATGAGCGGAGGTGAGTGCAGAGGATAGCAGGGTTACTGGTGAGCAACATCAAGAACTGAGTGAAGGGTGGTGGATCTGCAGACTAAAAACTCAAATCCCATCAGGCATCACTGCATCTTTATTCCTGGGAACTCAGACTAATATTTTTTTTTCCATAGCACTTTGCCTACTGTTTGTTTCAAAGGCACAAACCTAAAATCTCCAGGACTTGAAGAGCAGATTTTCCTAAGAGGAAGTTAAAAATAAATGAAGTCCTGAGAGCTGATGTAAGCAGAGCATTCCCAGGAGTTCTCACCTCTTAACATATCCTGAAGCCTTTTATATTATGCTTATAAACATAACAAAATATTCAAGCTCTCCTCAAAAGAGAGAAAATTTAAATGGACACAGAATCAAAAAAATTACAAAGTTTGTTGTTAATGTGTCGGTTTTTCTAAATAATCAAAGCAGATTCAAGTTCTTTACTCTTTTCTAACCTCATAAGTAACATTCAACCCTCTTTGGCTTTTAAGGGAATTTAGATAATTATCTCAGTCATGTTGATTAATAGGGAGAATCTTAGCAATATTTCAAGGGACTAGATTATTGTGGCACAGCATATAAATCCACTGTGTGTCAGGCTGGCATTCCCTACGGGTGCTGGTTAGTGTCCCTGCATCTCTGCTTCTGTTCTAGTTCCCTGTTAATGGTCTGAGAAAGCAGAATATGACCCACCTGCTTGAGTCCCTGACATCAGATGAGAGAACAAGAAGGATCTCCTGGCTTTTGGCTTCAGCCTGACCCAAACCTAGCTGTTATCTTTCTCTCTCTTAAAACTATGACTTTCATAAATAAATAAATAAATAAATAAATAAATAAATAAATAAATAAATAAATACGTAAATCTTTAAAAACTCAAAGAGGGAGAACTGAAAAAAGTATTTCAATAAGTAAATCAATTGCAAAATTTGTGTTTTCATTGTTCAAAACACAAGGTGCCCACACATTCAATTTGCGGTAAGTTTAAAGATTGATTCCTTCTACTACACTTAGGGTAGCCAAACCTTCTAGTACCAAGTATAACTTTCTTTGATTACCAAAGTGTGTAACACATGTGTATCAGTCATTCATATTTACATTTACATTTTAAGTTGCATTTTGTCTATGTCATGGTCAATGAATATGGATAGCGTATCGTTTGGCCTTATAGACAAACCACACAAAAAACTGCATATGGGGTGGAACTAAGGCCCCCAGCTGACAGTCATCAATTGTCAGACCCATGAAGTGAGATTGTTACCATCTCTAGCCTTTGAAATGTCTTGGTTGGACAGCAAGTGGAACAGAAATAACTCCCAGTCCACACCCTCACTCCATGAACACACACTATCTGAGTCCTAACCAAACTGCAGATTTCGAAGTAACATTTTTTATGGAAAACTACATAATTTAAGGGTGATTTATCACACATAACTAGATTACTAAAGCGGAAAATTGGAGTCATAATAAGGTACCAGGCAGTAAAATGGCTAACATTATATGTAACTGACAATACCACATATTGACAAGGTCATAAAACAATTGAACTCTGCTACATGGTTAATTGAAATGCAAATAACTTTCATTTTTCAATAACTTTGAAAAACAGTTTATTAACTCATTATAATGTAAAGAATGCTATTCGACTTAGCAATACTCCCTTTAAGTACCCAAAGAAAAATAGTGTCCATACAAAGATGTGTGGTACAAATGTTCATATAAGTATTGGTTACAATATTCAAACACCTGAAAAAAGGCATAGATAGATGAACATATAAATAGACTGTGAAGGTTCCTAGTTCTGCATTCATTTAATGGAATACTATTAAGCAGAAAAAAACAATGAACTACTGGTAAGTGCAATAATATGCTTGGATCTTAACACATTATGCTAGCAAAAGAACCAGGCATAAAAGAGTTCATAAGTGTGATTACAATTGCGTGAAAATCTGAATCAGTAGGTACTTGGGAACCAGTATATGGGAACTGACAGAAAAAGATTTAAGGGAATTATTTATTGCAAGAGAAATGTGTTTGAACTATGAATCCAGTTATAAAGGTCTGTATATTTATCAAACTTTATTTAATTGGAGGCCTTAAATTTTTTATTTTATTATACTTAATAATATTTCTTTTTCAAATATTTTTATGTTTAATATCAATTTTAAAAAGAGAAATTCAGAAATAAAGCTGTGGTAGTATCAACTCATCAGAAACACATTTAATGAATTATTTATAATAAAATAATTAAAGCTAAGGTCATGAAGAAAGTATAGATTTCGGTAACACATAAAAATTTTTATAAGCAGAAAATATATAATGTGTTGTGGAGATTTTAAGATACCTAATATGTGATGTAAGACAACCTTAAACTATTGTGTAATCCAATAAGCTACAAGTGATTTGGTTTCAAAATATCAAAAACAAAAGTCTGAATAGAATCACTACTGTGTGTGTGATAGGTTGATGCCATTAAGATGGCTAAAACTAGCAAAATAATAATAGATGTAACATATTTATAAATATAAATAATAATATAGTTTTATTTTCTTCCTCCAAAAAATACCCAGATGATTATACTCTGTTTTTCATGTATCTTCGATGCCAATGCAGGCTAAGCCTTTCTATGACCTGCTCTGTCCTTTGGGAGATCCTCTCAGGGGGATGCATCACTGGGCACCTTAGTTGGCTAGCTTCCAATTTTATGTGGGCAGTGTAAAAATCCAGGAGGGTAAAGATCACTGAAGTAGCAGTGGAGGAAGAGTTTTGCTTCCCTCTTTACTCCCTGCCTTGACCCCATATTCTGATCATATCTGTGTAGTTGTGCATATACAACTCTTGCAGGACCCTCTCCAGACAGTATGTCTCTGAGAAGACAGCATGTCTCTGAGATGACAGCACGCATCATGACTTTTCTTTGCCCTTCACCTCATTTATCTTTGGATATCAATAACCTTTGGTAGTACTCCAAATTATGTCCTCTTATTTAAGTAGTCCTTTCATTAAAGTGTGATGAAACTGTGTTTTTTGCTGGATTGTTAGCTGGTATGATGTTTTAGCGTAGCTTTTAAAATAGAATGAATCTTCTAAATAGACTAATGGTAAGAGCAGATCAATTTTGAAGACAAATGCTTGTGGGGCCAGTGCAGTGGCTAAACAGTTTTACTCTCCACCTGCACATGCTAGTGTCCCTTATAGGCTCTGGTTTATGCCCCAGCTGCTCACTTCCAATCCCGCTTTCTGCTCAAGGCCTGGGAGAGCAATGAGGAAGGGTCCAAGTCCTAGGACCCTGCACCCATGTGGTGAACCTGGAAGAAATTCCTGGCTCCTGGGTTTGGATCAGCTCAGCCCCAGCCATTGCAACCATTCGAAGAGTGATTGAGGAGTGAACCAGTAAATGAATGATCTTTCTCTCTGTCTTTCCTTCTTTCTGTATATCTGCCTATGCAATAGAAATAAATAAATCTTCATAAAATTAAAAGAAAAGAAATTCATTCTGGACAACTTGGGAGTGAACTGGTGGATGGGAGATATTTGTCTCCTTCTATTTTTGGTAACTCTGTCTTTCAAATAAATAGAGCAAATCTCTCTCTCTCTCTCTCTCTTTTTTTTTTTTTTAAGGGCATGGTAGCTTAACAGGCTGATCTTCCACCTGCAGTATCAGCATCCTGTATGGGCACCACCTGCTTAACTTCTGATCCAGCTCTCTGCTTATAGCCTAGGAAAACAGTAGAAAATGATCAAGTCCTTGATTCCCTACACCCATGTGGGAGACCAGAGGAAGTTCCTGGCTCCTGGTTTCCAATTGGCTCAGCTCCAGTAATGGTAGCTGATTGGGGAGTGAACCAGCAGATGAAAGATCCTCTCTCTGACTCTCCTTCTGGATATAAATCTGTCTCTCAAACAACCAAGCAAATAAGTAAATTTAAGAAATTCAAACAAATAGCTGTGTTTACATATGATTTTACAACCAAAAATGATGCTTATTCTGTGTAAGCTTTTCCTATGTTCACATTAAAATTTCGAAATTTTCAAAATTATTTTCAAGCTCTCCACTGAAGATTGTCAGTGAATTTTACATCATTTTGTTTAAAACAAAGATTCCCAATAAGCCAAGAATCAACATAAATTTCAGTTGAAATGTCATCTTCTAAGACATAGAAATATAGAACAAATTGACTTTTAAAGGTTGAGATGGCAGTTATTATCAAGACGGGGCACAGGTAAGGAAGGGGGCTTGTGTCAAGCTGGAATCTTATTCTTGGACACATTATTGACTCATTTGAAGAATGCAATAAAATTTTCAGTTTTCTAGTCCTAAGATATTATTTAACTACCTTCAGAATAATCACAGAAAGTCCTCTTAGAAAGCTATTGCCATGATAGAAGTTTAAAACTACAGTGACATAGAATAGAATCAATAGGATTTGTGGTTGAATTCCTTCCAAATTTCACAATTATGAATGTTTAAATGCCTGTAGCTCAGTGGGCGGGGGCGGAAAGAGAGAGAAAAACAACTGCGTTGGGCAAGAGCAGAAGAAAGTCTGTCCTAGGTGAGAGAAAGGTTCCACTTTAGGGAACTTCAAAGATACCACCTGGATAAGCAATCAAGGGAATTTTGTTTCAATGCAACCCGCACCAGAAGTGATAGAAGTGATTGTTTTTGCACAAATCCAGCATGGCCCACTTGTTACTTGTATACAACATTGTCTCCTCAAAATCAGGCCTAACAAAGTGGCTTATAGTGCTGCAGAATGCATTTTCCTTTCTCTGTTCTTGATTAGGACCTATGACACAGAAAGAGCCATTCCAAAAAGCAAAGTGACACAGGTAATTCAGTAGCCTGACAAACATGTTTGAGACTGAGGCCTCTCTAGTCCTGCCAATTCCCAGTACTATGAACTTGGACAAATGGAAATTTTGTCAAGCTAGATCGCAGAGTAACCTGGAGAATGCCAGACCTGGGATTGAGAGCAGCCCTGTAGGGAAACTGTGTACATCTCACTGCTGGGCTACAACTCCCACTGTGAACATGAGAACTGTCTGGGAGCACACCAGACTAGACGCGTGGTGGCATTTACCAGCATGAATGTGAGCTGAATAATGGGGTCCTTTAGCTTGAGCTAGCCTGACCCTTGGATCAGTGAGATCGACAGCATTTCAAAACTATCGAAATCACTTGAGCAGAATCTATGGAGCATGCTCCACGCTGAGGACACTGGGATGACATCAGGTGGTCATTCCCCATCCCCAGATACTGGAGTGGTTGAGAAGTTGGGTGCAACTTCTCCCCTAACATTTCCCCTTCCACAGACACAGAAGGAAGAACGAGAAAATTTGGAAACAGGGGTCTCACTCATTTTTCCCTAGTCCTCGACCTTTCCCACCTGCTCAACTATGTAAACATCATCAAAAATTTTTTAAAAAATAGAATTTTGTTTAAAAAGAAAAGAAACATTGATTAACTTTATGCAGCAATTCATGGAACAAATAGCTCTGATTTCTGGAATGGTTAACAACAATGCAGTAACAACAATAAAGCCCACCAAATGTACTTTAGAAGGTAATTCCCCAAATAACTTGAATGAATTTTAGGCGGTACTTCAACCTTAGACTCTACAAACTTCTGATAATCATCTTCTTATTCTGAAACCATTACATTTCCCAGCCATGAACCAATCTATACACGCTGAGCAGCACAGAAGGCTACCTCTAAACAGCTTTTCCATCTGCTTTAGGGGGACTTGTCCTGCCATGTTTCCTTCATCCCATTTCAGTGCCTCTAGGCTTTCCCTACTGTCTAATGACTCCAAAAGCATTTGGCTTACCTAGAAAACACCGTACCTCCTTTATGCTCACATGTATCAAGGCACACTTAAATAGATTAAGAAATTGAACCCTGAGAAATCCATCAGAGTGCTGGAATTAAGTTCTGCATCTGGTTTCAACCTAGTTTCCTAATGTGTACTGCAGTATGTGGCAGGAAATAGCTCAAGTGCTTGGATCTCTGCCACCCACAGGGGAGGACCCCATTTGTTGTCTAACTCCCTGCTTTATCCTGGCCTAGTTCCAACTGTTGCAGGTATTTGGAGCATGAGCCAACAGGTTGAAGATATCTTTCTCTGTCTCTTTCTTTCTCTCCCCCTCCTTTCACCTCTCTGTCACTCTTTCCTAGTAAATAAATTTTTTTATAATTTTAAGCAAATAAAAATAAGCAAATTAAAAAGTGATTAAAATCAAATGATACTTATGCAACAGAACTGTTCAACTTCAGCTCACACAATTTTCTAATGCATTATTACAGTATTTTAAAAATTATCATTAACTTACCCTTGTTAATTCATATCTCTCCCATTCCATACTTGGGAAACTTATTTCTTTCTTCAAACATAAAAGCAAGTTTGCATGAGTGAGTGTTTGCATTCCATATTGTTGATGTCACAGCCTCTGATGGTATCTGGTCTCTTCTAAGTTCACTAGCCTTTCCACTTTTTCTTTAAATTTTAAGTAAAAAAGAGAGCAAAACAATAATATGGAACTCTGCAGGACAGGAATAAATAATACTAAGAGTGAGGATGTTTTTCTCAGATGACAAAATAATCCCTGGAAAAAGTAAGAGATTTTCTCTGTGAAATGATACTGTATTAAAGGAAGTAAGGAAAATTCAAAGGCTCACCTGAGGCCACAAGTAGTCCCACTATTGCATTTGGTTTGCTGGGACTTTAAAGATCTCAAAAGTGCATCTTTCATAAATTTTTAACATCTCAAAACTATGAAACACATGTGAAAAAAGTTATGAAGTTATCCAATCAACCATTAAGAACTGGGTTCACTCTGCAAAGACTAAGCTCAGGCTGAGAAAGATTAAGGTTCCTGGATGCCACTTCTTTTCAGTATGAAAGAAGAGGTGGTTGTTTGTTCATGTGAAACACCAAAACCCTCCCTGAATGCCTAAGGTGCCAAGATGTTGAAGCTCTTATTATCAGGATGACAATATTTCACAACCTTGCTTCCTTAGCAAGTTTTGGCAAGTGTAAAGGAACTTTCCTTGGAAATCACTGATGTCATGACAGCTGCAGCTGCCAGACCACTAAGTTGAGACAGCTCAAGCACACACACACACACACACACACACACACACACACACACACACACACACACTCCAGAGATACTGAGAAGTGGGTGGTAGCAGTGGAATGGGAATTGAGACAAGGAGTCATGTGTAGGGAAACCTGTAGGCTCTTGCTTTACTCATCAAAACCCTGTCTTCTGTTTTTGCTTGTTTATAAGAAATCTCTTCTTTCATATCTCACATAAAGGCATTTAGTGCAGGGAAAACTACATATATAAGGGTGAATAACCTTTATACTTTATCAAAATAAGCAATGATTGGTGATATAAGAAAGACAGGGCAATAATCTGATTGTGACAGTAACAATTCCCCTGATCAGTGATTTGTTCACTTATATCTGTATTAAATCACTAAGATTAATGCTTTATACTCAAGCATCAAATCTCAAAATGAAGACTGTTCAGATTTAACAAGTGTTGGAAGCTTGCTGAAAGGAAACACACTCCATCTGCTATTCCAAATATTACAAGACATTAACAGCTTAAGTTCACAGTTGATACCAAGAAAGAGTCTCAGAATTCCCTTGTATGTCATCTGTGAGATAGTAATAGATTCCACCTCGTAAGACTACCATGGGAGTAAAGTGTATTATCTATATAAAGTCCTTAGAACAGACTCTAACACATCAAAATTGTCAGAAAAAGTGGGTATGCCATTATTCTGTGTATTCTTTTTTAACAAAGTTGTTGAACTTACTTGAGATATCCAGCTACTAGAATACCAGTTCCCATTATCAATGCCTTACAGCATTCACATTTTCCCACACTGTGTTAGGACTGGAACAGCACGAATAAGAAAATATGGCAGGCGATGTGTGTGACTTCTGAGGCTAGGTATATAGGACCTCGACCTTTCACCCTGGAACTCTTATAAATCTTTGTCTTGATCTCTGAGATGCCTTGAAAACGTCCAATTGCCTTAAAGTTTTCATGCTAAGAAGCCTAAGCTAGCCAAAATTCAGAAACCTGATGGATGGAAACAGGGATGTCTGGTTGGCTCCTTCTGCTACAACTTACACTTCTCCCTAGCCATTCATTTCACAACTTATATGGCATTATTCTCATAAAGATTACAGATCAATGAACTGAATAAATGATTGTCATTATGGATTAGTTTTTTAGGTAGCAATAAATAGCTGAGGCATCATTTTCCCCTTTTATTTGTTCCCCCCTTTTCAACACTTGTAGTTAATATGGTCTTGCATTTAAAAAATATCTTTTGAGTTATCTTAAATTCTCTTCAGAGGAATCACAACATCTGTAGAACTGAAAACTGTAATAGATACACAAATATAAAAGATACTAAGGGTCTGGAATAAGGCTTTTAATACTCATCTTGACTGTACCACACATTGTCTCATCTCTAATCAGATGAATAATTCTGAAACCGCTTTAAGTCTGCAGTATCCTTTTGTCAAAACTATGGCCTTCATTTCCAGAGATCAAAAATGGATTAATTTATACGGATGATAAGTCTGATTATACTCACAGGAGCATGAGTCAAAAATTCTTAGTTTTGTTTTTTGTTTGCTTGTTTGTTTTGTGTTCTACATAGCATATAAGCTCTGAATTCAAACCTTAGGGCTGATTAGCTCAAAAAAACAATTTGCTCCTCTTCTCCTAGGTTTGTGCTAATGTTGTCACATTGTGCACAAAGCCAACACATTAGAAGAATTAATGGCTTGCTTATAGGTCCCACAGATTTCTGAAGACATTTAGCCCTGTGATTCTTTAAGAACATGTTGTGAGACGGAAGAAATATTTTCAGGGTTGTGAGATATGCACATGCCACAACCATTTCCCTTAAAGATCTTGTATCTATTAGGGAAAAAAAAACCCCACAATAGCAGGGTATCTATTTTCTCTTTTGTGAAACATCCACACCACTTTCATCTCTCTGTCTTCTCTCAGGATAAATCTTTCTTGGCCTTGGAAATATATTCCGTAGATCTTAAATATATTTGTGCCTGGGGAAACTGATATTCAAATTTGTAATAGAAGGCATTTTCTGTCCTATCTCATGCTCTTCCTGGGGTCACTATTCACAGATTCAACAGCATCTTTGAATGGAGTTTAAAAAAAAAAACATATAGGGAGGCAATACTAGAGAAAATAAGTTGGTATCTCAAATCATGTGCTTAGAGGGATGATGTCCAGTAAACTGGCCAGAACCCTTCCAATTAATGCCAATACATTTATATTTGGGGGCTTTCTGCCAGTAGTGACAAGTGCTGCTGAGAACTGAACATTTACTAGATTGGAGCAATGAGATTCTGAAACATACCAGGAAATAGAGGAACTCCGGAGGTCAAAGAACGGTTGAGTCTCCTAGGCCTCCAGGGAGATGGAGCAATGGCCAGGCCTGTGGCATCTTTTTGTTTGGCAGGAACAGGCAGGGACAGCTACTGGAACAGGGCCTGCTACTGAAACAGAGCCTTGTCATAGCTGGTGAGGGAGCCAATATGTCACCAGGTAGTTCGTTATCACGTCATACTAGCCCAAATCCAAAGGTTAAATGTATCGTGAGCAGCTATACAGTACAGTCACAATCCAGATTAGTTGGGCAAGGTCTATTTCCACCCTCAAGGACACAGACATGCCACCATTCTCCAAGGGATGAAACTGATTTCCCCTTTAAGTCCCTGAGTAAAGAAGGGAGATTTTCTTTGGCATGCTCACAGTCAGCATGACATATTTCCTCTCCTGATATCTTTCAGATTAAAGAGGCCAACAGCAACAATGCCAAAGCCAACTGTAGACATCTCTCTGCCTTGCTGAAATATTTAAGAAAACACATTTTCAACAACCCCTGGGGAATTATAAGAAAAATCATAGGTAAACTTTGCTCAAAATTGATTATAAGACAAGCATTGTTTTGAGATAACTGAATTATTTCATCCAATTTTTGAAGCAACCCTAGGAGTAGGTGAGTAGGCAGGAGATGGGAGTGCCTGTGGAGCTGGTATCACCACAGCCCTCATTATTCAGATACATCTTTCAGACACCAGACTAGTTTTTTTAGTTTGCAAGCTGGCTCCAGAAGGAAAGGTATATTTCTGTTCCCAAGAGCAACCTTCCACTCTCTGGTCTGAGTGAGCTGGAGGAAGACGCAGAATTCATCCTGGTGAGTGTCCCCTTCCCTCAGAGGCCCACAACAAAGTTAGCTTCCCTCTTCCTCAAGGAAAAAGGAACACATGTGCCTGAGAAAAGTCTGCACCCTAAGATATTTTTATCCTGTATTGGTCAAGAAAACATCTTTGTTCTCTGTTTCTACTTTCCTTCTTTGAAGCCGTCTCCCTGTGTTTATCTGTATCCGTCTGTATGTGTTTGTTGCTTACAGGTTATTGCTCTTTCTCTCTGATTTCTATCTCTACTTTCTTAGAATTTAGTAATGTCCTGAACCATAATTTATGGTTCTTTGGGGACCTGGGCTGGGAAATCCAAGGCTGAATCATCCCTGATCAAGCGAATGTTCTGCAGAGGACACACAGGGTGCAGCTTCCACTGGGACAGTGGGCAATATGGATCAGAGAAGAGGTCTCTGGATAGGCTCAGGGGTTGATCAGAGTCCTCGTTCCAATGTAAGTGTGCAACTCAGGCTGATTACATCTGGTCTCTTGTTCTCAGGCTTCTTATTGTAAAGCAACTTCTGGTCTAGACAATATCCTTAGTGTTATTTTCACCAAAGCCAGAATCTCACCTGCCTACAAACTCATTAGAACGTGGCCCCTTTTCACAGGGGCTGTTGTTGCCTCTGGATGAGCAAATGCTCCTGTTTTCATTGCATTCTACTGTGCCCCTTATCTACGTCTTTTTCCTAAAATGCATACAAGAGTCAAGCTCTATACCGGCATCTCGCACATGTACTGAGGACTTGAAGAAGGGAGTTCTGTCTTTGAATTCTCAACACACAGAATCTGGCAGAGGTTGGATGCTTAAAAACTGCTTTCTGAATCTTTTGAATTAATGAATTCAATAATGAATAACAGTAATTTTGCATCCTTGTGGTTGCTATACCTTTCTATAAAATAGTAGCTTAATCAAATTTTGTGTATAGACAGTTGTCATTTTTCATAAATCTATCAGGTTCAGCCCTCTTCCTGCTGTACAAATTCAAGGAATATCTAATTGGGCTTACCCCCTCACAAGTTAAACCTGTCTCTGATTTGCTTTCACAGGAATCAGTGGAAGAGACTCCTTCTATCTGTTAACCTACCAATGGCCTAGAGCTTTCTTTGGTCCTTCACTCTCAGGATACTTAACCTAAGCTCCTGCCTTATAGCTTGAGTTTGGTAGGAAAAGTGTTTTAAAAATAACCATCTTTGCTCCCAAATTCTCTGGTTGTCTTGGTCTTTTTAGTGGCTAACCCAGCTGTGTCTCATCATTTCCTTAGTGAGGCTTCAAACACCAAGAAGCCCAGATCCCTTTGACTCAGGCAGAGCACCATAGAATATATTCAGTAAATGCTTGTTGCATAAATTAACAGTACACAAATGAAGAAGATTCCTATTGGCACAATCCACCATTGCTCTCTGGAGCCTGAGAAGCTAAGCTAAGCTGATGGTGGGATTTAAAAGGATCAGAGAAAAAAAATCTACTCATTACAATATGAAAATACACCATGTTTTGATATCTAACAACTGAAAAGAGACAGAGAAAAAATTAGTCTTCTCCGGATTTCAAGCACCAGAAACTCCATAAGGACAGGCTTCGGGGATCTCAAATTTATCTCATTCCCCAACTCCTCCTGCCTGAAGTTTCTGTTTAGTTACTCTTCTGCATGTTGGTGTGTTACTTGCCAGCAGAACATTTCTTTCCTTCCATAATTTCATCTCAAATGACCTAACAGTCCGATACTTCAAATACTGATGTCCTATGCCTTGAATACTGGTGGCTGATCAACATCTTGAGATTAGACTCATCTCTGAATAATATGTCTTATTTAGTCATAATTTCTATCTCCACTAACCTGCCTATTCAGTTCTGTAAATTAAATATGACTCCCAATCTGCTCATCTGATAAACTTCACCATCTTTACATATGTCACCATATTTGTTTTCAATCAATGCTTAATAAATTAACAAATGTTTTAGCATTATTTTCTTGCTAAAAGCATGAATCAAGGTACTATCTTCTTTAGAACACCCCAAAAGTCTCTTAATTTAACCAGTGCCTCTTCCATGATAACCTCTATTCTCCTTTATCTTGTAAGAGTCAGAAGGATCTTCCCAAAGATCAATCCCACACATTGTTCCTGTTTTAAGTGTCCCAAATGCTTTTCATTACACATAGAAGTCAACATCTTTATCCTGACCCTAGAAGATGCTCAATGAATCATCATTTTATGACTTCTACCTTCTTCCCTTTTTCTATTACTCTCCATCCATACTGGTGAGAAAACACAAAACTAGATTATGTCTAGGAATTTTCACTGGCCCCTGCTTTTTTCTCAGGTATTCTCATACAAGATGTATTATCTTCTTCCATGTTTAATCATCTTCATTATATTTCTGTTTCAATAATATCCATCCTTCATTCATAATTTTCCCCTACATCACCACAATTATTTTAATAGGAGAAGAACATGTATTAATATTTCTATTGTCTTGCTGTTGTTTTTCTCATACTCCCTCCAACATTCTATCATGCCAGATAATGAAAATGCTTTGTGAAAAATTTTGTTTCTTATTTATGATTCATTGGATGGCTAGCACAGGGACCAATACACGGTGCACAGTTGAGTGAGTACTAAACAGTTTCTTGATGTGTTTAGGTTAAATAAATATGTAAAATAAATAAATACAATTTTAGGTAATATGGGGTAGACAAAATGAATGTGTTTTGATGATTAAACAAAGTGAAGAATATTTAGCCATGATGAATAAAATATTGTCCATTGTTGAACTGGAAAAAGGATGGCTTTTGGAATTGTAAACATTTGTGTTTGGACAGTTCTTCCAATTTACAAACTGTGTTACCTTGGAAATACTCTGCATAGTTTTTTTTTTTTTTGCTTTCTTACCTAAAAATAGGATAATAACTATTTTTGTTAAACAAAATAAGCACTAAGCACTGCTACTCTACCTGCCATAGTACTTGTGATGTCAGTGATACACCATGTATCATTTATCAGTTAATTAACAGTGTTTGCTACAGGAGAGGAAAATATTTGATGTACACAGAAAATTGTAACAAGACAAAGGAAACTGTCTTTGGAATTATGAGATTTGATGGTTAAGCAATATCATTTCATTGGTAAATTTCAAAAGATCTTAGAAAAGAAGCAATACTTTGTTGTTACTTTGAGAATAGGGTTTTGATGGAGAATTTTAGACAGACTGGGAGATGCAGTGGTCTTACTGATGAAAAAGTTGGTGGTTGATAACTACAGCATTAGTGTTAAATAGATATTCATCCAGAAAAGTTACTTCCCAACCAGAAAATGTAGAGGTGGATGGGAGTAGGAAGCATAAGAAAAGACTAAGGATCCTTTGGAAGAAGAAAACAAAGAAATCAAACCTGTCTGAATTGTTTCTCATATTTTTCATATGTAGATAAAAAAATCCTAAAATATTGGCATACCTTTTAACTACATAAAAATGTCTTCATTTTTCTGTTAAATTTTCATTCACTGTCAATTTCATGTCCATAACTTAGTTACTTTTTCTATCTGCTACAAAAGCAATGTTCATCCTTTTCTTTCCCTTTTTTTTTTCCGGCATAAGACAGCCTTACATAAGTCTGCACCCCATCCCATTCCCACAAAACGACGTGATCTTACAGGGAGCCTTGGAAGCCCTGGGCCAAATTGTGACAAATAGGGAGGTAAGATGGGTAGCTCTGAGTCTTCGGGAGTGTAACAGCACATTTTTGAGACTCAATTTTCCTTTGGAAAAAAAATCAGCAAGAGAGTCTGATCTGACCTTCATCTTGTGCTCTTTAAGAATGTGCTTGATGTTCAGTTTCCATCATTGTGAATATATCTAACCATCTTTCTGCTTCTAATTAGCAATTGCAGCCAATCAGTTTCTCAACATTTAACTGCACAACATGGAAGTCACACTGAAGTCATGCCTTCTTGACATCCTTGAGGACCTTATAGAGGATGAACTGACAAAGTTCAAGTTCCAGCTGACAGACATAGATCTTGATAAGAACTATAACCGTGTGCCAAAGAGCATTCTGTACCCTGCCAATGCCGTGAAACTTGCTGAGATATTGATCCAGTACTATGGAGAAGACTACTCCAAAGCAGTGACTCAGCAAGTTCTGAAAGCCATAAACCAACGCAGCCTGGCAGAGAAGTTCTGTCGATCGGTGGAAAAAAGTAAGTCTAGACCAAATACACTCCATTCTTAACTGTAGGTGCCTCAAGACTCTCTCTGAAATTCTCATACTTTAACTCCAGAGGGACATTTAATAAATCCAAAGACATCTTTCATGTGACTAAAAAAATAATTTATAAGGGGTCAATGTTGTGATGCAGCACATTAAATCACCATTTAGGATGTCTGCATCCATATGGGAATGCCAGTTTCAGTCCAAGGAGACTCCACTTTTCATCCAAACTACTGCCTAATATGCTGGGAAGGCAGTTGATAGTAGCTGACTCCCTGTCACCCACGTGGCAGACTCAGATGGAGTTCCTGGTTCCTGACTTTGGCCTGGCCCAGCCTGGTACTTACAGACTTCCAGAGAGTGAACCAGAGAATGGAAGATTCTCTGTTTCTCTCTGTCTCTCTCTATCTCTGTCGCTTTCTCCCTCTCTTTATGTAAGCTTGCTTTTCAAATACATAAACGATCTTTAAAATATGAAATCCTATGAAAAATAATTTAGTGAGCTTAAAATTGCAAAATATAAAGGTACAGTGTTTTGGCACAGTGGGTTAAGCCACTACTTTTGAAATGTTGGCATCTCATATTTGAGTACCAATTTGAGTACTAGCTACCTTGTTTGAAAATCACCTCCCTTTTAATGTGCTTGGGAAAGCAGCAGAAGATGGCTCAAGTGCTTGGAGCTCTGTCACCCACATAGGAGACCCAGATGGTGTTGTGTGCTTCTGGATTCAGCCTGGTCCAGTCCCAACTGTTACAGAGAGTGAAACAGAGATTGGACGATTCTCTCTGTCTCTGTCTCTCTCTATCCCTTTCAGAAGTAAATAAATGAATCTTTAAATAAAACAAAAGAATTCATTTTTAAAGGAAAATAGAGTAGTATTTACCATACCCACAATGCTGTGCAACTGCCACTTTTAATTCCTAAATGTTCTATCACACCAAAATTCCCATCATCAATTATTAAACAGCTTTTCCCATTTTCCACTCTGGCTAAACCCTGGAAACTACACATCTGTGTCTCCATCTGTATATTCTATGTTCCATCTAGCTCATCCGAATGAAATCATGTAAGAGTTCTTCTGTGTCCTTATCCATCCATCAGTCAGTGGACATTCAAGTTGATCCCTCCTCTTGACTCTTGAATAGTGCTGCAGTGAACATAAAAATGCAGTTATTTCTTTCACATGATGTTTCATTTTCTTATGAAGTGTGGTAGCTAATAGGTAGGTTCAATTTTTTAAATTTGTTTTTTGGGTAAGCATGTTTTTGGAATTTTTAAAGAACCTCTGTGCTATTTTTCTTTGGGGATATACTAGTTTGCCTTCCCACCAAAATCCAGCCTTTGTTATTTTTTGCTGTTTTGGTGATAGCCATACTGGCTGCAATATAATATCACATCATAGTGGGCTTGAGTTACTTTTCCCTGATAACTAGTGATGTTGAATTTTTTTCATGTATTTTCTTGGTCATTTTTATCTCTTCCTTTGAGAAATGTCTATTCAGATTATTTTTTTCCATTTTTAACTGGATTATTTGTTTTCTTTGTGGAATTATTAAAATAGCATATATTCTGGATATTAAACATTTCCAGTCTGTTAGTTGTCCATTTACTTCTTTGATTGTTTCCTATATTATTCAGAAGCCTCTGAGTTGGATGTAATTTCATTCGTCTGTTTTTGCTTGTGTTAATTGTGTTCTTGGGGTCCGTTCAGAATGTTGTTACCTATGCTGATGTCTTCAAGAGTTCCTTTCTGATTATTTCTGCTTCTGTATGCTGTTATGTTTTGCAATGTTGCATTTTCATCGGTTTCAAGCAGCTAAAAAATTTATTTTTATTTTATCAATGGTCTATTGTTCACTCAGGATCATATTATTCAGCCTCCATGTATGTGTCTAATTTTCAGTGTTAATAGTTTTGATGATTTCATTTTTATGTCATTATGATCAGATAAGATGCATGATATGGCTTTAATTTTTAAATTTTGTTAATAGTTACACTGTGGCTCAATTTATACTTCATTTTAGCAAATGTTCCATATATAGTTAAAATGTGTCTACTGTGATTGGTCAGAATGTTTTGCAAAGTCTATTATTAGCTCTACTTATTTTACAGTGTAGTTTAACTGTGATGATTTTCTTGCCTGAACGACCTATCCATTAATTAAATTTGTGAAGGCTCTAATTCTATTATATTAGAGTTTATAACTTCCTTTAGATCTAATAATGTTTGGTTTTAAAAATTGGATCTTCAGGCATAAGTGGCATATGAACTTTCAGTTGTTGTTATCTTCTCATTGATTCCTTGATAATTTTGTGCTGATTTTCATTTCACAATTTTTTTCTCAAAGTCTTTTATGTCTGATCTAAGATGTCATATGTATGTGTGCATGTTTATATACACACATTTTGTATATATATATACTACACCTATATGTGTGTATACATGCTTGTTCTTAGTTTCTATTTGAGTGGTATGTATTTTCCCATCCTTTGATTTTTAGCGTGTATGTATTTCTTTAGTGTTACATGAAATTTCTTGTAGGCAGTATGTTTTTGAGTCTTGGTGTTTTGACCCATAAAGTCAATCTCTAATTTTTAATTATTGAATTTAATCTACTTAAATTCAAATGTGTTATTGATAAATAACAGTAGACAACTACCATGTTTTTAAAAGACTCATCTCATTTTACTTGAGCATCAGAGTTAGAGAGAAAATAGAGAGAGAGAGACAGAGAGAGAATCTTCCATCTGCTGGCTCACAGCCCAAATAGCCACAATGACCAGGGCTGGGCCAATCTGAAGTAGAGAGCCAGGAGTCTCCTCTGGGTCTCTCACATGGATATAAAGGCTTAAGGTTTGTGCCATCTTCTGCTGCATTCCTGGGCCACCAGCAGGAAGCTGAATCAGAAGTGGAACATCTCATTCTCTCCTTCATTATCAGACCCCCACCCTCTTTTCTCTCTCTCTCTTCCTTCCTTCCTTCTTTCCTTCCTTCCTTCCCTTTGATCAAAATATTTCAAAAGAATGACTTTCAACTTTAGGTACATTTTCTTCATCTTGATCAAGCCTATTGTTGGGGTTTTCAAATATAATTTTGACTTACTTAGTTTTTCATTTTTAAGATTTCTAGTTCTTTTTAACTATTGCCTGCTGAATTCCCCTGGTATTTTGAAAAATGCTACATTCAATTTGTAGATCACTGTGGTAGTATGGATATTTAAACAACATGAATTATTACATTCCCAAAGTGAAGATTATTTCCATTTAGTTGTATCTCTTTTAGTTTCTTTCATTTGTGTTACAATTTTCATAGATTGATCTCTTTTTAGATGTGCTTTCCAACACACACACCCACACACACACACATCACATCACATCACATCACATCACATCACATCACATCACATCACATCACATAAGAACACAGAACAATTTCAGACAGAATAAGTACATTTAATACCTTGGAGGTATATTGATATCAGGGTGTATGCATATGTTCAAACTAATAAAGATGGATATAATTAAATTTGTGTAGCTTTTTTAGAGCAGTAATTCCACAATAAGTCTGAAAAGGAGGGAAAGAAGTTTTCAGCTTTAAATAAAACATAACAATTTGGATTTTAAATAGTACTAACTAGATTTTTTTTTGTTACGTTTTACTAGAAAAGCTATGAGGGCTACCTTAACAAGGAAGGGAGTTTACTAACTTTAAACAGCACATTGAAAGCAATCATGATAATAGAATCAAATATGTTTCAATAAATTATATGACCTTAAGGATCTTAAAAATAAACACATAATAAAAATTGTATCTATACACAATGTCTAAGTTATTGTCATTAGATTATTTTTCTTTTTGTTTCATTCTTATATTCCATATTTCATTTATTCCCTAATCATATTCATAACATAAAAAGGATTTATACTCATACATTCTTTGAGGTGCATGTAAGTAACAGACATAAATGTAAAATTTACTGTTGTCAAGTAAACTCATGATTGGCTGTAAGTGGGAGAAAGCTATCTTCATATTTTATTAATTGTGAGACTAATGAACATATTCTCCTTCCAAAGTTGGATCATCATCTGGAAAGTCTGCCAAAACCACAAACAAGCGGAAAGCAGAGACTGCAGCAGGACTGGATGAAAAGCAATGTAAACCAACCATATCAAAGGTTTGTCCTCAGTTCCAGGTCAGCTCTTTTGACCCTGGAATGGAGCAGGTGTCCAGGCTGCACGAATGTTCAGGTTCTGGAAGGTCTACCTACTCTTTTATCCCATAATGTACCATAGTCATTTCTTATTGGCACCAACATGGAGAAGTCCCAGAAAGTCTGTACACTTCTGTGTGGCCATGAGCTTATTTCTTTATTGTTAAGTGCCAGCTTCTCCAAGAAATAATGATGATCAATATAATCATAAAAATTGAGTATTACTAGAAATACTTTTTCCTTTCAGCTTCCTCACAAGTCACAATTTTGTCTCTGATGATATATGTGCAGAGTTAATTTGGGTTCCCTTGTTTGCTTATTATGCTAAATGTCATGCATCTTTACCTTGGCTTTTCTATTCTCTGTATTTAGGATGCTCCCTGCAATCGTCTATGTGAGAAAATCTTATTTATTCTATAATAAATATATAGCATTTAGCAAAGTGCCTACCTTCCTGTTTCATTTTAAGTTTTCTTTACTTCTCATCAACTTTTAAAGATCATTTGCTACATTAGTTAAGTATTTCCTCACATTCACACCTCAAAAAGGTATGATTCCTTCTTCAAATGTGTTTTATTACATTTTGAATTTGCTGTTATCATATTGTATAATTTCCATAATAATGTATCCTAGTTAACTACTTATTTAAAACTCTCAATTTAACATTTTATGCCAGTCAAGGTCATAGTCTGTGCTGTCCTTTTCTGTTGGGGTAAATTTTTTTAGCGGAAATTTTATTTCTTGAATAGTCCATTGCTGGGAATATGGAAGAAATATTTTTATTTTAGAAAAATGATTATATAAATGATTTTAACTTAGACCCTTTCTAGTATGTAGTAATTATAGCTATTATAATTGTTTCTATTCCTTTGCAGAAATTCAGGAGTATCTTTCCAAAGAAAAATGATAATGGAGCTACTCCTTATCCAAGAGATCTTCAACCAAGCAATGACAAAGAAGTACCAAATAAAAATCAAGTTTTCCATGAATTGCTCAAGCGGCTTAACATGAAGGATTATTATCCCAAGAAGATGACAAAAGTCAATTCCATTTTGATAAATAAGACCTCCTTGCTTGGCACCCAACCGAGAGATGAACAGGAGCTTCCGTATTGTTTTCTAGAGAAGCTTTTGATATTAGATTGTCATTTGAGGAACCTTGTTTACAGAGATAGTACAGATACACTTCCTGGTGTGTCACAGACACTGAAAACCTCAGAATCAGAACATAACCTCTCGACATTTGAAGATTTTTTCATTACCAAAGGAGCACAGTCAACCATTACACAAGCTTGCATTCAACCAATGGACACACAAATGGTGATTTTTCACTGTGCAGATGACTTTACGAGACAGTATATTTTTACCAAACTTTCCATTTGTCAATTTGCGCTCCCATTTTTGGTACCCAGTCCCTGCAATTCCCAAATTGAATTTCCTCTTTGGTCTCTCAAGCAACTCAGGAGAACCTGGAAAGAAGTGGAGAAAATAGGTTGGGAGAAAAAAATTAAGAACTATGATAACCAACTGATCAGTTGTCAGCCTGCACCCATTGTATCTTTCATAAGAATTGGAAAATTTGTCTCTACATCCAAGTCACAGATTCTGAATTCACTGCTGAGTAAAGGCAAACATGACCATTTTTTTCATCAACAATTTAGGGAAGGTAGCAATAGCTGTCAATTGTTGGAAGGTGTTGTAGAAATATGCTGGTTCTGTCCAGGTGGGAGAGCTCAGGACAGATTTGAAAACTGTATTGCCTTCACCAATCTCCATGGAAATGCTGAAACACATGAGAAACAAACTAGGTTCTTGCATGAGGTCTCCTCTGTCACTGTGCTCCTTTTGTCAACTTCTGAGATTGAAAAAATGAATAATTCCATTCTACGTGAATTCTGGGATTCACCCAAACCTCTCATTTGTTTGTTTGAAAATGTAGAAAATACTATGGATGAATCTGCTCACAAAGTGAGAATTGGTATCATGAATCTGAATGAAGTTGAATTAGCTGAAAAACTGACAGCTGCCTTAACACAGCTGCTGAAGCAGTCCAGCTCTCTTTGCAGTTTGAATAGTTGTGCTGATATTGCTAGGAAATATAATTTTATTATTGACGAGGAACAAAGAGAGTGCCAAGAAGCAGGAAGAAAAGCAAACTGCATTATTGACCTTTTGAAAAAAGTTAAGTTATCTCAGATAAAAGAAACATTACTACCCCTTCAGGGGCAGCTATGGCATGACTGGTGTAAGAAGGACAGAGAATCCTACCAACTGAGAGAAAAGGGAAGTAGGAGCATTGAGCAATACAAGAATGAGATTGAAAAAGAAAAGCAAAACATACGCTATAAACAATATCGCAATGTTATTACCCTTAATGACGTCATGAAGATTCTGATTGAAAACCTTCAGTCACACTCAGAGACCCATACAGAGCTCTACTTTCTGCATGATCTAAGTGTGTTAATAGACCAGCTCACAGTAAAGGACTTAGAAAAGCTTGACCAAAGATACAGTTTCCTTTTGGCTCAGGTGCAGGCAGAGAAGCACAATCAATCCAAAAGTGACTCTCCCAGACACTGGGAAGCTGACTTGGAAGCTATTTCCAAAGAGATCCATGACTCTGCCCTAGGAATTGAACATTTCCTAAGAGAGGTAGGTCAAATCTATGAAGCTCTGGAAGAAGCTTCCTCCCAAACAAATACATTATTTTTCTCCCTTCCCCAAATGGCTGCTGACCTCATGATAGCTGGGACTCCCATTGAGCTGATGGATGGGGATGCTTCATATGTGCCCTTGAAGTGGATATCAGCTGTCCTTGACAAGGTCTCTGAGAAACTTGGAGACAAACGTGTATATGTTCTTTCTGTCCTTGGACTGCAGAACTCAGGGAAGTCCACTCTATTGAGTACAATGTTTGGGCTGCAACTTAGTCTCACTGTTGGCAAGCATACCCGTGGGGCCTATATACAGCTCCTGAAGGTAGAAGAGATGCTTAGAGAACAGCTAGGGTTTGATTTTATGCTTGTTGTGGACACAGAGGGACTTAGGGCACAACAGTTTATTAACAAAACACAGGATGAGGAAAATCAGTTGGCAACTTTTGTCACTGGACTCGGAAACTTAATTTTAATCAATGTTTTTGAGAAGAACCTCTCAGAGATAGAAGATATTCTGCAGATAGTTCTCCACTCCTTTCTCAGGATGAAACAATTGAGGATCTCCCCAAGATGCTTGTTTGTTCATCAGAACATAGAAGAAATTACAGATACAAATCAAAGTATGGAAAGGCGAAAGTGGCTGCAGGAGAGACTGGATGAAATTGCACTTGATGCAGCCAGACATGAACAGTCTTCAAATATATGCCGTTTCAGTGATGTCATTAGGTTTGATGTCAAGACACATATCCATTACTTGGCTCACCTCTGGGAAGGTTATTCCCCAATGGCCCCTCCCAATCTCGACTATAGCCATGATGTTCAAAAATTGAAGAGCAGGATTATTAATCTTGCCAAAGAAGAATCCAGGGGAAGTATTCTGAAAATATCAGAACTTAAAGTCCGGATACGGGATTTATGGAAAGCCTTACTGACTGAGAACTTCATCTTCAGGTTCAAGAACACCCAAGAAATCACAGCAATGAGCAAACTGGAGAACATGTACAATGGATGGACCTGGGAGCTGAGACGCCATGTGCTATACTTGCAGAATCAGTTGATCAGCCAGATACGGAGTCAGGAAATGGAAGAGTTTCAGAGAAGCTCAGTTGAGAATCGAATTGTGGAAAAATATAAAATCATCAGCCAGGAAATTGAACGGTATTTTCGAGAAGACAAAGACAGAGACATGCTGGCTCAGTGGAAAAGGAAATTTGAAGATGATTTGAAGAATCTCAAAGAAGAGCTTATAGTAGAGACTTTCAGAAAATGTGAGGCTATAATTAGTGGGAAGAAGAGGCAAGCCCTTTTAAGAGAGCAAAAAGTAAAACTTGAACATAAATTAGTAGAAGACATCAGAATGATGGCTAAGTTATCTAATGGCAAAGAGTTGCATGATAATGAACTGAGAGGTATTTTCAACAAGATCTGGTCAGAGTATAGCTCCATTCTACTGCCTCCCGCAACCCCACTTGTTGAAGATCCTGATATTGAAATTGAGCTAGAGAACATTCTCTTAGAGTCTTTTAAGCAAATTCCCAATATTGTCAACAAAATAAGACATCGTGACACAAAGAAACCATTTACTATCAATTACTCTAAGCATGTCATCACGTCTCAGAAACGTCAAGTAAATGGACCTTCTGTGAAAGAATCTGAAATCATAAACAAGATGACAGATCAAATTATGGAAGAGGTTAAAGAAATTATACAGAAAAGAGAACAGCAGAATGAGGGGTACAGTTCTAGCTACTTCCATGAAATTCTATGGGTGATCCATACTGAGACAGAGGCTGCACATCAACGAGGCACGTTCATGTTGACAAACAGATACAAACTGGAACTTGCCCTAGAGTTATTCCAAAAGGCAGCAAATAGTTTTAAAAAAATGCACAGTACATTTAACAAGGCAAACAATCCTGTCTTAAATCTTGAAAGTGAAAAAGAGGAATTTTTTGCTAATTTTAAGCTGTTGTACAAAAACTGCCAAAACATTGATTGATTTTGACAATGCGAAGAATTTCTGCTGTTACAAATTAGAATAAACGTCCAAAAAGCTTGTAAGTTCCTCACGCACCTTTTCCATTCTCTTCCATTCCCTTCTGTGACGACATTTTTATAACCCATATGCAACCAGCCAATTGGGATGGGCATTTGACAAAGAAGTGAGACATTGCTTGCGAATCCTGGATACTGTGTCACTGAGCTCAAGTTTCAGCTCCACTTCAAATTACTGCGTCCTGCTGACAGATACCTTGAGAGAAACAGGTGGTTGTGGCTTGGATCTCTGCTACCCACATGGGAGAAACCTTTTTCTTTCACTCAAGTCAATAAATAATTTCAGAAAAAAAAATCACCAGTGAGTTAAACCCCTAGTAAATGATTCTGTAGGTAATCTCCTAACTTCTGTTTAGTCAAAGCTTAAATGAGTATTTGTAGAATAATGCAAAAACTTGTTAATTCACTTTTTTGATGAACCTAACATATAAAGCACTACAGAAACAGAGCTTATAGAGAAATAAAATGGCAACTAATGTATTGAATTTCTTTCTTCCGTTCATTTTCTTTGACACATTCTTTTATTCATTTGGTTAAGTGTCAGTTGGGTATCAGCAAAGGATTTCTGTATGTACTGGTATATAGCGCATTTATAGGACACAGCCACTAATTGTAATCAAATGGGCAAAACACAGTTTTTCTTATATTATCCTTAGGGTATTTGTAAAGTTCATGTGAGTTACAGCCATGTTGTGGTCATATATTTTAGCTTGCTCAGCCTGAGGTCCCTCAAACTTCCTACTCTGGAGTACTCATTGTGTTCAAGCTCAGCTGGAGAGAAAGACATACATGTTATTGCCTATAACAACTGACAAGAATGGAGTGATTTGCCATTCAGAGATTTGAAGACATAAGAGTAAAGCTTAGTTTGGACAAGCTTGGGAGAACTTTCAGGAAGTGCTTTTAAATTGAGAGAGATGAAATCTGAGCCAAATCTGGAAGAATGAGAAGTGTTAAATAGAAAAAAGTCTGAGGCAGAGGGAAGGATTTGAATCTGACATGTTTCAATCACAAGTTGTATGTGGGGTCTTGTAGGAAATAATATATATTATGTATAATATGTATACATATTTATATAATATATTAAACAACACATGCATATATATGCGCACACACACACACAGAATGGATTCTCATCAATTCCTCTGTGGCAAATGCACAAGGTGCCACCCTGATAATCTTCCAAGAAGGATTGTCCAGTCGAGAGAAATCAAGTCAGCGATCAATCTTTAGTTATCAGAACTGTCAAATCTACCACAACTGCAAGGAGCCTCTTTACTCAAGGTTGTGGTCTTCCTGGTGCAGCTTGCATATAGTGACTGACTGAGACAGAATGAAGGTTCCAGCCATTTTAGTGTGACCCAGTTTGCTAGAATGGGCTGCACTTACTCTAGAGTTCCCTACCACATTCGACAAAGTTTATGACACTACATCAAACTCGTTTCTTCCTCCCCCCAAAACCCACTCAGTTTCCTCTTTTCACAGATGTTGCTCTCTAAAAAATGTATTGAGTCCCATAAATTCTACATCTGCCTCTGGAGAACTCATTCTGCTCAAGATTTGGGAAAGATTGCAATAGCTAAATATATTTAAGCAAGGACGTTGTGTATAATAAGCAGCATAAAATAAAAAGAATTTGCCCATTCGCCTCTTCCTTGCTCCTGTAGGAAGACAGAGGTATGCTCAAGAGGAGAGAATATGCAAAAAAAAAAAAAATCCAGAGTGACCAGCACGCAGGAGAGCAAGCAGTGGTCATAGCCCTGTTAATAACAACTAGAGGAGCACAAGAGATTGCTGTTAGACAAAAAAATAAGTAAATAAATAAAACAAAGAAAAGCAAAGCAAAAAAACTAATTGACAAGCAGAAAACTGGTGAATGAAAGCAGACAGACCTACAACTGTTGGGCACAATGAAGGTAGATATTCCTTCCTGGTGGCTGTGCAGTAGGGAGTAGGTGATGCGGTGTCAGGGAGGGATGCCCAGGCCTTGCCAGTATTTTTCAGAGCAGAGTGCAATGTGGGTAGCAGTTAAGCTGCACCAATGCAAGCATCTCCACCTTGACCCATGGGTTCCTGGCTGCAATTATTGCTGCATAGCTCAAGTCTGTGTCATATTGTGTACTAGTGGAGCACCTCTGTGTGCAAGTAGAGAGTTCTGCCTTCCATATGCTAGCTTAAAATTACAAAATTTTCCCAAACCTTTTTTTGCCTCGCATCTAGTGTTTGAGTCTCTGGAGTCGAGGTAAGAGTAGAAAGTTTACAGTTACAGAATGGAAGCCTCAAAAGTGACTACTGGTGCCACTGATGTTATAGCAGAACATTGGAGCCATGAATTACCCTTCTTCTTCCCCTGCTTTTCTTTCTTGCTATAGCTAGCTTGCTTTGGGCTCTCAACTTGTTTTTTTTGCTTTTTTTCAAAGATTTATTTATTTTTATTGGAAAGGCAGATATAGAAAAAGGAGGAGAGACAGAGAGGAAGTTCTTCCATCAGATGATTCTCGCCACAAGTGACAGCAACAGCCAGAGCTGCACTAATCTGAAGCCAGGAGTCAGGAGCCAGGAGCTCTTCCGGGTCTCCCACGCGGGTACAGGGTCCTAAAGCTTTGGGCCGTCCTCTACTGCTTTCCCAGGACACAAGCAGGGAATTGGATGGGAAGCAGGGCCACCGGGATTAGAACCAGCACCCATATGGGATCCCGGCGTGTTCAAGGCAAGGACTTTAACCACTACACTATCGTGCCAGGGCCCTCTCAATTTTTTTTGATATATATTTTTATTATACTATTTATGTATCTGAGGTGAAGGGGGATATTGAGGGAGAATCCCCACCCAGTCTCCCACCAGCCCAAAGTCCCGAATGTGGGGCATGCTCTGAGATACTTGCTCAAGTGGTCTTAATAGTCCTCCAGTTATGGATCGCAGTCTCTCAATTTGTTTTTTTTTATTAATTATTTTGCATTATGTGACAGTTTCATAGGCTCTGGGAATCCCCCCCTCCCCCCTGGTGGATTCCTCCACCTTGATGCAGTATTACAGTTCAAATTCAATCAAGATTCTTTCCTTGAAAACATATACCAAGCATAGAGTCCAGCTACTTATTGTCCAGATGGGTTGAACAGTTTCTTGGGGAGACCATTTCTGGTCCGAAGTTAGAGCTGGCAGAATATCATCCCAGTCAATTAAGAGTCCCAATATAACATCAACAGCAATTTGCAATATTATGGAATTGACATGGTTTTGAGTAACCGGTATGTTAAAAAAAAAAAAAAGCAAGTCCTAACCACAACCTATGATTAGCTCATTGACATTTCAATTTTAGTTTGTATACAGGACCGGCTGCTATATACCTTAAAATGGCTATAAGGTACCATTCAGCTGTCTCGTGTCTATTTCATTTTCGTATTTAGCCATTTGTTGTGTTGAAGTACAATTTTGCTGATCTTGGCAGATTTTAGGATAATCTAGACTAGCTTGTAACTCTAACAAGATATTTGTCGACATTTAAGGTGCAGAACACATTTTTTTTGGGGGGTGTGCAGGAAAATCCTCAACACCATGGTGAGGAGTAACTAATCTTTGTGTCCCACCCAGCGAGCCATGAGCCTCTGGACCCCCGCCCTCCCTCGCAATGACCATCGGGATTGCTTCGAAAACCCCTCACAGCAAACAAACAATCATACAAACTAAAAAAAAAACCTAAAATAAATAGACAAACAACAGAAAGTAGAGCTTAAAATCTGACAGGAAAGAGCTGGCATGGATTGGCTCTCAATTTGTTTTTTTTGTTTTGTTTTGTTTTGTTTTGTTTTTACCATTTATAAGAAATGTTTATTTATTTGTTTGAAAACAGAAAGTGCAAAAGACAAGCAGAAATATCATTTTTTGCTGATTCAGTTATTCAAATATCCACAACAGTGAAAGGTAGTCCAGGCCAAAGACACCAGCGAGAAAATTCCAGCTAGGTCTTCCATATGGGCAATCCCAAATTCTTTGAAGGTTTTTGTGGTTGTTGATTAAAATGGAAAGCTTTTTTGTTTTGTTTAGAATGCAAAGTTTTTTTTAATCATTATTCAAGACCTTGCATAAATCATGCTAATATCTTCTGGCTTGTAAGGTTTCTGCACAGAAGCTGATTATTTCCTTAGTGGCTTTTTGAAAGATGTAACATTTTTTCTTTTGTTGTGTTTAGGAAGCCGTTGGTTTAGACACTTGATTCTAGCTGAAGCTGTATGTAAGTTGCAAGTCTTTCTCTCACCACTAGAGGATGGTAAGGAGCCGTCATAGAAAAAGATTCCTTGACTACAGTATTTTTAATATTTAGCATTAGATAATTCTGAATTGTTGGAAATTATCTTGTGAATTACAGCATATTTAGCAGTGTTTGCACTTGCCAGTTGCATACTAAATTCTAATAGTATTCTCACAGTAAATGATAACCAGAAATATCTCCCTGTATTGTCTAATGTCCCTGAAACATGTATGTTGCTCAGCTGAGAACAGTTATAAAATGAGACACTAAGATATTTTGGATGATGTAAAAAAGAGAATCACCTTTTAATGGGAATTTTGAAAATATTTTCTTTGTTCTAATAAAGTAATATTTTCACTAAGAAAATTTAAAATGTGGAAAAACAAAAAAATATTTTTGTCTTCTAGTTTTTAAGAGGCTCAATATAATTCATAGATACAATCCTAGCTATGTAACAACATTCTGTTTCCTCCTCCTTCTCTTCCTTCCTCTCCCTCCTATCCTCTCAACTATGAAAATAAAAGCAAATAAATAAATAAACCACAAACGTACCATTTAGATTAACTTCAGTGACCAGCCTTATAGACATGGATTTATAATTAAGCACTGTAAGTGCAATCTTACGTGCATGGCTGCAGTCTCTGGGACTGTCTGTTTCCACCAACTAAGGGAGGGTGAACAATATACGTTTTTTACAAAAACGAATGTTGCCTCATGACTAATATGAATACTTGTCCTTCTTTGCCTCGGGAGTTCTGTAGACCATGAGCTTTCAGTTTGATTAAAGAAGGATGGTTTGCTTCACTTCTCAGACTCTTGGTTGGATGAAAAATCTTACTGAGATCATGATCTCACCGTTCAAATAATATATATAGCATATATATAGTGATTGGTGATGAATTCACATTATTTTTTCTATTCATCATCAAAGTAATGCAACCCAATTAAATTTGACTACAAAAATATTTTCTAAAAACTATGCACTTCAACTTTTTCTCATAAAGAAATGCTTTTTTAGTTTTTGCATATCTTTTTAAAAATTATTGTTTTATACTTTTCCATAGACCCGTAGATTCCTTCCCTGCAAGTCCCCTCCATCTATTTCTTCTATATTATTATAATAATATAGTCCTTCATAAACAGTCTATTAGTCTATAATTCTAATTTTTTGAGCTTTCTTTTCCTCCTCACAGGGAGAACCTATGGAAGAGGGGGAGAGAATTATACACACATCAGTTCTGGGATTTCCATTTCCTCCCCAAATTCTCTCCATCCAACTGATTTTCCCGATATTATTACAATAGTATAGTCCTCCATAAGCTGTCATAAGTCCATCATTCTGCTATTTAAGTATGTCCTGACATTGCTGGTACAGACAATGGAAGACAGTCCAGCACCCTATTGTCAAGATATATGCAACAGTTTCATCATTCTACCTGACATTGCAGCTATGAAAAATGGCAGAGTCCAGCATCTTATTGTCAAGATATATATAATAGTCTCATTGGGAGTCCATATTTGATATTAGAAGTAGAGATGCATACTGCATTTTATCTTCACATTTGGATATGATAGTCTCTATTACACAGTTACTGTACATCCCTTTAAATGAAAAGTCATGAAACAAGAGCAAAAACAGGAAGGAAAAGAGAAAACTTACAACAACATGAAGTTATTTGGAGAAAGGAATAGACATATGCAGGTCATGTTCATTGAGAGTGAGACAGAAAGCAAACGTGTATTTGGAGATATTGCTACCTTTTGTCCCATGTAAGTCTACAGGAAGCAAGAGGGCAAGTGGGTATGGGGAAGGCCAAGAGAAGTGCAAGCAAGGAAACATGCAAGGAGGCAAGAAACCAAGATAAGCCCAACATGGGTTGTGGTGGGGGCTTGAGAGGGGAGTAGTTATGCAACAGTGCAGCACCAGCCCCACCCTGCCCTCAGATTCCAGATGAAGATATGGGAGTGTCCTTTGACTCACAGGTGAGCAGGAAAGATTATATAGGCAGTAGAGGTGAGGATTCCAAACTTATGACCCTAAAATAGCTGCCTAAGATTGTATCAAGACCATATGCCAAGATAAGATAAAAGATATCCTTTATATGTCACTTGAACTTTCACATCTTGTGATTAGCATCATAATTGTTGCATTGTCCGGTGATAGCTTTATTTATTGCTATCTTTCCCTCATAAACAGTTAATAAGTAATATAAGGGCCATATTTTGTAATTCTCTTTGTCTTAGTGAGATGGTATGTGGCGAACCCAAATGACTATTTGCTAGAAACCACACAGCAAATCCATAGTTGTGCAAAGATCTCACAGTAACAGGAAACAGAGGCTGCCATGTTCCTGGACTCCACATGGTATGAAGTTTAACTGTCATTTGATTTTCAGCTGAATTGCACTTCCAAGATAATTCATTAGCATCAAAATAAAATCATTCCCGCTTATGCCATAAAAGTTTACAACTCCTATATCAACCTGCATAAGAAACCATGTAAAGGTTAGAAAATGTGTGTCTTGCTACTTAAGGGATATTGCCAAGCCTTTTCCAGAAATAAGACAAATATGCCACCCAGATTCTGACATATATATATTAAACCTCACACATAATAAACTAAAACAACCCAAGGTACTGGTCTAAGGAGCAGATTGCCCTTTGCCATTTTGTCTAATAAAATGCTTATGTTTTCACTTTGAAATTACTGTTGATAACAATCTCACAAAGCCCAGAACGAATCTTAATCATTAGTGAACCATACTGGGTTCTCAGCCATTCAATATCATCAGCATCTGTGTAATGTACAGCAGAGGTGGGCAGGATATTTGAGTAAAATTTACTTGGAGAAAGTGCATTTCCTAATGCAATGTAGTTGTGATAATTGCAGCCTTTTTGCCCTTTATGAAAATTCACAGAATCATGGCTGATTATATAGGAAAGAATACATGTGCTATGAATTTGCTAGTTAAAAGGAGTGTCTTAGTCTTCTTTTGCTAGAGAAAAATGCCAACAGGTTGGATAATTTTTAGGATTCTTTTATTTTATTTATTTGAAAAAGGTACAGAGAGATGCTGTGTGTGATGAAAAGTTGGGTGGGTGGAGATATCTTCTATTTGCTAATTCATTTCCCAAATGGCAATAATGTCTAGACCAGGCCAGATTGAAGCCAGGAGCCCAGAGCTTCATCTAGATTTAGCCTGGTTGTGCAGGGAACAAGGATGTAGGCCATTTTCCACTGCTTTCCCAAGAACATCAGCAAGGAGTTGCATCAATAGGAAAGGTGAAGCAGATAAGATGCAAATCAGCATCCATAAACCACCCCAGTACTGCAAGCAGAAGCTTAGCTCAACCACAATTTTTGGCCCCAGGGTGGCTAATTTATAAACAAAACAAGCTTATGTTGACTGATGATACTGGAGGCTTCCATTTCCATAAGCAAAGCACTAACACCAGCTCAACTTCTTGTCAAGGCATTATAGTGCAAAACAATTTGTTGGGAAGTGAAGGAACAAGTGAGCACATGTGAAATTTGCAAAGAAAGCAAAGCTTTATATATAAAATCTTTACAAATATTGCTTTATTTCAATCCACTCTTTCAGTGACTGACACACTCCTCTAAGAAGTAATCCACCCCCATGTAAAAGGGATTAATCTCTCCTTTCCATTTGCTCTGTTTTTGTTTTGCTGACATAGCACACAGGGTGTAAGGTGTGTTTAGACCAACATTGGAGTTCCACCATTTAGAAGACATCCTCATGGGTAATAGCAGGCAACTTCAGTAGTGACAGCAGCAAACTGCTGCCCTCTGCTTTACAGCTTCATGACATGAAAATGATTTCAATTGTTCAGTGGATAATAGCAGATGTTAAGTATGGTTTCTCAGTTTCCAGTCCTCTAATAAAACAAATCTGAGTAAAATTGTATGGAGACTGAGAAACAATATGCAAGTTCTGCTATGTTGATGGACCTTTAAGATATCAATTAGAGCTTTAAGGTCTTACACAGATAGGACATAAGTGTCTTGCAAAATGTCCTTGTATCTACCAGGTAAACAGAATTAATATTGAAAATCCAGGTGGAATGCTCAGTTAAAAAATGAGAAGGTAAAAACTGATTGAGCATTCATGCGTTCATGCATTCCCATTTTTGGGGAAAAGAATGCAAAATGAATCTGGAGGCAGATGCAAATTTGGAGAGGAATGAAAAGGAAATTCATATCATGTCAACGTGGTTTCTGGATGCTAAACTGAGTGTGTGTGTATATATATATACATATATGTGTGTATATCTATATAGATGTATATAGATATATATAGGCTGGATGAGATCAAGGCTAGAAGCCTAGAAGCAGTAAAGCCAAGTAGGAGAGAGTTGCATAAGACAGACAGGAATAGGAATATTGCATTGAAGAAAAAGTTGATGTTAAACCAGTAAAAGATGTATCAGATGCCATAATAACTAGCTTTAGGGAAAGGGATATCTCTGAAAGACTTGTGATGAAATAGAAAGCAGAGAAAGGGGGTGATGACCAGAGCAGGGTAACATATGGTTTTAATTGGTAAAACCTGAGAGCAGGCAATTCTAGGTGGAATCAACATGCAATAGTACATTTATGGCAAAATATATGTTTGAGTTGCTGAATTTAGTTCTATTGGGTGTATGAAAATTGGAAAATGAGGAGGAGGGAAATGTTAGGCCACACAATTCAACTGTAAATCCTAAGCAAATGCCATTGTTATTGAGAACATTAGGCAAACTTCAAAAATTATCCGACTGAGGCAGAAGAGAATAAATTAATCTGAAGTTTAATGATCTGAACTTATTTAATTTGAATTTTATTTTTAAAATCTTTTAAAATTTATTATTACTATTATTATCATTTTATGCTACAGTTAAACAGGCTCCTGGGATTTCCCTTATACCCTCCCCAATTTCCCACCCTCCCAACTAGTTCCACTGTATCATTACTAAAGTATAGTTCTTCATACTCAGTCATATGTCCATCATTGTGGGCATGGACAATGGAAGAGAGTCCAGCATCCTGTTGTCAAGATATAGTGAACAGTTTCATTGTAAGTCCATCTTTGTCTGAAAGTAGAGATGCATATTACATTGTATCCTCACATCTCCATATGTTACTCTTGATTTCACATCTCTGTATATACCCTTAAATAAAAAGTCATGGTACAAAACCAACAATAGGAAGAAAAATAGAAATTTACAATGCCATGAAGTTAAATAGCATGTTACTAGATATGACAGTCTCCATTACACAGCTACTATACATCCCCTTAAATGAAAAGCTACAAAACAAAATCAACAACAGGAAGAAAAAGAAACTCACAACACCAGGAAGTTAAACAACATGCGACTGAATGACTAATGTGTTGCTGAAGAAATGAAAAAGAAAATCAAGAACCTTCTTGCAGAAAAATATGCTACTGTATGAGCTATAAGCCATTGAAGAATTTAACCAGAAAAAATTGCTTTGAAGAGATGAAACTAACAAAGACAAAAAAAAATCAAGATTCATGAGATGTAGTTTCCGCTGATTTTTGTTGGTGAGATGTGTCTCCTTTGGGCAACAAATAGATAGGTTTTGTTTTTTTAATCCAGTCTACTAATCTATGACATTTGATTGAGCTTAAGCCATTTACATTCAGGGTTAATACGTATGGGTGGTTATTTGGTCCTGTCATTTTAGGACTGGATTGTTCATTGATTTAGTCTTCTGTTGTCATTGTACTGGGATGTTCTTCACATTTGTCTTTGGTTTTATGTGGTGCTATTCCTCTTCACTATCAAGACAACATCTTAAAGTATCATTTGTTGAGTAGGATGGAAGAGGCAAATTCCTTTCACCTTTCTTTACTGTGGAAGAATTTTATTTCATTTTTAAAGATAAAAGAAAGCTTTGCTGGATATATTATCCTAGGCCGACAATTTTTTTCTTTTAGAATCTGGAATGTGTCACTCCATTTTCTTCTTGACTGTAGAGTTTCCTGTGAGAGGTCTCCTGTGAGTTTAATGGGCATTCAAGATCGCTTTTGATCAAGTCTGTTGGGAGTTCTATGTCCCTCCTGGATCTTGTTTCCCAATTCTTTCTCTAGATTAGGGAAATTTTCCCTTAGTATTTCATTAAATATATTTGTAAAACCAGTTTCTCTTTCTGCACCTTCTGGAACTCTCATAACTCTTATATTAGGCGTCTTCCAATTCTTGAGTACTTTTTTTGACCTGATCCAGCTCTGCTTCCAGCTTTTTGTTTGCTCCCCCCTGGTGAGAGAAAATATCTTCCAATCCTGGATTCTTTCTTCTGCTTGTTTCATTCTATTTTTTGGAGACTCTCCTTTGTACTTTTAATTTGTTCTACTTTGTTCTTAATTTTTGATGTATCAGCCTTGATTTGCGTTATTGCTGCTATTTCCTTTTTAACATATTCCTTAAATTTTTGAACTCTTGTATGTGCTTCTCATTGTTGATTAGAAGCTTTATAATGAGTTTTCTGAATCCTGTGTCCCCCATTTTCTCGATGTCTTCCTCAGTTAACTCTGAAGTTGACATTGGGTTTTGCTCCTTTACAGGGAAGTCTTCAGTAATATTCATTGTGCCTTTGTCTCTTCTTTTGCTCTTGGTCATTGCACTTCTAGTATTATATTCTTCTCCTTGTGTAAGGTTTCTAAGCTGTGTCACCCACAGGTCTACAGTTCTATTTTACTGATTGCAGTTGATACCCAGGTCTTTGCTTGCAGCCAATTGTGCCACTCTCTCCAGCATGTTCCAGGTCTGGGTTTTTATGTTAGATTTCTACCATGGTCTCCACAGCCCCAGCTCCTGGTTCATCAGTCTCCACCTCCTGTGATATCGTGCTGTGGTTGCCCTATTGTCTCTGCAACCTTTCTCCCACTTTCAGTTGGAGCAGGTCCCAAGATTAGAGAGATATCAGGCGTCCTATACAGCTAGGCTGTTGGTGGTGCTAATTTTGCCAGAACCTGTTGGTCATTAGGTCTGCCACATGGACCTATTTTGACCGGTACAATGACACAGTTGGTATTAATCCACTGACGTCAGCAAGTTCTCGTGAGCTCAGCAAGTGCGCAATTCAGTGTTGTTCCCTGCAGTTCTAAAGCTTTTGCCACATTGTACAAAATGGCACCTGATGTGCCAGTACTAGACGTCTTGATCTGCTAGCCATCAGGTCTGAGGGCTACCCAGATCTGTCTTGGGTGGAACCTGTAGAATGCCACGTTGCTGCAGTTCACTAAGTCAGAAATGAGTTCACTCCCAGCTTAGTGTATATTTAGTCCTTTTCCTTGCCTTTGCTTTCTTAAGCAAAATGGAACTCCACCCTGTTTTCACACTGCCTGTCTGGGATCTGCTGCTGTGTCTCTACTGGTCAATCAGACCAGCAGGACAAACAGTTCTTTGTCTGGGTTCATCTCCCTCGCTCCCAGTGAAAGTCCCTTCCCACCTGGTTGCTGGTGGAGTTCAGATCACCATTCGCTGAATGTTGCTGGAATATCAGTCATTGCAACACCACACCATTGTTTTCACTGCTTTCCTGTGTCTGTTAGTCTCCCAGTATCCCTCTGCTGTTGTTCTGTCCTCTCCTATTTCCTGGAATGTGTCTTCTCTGCTTCACCCTGATTAAAAGTTTCTCCATCTGTTTAAATGTGCCCTTATCCTATTCCACCATCTTGAATTTCTCTGTACTTAATCAATTTGAAATTTGAATGAATGAATGGTTCTCATGTGTACAACAGAATTAACTGCTAATCGTTTGTCATTTTCAGTAAATTATAGTACTGTGAAATGTATTGGTAAGGTTTTTCTACCTTGTGGGCCTCTAAAGTTTGTTCTGGAGCTCATGGCCTGAAAGAAAGCAATTAATGGCACCAGGAGTGAGATACATGTGTAAGTAAAAGAATGGGGAAATGCCTATGTTTGATGGCTGTTAGTACTTCTCAGTTGAACAAAGTGCATGTGAGTATATATATATATATATATATATATATACTCACATGCATATATATATATATACTCACATGCATATATATATACATACATGCATATGTAAGAATCTCCACACATATTACATTTATACATATAATTCCATTTTTATATAATTTCAAAATTTATGCTGTATGTCTCCTCAGCATGAAAAATCAGGCACCAGACTCAATGTATAAAATAAGACCAAATTATTTCTAGATGTCTTCTAAGGTTTTAGATTTTGCAAATAAAGGAAAAATGATACATCAAATTTTCTAAAGGCCATTTTTTTCCTTTTTCCTTTAAAGAATAAAAGAAAAAAATCTTTAAAGTTGGCAGATAACCAACTTTGATATGTTACTAGAATACAAACTGATAAGACAAATTCAGCACTGAGGTACTATTAAAAAAAAAAAGAAGAAGAAAGCAGAAATATTTCCAAAAGTTCAAAGGTAGGGCAAAAACCTCACATGTGTAAGCAATAATCACACCTTGACCTTTGAGTAAAGCACTTACAGATATGCAATAAAATACCAGCAATTCAAATGAAAAGATAAGCTCACTTTTTTCTGCCGTGGTTAAGATAACTTTCTCTTAATATTAAGTGATATAACTCAAATGTAGACATTTCACATGAATCAAATTACCCTCTATTTTCTCCAAAGAAAGTTTGGTCTCTGTGTGAAGGTTTAAATTCCTTGCTATTTAGACTGATTCATGCTTGCATTTTGAACAGTTTTTCCTGGAAGTTTTCATCTTTCTTCTCCAACTTGAAGTCGAAATATCAATAACTGAAATTTGTGTCAATCTCAGAATTGATTAAGATATATTCATTGTATTGAACCAGAACTCCGGAGATTGAGCAATCTCTGAAATAACAGGGTCTATCCAAGCATGAAAGACACTAGCTTCTCTGCATACTAAAAAAAAATCAGATCAGGTTTGGGTTACCACAAGTATGAGTCATAAGATTAAGTAGCAATTGTAAAATACCTGTTAGACTAAAGCTGAAAGTAATTTTATATATTTTCTTATTTTTATTTTTCATGATACAAGTCCATAGGCTCAGGCATTTCCTCTCCACCCTCCCGAAATACTCCCCTCCACTCTTTTCCCCTGTATTATTACAATAGTGTAGTCCTTCAGCGTCAGTCACAACTCAATCATTCTGCTATTTAATTGTATCATGACATTGCAGGTATAGACAATGGCAGAAAGCCCAGCATCCTATTGTCAAGATATATTTAACAGTTGGAAGTCCATCTTTTATTCCAGAATAGAGACAAATGCTGCACTGCATCTTCCTTCTTTATATGATAGTCTGCCTTATACAGTTCCTCTAGGTGGATATATGTATTTACATGTTTACCTATTGCTCTTGTATATTGATGACAGTTATCTTACATTAAAGAGAATTTCTGATAGTTCTCCTTTTGGGATTGGCTTATTTCACTGAATCTTCTGTCTTTGCGATGATTTTGTTGCAAATGGTAGAATTTCATCGTTTAAATGGCTGAATAGTATTCCATAAAGTAGATGTACCACAGTTTCTTTATCAAGTCCTATTTTGATGAGTACCTAGGATGTTTCCATGTCATTGCTATTGTAGATTGTGCTGCTGTAAATATAAGATTATTTTCACTTTCTCATACTCATATTTCACTTCCTTCGGATATATTCCAAGAACTGGGATAGCTGAATCATATGGTAGATCAATTTTCAGTTGTCTGAGCACTTCCCATACTGACTTCCATAGTGGCACTGCTAGCCTACATACCTACAAATTGTAGAGAATTTGGGGAATGAAATAATGTTTTCATTTAAACTTTTATTGGCTATAGAAAATAAGGTTTCAGATCAGACGGTTAGGCTTATGAAAAGACAAGAGAGTTTTCGAATAGGAGAAGTAATAGCTATTTCTGGATTCACTAGACTTAACAGTCAAGAAAGCTTGTATGTAGATGGAGTTGGTGGTTCTAGGGGTAAGCCATGTTGGAATTTAAATTAAGGTTTCACTCTACATAAATTTTGTTGGTCTCACTAGCAGCTATTGTTAATTGATTAACTTACACTCTCCTTACATAAATTTGGCTAATCACAGAACTTTTATTTAAGTCCGTTTCCACAAAGGAAAGGTCCTATTATGGTCTCTGGAAGATCACTTCACTCAGTAATAGTGTAATATTTATGTAGCACAGCTGAGTGAAATGCTCCAATGACCATCTCCATAGAGACACGAAGTTCAACAGCTATTTATTCACAAGTCACTGTCACAAGAGCTACCGAATGCAGGTAAGAGGTCACAGTTCTTGGCTTTAGCACAATAATGAGAAAAATTGTATTTAACAAACCTAAAGGAAAATGTTCCCATGTCATCCCTCCCATGACACTCAAGAAGCACTTTGTAAAGAGGGATGCCACATCTCCTGCTTAGAAAAGGAAGGAAAATTATAATAAGTTCTTAGATTTGGAGCCCAATGCCAGGCCCACTGCAATAAAATCTAGAGTCAGATGAGGCTCCTGATACCAAGACCAGCCAAGTGAGAGAAAAATACAAGTCAACATGCTTGAACATATATATAAAATTATATTATATATTATATTTATTAGAAATATATATTTTAAGTGAAATCAATTTGCATGGGAGACCACATCAACAAAAAGAAGGGAAACAATATATGTGTATAGCGATCTAAATAGATGTAGAAAAATCATCTGATGAAATCCAATACACCAGGGGCAGCAAGGTAGCCTAGCAACTAATGTCCACACATTGATGTGCCAGGATCCCATATCGGCACTGCTTAATATTCCAACTGCTACACTTCTCATCCAGCTCCCTGCTTGTGGCTGGAAAGGCAGATGAGAATGGCCCAGGGCCTTGGGACCCTGCGCCCCTGTAGGAGACCAGGAAGGAGCTTCTGGTTCCTGACTTTGGATCACCTAAGCTCCAGCTGCTACAGACACTTGGGTAGTGAACCAGATGGAAGATCCTTTCTCTCTGTCTCTCTTTCTCTCTCTAAATCTGACTATCAAAAAAAAAAAACATTTTAAAAATAAATAAAATTTAAAAATGACTAACTAAATAAATAAAAGAACTCTAATACATCTTCATATTAAAAACTATGAACAAGTTTGGGGAAAAACATATTTCAACATAGTAAAAAGCTGTATTTAAAGACAACGACTGACAAAAACCCAATTGGAAAAAGATAAGGACTTTGGCTGGCGTTTAGGTGTCTTCCTTCCATCAGTGCCTGAGCACCCTCAGGGGGACCTGGGGACTCACACTGGAGGCAATGGGGTAGCATGGACCTGGGAAATACCATGTATGTTTGGGTCTCAGGGGCAAGTAGAAAGTGAAAGATGTTAGGGCCCCAGGCTAGCATGATGGCAAGATGTGCTGGTGGACTGTGCTTGGGGACTTGTTAACATGCTTGAGTCCTGGTGGGTGGAGGAATAGGGGCCCAGGCCAGAACATGTGCTGGGAGACTGGTTCTATGGTCCGAAGTGGGTAGGCAGGGCTTCAGGCCAGCACACCACTCTGCCAGAAGACTGGGCTGGGGAAGCCATATGCATGTGAGCTATGAATTTATCAGGAAAGGAAGTACAGACTGTGTCAGGGGAGGGGCACTGAAGAGGGGGTACATTACAGGTAAGGAATGACTTCTGGGGGACTTCTGCTGACAAGGTCACTATACTTGCTGGTAAGCAAGGGGCTGAGACCCAAAGGTTTCAAGGAGGAAAATCGAAGGTTCTATCTGAGTCAGATCAATGCACCTGTGCACCTGGGAGATGTGAGTTGGGCTAGTTAGCACTGATCACTGCCAGGCAGTGCACACAAAAGTTAGGATTGGGGAGGGGCAACCTTGCAGGGCTGTATCATAGTATCAGCCAATGTCAGAGCAGGGAATGAATCATGTTAGGCTGGGCTATGACACTAATCAGCACATTGGAGAATAAGGTCGGGGATGGGTTCTTAGGGGAATATATGGAATCTCCCTGTGGGACTGCAGTCTCCACTGGTTTACTCAAGAGCTAGGGGTAGTGACAGACCAAACTAGGTATAAGCATGGAACTCTCCAACATTCATCAGTACTGGTATTTGTAACAAGCCAGGCTGGTCCAGGATGCAGCACCTACAGTCACATCCAACAACTGAGACTGGAGAAAGCCTGGGTTGCAACATACACCAACAAACACAAAGGCCAAGACTGGGAGTAGACTATGCCGGGTAAAGGCCTAGGACGCACTGGCACATATGAGATCTGGGTCTGGGAATGGGCCTGTTGGGGGAACTTGGGGGACTCTCCTGGTTGGTTATCACTCCTATTGATCATGTGAGTCAGGCCTGGGTATTGGCACAGCAGGGTAAGGCTGCTGCACTTGTTGGCAGGTGTGTGGGCTGGCTCTGGAGTGGCAGACCAGGCATGGCCAGGCTACAACAACCATTGGCCTGCATATGAGCTGGGTTGAGGGAGAGACAGACTGGCCTAAGTGACCATATTCACTGGTGCATGTAGGAGCCAGAATAAGTACAGGTCAGTCAGGATTGGCTGCAGCATCAGCTAGAAAGTGTTGGGATCAGGGGCAAATCTTGTCAAGCTAGACTGCAGAACCACCTGAAAAGTGCAAGATCTGGGGCTTGGAGTGGGCCTAGTAGGGAAACTGTGAGGCCTCCTCCAATTGGCGGCAGCTCCCACTGGTGAGCAAGAGAACCAGGATTGGTGGGTGGACCTGGTTGGACAGTGGAGAGCATCCACTAGCATAAGTATTAATTTGATGGTGGAATTGGTTGCGCTGAGCTATGTTGTAGCACCCACTGATGTGTACCAGAACCAAATGGGATGCAGGACTGACTAGACCAGTCTGTTGCACATACTGGTAAGCTCACAAAGCAAGGCTGGGAGTGGGTCTGGTAGAGTTTATGATTGTCACTCCTGGGCTACAGGTCCTGCTGCTGTGTATGAGGCCTGAGGATGCGGTGGGTGGAATTGGGATGTGTGGTAGGATCCGTTAGTTTGCATATGAGATGGGGCTAGAGATAGAATTAACCTTGCAACTGTAACCACCAATATATGGGTATAGGCTGAAGTGAGTGACAGACTGAGCTGGACCCCACACTCTCTGGAACACACAGGAGTCAGGTAGTGGTAAACTCAGACAAGGTTTCTTTGGGAATCCTCCCAATTGGACCTCTGGTCTCAAAACTCCAACCACAGAGAAAATCACAGAATCTCTTGTTTGACCATGGAGTGCATGTGTCAGAACTGGGCTTCCTCAGTTGCTGAAGAGAGTGTAGTTAGTGGACAGTAAGCCCAGATGCACATGGGAGATATAGAAGCTCATTGGAGCCTACAGAGGACATCAAGTACCATAGCAAGAATGTAGGGTAGAACAAATTTGACATTTCTCCCAGCCAAGCGTTGACAGCAAATATCTGGGTAAATCAAGACTCTAAGGTGAATTATGTCAGTCAAATGGACCTTGGAAGGATTCCTTCATCCTTGGAGCAACAAAATAAATGCAACCCAGAGCTATCAAATTCACTTGAGCAGTACCCTTGGAGCATGCCACATTTTGGGTACCCTGGGATGACATCAGGTGGCTGTCCCCCATCCCAGATACTGATGCAATTGGGATTCTGGCTGTGACTTTTCCCTTATTCTGCTCCTTCTCCCAGATACAGAAAGAAAAACATGGGAAACAATGACTAGTCCACCTTCCAGCATTCCTTGAATCCTCCCACCCTAATCAGTGATACACATGGGCATGCAACCTTCTCAACTATGTAATCATCACCAAAAACAAAATTTGAGAAAATGCACCAAGAAAATATTGAAACAACATTATGTGTTTATCCATGGTTGAATGGATAACAAAAATATGACATTTATGTACAAAATAATATGCTATGTATTTTGCTATTCAAAGAAAAACCTAAGTTGTATTTTTAATTTTTTCACAATAAAGGAATACTAAGCATTTGAAGAGAACTGAATGAGACACTTGCCTTTTCCCTGATTTGCCACAACAGAATGCTGAATTTTGAAAGTGACTGCTACTATAGATTTCTAGTACTACCACCAAATTGATTGAGGACATTGCTCAAGGGAAATGGCATTGAAGTGTTTGTAGGGACAGTTAAAAGCTATTTGGCTGGCATCCTGAACAGAGAGGACAGGAAATATGGCTACTTCATGATTTTTTTTCACAGATTACCTCTAAAATAATTAAGACTTTCGGCCAGAAAAATTAATCTTTTGGAAACAAAAGTATAACAATAACAAAAGCCATATTTCACACCTGGTACTAACAGTAAACATTCATAGTACAAAATTATCTGTTAAAATCAAATTCCTATATATTGAAAGTATTAATATCATCAAAATACCCATCATACTTAAAGCAATTTACAAGCTTATTGCAATCTCAAAATACCAAAGACATTTTTTTTCTCATATCTAGAACATTTTTTTAACTAGTTTTTCGGATTGACATTCTCTTACCCCTTTTAGTTGATTTCCAGGTTATATGATTTGCATTAACAATCAAACTACAAGGGTTGTTACCTTTTTAATTAGATTATTTTATGGATAACATGATTGCCATCAAACACTGAATGGACTGAGACTGGTGGTACTCGTAACCATGTGGAATTTTTTCTTGCCTGGACTTTGATTCATTTGATTTTGAATTCCTGGCAATGTACTTCAAGGACAATTTTTTTTTTATCAGGAATCAAGATATACAATTCAAGGTTCCTTTGAATTGCCTGCCTTAAAAAAAAAAAAAGCAGCAGCAGTAGTGGGAGGCAAAAGGAAAGTAAAAGTGAACTAATTTCTTCATTTCCTGCTTGCTCAGATAAATAGAGACCCCTTTCTTACATAAGGAACCAAGCCTGGGCAGGAGCCTGAGTCCGCAGCCTACCAACCTCAGGGAAGAAACCCACTCCATCAGATCTCTCTGCAGCAGCTTGATGACAGGAACTTGGCTTCAAGGAGACAAAAGGTAGGTAAAGAACAAAGTGGGAAATAGACAAAATGATCATAGGGAACTATCAGGGACACAGGGGGATTGAGATCTGCAAAGAACACAAACATAAATGTGGTATCTTTGTTTAAAAAAACACAAACCTGGGAGTAGAAGCAGTACATAATCAAAACAGATAGAACTGTCTGAAAGGCTGCATAACCAATTAAGTCAATTAGAACATGAGTAAAGAGAGACTGCTAAAACAATATTATTATAAACTGGGGAGGAGGTCTGTTGCAATAGAGAAAGCAACTCAAGCATAAAAGCTTCAAGGACTTCAAAGATACGGTAGAACAGATTTTTTTTTTTCCATTGAGGATGGGTCCAGAAGGCAGAAAAGAACTCAATAAGGAGAGAGTAGTTTAAGGGGGAACGCTTTATGGAGGTCAGCAGGCCCTTAAATGGAGTCATAAAATGGGGACAAGAGAAGAGTAAATCAGAGCTCAGAGCACTGAGAAAAGGAAAAATTTAATATTTGGCAAAGCTCATCAGCCCTTTATTTCTGTTATTCAATGGAGATAACAGCTCACCTAATCTTTTATTAGGCAAAGCATGGGAATTGAAAGGTTTCATAATTGACCTGACATAAGCTTAAAAGAGACAGTGGTTCTTTGCAGTAAGTATTGTTTCAGACAAGAAAAGGTCACAGCAAAGGCTCAGGTCAAGTTGAACATTGTCAGTTTGACTCAAGTGAGTAATAGGTGCTATTTCAAGTGCAGAAAAGAGGCCTACTAACAGGACCTGGAGGATTAATGGAAGGCTTCACAAATAAAAAGAAAGTTAACCTGGGTTAAGAGTGTATAGTCCGTATAGGGAAGGCAATGAAGGCTTCATGAAAAGTTATATGCGAAATAGATACAATTTTTTTGTTCAAAGATTTTTTATTATTATTGGAAAGCCAGATATACAGAGAGGGGGAGAAACAGAGAGGAAGATCTTCCATCCAATGTTTCACTCCCCAAGTGAACCGCAACGGGCCGGTGCACACCAATCCGATGCCGGGAACCTGGAGCCTCTTCCAGGTCTCCCACGCGGGTGCAGGGTCCCAAAGCTTTAGGCCGTCCTCGACTGCTTTCCCAGGCCACAAGCAGGGAGCTGGATGGGAAGTGGAGCTGCTGGGATTAGAACCGGCGCTCATATGGGATCCCCGGGCGTTCAAGGCAAGGACTTTAGCCGCTAGGCCATGCCGCCGGGCCCAAATAGATACAATTAAAGGGAATATGGCAGAGGTTGGATTCTTGCTTTAATATTTCTTTTTGAAAGGCAGTGTTACAGAGAGAGAGAAAGAGAAAGAGAGGGGGAGAGAAAGAAAGGAGAGAGACAGAATCCTCCATCCATTGGTTCACTTCCCAAATGATCATTACTGTATAAGGCTGTAGCCAGGATTCAGGAATCCTATCTGGATCTTAAAGTGGTGTTGGAAGAAGAGATTTCCCAATGATGCAGACAGCAGTTTAACTCCTGTTTCACAATACTGGCCACAGAGAGTGGCTTGTTAAGGATGAAAGTGAGCTACTTGGTGGGAAATGGAAAAAGAATGATTATACAGGGAATCTTACAGTTTGGGTGCGGCCAGAAAATGTGGAAACTTTGAGTGCCAGGGCTAAGTGATTCTGATTGTATCGTAAGACAATACAGAGTGTTAAATTAAGTGAAATAAGCCAGTCACAGAAAACAAATACTGTTTGTTCACCCTTATACATGAAAGTTAGGAAACATCTAGCCAAACATAGAATACTGAATACTAGAGGTGGAACATTAGATGATTGATACCACATCAGTTAGGTAGAAGGAATAAGTTCCTAGTGTTACCCAGTACAGTGAGCTAATGGTTCACAATAAATGATTATGTTTTCTGCCTAAATAGAGAGGAAGTTGTGTGCATGTGTCTGTCACTATATCCCTTAGTATATAATTTTTAATAAAGAAAAGTTTGGGTTTAAAGAGCTCGAACACCTAATTAACCTTATGTGCACTTCTTGCATTGCCTATAATTGTTGAATTATCACATGTAACCCATACTTGTTTACAATTAAAATGGAAATGAAAAGGAGTCATGGCTATATGTTATATGCTGTGGTATATAATATATGGCATAATGGTCATCATGCCACTTATGGTGCCTGTATCCTATATTGGAGAAACTAGATTAAATCTTGGTTCTATTGTCCATTCTAGCTTCTAGCAAAATCATGATTTGGAGGCAACTAATGATGGCTCAAATAGTTGGGTCCCTCCTGGGGGTCTTCTGTCCAGCAGGTCCTGAGACCACTAAGGGGTGAGGCAATGACACTCTGCAGCAGAAAGAAGTCACGAGCTTATATATGGTAAAAAAAGCGGGGGCAGGCTAATAGATATGTCTGTCTCTCTGGATCCTCCAATGAAGTTATAGGCCATGAAGCACAGAAAGCTATGTTTCAGGGTAAATTCATTGTAAGCTGAAAAACATGATGAATGTAACATTTGATTTCATAGAGTTGTTTACTAAGGAAGTCCTAGAACAGTTCATTAAAGAGACAGAGAAGAAGGACTGGGATGCAGCCCACTGCTCTTGCTGCATGCCCAGTGAACAGGTTAAGTTGGGATCTCAGTTAGCCAAGACTCTCATTAAGCGTTCCCCTGGGCACATGGTGTGCCATGTATATACAGCCTGCCATTTGGACTAGGCAGGCAGAGATCCAGGGGTGATTTCCTACAAGTCCCTGCCATTCGCATGGAATACCTAGATTGAGTGTCTGTCTCCTTTATGGTTTTTTTTTTTTTTTGGCCCAATTGCATTATTTGTATGCACTTGGACAATTAAAAATCAGATTCTCTCTCTCTCTCTCTCTCTCTCTCTCTCTCTCTCTCTCTCTCTCTCTCTCTCATACACACACACACATTTCACTTTCTCTTTTTCTCAGGTAATAAATATAAACTTTTAAATTTCCAAAAGAAAATTTGGCCAAATTACTAAACCTAGAAATTTAGGATGAGATATTCATTGAATAATACATTGACATAAGTGATCCAACATCCTTAAAGAGAAGCTTCAAATATGAAATAATAACAATAATAAATAGGCTAATGGCACAATGAAATTTGATAGAAATTAGAAAAGGCAACAAGTGCTGCAGCCTGGACCAGCCTGGTCCATTCCCAACCCCATGACTCCCCTCAATTCTTGAGCAAATCAGTGGCAGTCCCACAGGGTTGAGCCCACAAATCGCTCTCAGAACCTGCCCCCAGATCTGATTTTCCCGGGTGCTGGTTAGTGTCATGGCTCATTCTACTGTGACCTGTCCCCTGCTCTGACACTTACTGCTGGGTACTGTGATTTAGCCCTGCTGTGTAGGCCCCAGCATTAACTTTAGTGTGCACGGTGTGTGGTGATCGATAGTGGTTGATCCTAACTAGCCCAATTCTGGTCTACCATGTGGGTGGTTGCATTGGTCTGATCCAGAAAGGTCCTCTAGCTTCCCCTTCCAAACTGCTTGGCATCAGCTGCCTCACCTGCAAGCACATTGGCCTTGTTGGCAGAAGTCTTCCAGAAGTCATTCCTCACTTGTAATGTATTCTTTCAGTGATGCCCTCTGCCACACATCCTATATCCCCTTCCCTGATCAACCCACATCACCCGTGTCTTCAAGCACATTGATTCCCCAGCTTGGTCTTCTGGTGGTATGAAGCTCTGTGCATCCACTCAGGAGCCCTGATCCAGTCCTCCAGCACATGTATCAGACTGGGACACTACCCATCTGCCAAGACAGAACTCAAGCATATTAGTGAGTCAATAAGCCCAATCCACAAGCATATCATTCCAACATGCTAGTCTGAGGCCCTGGCATACCCTCCACCCTGCCTTAGACCCAAACATACATGGGAGTTTCCAGGCCCTCTCTGCTTCTCTGGCCCCAGAAAGTATGTTGTCTTATACAATATTAACCTCTAAACAGTAGTAAGTTTTGTAATCCATAAAGATATGGTGATATAACTTCACGGAATTACATTTCTACACACTAGCACTGACTAATCAAAGTAAGTGAAACCAAAAACATTGGCAACAAAATAAAAATGGTTGTTGCAAAACAAAAAATGCTTGTTCCTCAGAGCATATCATCAAGGAAACAAAAAATTAAGTGAATGGGAGAAATACTCACTATTTCATAGGGGTTCTCAATTTCTCTCAGCAACATTTTGTAGGTTTTACAGTATGTATCATGCAGCTCCTTCACAAAGCTTATACATAATCATTTTAGTCTTGTATGCTATTGTAAATTGTTTGATTCTTACTTTGATTAGTCATTGCTAGTGTGTAGAAATATAACTCTGAAGTTATATCATAAAATTTTGCTGAATTCATTATTATTAACAGTTGTGTGTTTCTGTGTGTAGTTCTCAGGATTGTCTATACATAAAATAAAATTATCTGCCAATAGTTGTGGTTTTACTTCTTCCCTTCTATTTTGGATGGGGTCCATCCGTCAACTTTTTCACACTTAATTGTTCTGGGCAAAATCAAAGCTACAATGTTAATGAAGTGGCAAACATTTGTGCACCTTATCCTAGTCTTGATCTTACAAAGAGGATTTTGAAACTTTCATCACTGAGTGCAAGTTTAGCTAAATTTTTTATTTTGCATACAATTTACTATACGTAAACAACCTGTATTTCTAATATTCCCATTATGAAATTATGAAAGTGTGTTAGATTTTGTCGTGCTTTTTCTTGCACTAATCGAGGTGATTATTCAAAATTTTTCTCTCTATTCCATTAGTGTTGTATATTACACTGATTGATTTGCATTTGTTTAACCAACTATGAATTCCTCTAGAGACATCCCATTTGATTTTAACACATGAAGGGCCTTCAAAAAAGTTCATAGAAAATGCCTATTCAGGAATAAAAAAAGACTTCTGTCTGCAGATTTGTTTGTACTCAAATCAACCCTTTAATTCCATGTTGCTATGAATTGTTAAGATGAATGATTTCCTTCTGTGCTTTGTTTTTTCTTCAAACATCTTTGCCTATATGTCAAGGCAAAGCTGTTCCCCAACAATGGGGCTAGGAAGTGTTTCCTTTTCCAGTTTTTGGAAGAGCTTACTGAAAATTGCTGTTAATCCTTATTTAAATTATTGGTATTCACCAGTAAAGATTTTTCTTTGTTGGAAGCTTTTAATTACTGTTTATATGTTATAAACAACTGAGTTTTTATTTTTCAGTCAATTTTTCTTAGAATTTAAAAAAAATGTTTATTTTAAAATCCACATATGGTTTTTTCCACAATACACATTTCATTAACTTAGACATGCAAATCATCTTTTAAGCAGCAAACTGTCAATAAATATGGGTGATATTATTGTATTCAGAGAAAATGCAACATAATCAAAACACAAATACAGGCTAACAAGAAGCTTAAGTAAGCTTACTAGATAGCAAGTTAATATATGTAATCAAGAGGATTGCTGTGTATCAGGAAAAAACAAGTTTAAAGGAAAAATACGTACTGTGAAATGATAATTCACTAGGGAAATAAAACAATGGTGGATTAAGCAATGTAATATCTTCAAAAATACTTTTTCCAAAAATACAGTAATGAGTAATTCATGTTATTTTGATAAAAATTTAAAACAAGGTTTAAACAAATACTCTATTTCCAGCACAACCAGTGCACCCAGACTTTTTCTTTTTAAATTTTATCTCCCCTATTTCAGAAAGAACACAAAAGTATTTGTCTTCCTGTGTCTGTGTCATATTATTCAACAATGGTATATACCACTTCGAAGCACTGTGATACAAATGACAGAATTCCATTTTTAATAGTTGAATAGTATCCCATTGAATATCTATATCAGTTATCTATTGATGGACATCCTGATAAATGCCATATTTTGTCTATTGTGAACAGTGCTGTTAACTGCATGATGAAGCAGGTCTTTCTTTGATAAAGTTAGTTCATGTGTGTGTACATGATTGCTAAATCATATCTTAAAGCCTATTTCTAGCTCTTAAAATAAATATCCACATTGTTATACACAGTGGCTGCACTCCCCGCAACAATGTAAGTGTTATAGTTACTGAGCGGGAGAGACAAGGTAAGACAGAGTATTTCCAGCCAGTGGTTCAATCCACAGATGGCTACAATATTCAGTACTGAGTCAAGACAAAACCAGGGATTTCATCTGTGTCTCCCACATAGCTGTCAGGGACCCAAACACTTGGATCACCGTCTGCTGCTTTTTTCATACCATCAACATGGAGCTGCATCAAAAGTTAAGCAGCTAGAACACAAATTGGTACCCATTTGGGATGCCAGCATTGCAGGAAACAGCTTTACCCACTATGCCACAATGCTGGCCCTTGTGAGTTTTCTGAGCTGCTGATATATTTTGGATATTAATCCTTTGTCAGGTTGGTGACTCACAAATATTTTTTCCCATTGTGTTGGAAGTGTCTTCACTTCATTGTTTCCTTTGCTGTGCAAAATGTAACCCCATTTGTCAAAATTTGCTTTTGTTGCCTTGCTTTGGAAATTTTAAGGAGTAGGCATATAACTTCATTCTTCTATATATATAAACCAGTTTTGATAGCACCATTTATTAAAGACATCATCCTTTCTCCAGTGTATGTTCTGTGCACTTTTGCCAAATATGAATTCATTGTTTGTACACAGATTGATTACTAAATTATGATTTTGTTCCATTTATATGTGTATAGGGTTTTTTTTTCATTTTCAGTGTTAAGGTTAATTTGAATATGATAGTTTTATAGTATGCTTTGAGATCAGTACTGTGATGCCTCCAACCTGATTCCCTTTCTCCCTCCCCCCCGCCAAAGATCATATCTATTCCAAGTCTTTGGTGATTCCATATGAATTTTAGGATTGTTTTTACGAATTCTGTAGGGAAAGTCATGGTATATCGATAGGGATTGCACTGAATTACAAATTACCACTGGTAACATGGAAATTTCAAATATATTAATTCTTCCAACCCATGAACAAATACTATTTTTCTATTTTTGGTATGTCCTCAATAATTTCTTTCATTAATGTTTTATAAATTTCATAGTAGAATTCTTTCACTTCTTTCATTAAAAGTATTGTTAGATATTTTATGTCCATGGCTATTGTAAAGGAGATTTCTCTATTTCACTTTCAGCATAGTCATTATTGTTGTTTTAAACAGCTGCTGTTTTGTATGCTGATTTTGTAAACTGTGACTGCTGAATGAATCTATTAGTTTTGATAGCTTTTTGGGGAGGGTTTGGATTTTGCTATTTGCAACATTGTGTCACCTGAAAACATGGTTATTTTGACTTCCTCCTTTCAATTTTTATGTCCTGTTTTATTCTTAATTGCTCAAATACATTCAGTGCTACCTTGAACAGAGAGGCAGTGAAAGTGGACATTCCAGTTCTTAGAGGAAATGTCTTCAGTTTTCACCATTTTGTATGGTATTTGGTCATAGTTTATCATGCACAGCCTTTCTGAAATGTGGTATATTCACTTTAGACCCAAGTTTAAAGATTTTTTTCATGAAAAAAATTAAATGTCATTAAATGCTTCTTCCACATCTACTGAAACAATCATATGTTTGTTCTTCACTATGCTGGTATGATTTATGGCATTTATGCATTTGTGTATGTTGAGCCACCCTGGCATCTTTGGGATCAATCCCACTTGATCACAAGGTATGGTTGTTTTGTTGAGAATTTTTTTGTCTTTCTTCATCAAGAATGTCTGCAGTTTCATTTTTGTATTCTGTCTTTGGTTTTGGCATAAGTGTTGCTGGCCTCATAAAAGGAGGTTTTGAATGTTTCAGTGTTTTGGAATTGTTTGAAATGTATTGGCGTTAGTTCCTCTTTATTTATTTTTTCAAGTTTTAATTTATTTTCTTTGAAAGGCAGATTTACAGAGAGAACGAGAAACAGATAGTAGGAATATTCCATCTGCTGGTTTACTCCTGAAACAACTGCCAACAGCCAGAGCTGAGCTAGGAGCCAGGAGTTTCTATGGTTCTCCCACATGGATGCAGGGTCCTGAGGTTTTGGGTCATCCTCTGTTGCTTTCCTAAGCCATAAGTAGAGATTTGGATCATCAATCACAACATGGACTGGCACCCATGTGGGATGTGGGATGTAAGCTCAGCATGACAGAGGATTAGCTATTTGCGCCATCCTGACAGCCCCAATGCTGGAGCTTTTACTCTGATCTCCCAACATTGTATGCTAGGAGGTACAGAAGAAGCATCCACAGTTTTGGTTCTTTTAATGTGTGATGGCAGGGAGGGCCAGTGCTATAGCATCCAGGTAAATCCGTTGCCTGCAGTGCCAGCATCTCGTATAGGCATTGATTCAAGTCCCAGACTCTACTTCCGACCCAGTTCCTTGTTGAAGCACCTGGGAAAGCAGCAAAGGATGGCATGTTTTGGAGCTCTGAATCCACATGCAATACCCACAAAATGCTCTGCAAATGTCCTATGTATGGCTCTAATTACTCCTGGCAGCACTGGGACGGCTCTTGTCATATAAGACAGAACTGAGCCAGCATCAGGTGAATCAGTGAACGGATCTGACACTTGGTCAGGGAGGGAGGCTATGTGGTTTCCCTGGTCAGAGCAATATAGTCACTCAAACCCCAGTCAGTTCCCTAGGCTGGACTTGAGGTCAGTGGAGACTGTGGAGTTCTCCCACAGCAGAGCTGCTGGTATTGAAACCACCACATGCTCTTCTTACCTTTTCCCGCTGAGGTGGCATTCCCAGTGGGGAGTCAGTTGAGCAGGTGTTCCTGGGGATGATGGGAGCAGCTGTATCTCTGTCTTTGCTAACAGAGACTCTGTTACTGTCATTTCCTAGAACTTTATCTCTGTCAGTTCCCTGAGAACACAGTCCTTCCTTTACCCAGTGCTCCTCTGTAGCTGACCTGAGTGTGGCTTCTCACTATTCGAACATCTTGAATCCCCTTGAGTCAATTTTTATAGTGTACTTTTTTTACTATAGACATCCATATTAGTGGTCTTCCTGTTTTCACAATAGTTATACAGAACAGTTTTGTGGGTTTTTTTTTTAACTGCAAGATTCATGATTTGGGTATTTTGAAGCTCCTGAATTTTTGGTTTTTTTGAAGCTTCTGAATTTTTGAAGTTTTGTTGTTCTTTTCATAAAGAAAAGTTTAACTTTAATTTACTTGATGGATTTTCTACTCCATATTTGGCTTATCTACATCTTAATATTTATAGTGTCCTTGCCTGTACAATCTTTGAGTTCACCTTGCTGGTTTGCTTCCATTTGTGAAAGAGTAATGGTAAGGGAGGGATGTGCTAACTTTCTTCCTTTTAAATTTAGAAATTTGAAGCATGAAATTCCATCTGTGAACTAATTCCAGAGAATTTCATAAATTTTGGCACATAGTGTTTTCAGTTTTCTTCATCTCAAACTTCATCTGCTTTGTGATTTCCACTGTGACATAGTAATAGCCTAAGAGTATGATTTTTAATTTCCACCTTGTGAATAATTCATCTTTCCTTTGGCTGTTTATTTCTAGTTTCATTCTCTTGTAGTCAGAAAAGATACTATTTCTTTAAATATGTCAATCCTTTAAATATATCCTGAGATTTGTTTTATGGCCTACCATGTAATATATACTGAAGAATGTTCCATATACCCTAAAGGACAATATATATTCCATTGTTACTATATGGAGTATTTTCTATTCTTTCAAATCTATCAGTTATAATGTTGTCCTGGATTATAATATTGTCCTGAATTCCTTTATATACTTTGGAGCTCCATAGTTAATTTATAATTGTTGGGTTCAGGCCTTGGGTTTGGGGGCAAGTGCCACTCCTCACAGCGTGGCGGCTGTAGGGGGTGCCCCTGCCGGGTCGGATCCAATGCTGGGGGCTCACACCAAAGACACTGCCGCAAGGCAGTGAACGAGTCCTCGGCCTCCCCCAGGACCCAAGAGAGCTCTTTCCTCAGGGTAAGTGCGAAATGAGGGAACTTGGGAACTGGGTTAAAATTCCTAGCTCCACCCAGCTGCTAATATCTTGTGGCTGGATGAGTTTGGGAGGGGTTCGGGCCTTGGGTTTGGGGGCAAGTGCCGCTCCTCACAGTCTGGAGGCTGTGAGGTATGCCCCTGCCAGGTCGGACCCAATGCTGGGGGCTCACGCCAAAGACACTGCCACAAGGCAGTAAACAAGTCCTCAGCCTCCCCCAGGGCAGCCAGTGCACCATGTGGTGCCAGGCTTTGCCTGCTGGCCGCCTGGTGGCAAACTCTGGGTTTTTTTTTAAATATTTTTACTGCCTGGGAACACCCATGACTAAGTCCAATTTTAGTGTAGGTGAGTAGTGAATCTTGGGTGATTCTCAGTGACAGGGTCATGGAAGTTTTAGGCATGCGTGGGGACTGAGACCTGGTGGTTTGGAGGGAAGTACGCAGGAGACAATTATGATTAGTCAGATACACCAACCCAATTCGGAATACAGAAATGGCCTGTTTGCCTAGAACATCACTGATCGTGACACACCAGCCCACACCAATGCTATGGATGGGGGCCTCTTTGGCAGTGATGGGTACCATTACCCAAGTGTTTGGTGGAGTGGTGGAGTGGTCACATTTGGCAGGGTCAAGACTCTATCCAGCACGCGAGAGAACTTGGTCTGGGGTAGACTCTATGGGGTTGTGTGGGCCCAACCCTATGGAAATACAAGTTCCCCTGGTTAGCTCACAAGCTGGGGTTGGGATGGACTAAGCTAGATGTGACCATGCCACCTGCCATCACACACGAGTGCAGGAACCCAAAACAGTCAGCACAGGTCAAGGCAGCAGCACCTGAAAGTGCATCCTTTAACAGGATGTGGGGTGGGCCATGCTGCCACTGGAAGGGGACAGAATGGGCAGGGCTGAACAAACCTTAACTCACAAGAAACAACAGAAATCAGGTTGGAGCACAGGTCATGCCAAGTAGGTCCTTGCACCTACTGATCTGCGTAAGACAGGGATGCTAAGCCACAGCAGCTAAGGGGATAGGATAAGAGAGGGGCTCTACCAAGTTGAATCAGAGCAACCACTGGCCTTCATGAGATCTAAGGCTAGGAATAGGCCCAGTTGGGCAGCTAAGGGGATACTCTAGCTGAGTTGAGTTTCCCACCAATGAGCGCATGGGCTGTAAATGGGGCTGCTTTCTGATCAGGATACGAGTGTAATCCCACTTGGCACAAGTGTGGACTGAAAATGGAAGCACCAAGCCGGGCCAGACTCCAACACCATCTGGTGCTCTGCAGGACCAGGGGAAATGTGTGACAGACTAAGCTAGGTCTCAGCCCTTACTGAACCATGTGTAAGCTGTATGGGGATATGGAAGAGCCATGGCTGGGTTGAAACATCCAAGAATAAGAACCAGATTGGGTTGAAGAACAGTCAGAAAACACCACTGTTCCTGCTAGAACAGGAGGTAAACTGAACAGGACTGGCTCATGGACCCACTGGGATGCGCGAAACCTGGCACTGGGAGAGTTTCTGATGGAGGAGCCTGGGCAACTCCTCTATCAGGACACAGTCCCTGCAGGTAAGCGCAAGAAGCACAATAGGAAACAGCCCAGAACGGGCTATGGAAATTATCCCACTGGTATACACATGGCATGGATTGGGGGCAGACCAGGCTGAACCTGTTCACATCACCCGCTGGTGAGTCCGAGCGCCAGAACAGAGTGTGGGTTGAGCCAGGTTCGGTTGCGGCACATACTAATACACAATAAGGAATGCCAAGGTGAGATGAGCTGTACCAGATGTGGTTGCAGCGCCCAAACAGCACATGTGATAATCAGGGGGAGGAGGCAAAGCTGACAGGGGAATGTGGGCTCCCCTGCTGGACAACTACTTCCATTGGAAAGCGTGAGTCGGGATGGGGGCAGATCAGACTAGGCAGGGCTGTTACACCTGTGGGCTGCATGTGGGCTAGATAAGGGAAGGGCCACAGTGGGCTGACTGTTCCGACTGGTGCAAGCAAAAACTAGAGTGAGTGAGAGTTGGTTGGGCTAGCCGCAGTACTAGCTGGCAGACGCTGGCACTTGGAGCTAATTCTGTCAAGTCAAATGCCAGAACTACCTGGAGAGTGCATAATCTGGGAGTGAGTGTAGCCTAGAAGGGAAATAGTGGGCACCTCCTTTGGGGCTACCAAAGGAGCAGGATAGGGGCAGGGGTGGCTGTATAGAAGGGCACCTGCCAATAGGTGTGTGGGCTGGATAGTAGGTTAGTTGGGTTGAGCTGGGCTTCAATGCCCATTGACACGTGTGAGAGCTAAACAGGATGTGGGACAGACTTGACAAGCCTGCGGTGCGTACTGGCAAGCATGGGAACCAGGATAGGGGGCAGAACTGGTGGGGATTATGGGGAGTCGCCCCAACCAGGCTGCAGCTCCAACTGGATTGCGTGAGGACCAAGTATGAAGTAGGCAGGATCGAACTGGACTACAACACCCATTGGTTCACGAGAAAGACAGGGCTGGAAACAGAACGAACCCAGCAATCCCAACGACCAGCATGAGCATAAGCTGATTGGTGTGACGGATGGTGTTGGAGTCTGTACTAGCAAACTCGCACAAGAATCAGGTTTGGGATCATCTCAGATGGAGTTTCTTTGGAGATCCCTCCAACTGAACTGCTGATCTTAGAACCCCAACCATGAAGAGACTGTCAGCCAGTGGACTCTGAATAGGATTCATTGCGATTGGAACTGAGAGATTGGCAGCAATCCAGAACTGATGAACTATTAAAAATGTATGAGCAGGACCCTCAGAGCGCGCCTCCCGTTGGGGATCTGGGATGGGTGGGAGGTAGGGCTGGGCTTTTCCCTTTTTTTTTTCCCTGACCCCAGATACAGGGTAAAATGATATTGATGTGGAAACAATGGTATTACCCACTTTCACCCTTTAGCCCTTGACCTTTTGTTCCCTAATCAACTAAGAAATATTATTAAAAAAATAATTTAAAAAAAAATAAAAAAAATTGTAATTGTTGGGGCTAGCAGAGGCATGGCAGGCTAATTCACCTCCTGCTTGCACTGACATCCCATGTAATTACTGATTCATGTCCCACAACTCCACTTCCAATTCAGCTATCTGTTTATTGCCTGGGAAAGTGACAGAAGATAGTCCAAGTCCTTGGGACTCTGTACCTACATGGGAGATCCAGAAGAAGCTCCCAGGTTCCTACTTCAAATCTTCAAATCAGCTCAGGTCTGGCAGTTGTGGACATTTGGGGAGTGAATCAACAGATGGTTTCTCTCTCTCTCTCCTTCTGTGTGAAATTTGCCTTTCACATAAAAAGAAATAATAGATATTTGTCTTAATAAAAATTTAGAATTACAATATAGCTTTAAAAATCATGTTTATTTATTGAAGAGGCAGAGATATATTGAAGAAATAAGCAGAAGCAGAAAGAAACCTTTCATTTAGCGGTTTATTCCCTAATGCCTAGAAAGATTGGAGGCCAAAGCTGAGAGTTAGAAAATCAACCCGGGTCTCTCACACAGGTTCATAAATACAACTACTGTTTGCCATCACTTGCTGCCTCCCAGGATCTTCACTAGCAGAGATCTGGAATCAGGAGTCAGAGCTCAGAACTGGATCCAAATAATCTGATGTGGAATGCATGCATCCTAACCAATGATTTAATAGTCAGGAAAAGCACTATCCCTATGGTTGTTATAGCTTACTGAAGCATTCACATTATTGTTAATGTTTAAGCTTTATCTCCTGTAAAAAAATTTTTTACTTATGATTCTGTTTCATCTGATGTTGGAATAGAACACAAAGTTCTCATTTGGCTACTGTTTGCCTCAAATAATCTTCTTCCAAGCTTTTACTTTTTAAAAATTTACTTAAACACTTATGAAATGGGATAGGGGAAGACATAAGGTTGGGCTGGGGCCAAAGTAAAGAGCCAGAAGCTCAGTCCCTGCAGGTCTCCCATGGGAGTGGCAAAAATGCTGTTATTGGAGCTGTGAGCACTTCTTCTAAGGGTCTACATGAGCATGATGCTAGCTAGCATCAGGAGCTGGAGCAGGATATTGAACCCAGGCACTTCAAAGCTCAATGTGGACATCTTAATAACTGCACTAATAGCTAGGCCCAATGCCTGCCTCATGCTTCTTCTTTTTATGTATTTGTGTCTTTTGATCTAAATTGTTCTTTCACAGGTACAATGGAGTTAAAAATCAGTATTTTTATTGATTTGGCCAATCTTTGCCTTTATGAGGCTGAAAAAATTTCCCCTGTTTTTCAAGTTTATCGTGATTGGATGGTGGACCCTATAAAATTCTTTTTCTGTGTTTACTGAAACTCATGAATTTTAAAAAAGATTTATTTATTTTTATTGCAAAGTCAGATATAAAGAGAGGAGGAAAGACAGAGAGGAAGATCTTCTGTCCAATGATTCACTCCCCAAGTGACCGCAATGGCTAAAGCTGCGTCAGTCTGAAGTCAGGAGCCAGGAATTTCCCCCAGGTCTCCCATGCAGGTGCAGGGTCCCAAGGTCTTGGGCTATCTTCGACTGCTTTCCCAGGCCAAAAGCAGGGAGCTGGATGGGAAGTGGAGCTGCCAGGATTAGAACTGGCACCCATATGGGATCCTGGCGAGTGCAAGGCAAGGACTTTAGCTGCTAGGCCACCGCACCAGGCCCAAAACACATGAATTTTTAAGTCAGTTTATATATCACATTCACTGATTTACAGTTATTGAAGTGGTTTTTGATAACTTGAAATAAATGCAATTTGATTATGGCACATAGTTATTTCATTCATTATTGGACTTAATTTGCTAATATGTTGTTCATGGCATATGATAGTTTATAATTTTTAAAATAACTTTGGTTTTGACCATAAGGTGATTTTGGCTTCTCAAAATCAGTAAGCAACTATTCACTGTCTTTCTATATAAAGCATAAAAGATTGATATAATTTCTTCTTAAATGTTGGCATATTTGGGGTTCAGTGTGGCACAGTGGCTTAAGCTGCTACCTGCTGCATCAGTATCCCATAAGGCAGCGCATTCAAGTCCCAGGTGCTTCCAATCCAGCTGCTTGCTAATGCAACTCTAAAAGCAGTGGAAGAAGGCCCAAATCCCTGCACCATCTGTGTAGGAGACCTAGAAGTTCCTGGCTCCTCATTTTAGACTAGCCCTTCCTTGATCACTGCTGCCATTTGTATAGTGAACAAGTGGATGGAAAATTTGTGTCTCAATAGCAAAACTACAAAGGCAAATGGGGGAATCAGGAGTAATCCTAACAACCTCTTAACAGGAGGTCATGCGCATAGAGCAGGGAGGGGTCCCTAGAGTGGAGCAGGTGGACAGGAGGAGGCTTTTATCCCAAACCTGAAGACTCCTAGATCCTCACCAAGGACTATCAGTATGAGCACCGAGGACTACATCCCTACTGCCAAGGAGACCACGGGGAAATGGAGTGCCTTCGGAGACCAAGAACTCTGAGGTCACCCACCCCCAATTGGATCTACCACATGGGATGGAAGAAGCCCAAATCCTGCCTTGCAGGATCCAGGGTCATTGGAACAACAACCAGGATCCCTGAGTGGTCCGCAGAAACAGAAGAACAGTAAACTTCCTTCAGGACTAGGGAGAGGAGCTTTCTCTGGTCCTTGTCTGCTTCCAATTTTGGGTCCCCATCCCCTCTCGTAATAACCATCAGGAGCGCTCCAGAAACCCCTCAAAACAAACAAACAAAACTAGAATAGATAGAGAACAAGGAAAGCTTAGAAACAGACAGGAAACGGTCAGCAGGGATACACTTATAACTCACTGGATGGGACACAAAGATTAGTTACTCCTCACTGGGGTATGGAAGATTTCTCTGCACACCCCTCCTAAACATGCTCACCTAAACTGTTGACATATATCCTGTTAGGATTATAGAGTTAGACCACCTGAAAAACGGCCAGGTTCAGCATACCCAGATGGCCGCAATATCCAGAAATGAACCAATTTGAATCCAGGAGCCAGGAACCTCTTCCAAATTTCCATACACATGGGTGCAGGGGATCTTGGTACTTGGCTATCCTCCGCTGCCCTCCCAGGTGCATTAACAGGGAACTGGATCTAAAAATAGAACAGCCACAATGGTTTCTGCATTAACTTTGTATCTTGCTGCTTCTTCAGTTTTACTTTTCTCTTCATGTCCTAAGATGGAAGAATATGTCATATATTTCAGATTTTTCCTCGTTTCTAATACATGCATTCAATGCAGCAAGTTTCCCTCTATCCATTGCTTTCTCTGAGTCCCACAAATTTCGAAGTTACTCACTCATTAGAATTTTATTCCCCTATAAAGTGGGGACAGTTATTATGGTACAAGGTTACGCTACTTCTTGAGATGACCCTGATGTACAGTGGAAGTGCCTTGTCATGAGTTAGATTGCATTTCTGGATTCCTGTTTACATGTACCCTCGAGGTAATAGACAACATGGGTTTCCCATGTTGGTGCACAGTCCCAAGGTTTTGAGCCCATCTTCCACTGCCTTCCCAGGCAATAAGCAGGAAGCTCAATGGAAAGTGGAGTATCAGGACAGGAACAAGAATGCATATGTAATACCAGTGCTCATGAGGCAGATTATCCAATTGAGCAATTGCATGGAGCTCCACGCCTCTCTTTCTTTTTTTTTTTTCAAGATTTATTTGTTTTTATTACAAAGTCAGATATACAGAGAGGAGAGACAGAGAGGAAGATCTTCCGTCCGATGATTCACTCCCCAAGTGAGCCGCAACGGCCGTTGCTATGCCGATCCGAAGCTGGGAACCTGAAACCTCTTCCCAGTCTCACACACAGGTGCAGGGTCCCAATGCATTGGGCCGTCCTCGACTGCTTTCCCAGGCCACAAGCAGGGAACTGGATGGGAAGTGGAGCTGCCGGGATTAGAACTGGCGCCCATACGGGATCCTGGCACGTTCAAGGCGAGGACTTTAGCCGCTAGGCCACGCCGCCGGGCCCAACCCATGTCTCTCTTTCTTTTCCCATCCCTGCTATCGCGTCTCTGTCTCTCTCTGCCTTTAAAATAAACAGCAACAAAACAAATAAATAAATAAATCTTATTTAAAGAACTTAATTCCAACTATAATGTTATCAATACATGTAGACTTTTGGAAATTCATTAAGAGGGCACCGTCCTCATGAATGTATCAGTGACTTATCAAAGGGCAGAGAGAATAGGCCAGGTCCTTTTTTGACCTCTCTGCATCCATCTGTCAAGTAAGGACACAAGTTTCCAGCAAAGACATGATCCTCATGAGACACTGAACATGCCAGCAGCATTATCTTGAACATCCCAGCCTCCAGAGTGTAAGAAATGAAGTTATACTACTCATCACCTTCCCAGACTGCTGGATTATGTTATAGCCACTCATATAGACTAAGACAGACAGAAGCATAATCAAGCATTGTATTATTACCTTTTCCTAATTATTTTATCAGTTTTACACTCATACTCTTCTAGTTAGAGGCTACATTCTAATTACGGAGAGAGGAAAGAGAGGGGGGCAGGCAAGAGACACTGTTCACTTGCTCAAATGATCACGATAGGCAGAACTTGCCACACCAAACCAGAAGTCAGACACTGCACCCCATTTCCCACATGAGTGGCAGGAACCCAATTATTTGGGCCATGTTCTGTTGCTTTCTCAGGTGCATCAGCAGGGAGCTAGATCAAAAGTGAAGCAACCAGGACTTAACCAGTGCTCAACACTGGATTCTGAGAGTATTATAAATTTGCTAAGTTAATCAGATATAACTTGAGAACAGTGAATCTCAAACACAACATTATTTGTTCACGTCTCTTTAACAACAGCATTTATGACTCTAACATGCTGATGTTTCAAAAAGAAACTCCATTTTAAAATTACTTTTATAAAAAGTAAAAGCCCTGTGTTCAGCTACAGATTAGTTCCTCTCAGATTGGATTATATTTCTTCTACTTTGATTCAGGAGGAAAATATCATTTCTACTGAAATGTTGTAACATTTAGGTATTTTAAAATTCCTGTGCAGAAATTTAGGAACTATAAATGAGAAATATATGAGTGAAATACATAACACTAATTACTTCCAAGCTATTTGCATTCTGTTTCTTCCATAGTTCATCCAAAAAAGCTTTTACATTGAATCTTCAAAAAAATAACCCTTAAATATATTTTCCAAAGCCAAGTAAGAGTTTTTGTTCGTACAGATTAGCTTCTGTATTTGGATTGGCCCAGTTGTAGCCACTGTGGTCATGAATCAAGTGAACCAATGGATGAAAGATCATTCTCTAGCATTCTGTCCCCGTCTCTCCCTCTCTACTACTCCATATGTAAAATAAACAAATCTCTCTTTAAAAAGTTTATTTTATTTTATTTTATTTTATTGGAAAATCAGATATGCAGAGAGGAGGAGAGACAGAGAGGAAGATCTTCCATCCCATGATTCACTCCCCTCCCCAAGCAGCCTCAATGACTTTAGCTGCATTGATCTGAAGCCAGAAGCCAGGAGCCTCTTCTGTGTCTCCCATGAGGGTGCAGGGTCCCAAGGCTTGGGCCATCCTCGAATGCTTTCCCAGGCCATAAGCAGAAAGCTGAAAAGTAGGGCCGCTTGAATAATAACTGGCACCCATATGGGATCTCTGCACATGCAAGGGGAGGACTCTGGCCACTAGGCTACCATGCCAGGCCCTAAAATAAACAAAACTTAAGAGAGAGGAAGTGGGGGAAACGAAAGGAAAAGAAAAAGAAAAAAGAAAAGAGAAAAGAAAGGAAAGGGGAAAAAGTAAAGAAAGGCAAAAGTACAATGTGGTAAGTTCATCTCTTAAGAAGAGGGCCTATGCCTCAAAAGGTGCAGAGTAGCAGGAGGCTGGCTTGAGATGGGAGTCAGGACTCAAATGAGGCCCAACAAGACAGGTTGGTGTCCACTCTCAACTGGTGACAGAATCGCTACTCTGTTTGCCTGTCCCAAGAGTTCAGTTTTGAATGTTATATCTGACTTCACAGAGTGAAGCATACCTTATTCCAGAGTCAGAATTTCCCCATTATTGTATTGTATTGTATTGTATTTCCTAGGTTGTATTTATCAATTGTTCAAGAGCACTGATGACTTAGCTTACTATAGCCAACCAATAAATTGAATTTCTTAATATAAAAAAGAGGGCATAGGAGTATATTAGTGCAATTCAATGGGACAGAAATCGCATGGGGAAAGGAAAACTGAATGACTGAAAGAGAAACTTATAAAATTGTATTTTACTTGTGATGCAAGGATATATTATTCAGAAAGTTGAAGGGGAAAGCATAACACTTGATGAGACATTGACTACTAGAGAAGATGAGAATCTAGCTAAAAATATGTATAAGACATCAATGAATAGTTTTTCATTAAAAAAATATGGAGGAAAAAGAAGTATAAGAAGTGCCCAGTTTGGCAATAAAAATCCAAGATATTTTGTGAACAGCCAAAGTGATGATTTGCCCTTTCAAATCATATTACTAAAAATTTATGCTGGATGGCCAGCACTGTAGCCTAGCAGCTAAAGTCCTTGCCTTGCAAGCACCGGCATCCCACGTGAGCACTGTTTATAACCTGGCAGTCCCACTTCCATTCAGCTCCATGTGTGCCCTGGGAAAGCAGTCTAGGACGGCCAAAAACCTTTTAACCCTGCACCCACATGGGAGACCCAGAAGAAGCTTTGGTCTCCTGGCTTAGAGTTAAACAGTGGACAGAAGATCTTCTCTCTCTCTCCTCCTCTCTGTATAAATCTGACTTTCCAATAAAAATAACAAATAATCTTTTTTAAAAAATTATGCTGGAACAATTAAAGGAAGTACTTACAAATTTTATATTCACCCCTTTGGTCATGAGGTTGATACTTCCTAGGTGAAGAAAAAGCCAGCCTAATTGAACTTATGCTTTTCATACAGCCATGGCCACAAGAAGACAACTGCTGAGAGATGAAAGAAAGCCAGATCTCCAAGAGAGGCTGAGAGCGGTGGGACTGGCTGCTGAGTACTGGTTACCAAAGCTAAAGGAGCATGTGGGTGTGACCTGTGCCCAGGCATTAAAACACCTTGATGAAGAGGACCTCCAGAAGCTGAAATCCCAGGCACAACATCCATGGGAGGAAAAGGCCCTGGAGAAGCTGCTGCGCCTGTCACAGTCAGGTCTTTCAGGGTCAAAGCAGACTCCTATGGAACTGATGAGCCAAAAGCTGATGCAAGCAAAATGCCTCCTGCAGAAGCTTAAGAACTTGTTGTCAGAAGGAAGGAAGCGACAAGAAGAGGCAGTGCAGAGAAAGGAAGAGGAGCTGAGGCAAGCAATGGAGATACCTGAGGAATACTGGCCACCTCCTGAAAAGCCCCTTTGGGAGGTCCTGGAAAACATGCTGACACAACTCAGGCTCACAGAGGGTACCCTGACCCCTAGGCAAAACCTCAAAGATACAGATCTGGTGAGATGGGCATCTGGAGGGCTGGCCCTGCAGGGCATTTACAAAACCAGCCAACAAAGTGACCTCCTGAAAAGGAGAGAGGAGTTACTCACTGTGCCCAAGGAACTTCCACTACTTGGACCTGAGCAAGGTACATGGATAAAAACAGTTGAATTTATCTCTCATCAAACAGAGTCCATATTCACTCAGAGTATAGAAAAGTTGGGATTCAGTTTAACTGCATCAGCTAATGTCGGAGGCTGGGAGTTTAGTCTAGAGGCTGGTGTGGGTCATAGCAAACTCAGAGAATGCAAGGAAACCAAACAGTCACATTTTGAGGACTCTTACTTTTGTTCAACCAAGTTCAGCTATGTTCCCCTGGCCTCCTGCCTCTTCTCCATGGATCAACTCCAGTTATCCAAGGCTGCTCTGCAGGAATTGAAGTGTATTGAAGAACTCCTGGATCAGACCTCAGGCTCAGATAAACTCCCCAGGCTGAGGCACAGGATTGAAAACTTCTTCCACAGGTTTGGTTCTCATGCTAACCAAGGCCCTCTGCACCTGGGAGGAATCTTCTGGTGGAAGGCCATTTCAGAGGGTTTCCAGAGTGAGCAACTGGAAGAAGTGAAACAGCAATCAGCCAAGGCCCTGGATATTTTCATCAGGGGCAGCTACAGTGGCTTTGGTGTGAATGTTGGTGCAGGTGGGAAGGTATCCAACACTCATTCAAAAGCAGACTGTCAGAGAAAAGCTTTCCAAAACCTCCAAACCAACATCCACTTGGCAATGTACCAGACAGGTGGCCCACCAGAAGCAGATGGATTTGTGCAATGGAAGGCTGGTCTTGTGGCTAGTAATCAAACGTGGTGTGTCATTGACCGGGGACACAAGCTGGTGCCAATTTGGGAGATCATCCTCTCTAATCACAAAAGTGATTTTAATAATGCTCTTCAGGTGGCTAAGTGCCTTAAAGACACCTATGCTACTGTGACAAGCCTCAATGCCCAGATCCAAGATGGGGAGGAAATACTGTTTGCTAGGAAGGAGGCTAGAGATTTCCTAGAGGGTTTGAAATCTTGGGAAGTATCAAATCCTGAAGAAAAGCTTCAAAAGTTAATAAACTTCATGCAAATGTTGAATCGAAAAGTGAAAACTTATGACATATGGATTAACACATGCCTCACAGATGAGTATCTGCAAAGCTTTATAGTAAATATTGTCAACTCTTGCAAAAAATCTTTCATTTATAATACAAATTTCATTAAATCTCAATTACGCAGTCTTTTGGATCCTCACATCTACAAAGTGACAAACTTTCCCGAGGCTCACTCCATCATAAACTGGATCTTCCAGTCAGAGAGAGATCCTGAGCCAGAGCAAACTAATATATCCCAATTTTCTGAATTAGTAAACATATTAAGAAAAACCTACAATGAACTCTTGGACTTGAAGGTCAATTCTAAGTCCCGAGACTCAATAGAAGAGGCTCAAAGAAAGGCCAATTACAAAATCAGCTTGGCACTCAGTTCCTTCTTCAATTACCTCCAAAAAGCAGGCCAGACAGACACATGCCTCCTGCTACTTTCCATTGCAGCTGGTGCAGGATATCAGGTGGCAAACAACACTTTTTGGGATCTAGGGAGTGATGAGCTAAACTTCCTACTGCATGAAATGCAGACTGCCCACAATAAATACCAGGAACTCAAAAATATTTCCATCTACAGGGCTCAGGCATTTCTGATACTCACAGGTCTGACAGCAACAGTTGGAGTCACAGCTGTTTCTCCAGAAGACAAAACACAACGCATGGAATTAATTAAACAACACATGGGGCAATCATGGTCTAAAGAGGTGGCCCATGTCCTCAGCAAACCTAGAACAAATCATGATTGGGATACTCTAGAGAAAGACCTGAGATTGCTCATTGATGGGCATTATGAAGCCACTACGTCTTCTTTGCAAATGGACAAAGTGTCAAAGCAATTGGCAAATCTCTTCCATGGAAATAAACAACCCCACAAAAGACAAGAAAATGAAAATAAAAAACAGGAGGTCATACACAATGGGCCCTTCCTAGACCTACTGAAACGCCTAGGCTTGGAACATTACTACCCCAAGAGGATGAGCAGAGCTAACTTCCATCTGATCTACCAGACTTCTGTGTACAACACCCAGCCACGTTCTGAACAGGAGCTTCCCTTTTATTTCCTACAGAAGTTACTAGTGTTGGATTATGGCCTAAGACACGTAGTCTTCAAAGATGATAGAGACACAGAACACAGAGTGGACTCAATAGCGTCCAATCAGGATAATAAGGATTTTGACCCATATGAAGACTTTGTTGAAGATGGTCCTAGTTGCGCTAAACCATCATCAACGAAGCTGTCCTCACCAACCAAACCCCACATTCACCCAATGGATATTCAGATGGCAATTTTTCATTGTGCAGATGATTTTGCCAGGCAGTATATTTTGGCCAAACTTGCCATTTGTCAATTTGCCCTCCCTCTTGTAGTGCCTAATCCTTGCAATTCTCAGATTGAGTTCTCCCTCTGGTCTTTCAGGCAAATCAGGAGAAGTTGGCAGCAAGGCAGGAAATCACCAGGTGGGAAGAATAATAGTTACAAGAATCAGCAGATGTGCTGTGTCTCTACACCCATTGTGTCCTTCATCAGAGTTGGGGATGGCCTCTCTGCTTCCAAATCTCAGATCATGAACAGTCTTCTTGGTAAAAGTAAAAACAATATGTTTTTTCACCGCCACTGCAGAGGAAGCACAAAAGACTGTCTCTTGATGGAAGGTGTGGTGGAAGTCAGCTGGTTTTGTCCTTGTGGTGATGATGGGGACAGATTTGACAACTGTGTGACCTTCACCAATCTACATGGAGATGTAAAGAAACATAAGCGGCAGCTCACCTTCCTGCAGGAAATCTCTTCTATCATTGTGGTCCTCATGTCAGTTTCTGATAACAACGAAGAAAACCGGAAAATTGTTCGTGACATATCTCAGTCACCAAAACCTTTGATCTTCTTGCTTGATGACAAAGAAAAAGGTATGGCCAATCATTCTGGTCAGAGAGTGAGAATTGGCATCAGGAATAGAAATGAGGCAGAATTAACAGAGGAGATCACAACTGCAATCCGACATTTGTTAGAGTCCTCTGACACTTCCCTCAGCCTGGAAGACTGTTCCCTGATTGCTCGCCAGCAAGGATTCCTTATTGATGAAGACCAGAGAGACTGCAAAGAAGCCAAAGAAAAGGCACAGACTCTAATGGCCCTCTTGTCAGAAACAGAGTTATCTCATGTGAAGGAAAAATTACTTCCCCTTCAGGGACAACTGTGGCACCTGTGGTGTAGCAAGGATAAAGAACTCTACCATCTGACTGAGAAAGGGAATCGGAGCATTGCACAACACAAGAGTGATATTGAGACAGAGAAACAAATGATACGGCAACAACAGTTGATCAAAGCCTTCCCTCTCAATGATTTAATGAGATCTGTTCTTGAAATTCTTCAAGGAAATTCAGAAACCCACACGAAACTCTGCTTTTTGCAATGGCTGAGTGTGTTTTTGGATATTCGGACTGCAGGACACTTAGAACAGTTACGTGAAAAGCAAAGATCATTGTGGCTACAAGTGCAAGCTAAGAAAAACACATCAAAGAGCACTTCTGTGAAGGACCGACAAAATAAGATGGAGGCCATCTCCTCAGAGATTAATAACTGTAGCCTTGGAGGTGAGCAGCTTCTCAGAGAAGTTGGCCAGATCTATGAAGCTCTGGAAGAAACATCCTCCAAAAAAGAGGCTCTCTTTCTTTCCCTTCCTGAAATTGCAGCAGAGCTGATGATATCTGGTGTTCCCATTGAGTTGATGGACGGGGATGCCTCATATGTTCCTGTAAAGTGGGTGTCAGCTGTTTTTGACAAGCTCACTGAGAAACTTGGAGACAAAAAGCTGTTTGTACTCTCTATCCTGGGCCTGCAGAGTTCAGGCAAGTCCACTTTGCTGAATACACTCTTTGGGCTACAGTTCATGGTCAGTGCAGGCAGGTGTACCCGGGGGGCCTATATGCAGCTCCTGAAGGTGGAGGAGACATTCACAGGAGAACTTGGCTTTGACTTTGTGCTGGTTGTGGATACCGAAGGTCTCCGAGCTCCAGAACTCAGCAATAAATCCCAGAATAGAGACAATGAGTTGGCAACCTTTGTCATTGGACTTGGGAACTTGACTCTCATCAATATTTTTGGGGAGAATCCATCAGAGATGCAGGATATCCTACAGATAGTTGTCCAGGCCTTTCTGAGGATGAAACAGGTGAAAATCTCACCAAGTTGCATCTTTGTCCATCAGAATGTGGGCGAAGTTACTGCTGAAGACCAAACAATGGAAGGACGTAGGAGACTAGAGCAGAGACTAGATGAAATGGCAGCAACAGCAGCAGAACAAGAACAGTGCTCAGACATCACCCGCTTCAGTGATGTCATTAAGTTTGATGCCAACACTCATGTCTACTACTTTGCTCATCTCTGGGATGGCAATCCCCCCATGGCCCCTCCCAATCCTCGCTACAGCCTCAATGTCCAGGAACTGAAAAGCAGAATTCTTAGGATTGCCAAACAGGAATCCAAGAGAAGCATCATGAAGATATCAGATGTAAAATATCGTGTTCAAGATTTGTGGAAAGCTCTCGTGAATGAGAACTTTATTTTCAGTTTCAGGAACACCCGAGAGGTCATGGCCATGAGCAAACTGGAAACCATGTACAACCAGTGGACCTGGGAACTGAGGAGTCATGTACTGGAACTGCAGAACCAGCTGACCAACCAGATTAAGAATGGGAAAATCCAGAGACTCAGCATAAGCACAGTTGAGGCTCCAGTTACAGAAAAATATGAAACTGTCAAGCAAGAATTTGAAAAATTTTTAAAAGAAGATAAAGATAGTGAAATACTGATTCAATGGAAAGCAAGTTTTGAGCATAAACTCCTCTTGCTTAAAGACACACTTATTTCAGATAGCAGAAGAAAAGCTGATGAACTTATTAGTTTTAAAAAAAGTCAAGAACGGCTGGATAAGAAAAAAACGGACTACGAAAAAGAATTGCTGGAAAGGAGCAGGAATCTTGCTTTATCTATAAAGGATAAAGAATTAAGTGAGGAAGAACTACGGGAAAAATTTAATCAACTTTGGACAAAATGGGTCTGTGATGTGTCCTCAAATATCCCTCAAGTTGAAGAGCCTAAAATTGAGCTGGATTCTGAACTCATCCTTTGGGAGTATTTCAAAAATGAGAGAAACATGGTGGAAACACTACATGAAAAGTCTGTAGAGAGTTTTCAAATAGATTACACCACACATGTTAAACTGAGTATGAAATATCACATTTTCACAAAGCAATTAGAGGTCCGTGATAAAGAATCAATTAGTGCTACCACTAAACACATCGATAGAAGATTTGAAGAAACTATAAAGCACATTCGTTTGCAGCAGCGTGATTATAATTCCAGTGATTTCCACAAAATCCTGAGAATAGTAGAAGAAGAAGTGAACTCTGTATCCACAGAAGAAAGATATTCATTTACAAAGAAATATAAGATTGACATATCTTCGCATTTATTTAAAAAGGCAACAAAAAGTTTTAAGGAAATGCACAGGGCATTCAGGAGAGCAAATGACCCTGTTGACTATTTGCAGTTTAAGAAAGAAGATTTCTTTCTGAGTTTTAAAATCTCCAGCCAAGGAGCAACTTCCATCAAAACATTTGTTGATTTTCTGTGGAACAAGCTCTCTCCAGCTATGTCCACCACTATAAAAGAAAAAACAGTCCCTCAAATTGCTGGGAATATGAGAAATACTTGCCCTGAATTCAATGGAAACAGAGCTAACTTGGAGAAGCACATTCTCATCTCTCTGGCAGAAGAAGAGAACTTTGAAAAGTACTGGCAATATATTCATAATCCAAAAGAATTTTTCAGGAGTTATATTGAAACCCAAGTTAGAAAGTACTGTTTCGGATCAGGAGCTGAAACAATACAGGCTTTTTTAAAACTAAATTTAGATGACATCAAGAATACCCTGCTCTCTGCCATTCAGGAAGCCACAGCAGAAGCTAAAGACAAAAGCAGCACTGCATCTGAGTGGCTGGATTTGTTCTGTGGTCACCTAGGGAGCAACCTCATCTTTCCACGAAGTGACTTGGTAAGCATTGAACACCAGGAAATTAAAGACATGGAGTTTCTCAAGGAAACTATGAGTGCAGCTCTGGATTCTGCAATGAAGACAGTTGAACAGAATTGCTTGAATAATCCTGGAGAAGAAATGGTTCCTGAAATTGAGAAAATACTCTCTGAACACCTGTGTGGCTGCTGGAAACAGTGTCCCCGTTGTAGAGTCATCTGCACAAACACAATTCCTGAACATGAAGGAGACCACAGCGTTCCCTTCCACCGTCCTCAGGCAGTCAGTGAAGGGAAATGGCATGAAACAGACCAATTTGTTATTGATTGTTGTACTAGTTTGGTAGCAAGTGATTGTGCAATGGTTTTCGATGATGGCCGGGAAGTCCCGTACAAAATCTATCGAGAGGCAGGAGGGGATTATGCCACGTGGAGCATCACTCCAGATTCATCCACCCAGCCATACTGGAAGTGGTTTGTTTCTCACTTCAGATCAAATTTAGAAGAGAAATATGCGTTGAAATTTGCAGGTAAAGGTCAGATTCCTGATGCCTGGGCCAGAATCACAAAGCAGGAAGTGCTTGATGACCTGAAAAAACAGTAGTACTATTGTGATCACAAGAGCCCCAGGCTCTAGCTGAACAAACCTGAAGCTCCTCCTCACAGAGAGAACCACACTCCTGACATTTTCAGAATAAAACTGTAAACTGTAAGTCATCCACCTGTTCTAGAATTAATGATTTCCTTTGAAAAGGATTTTGTTTTCTGTGACTCAACTCCTTCTGATTTAAACAGAAATCGAACAAACACACAAACACATGATAAGATCAAATATCATCCACCTAAGACATCTACATAACAGGGCTGGTGTAGTAGTGTATCAAGCTAATCCTGCATCATCTGCATCCCATATGTACACCAGTTTGTGTCTTGGCATCTCCTCTTCCAATTCAGTTCCCTGTTTATACCTGGGAAAGCAGCAGAGGATGGCTTGAGTTTTTGGGATGCTGCACCAACATAGTGGACCCAGAAGTAGCTCTTCTTTCTTGGCTTCAGATCAGCTCAGCTACAGGTTTGCAGCCATTTGAGGAGTGAACAAATGGATAGAAGATCTCTCTGTCTTCTCTGTGAATCTGTCTTCCAAATAAAAATAAATCCAAATTAAAAAAAAAATAAAACATGAAGAAAGCCTTCTTCATGTTTAAAATTCTTATTGCTAAATACTTTTTTATGTTAAAATGCGCAATTCTTATAGAAAATCATTTGGACAGAGTAATATCAAATTTATTGCAGGCTATTGAAAATTGTTATTGAACAAATTAATTTCTATGGACATTTCAAATAATATACAGTATTATCAAAGCTACAACTTGATTTCTATTTTTAAGTGTCTTTTTTTCACCTTATGAAATCATAGGAAAAAAGTCATCAACCCCTGAATAGAAAATCATTCTTGGAAAATTCATTTCTCAATTAGCCATATTCAGAAATATTTGGCTGCCAGGAAGAATAACCCAGAAGTTCACTCAGGATAAATTTTTTAGCATTTTATTAAATATGTTCAAGACAATATGAAAAATTAAAATAAAGTTTTCATTCAATTATTACCATTTTTCCCTGGTGTGTTGGCAATTCCCTGTTCCTGCTAATACATACATTATATACATATGTATCTTATGATGTGTATATCTCTCACCCTGTATGTGAGTGTGAGTGTGTGTGTGTGTATGTGTGTATGCTTCCAAGGCTGAACTATTTGACATACAGTACTAAGTATATTTCTGAGATGTTTATTAAATAAACAATGTGTCATTGTCTCCTGAAAAAAATATTTATCACAATGAAATGAAAACAGCCATTTCAGCAAATTCCATAGACAAGGCCAAATTTGCATAGCCCATGAAAGATTTTTCTTTAAGTTATTCCTTATGATAAGGCATTTTATGCCACAGCCAATGATGCTAGAATCCCATATAAACACTGATTTGAGTCCCAGCTGCTCCACTTCTAAGAAAGGAGTTCCTGGCTCCCAGCTCCTGGATTTGCCCTCCTTGGCCCAGCCCTGACTGCTTTGGCCATTTGGGGAGTGAAGAGGCATAAGGAAGATCTCTGTCTCCTCCCCCCTCTCTCTGTAACTCTGCATTTCAAATAAAAATAAAATAAATCTTTTTAAAAAGTTATTCTTTCCCCAGGTGTAGGCACTGCCTAGGTTTCCTTGTACCTAGCCAAGTGTTACATTGCTGGGGGAAAAGCCAATAGTAGGTGGCCACTCTGGGCCAGGTTAATGCTAAATTCTCTTAACTACACCAATGTGTCAGCATAGTTGACTATTCATGTTTTTAAAGATATGTAGGGAAGTAGGGAATACCAGTTACAGATATGCCACTCAGTTCAACAGGTGAGAGGGCAGAAAACTGCCCAGGGAAGGAGTCTGGGAACATATTGGACTGGCAGATCTGAGGGCTTGTTTGACAAGCAAGGAATGACTTCTGGGGGCTTCCACAGACATGCCACTGCACTCTCAGATCAGCAAGGGAGCTGAGACAGAGTAGCTTTGAAGGAAGGAAACTGGGGACATGTCTGGGTCAGGCCAAGACACCTACAAACACAGGAGACCTGGCTGGGTTAAATAGCATCACCCATCACCAGCCAGCTTACATAAAAGCTACGGCTGAGGGGCATGCCTGGTGGGGCTAGGCTGCGGTACTCACCTGCAAATGTTGGAGCAAGGATGCACCATTTCAGACTGTGCCACAGCATCCACCAGAATGCAAGAGAACTAGATCTAGGGGCAGATTCTATAGGTGACCTGCAACTTATCTCTGGAACTGTGGAGAGCTGGGGGTGGTGATGGTCTGAGCCAGGCTGGACCACAGAACTCATATGACATTTAGGAGAGCTGGGTCTGGGAAAGAGCTTGGCTGGGTCAGGCTGTAGATCCCAGCAGTACATGCAAAGGGCAGGACTAAGGGTAGATCATTCCAGACAGGGTCACAGCACCTGCTGGCATGCATATTTGGGGCTTGAAATGGAACTGGTATGCAATTTGGGAACTCCCCTGCTAGGCCATAGCTCCCATTGGGAAGCACAAGACCAAAGGATGGGGGAAGGGGGAAGACCAGGCCAGGCAGAGCTGAGCACTCCTTAGCATATGCATGAGCTGGGTCTGGGGACAGGGCACCTGGGCCAAGCCACAGCACCCAAAGGCATGCATAAGAGCAAGGACAGGTTATGTTCTGTGCCCAGCTGGCCTAGGCTGCAACATCTGCCAGCAAGAGCAGAGACTGTAGATGGGCCATGCCAGGCTCAACTGAAGCACCTACCAACTTGTACAAGATCCGGAACTAGGAATGAGTCTGGTAGGGTAACTCTGGCTGGGTTGGTGGGGGGATTCCCCTGCTAGGCTATAGTTTCCACTGGTGGGTGTGAGAGCAAGAGTTGGGCATGGGCTTGGCTGTTAAATGTAATAGCACCCATTGGCATATGTGTAGGCCAGGTCTGGATGCAGGTCAAGCTGAGCTAAGCCTCAGCACTCATGGGTATGAATGAGAGACAGATGGGATATAGGCCATGCCAGGCTATGCCACAACACGTGTGAAAACCAGGGCTGTTGGTAGGTCTGGTGGGTGTTATTAGGGGGTCACTCCAACTAGGCAGTGGCACCCATGGTATGTGTAATGACAGAACCTATGGTGGCATGGTTTGAGCTAGATTGTAGCACCCATCAGTTCATGTGAGAAAGGGGCTGGAGGTAGGGCTGAACAGACAGGTGCATTCACTGATATGTGCATTTGCTTGTGCAGGTGTCAGACTGAACCTGAACCTGCCTTGGCTGGTGTACACAAGAATCGAGTCTGAGGTTACCCCAGGTGATGGCCACAGGGAAAATCACAAGATGTGTAGTCTGACCCTGGATTACATGTATTGGGACTGGGTCATTCAAATGCTAATATCTGTGCAGTGGACATCATGCCCAGATCATATGAAGACATGACAGCCAGCTCATCTAGGTTAGCCGGGGACATTGACTGCCTTGTCAGAGGATGGAAATAATACGTTGAGAAAGTCTCTTGGCTAAGTTTTGCAGCTTCTGCATGGATGCACAATGTGGACTTTGTTAACCAAGACCTTGGAAGGGTTTTATCAGCCCTGGTAAAATGAAGCCAATGATGGCTTAGAACCATGAAAACAACTCCAATAATAGCCTCAGAACCTCATCCCCTACATTGGGATCTTTAAGGCATTACCAAATGTCTGTCTCTCATCTCCAGGTGCTGATGAAGTTTGACAGCATAAAGTGGCCCCTTTCTCTTCCCAACCCCATCATACACATTTTTAATACTCACTTTTGGCTCCCCAATGACTGTCTTATCCCCATCATCTCTCTGAATTACTTACCTATAAGGGCCTACAAACCTCCCCTCCATTACAAATTCTAACTCTTCAAATCTCTGGTGAAGGATCCCACACTAAACTTCCAGACTTGTCCACCCGTTTCACTTTGCTCCCTTTGCCATCCAGGCTAGCTACATCCATCTCATATTCATGAGAAATCCTTCCTCTAGTAACCCATACTCAGTTTACTGATGGATGCTCTCACCACCACTGATGTCATAACTGAGGCAAGACCCCTTCCATAAACTACAAACCAACAAGCTGAATTAATGCCTTAATCAGGGCTTTTCATGTAGTTCAGGGAAACCCTCAATGGCTACACAGATTCCACATATGCTTTTTATATTCTGCTCTCTCATTCAGCCACCTAGAAGGAAAGAGGGTTTCTTACCACACAAGGAACTCCAATTACCAATGATTCTTATATTTCTAACCTCATTCAAGCCTCCTTGCTTCCCCAAGTCATTGATATTATTCACTGTAAGGCTCACCAAATAGATTCCTCCCTGGTCTCAAAGGAAAATAACTTGGATGACCCAGCAGCCAGGGAGGCAGCTTAGAAAATGCCATCGTTTCCCACTTACTCATGCCTCATCCTTCTCCACCTCCCATCAGCCTTAAATTGTCAGCAACTAATTCTTTTTTTTTTTCTAAAGAAGTATTTATTTTTATTGGAAAGTCAGATATGCACAGAGAAGGGGAGACAGAGAGAAAGATCTTCCTCCACTGATTCACTCCCCAAGTGGCGCCCATGGCTGGTGTTGAGTCAATTCAAAGTCAGGAGCCAGGAACTTCTTCTGGGTGTCCCATGTGGGTGCAGGGTTCCTAGGCTATGGATTGTCCTCGACCGCTTTCCCAGGCCACAGCAGGGAGCTAGATAGGAAGTGGGACTGCCAGGACATGAACCAGTGCCTATGTGGGATCTCTGAGCATGGAAGGCAAAGACTTCAGCCACTAGGCTACTGTGCTGGGCCCAGCAACTAATTCTAATATGCCCACTGTTGTCAAACTCTCACATGCCTATGTGATCTCTTCCACCCCCACAGCTCTGTTCTAATCCACTGCATCTGAACCTTTTTGTCTCTCTTGCTAGTAGGACCTCTCCTTTCTTAAATATCTCTTGACAACTTGCCCCTCTTGTCAAAAGACCAATCCCACATGCAACCTCCACCCTCCCATCTTTCCTATGCATCAGAGCAAGGGACACATCTGTGTTTAAGTACCTCCTGGTGTTAGTTGACACCTTCTCAGGATGGGTAGAGGCTTTCCACACCACCAATAAGAGAGCACAGATGGTAGCTACTACCATAATGAAGGAAATTATACCTTGCTTCAGCCTGCCCTCCTCTATTCAGTCTGACAATGATCCTGAATTTACCTCCCAAGTAACTCAATTTATTTGCCACATGATGAATATCCCATGGTGCATTCATATACCGTATCACCTTAACTCCTCTGGAAACGTCAAGAGAACCAATAGAACTCTAAACTCTCCTTACCAAACTTACCCTGAAACTCCATCTAGACTGGGTTACTCTTCTCCTTTTTTTTAGTGACTGAGAACCTTAACTGCAAATTCATTACTTATATGCCCCTTTGAACTTATGTATTGCTGCCCAGTTTACCTTCCTCGCTAACTGCTAAACCTCCACCTACTGAACCCTCCCTCTTTACCTCCTTCCTAAATTTCCTAGAACACCTTCTCTTGATACTTCCAGACAAGCTTCTTGCTTCACCCCAGCCTCTTAATTCTTCTCTATAGGTTTTAAACCTAGTCCTTTACCGCTTCTTCTCAGCATCTCTTTTTGTCCCTTACACCCAAGTGGCAAGGCCCAGTTAAGGTCATGTGGATCACTCCCACAACTTCCAAGGTCAAAGGCTTGCCCTGTTAGATCCACAATTCTTATTTAAAACTTTTTATCCCACCCTCAAATTCACCCACAGATCTGCCTGTGATACCCTCTGAAAATGCTCTGGAAACCAAAGCTCTGCATCAAAATCAGCCCTCAGAGACTATCTGTTCCTGTGAGCCTTTGGAAGGACTTAAACTATTTGTTAAGAAATGCCTGATTAGTTACCCTTTCTTATGTCCCCCTTGCTTGATTTTATGCATTTTAACCTAGCCTTTCACAAGCTTTTTTACAGGGATAGCATCCTCCTCTGATCATCTATTTCTCCCCCAGCCACTTGAAATATCTTGTACCCCAGTCCAACTCGAAGAAGTTACAAAACACAATGTCCCCTCTTCCTTTATGAATAACAAGAGGGAGTAATGTGAAGAGTGATTCAAGCTCAGAGATTGTGAAGACTCTTGTCATTTCTGCTGGTTTCATTATGGCTTGCTTAGCCTAACACTCACCAATCGTCTTTGGATTCTGTATCCACCGATGCCCTGTTGGATTCTACATCTACCAATGCCCCATCACTCCTGCTCAGAGCCATACAACTGATGGCCCCATCTACCAATCCTCTGGGGCCATTACATCTATCAATACCAGTGGCCCTTTCCCTCAACACCTGCCCCCTTCCACCATAAAAACAAACAAACAAACAACAAAAACACATTTCTCTGATCATTCTCTCTCTCTCTACCTCCGCTTCTTTCATGTAACTGCTCTTTCCTGCATTGAATAAAAACCTCCTACAAGACTCCTTACATCTGTAACTGCTCTTTCCTGCATTGAATAAAAACCTCCTGCAAGACTCCTTACATCTTGAAAAAACTATTGAAAATTGCTAACAAGATTGGCACTTTGACTTTTTATTTTGTGTTGTGAGGAATTGTAGATGCTCACCGGAGCACAAACAAGTTTTAGCCGGCAGATCCCAATCACAAGGAATTAGCCTCTTTGATCTGCTAGGCATTATAAAATACCCTGAGTCAAAGGTCAATAGGGGGAATCAAGAGCGATCCTGACAACCTCTTAACAGGAGGTCATATGCACAGAGTAGGGGGGATCCCAGAGTGGAGCAGGTGGACAGGAGGAGGCTTGTATCCCAACCCGGGAGACTCCTGGATCCTCATCAAGGACTATCAGTATGGCCACCAAGGACTACATCCAAACTGCTAAGGAAACCACAGGGAATTGGAGTGGCTTCAGAGGCCGAGGACTCTGAGGTCATCCACTCCCATTTGAATCTCCCACATGGTATAGAAAAAGTCCAAATCCCTCCTTGCAGGGCCCAATGTCACCGGAACAAGAGACAGGAGCCCTGAGCAGTCCGCAGAAACCAAAGAACAATAAACTCCCTTTGGGACTAGGGAGAGGAGGTTTCTCTGGTCCTTATTTAGTTCCAACTTTGGATCCCCACCCTCTCTAGCAAAGATCGTCAGGGTCATCCCGGAGCTTTCCCCCAAAACAAAACAAAACAATCAACAAAAAATTAGAACAGAGAACAACAAGGAAAGCTTAGAACTAGACAGGAAACAGTCAGTGGGGACTCACACATACCTTACTAGGTAGGACATGAAAATAAGTTACTCCTAACTAGAATATTGAGGATTTCTCTGCACACCCCTCCTAACAGTGTTCTGTGCCTCAACTGGTGACATATGCCTCGTTAAAGCTATAAGCCAGTTTGGACTATCCTAAAATCTGCCAAGTTCAGTAAAAATTATGCTTCAATACAATAAACTGCTAAATAATAAAATGAAAATGGACACAAGACAGCTGAATAGTATCCTATAGCCATTTTAAGGTGGATAGAAGCCAGTTGTTACAAACTAAAACTGAAATGTTAATGAAGTGGTCACAGGATGTGGTTAAGAACTTGCATTCTCCAACATATCAGTCACTTAATACCATGTCAATTAACCCCATAATGTTGGAAACTGTTGTTGATGTAATGTTATGGCTTTTAATTGGTCAGAACAATATTCTGCCTGCTCTGCCTTTAGACCAGAGATGGTCTCCTCAAGAAACTGTTGAACTCAGCTGGACAATAAGATGCTGGACTCTATGCATGGCACATCCTTGCAATGAATGAAACAAGACTGGATTTGAACTGTAATACTGTAATAAGGTAGAGTAATCCACCATGGGGAGAGGGCACGCGGAGGGGTTGGGGGAACGTCAGAGCCTATGAAACGATGTTGTAAAATGAAATGCAATAAAAAGGTCAATTGCTTCCATAGTGACTTACAGCTGATTTAAATTATTTGATGGTTTAAAAAAATCATAATGGCAATAATGCCCTTCATTTGGAAACTGCCCAGCCGTAGGCCACTGCCTAGGTTGCCTTGTACTAGGGAAGGAAAGCAGCTAATAGCTAGTAGGCATTCTGGGCCTGGTGCTGGTTAATCTCAACTCTGTGTTAACTCTACCAGTGTGCCACACGATTGTCTAGTGTTTGTTTTAAAGATATGCAGGGATAGCCAGGCATGATTTTCTAGTGGCTAAAGTTTTCACCTTACATGTACCAGGATCGCATATGGGCACTGGTTTGTATCCCAGCTGCTCCACTTCCCTTCCAGCTCCCTGCTTGTGGCCTGGGAAATCAGTCAAGAACAGCCAATCCCTACACCCATGTATGAGACTGGGAAGAAGCTCCTGGTTCCTGGCTCAGTTCCAGCCATTGCTCCTACTTGGGAGTAAACCAACATATGGAAGATCTTTCTCTCTGTCTCTCCTCTCTGTAAATCTGAATTTCCAATAAAAATAAGTAAATCTAAAGATATGCAGGGAATGCTGCATGGCAAGAGTGGGGGAGTCTGGGATGGGACACATCACCCTGTCCTCCAGGTACAACTCAGGGCAACACATGGAGGAGGATTGCAAATTGCTGGGAAAGGAAGTCTGGGAACATGTTAGAATAGTGTCCACCAAAAGCATGTTTGACAGGTGTGAAGTGACTTCTGGGTGTTCACACAGACCAGTCCACTGTACTTGCAGGTAAGCAAGGGAGCTGAGACGTGATTTTTTTTTCATGCCTGGGCAGGCCAAGGGGCCTACCCATTTGGGAGACCTGGGTTGGGCTAAGTAGCATCACCCACCATCTACCAGCACACATGAAATCTGTGGAGTGAGAGCATGGCTGGCAGGTCTAGACCACAGTACCCACCCACAAGTTTCAGGGCAGAGGGTGGGCCATGTCAGGCTGGGCAACAGCATCCACCAGAATACAAGCTAATTGGATCTGGAGGAAGATTTTTTTTTAATGAGATTTGTGTGCTCGCTGCTGTAGGACTATAGGACAGGACTATAGGACTAAGAGCTGGGGGTGATGATAGATCAAGCCAGGATGGACTATAGAGCTCACCCACATTTGTGAGAACTAGGGCTTGGAGTAGGCCAGAGGGGAACTTCAGGCTGCTTCGACTGATGAATGTGAGTACAGAGTGTGTGTTGGCGGAGGGTGATGGAAGGAGGGAGGTTGAGCTGGGCACTGTCTGGGTATGGATCAAAATGGACGAGTCAACTCACCAGCTGTTGTACCTGAGAGCCAGAACAGTGGTGAGCTGGCTGAGCTAAGCCTCAGCACCCACTGGCAAGTTACACAATTGGGTGTGAGTCATTTCACTCTAGACCTTAATGCCCCGGGCAGGTATAAGATCTACTCTGGGAACAGGCTTAGTGGGGGAACTGTGGTCATTCTTCTGCTAGGCTATAATTCCTACTGGTGAGCAAGAAAGCCAGGGCCAGGGGAGGGCCAGATTGATCAAGGCATTAGTACCCAGAGGAATACAAGCCAACTGGATCTAGAGGTGGGTCAGGCTGAACTAAGCCACAGCACCCATGGGTGTGCACAAAAGTTGGATGGGATGTAGGACAGACTGAGGTAGGCCAAAGTCATGCTGTTACACACAAAAAACAGGGCTAGAGGTGATCCTGGTGACTAGGCTGCACCACCCAATGGCTAGGGTGGGCTAGATCACAGCATCTGTCAATTTGTATGAGAAATGAGACTGAGTAGCATAACTGACTAGGCAGTTGCAAGCACTAGTATGTACATTGGCTGGTGGAGGTAATAGACTAAACTTGACTGCAATGGCTGGCACACACAAGAGTTAAGTCTGAAGATTCCTAAGATGAAATTTATTCAGGACTCCCCAATTGGACCTCTGGACTCAAATCCTGGCCACAGAGAAAATCACAATATATGTGGTCAGACCTTAAAGGGCATGTGTCAGAACTGTACCTCCTCAGTTGCTGATGCCATTGAAGTGAACAACATGCCCAAAAAAACACAGGGTGCATAACAGTGCACCTATGCAAGCAGAAGACTTTGAGTGCCTTGATAGAGGATGAAAAGCAGAAAAGGTTGGACAACTTCTCCTGGCCAAAGTGGTTTTTTTTTCTTTTCCTTAAGTTTTGATGAGGTTAATATAATTTATCAGGGTGGGAAGGATCAAGGATTGGGTGTGACCATCGTTTCCAAATTTTCTATTTCTTCCAGTTTCTGCGGGATGGGGGACAATAAAGTGAGATGCCATACCCAGCCTCTCACAACTCCAGTACCAAAGGATATGGACTGGCCACCTGATATCAACCCAGGGTCCTTTAAATGTCCATTGGCTGACATAGCTGACCTTAGATTTGCTGTCATTGTTTGGCTGGGGTAGTTGTCCAATTTGTTCTGCCCTCCTTCCTCTGGCATGGTATAGATGTCCTCTGCAGATCTCAATGGGCTGCCATATCCTCCATGTGGATTTGGACCAGCCATTATTAATCCATCTTTTTCACTAAGTAGGGCCAGTTCCCACAAGTAGGTAAAGGACCTGGGCCAAACAACCCAGGCCCCACTGTCATCCCACTCCTGGGGCTCACAGACCTGGCACCTATTGTGCAGGTGGACTCAAGAACCTGGGGCAGGTGACCTGGACTCTGCCAGACCCTCTAATCCTGGGCCTCATGGTCTTGAAACCCATCATGCAGGCAGGCCCATGGACCTGGGCCAGGTGCCTCGGGCCCTGCTGAAACACCCACCCCACTCCACATCCTGTCCCCCTACTCCCAGGGTTCATAGACCCAGCACCCACTGCACAGGTGTGCCAAGGATCTGGGTCAAACCCTCCACCCCTGAAACTGATGGACCCAAAACCCACCAAAACAACAATCTCTGTGGACATGTTACAAGATCAATGGCTGAGAACAGATCTGCTGGGGAGCTACGGGGACACTCAGCTGGGTTGGGGTTCCCACTGGTGAGCGTAAGAGTCAGAATGAGGGCAACAGTATGGGCTGGACATGGGTGCAATGTCCCTCAGCATGGGCAAGGATGTGGAAATAATTGATGGCTTCCAGTAGACAGGCTTATGGGAACTCTCATAATCTCAAATCAACTCCCTCTTGTTAACATGTAAAATCCTTAAGGCCTCCTCCCTTATCCTATGTGACCCTCAGTCTATAAAAGCCTGATGCCACTACCAAGCTTCAGCTATTGACCATTATTCAGTAGTCCATGTGTATTATTATTGGCTCTATGTACCAAATCCATCACTGCCGAATAGCGAACACTAAAGTCCCTACCCACCTGTGCCATTCCTCAGACCCCTGTAGGCCCAGACCCCCAAGTCTCTAGAGCTTGTACACCTGTGGGTTCATGTCCAAGTGAGGAATGACTTCTGAGGGACTTCCATGGACATTGCCAGTGTACTAACAGGTAAGCAAGGGGGCTGGACACTGGTTCTAATCCCGGCAGCTCCACTTCCCATCCAGCTGCCTGCTTGTGGCCTGGAGCAGCAGTTGAGAACAGCACAAAGACTTGAGATCTTGCACCTACGTGGGAGACCCGGAGGAAATTTCTGGTGCCTGACTTCAGATGACTCAGCACCGGCTGTTGTACTCACTTGGGGAGTGAATCATCGGATGGAAGATCTTCCTCTCTGTCTCTCCTCCTCTCTGTATATCTGACTTTGCAATAAAAAAATAATAATAATTTAAAAAAAACAAGGGAGGAACTCTACAGCTCAAGTCATAAAATTATGTCAAAGAAGAGGTTGAGGATTATTCTGTTACATCATTACACATTGTGTACATGTATGGAAACATCACAATAGAGACCCCAAATAAGTACCATTGCTGCTAATATTTAAATTCAACCCAAAAGCTTCTAAAATTAAAAGATTAACTTTAAAAGGTCAAAAGCTACTAAATTGATATTTAAAAATCAACTAAACCTTTATAATCTAAGGACACTCAGATGCTTAAACTATAAAATATCACTGGTTAGCATTTCATTTATACGTTTACCCAGTATGTGACCTGGCAATAATAATAGATAGTAGGAGTTGGGAGCAAAGATTCTAACAGCAGTGTTAAGAATGAAGTCCAAGTCATAAGAGCACCTCAAATTGGAAAAGCTAAATTTGAGTTGTGACTTAAAAGCCAGTTCCCTCTGCCAAACAGCAGTGCCTTTGGTGAACAGCACAGTACTGTCCAATTAAAACTTTGTGAGGAGAGTAATACTTGTGCTAAGTGTTCTTAACAAATACATACTAAGAAAAGTAGAGATTAATAAGGAAGTTTTGGATGTAATGGGCTTGACTGTTACTTGTCTTGGGTGATGGTCTCATTGGGAATATGTATATACCCAGGTTCATCAAACTGAGCACATTAAATATGTGAAGGTTTTAAATACCAATTCAATCATGTCTCCATGAAGTAGAGAAGGAGGACAGGGCAGGAAACAGAACGTAACCTTCTACAACAGCACAGGTTGGGGAGAGTGCACCTCCTAGGATGGCAGATAGAGAAGAGTTTGATACCACTGGGAACATGAGTGGCAAGAAGTCTCTGCTCAGAGCTGAAATTCATGATTTACCACACGTGCAACTCCGATCCTAAATTACCTCCTTGGAAGGAAAGCAGACATTATTCATTGATAGAGAAAATGTTTCTATTCATGGGATACTTTGCAATTCTGACACAAGCAAACACAAAAGTTACTCTATTACAGCTGAGAGATCATAGAAATCTCAAATTAAACCTATGAAATAAAATAATCATGATAGTGAACACAGACTAAAAAGCATAATTCCAACCTCCATACTCAGTAACCATGACAACCAATTAAAAAACAAGACACTCATGTTGCAAATAATAAAACAATCTAAGCTGATGAAAACATGCTTAAGAATGTCAAAGATACAAGGAAAAACATTAACAGAAAAGCAACAGCAAACAGAGTAGAAGCAAAAGGAACTTAAAAGAAATAAATAAAAATGAAAACATGGATTCCATGCTGTAGTTAAACCGCTCTGTGCAGAGGAGACATCCCATATGAATGCTGACTTGAGTCCGGATTGTTCCACTTCCAAGCCAACATTTTACTCATGAGAAAAGAGCAAAAATGGCCCATGTCCTCTAGCCCTTGCTGCCACTTTTGAGACACAGAAGAAGCTCTTGCCTCTGGCTTAGTTCTGACTTGGCTCTGGCAGATGCAGTCATCTGGGGAGTGGATCGGCACATGGAGGATATCTCTCTCTCTCTCTCATCTTTTTTCATAGTGTGAGTGTGTCAGGAAGGAGATGACTCCCTCTCTGTCTGTAAATATTTCAAATAAGTCAATAAATCTTTTAAAGGAAGTGTGAAATACAACTATGCTCTTTATGGGTATAGCTGCTGGTATTATTCAAAACTGCTACTTCCAGCAAAGTAATGCTGGCCTAACACTTTCAGTTCACAGCCCACACCTGTAACACAGACAAAGCTAAGTTTGTGAATAAACATTAGCTGACATTAGTAAAAGTCCACTCCTTTCATTGTTGTTAAATGTCTTTTAGATTGTTTTGCCATAGGCTCCTTGTCAACAGATAAATCTCTCTTGAAATGGGAGTGGATTAAAAAGAATCAAATCCAACCTGATAATGAGGAACAAATGAATATGAACATCACTGAATAGCTTTGATTATGGAAATGAATCTTCATTGAAAGTAGGCAATACAAATCAAGATGGAGTGACTAGTATCAACCCTAATCCAAGGTATTTAAAGCTGAGATCTTATAAAGACCAAGTTCTTGTGTAATTGTTGATAGTAACTATCACAAAAGGCTCTGCCAAAACCATACCTTCTAGAGAGGGCCCCATTTCAAAGGAGTGATGAGGAAGCTCTTTGCTCTCTTTTACCTGAGGTGTATGATTTAGGGCCAAGTCAACTGACCCAAAATTCATAAAAATAAATAAATCTCAGTATAATATTTGGACATTGCCACCTAAGGGTGACAGATGGATCTGAAAAGAACCAATGGAACTGCTTCAGATGTACCACTACCACTTCTAAAGCAAAAGGCAAATGACTTGCTCACTTCTGGCTACCTGGGAGATAGTATATTAATTATTTAAGGAAATTATGTTGTCTTCACCCAGGAACCATGCCCGGAGTTTTCTGTCGGGGAAATCTGTGCATGACTGATTATAGAAAATTAAAGAGTCGTGTCCTAACAGGCTAGATCTGACTCAAGTTGAAAAACTATAGGGCCCAGCGTGATAGCATAGTGGTTTAAGTCATCACCATACACACCCGGGACCCACATGGGCACCGGATCTAATCCCGGCAGCTTCACTTCATATCCAGCTCCCTGCTTGTGGCCTGGTACAGCAGTCGAGGACGGCCCAAAGCCTTGGGACTGTGCACCTGCGTTGGAGACCTGGAAAAGGCTCCTGGCTTCAGATTGGCTCAGCTCCAGCTGTTCTGGATGCTTGGGGAGAGAATCATCAGATGGAAAATCTACCTATCTTTCCTCTTCTCTGTATATCTGACATTTCAATAAAAATTTTGAAATCTTAAAAAAAAAAAAAAGACTATAGATCTGAATCTTTCATGGATGTGCAGGGATCCATGGACCTTACAATTCAGGGTTGAAGATGCAGTGGATACCCCCTAAGTAACTTCAGAAGCAATAGTATTGCCACTCGATAGCTCAACTCAGACTGGGTATCTTAGCGTAGAAAGCTGCACTCAAAGTTCTCATCCATGGAGAATCATGATGGCAGAATAAGATATATTTCAGGAAATAGGAGAGGACAGAACAGCAGAGGGGTACCTGGAGACTGACAGACACAGGAAAGCAGCGGGCACAATGGTATGGTGTCGCAGTGACTGATACTCCAGTGGCATTCAGCTAATGGCAATCTGAACTCCACCAGCAGCCAGGTGGGAAGGAACATTTACTGGGAGCTTGGGAGGTGAACCCAAAGAACTGTCCGTCCTGCTGGTCTGTTTGATTTGACAAGGAGCAGACATAGAGCAGTAGATCCCAGATAGACAGTGCAAGAACAAGGTGGATTTCACAGCCCAGTCAGCCCCCTAGAGCTGAATTGGGCACCATTTTGCTTAAGGAGGCAATGGCAAGGGAAAGGGCTGAGCATACGCTGAACTGGGAATGAACTCATTTCTGACTCAGTGAACTGCAACGACATGGCATTTTACAGGTTCCACCCGGGGGCAGGTCTGGGTAGCCCTTGGATCTGACGGCCAGCAGATCAAGAACTGTAGTGGTGGTACATCAGGCGCCATTTTTTATACTGTGGCAATAGCTTTGGGACTGCAGAGGACAACAGTGAACTGCACATGTGCTGATCTCACGAGAACTCACTGAGTTCTGTGGATTGCATTGGGCCCACAGGAAAATAATAATAATAAGACTACGGCATCGTATGGGTCAAAATAGATCCGTGTGGCACCCAGACCTAACATCCAACAGGTTCTGGCAAGAGCAGCGCCACCAACAACCTAATTATATAGGACACCTGGTGGCTCCCTAATCCTGGGACCAGCTCCAACCAGAAGTGGGAGAGAAGTTGTACAGACAATGGTGCAGCCTCAGCACAGCAGCACAGGAGGTGGAGAGTGGTGAGCCAGGAGCTGGGGTTACAGAGTTCTTTGTGGAAATCTAACATAAGAACCCAGACCTGGAACTTGCTGGAGTTGACTGCATACAAAGAGTTGTGTATCAACTGCAATAAGTAAAATTGCATTGTAGACCTGTGGGTGACACAGCTTAGAAACCTGCCCCAAGAGGAAGACTCTGCTAACCAAAAATACAATGACCAAGAGCAAAAGAAGAGACAAAGGCACAATGAATATTACCGAAAACTCCCCTGCAAAGGAGCAAAACCCTATGCCAACCTCAGAGTTAACTGAGGAAGACATCGAGAAAATGGGGGACACAGAATCCATGAGACTCATTTTAAATCTTCTGATCAAAAATGAGAAGCAAATACATGAGTTCAAACAATTTAAGGAATATTTTACACAAGCAATAGCAGCAATAAAGCAAATCAAGGCTGATATATCAGAAATTTAAAACACAGTAGAGCAAATTAAAAGTAGAGTGGATAGTTTCCAAAATAGAATGAAGCAAGCAGAAGAAAGAATCTCAGAATTGGAAGATATTTCCTGTCATCGGGGGAAGCAAACAAAAAGCTGGAAGCAGAGCTGGATCAGGCCAAAAACAGTATTCAAGAATTGAATTGAAAGACACTAGTAAGAGGCCTAATATAAGAGTTATGGGAGTCCCAGAAGGTGCACAAAGAGAAACTGGTTTTACAGATATATTTAATGAAATACTAAGGGAAAATTTCCGTAATCTAGAGAAAGAATTGGGAAACAAGATCCAGGAGGGACATAGAACTCCCAACAGGCCTTATCAAAAGCGATCTTCGATAAGACATGTGATAATCAAGCTCTCTTCAATTGAACATAAGAAAAAGATCCTTAAATGTGCAAGTGAAAAAAATCAATTGACATAGAGAGGAATGCCAGCTAAATTCACAGGAGATCTCTCACAGGAAACTCTACAGGCCAGAAGAGAATGGAGTGACATAATCTACATTCTAAAAGAAAAAAATTGTCGGCCTAGGATAACATATCCAGCAAAGCTTTCTTTTGTCTTTGAAAATGAAATGAAATTCTTCCACAGTAAAGAAAAGTTAAAAGAATACACCTTATCTAGACCTGCTGTACTAATGATATTTAAAGATGTTCTCTTGAGAGAGAAGAGGAATAGCACCAAACAAAACCAAAGGCAAATGGGAAGAACATCCCAGTAAAATGACAACACAAGACTAAACCAATGAACAACCCATTTCTGAAATGACAGGACCAAAGTACCACCCATACATATTAAACTCTGAATGTAAATGGCTTAAGCCCAATCAAACATCATAGATTAGTACACTGGATTAAAAAACAAAACCCATCTCTTTGTTGTCTAGAAGAGACACATTTCACCAAGAAAGATCAGCAGAAACTGTATCGCATGGGTTTTGTTGTTTCCTGTTGGTTTCATCTCTTCAAAACACATTCTTCTGATTAAATCATTCAATGACCCATAGATCATGCAGTAGCATCATTTTCTTCAAGAAAATTCATGATTTTCATTTCTTCAGCTACATGTTAGTCATTTAATAACATGTTATTTAAATTCTTGGTGTTGTTAATTTCTTCTTTCGCCCGAATGTTGATTCTGTTTTGTGGCTCTTCATTTAAGGGGATGTATAGTAGCTGTGTAATGGAGACTGTCATATCTAGTAACATGTTATTTAATTTCATGGCATTGTAAATTTCTATTTTTCTTTCTATTGTTGATTTTGTATTATGACTTTTCATTTAAGGGGATATACAGTAGCTTTGAAATGGAGACTAACATATCTAGATGTGAGGATACAATGTAGTATGCATTTCTATTTCCAGACAAAGATGGACTTACAATGAAACTGTTCACTGTATCTTGACAACAGGATTCTGGACTCTCTTCCATTGTCCATGCCCGCAATGATGGATATATGACTGTGTATGAAGAACTATACTTGAATAATGATATAGAGGAACTGGGGGACGGCATTGGGGCTGGGATAAGGGAAATACCAGGAGCCTATGGAACTGTATCATAAAATGATATTAATAATAAGAATAAATGAAAAAAAGCAAAAACACATTTGCACCAGTGGGAGCACTTATACCACAGAGATTGGTAAAAACTGCAAATCACATACATAGGTTGTTGCCAACCACTGGTTCTCATAAAAAAATATCACTGATAAAAATAAGGCTTAAACATAAAATAGTATTTCCTTTTGGTAATGAGGGCTTAAGAGGTCTTTCTCTTGTTAGCATGAGTGAAAATTGCTACACATTCTGGAAACTACTTTAACTGGATAATAGTAGAAGCTTTTTATTAAAGTTTATCTTTTGTGGCTGGCACTGTAGTATAGCAGGTAAAGCCACCACCTGTGATACCAGTGTCCCATATGCACTTGGGTTCATGTGCCCACTCCTCCACTTCCCACCCAGCTGCTTTTAATGTGTCTGGGAAAGGAGTGGAATATAGCTCTAGTATTTGTGCCCTGTAACCATGTGGGAGACCTGGTAGAAGCTCCTAGCTCCTGGCTTCAACCTGACCCAGATCTGGCCTTTTACATGGACAAGAACATGAAAGAGCTCCATCTCTCCCTCTCTCTGTTACTTTCAAATAAATCTTTTTTTATGAAGAAAAAAAAGCTCTCATCCATGTCTTATGCCTTGAAAGAGATAAAAGGGTAAAAACACCCACACTGACTAAAAAAGGAAGAAATGGTGGTGACTTTGGCTTACAATGTGACAGAATAAAAAGATCTTCTTTTGCTATCCCTTACACTCAAGAAAGATGAAAAAGACACATATTTCTGACAACTTCCTAAACATTCTATATAGCTAGACCAAGCAGGTTGCTTGTAAGGTTACTATTCCTTCAGAAATGAGAAGTGACAAGACATGGAAGAACTAATAACAAACCACCAAAATGTAAATGAAAGAACCAGCCTCATGCTGTGTCCCAAAGCCCAAGAGAGGGATTGGATTATAAAAAGATAGGAAGGCTTTGGAATAGGAAGCCACACATAGAAGTAATTGCTGCTTGTGGATTTACTGGAACGAACACTCAAGAAGGCTTATATGTGAATAGGGCTGGTGGCTCTGGTTGGTGAGTCATGATGGAATTTAAGGTTTCACTATACATAAATAAGTCTTGTTCTTGGTCTCACTAACAGCTGTTGTTAACTGATTAACTTTCCTTTTCTTTTTCCTCCTCCATCCTTCAGCCCTTATTATTGAATTTGGCCACTCACAGAATTGCATTTTAACCAGTTTACACAGAGGAAAGGTCCCACTATGGTTTCTAGAAGATCACTTCATCCAGTCGTCATGTGGTATTTGTGTAGAATTTGAGGCTGGAAGCAGAACAAGACACAGCTGAGGGAGATGCTCTAGTGACCATCTCTCCACGGGACACCAGGTTCAACAGCTATGCACAAGTCACCCTCACAGGAGCTACAGAATGCAGGTGTGGGGTCATAGTGCCTGGTGTTTCTAACAAAGCAGAAAGGAAAGAGTTGCCCAGGTCACCACTCAGCCACGCCCAAGAAGCACATTGTCAAGAGAGATTGCCACAGCTTCTGCTTGCGAAAGGAAGAAAAATTACATTAAATTTTTCATCTCGTAGCCCAGTGCCAGGCCCACTCCAATAAAGTGCAGAGGGAGATGAGGCTCCTGATATGAAAGGAGAGAAAAATTAATGTCAACATGCTTGAATATAGATACAAAAAGAAACCTAAATGGAATTTCTTCCAGGGATGCAATGTGGTTGAACATACCTAAATCAATTTATGTGACAGACTTCATCAAAAGAATGAAGGAGGAAATGTTATAGTCATCTAAATAGATGCAGAAAATGTCATTTGATGGAAATTCAACACCCTTTCCTGGTAAAATCTCTGAATAAGTAGGGAAAAGAAACATGCTTCAACATAATCAAAATGCTATATTTAAAACCAACAGCTGACAAAAACTGAATAGGAAAAACATTAAGTATTCTGTCTCTAACATCTGGAATAAGAGAAGGATGCCTGCCATCTCCAGTTTTAAAAGCACTTCTCAAAGCAGAGACATACAGTCAACAGGAACATGAAACAATTCTTAACATCACAAATCAATAGGGGAATTTAAATCAAAATCATCATGAGATATCATCTTACTCCATTTTTATTGGATAATATCAAGAGACTAAACATAATCAATACTGGCAAGGATGAGGAGAAAATGGAAGAACCCCTGCATGCTGTTGGCAGAAATGCCAATTCGCACAATCATGGAAAACAAAATGGCCATGTTCACTGGGCCGTCATTTTACTGCCCCATGTTCCCACATACACTATGTGTCAGCAAACTTATCATTTGTTAATCACCCAATAATACCTTCAAGTGGGTAACACAGGCATGGTCAGACATTTCCCAATTGGTTAGAGACCAGCAATGGGAAAGGACGTTGGCAAGTCTATGCCCAGTGAAGAAGCAGTCCTGGAAACCTTAACAACTCAAGACATTTCTGGAAACCTCAGTGTCTCTCTCCTTTCAGGAGACACCCCATCTGCAAGATCTCTCCTGGGAGGCATGTGCCCCTTCTTTGCACATTCACTTGTTAACTTCACAAAAAAGAAAATAAATAAATGCTTCTGTCTGAAGCCAATTCCAAACTTTTTATTTCTGTACTAAAGAACTCACCAAACTTTGCAATAACAACTAGTGGGCATATATCCAAGATACATGAAATCCTTGTGTCAAAGACACATCTGCCCTGTCATTACAGTGCTATGCAAAAGAGGAAAGAACGTGGAAGCAACATGAAGTATCCCTCGATCGATGAATGAGCCGAAATGTGGTATGCATGAATGTCTCTGTTTGAAGGAAAGCCTCAATTGCATTTTTCAAAGTTTTCACCATAAGGAAAATGTTACGTATTTGAAGAGATAAAAACTTTTACCCTTTTGGACATTATACTTTGTGTATAAATCTAAAAAAAATCACAGGGTACTAAATAAATATGTACTATATATATATATATGTGTGTCAATTTAAAAAATAAATAGTATTTGCGCCTTGCTCATAAGTTAGAAAAAACAAACCTTAAATTTTTATTATAGTGTATTTATTTGAATGGGAGCATGACAGAGACAAGTTGGGAAATAAGATGATGACAGACAAGCTAATAGGTATTTAGCCTCAGGTCCCTGTAGGAATGAGAAAGGGGGTGAGTGGAATCTTTTTTTAAAAATATACAACTGGGGTGATAATCTACTACATTGTTGGGAGATTCCCCAGTGGAATCTTATTTTAAAAATACACTAGATTCTTTCTCCTGCCCAGAAACTTACTTTAAAAAGACAGCATGCCAACCCTACTCCTGAGTTTCTACTTTCATCATGAGACTAGCAAGGTGGCAGTGATCCCATCAATCTGAGTTTAGCTTAACATGGGAATAGAAATAAGAGATTAATAATTATGTCCTTTGGATGGCTTTTTCCTCCCTTTGGCTGTATCATGAACCAGATAGACAGGATTACTTATAGGTTTTTTCCCTTCTTTCTAGTTGATTGTTAGTTGTTATTCCTCTAACCAGATTATATTTGAAAGACTCCACTTCCACCATTTTCTTGGGTCTTCTTCTCTTAGAGCACTCCTCTGGACTGCTATGGTAGGAGGTTTCTATCTTTAACAAATTTTGCTAGCTCATTGATTTGTCCACATGGAAATTCTTTCATATGAAACAAGAACTGAGTGCGTGATGGCCCAGTGGCTAAATCTTCACCTTGCGTGTACCAGGATCCCACATGGGCACCGGTTCAAGCTCCGGCTGCTCTAGTTCTCTTCCAGCACCATACCTATGGCTTGGGAAGGCAGTGGAGGATGGACCAAAACCTTGGGACCCTGCACTCATGTGGGAGAGCCAGAAGAAGCTCCTGCATCCTGGCATGAGATTGGCCCAGCTCTGGCCCTTGCAGGTGTTTGAGGAATGAACCAGCGAAGGACAGAAGATCTTTCTCCCTGTCTCTTCTTCTCTCTTTAAATTTGCCTTTCCAACAAAAATTTGAAAATCATTTTTTATGGTCTTTTGATACAGTTTAGTTGGGTCTCCCTTCCCTCTGCCCATGTTTCTTCCCCTCCCCGTTGTTCTCCCCTCCAGACTTAAAATGGGTGTCTTTTGTGAATTTTCACAAGTCCATCATATTGCCACTGGGGTGTTTCCCAACAATGTAGGAGATTATCAGTCATTTTGTTGTGAGTCCATCCTTGTAGTAGATGTAAAAGGACTTATTTCTCTCAGTTTCTACCTATGAACATATTAATTTCCGTTACATTTCCATGTTGTATCCCCTTGAGTACAGTCCACCAAGGGTGGGGAGAGAAAAAGAAAAAAAGATGTTGAACCTTTATCCTTGCTCTTTTTCCCTGTAACAGGAAAGGCACACACACAACTTCCATCTGCTGGTTTACTCTTCAAATGATTTCAATGGCCAAACCTTTACTAGGTCAAAATGAGGATTTGGGGATGCCATCTGGGTTTCCCACATGTGTGGCAGGGTCCAAGTACTTGGACCATCATTTGCTGCCTTCCCAGGCACATAATGTGAAAAGTCAGAGGGCACAGTAGGCAGTTAGGGTCTCTGGTCCCTGATGAAGTTGCCTTTAAAATGTAAAATTGGTGCTTTCCCTTTTCCTGTGCCCTTCCTGGAGCGGGTTTTCCCTCGGGAAGAATGGTGGAGGTTGGGAGAGCAAAGGGACAGAATCAATGTGTCAATCCCCATCTCTCAGAGCTGCTGTCACTGAAAGGTTCTGGTTCATGTTCAGAACTACAAATCATCTTAAAACAAGATTTATTGGGCCTGGCGTGTTACCCTAGCAGCTGGAGTCCTTACTTTGCAGGTGCTGGGATCCCATATGGGCACCGGTTCTAATCCCAGGGACTCTGCTACCCATCCAGCTCCATGCTTGTAGCCTGGCAAGGCATGGAGAATGGCCCAAAGCCTTGGGACCTGCATCTACATGTGAGACCTGGAAAAGGCTCCTGGCTCCTGGCTTTGGATAGGCTAAATTACAGCCATTAGACTGCTTGGGGAGTAAATCAGTGGACAGAAGACCCTCCTCTCTGTATCTCCTCCTCTCTATGTATCTGACTTTCCAATAAAGGTGAAATAAATCTTTAAAAAAAAAAGCTTTATTATGAGTGCAGCCAGTTGAGGTTCACTGGTCTTGTACTGACAGTGGGCCAGAGAAGTCACACCAGAGTATAACACGGGTCTTTTTAATTAGGCGGCTGTAAAGGCAGGATTTGGGGGACAAAGGAATGAGCCTGATATGATGCTATAGAGTGCTTTAGAGTGCTATAGGTTCTTTTCAAGCTTGGTGAATCCAATTGTCACTGCTCTGCTTAAGAGGGGCTGTATTCTGCAGGTGCAGGCATATCAGCCACCTTTCTCAGCCACCTTTCTCAGCCTCCTCCTGGGCTGCCCCTCACATATCCCAGCTGGGCCTTACAGTCATAATTGTGAACAAGAAGACTGGCCCACACTAATCCCATCCCAGGGTCACTGTTCAAAGGAATGGCACCTTGGTTTTCAGTTTGTTGGAATGGGAGAAGGAAGGCACAAGTCTTACTCTTTTATTTCTGTGTGAGGTGTTAGACATTAGAGCCCATTGCGAATCATCTTTTTTTTTTCTTTCTGTCCTTGGGGTGACTCATGTGCACTCCCTCCTGAAGACGGTGCATAAAAGATACCAATTCCACCATTTCCTGGGGTCTTTCCTCCCTCGGAGACCCCTCCTGTCATTATAACAGCAGTCCTCTTTCTTCCTTTCCTAAATAAATCATGCTTTGCAAAGTAGAGTTTTCTGCATGAAAATTCTTCTTTCACGTGACACAAGAAAAGAGGTAGCTGCTATGTTTCATGTCAAGTTCCCTGCAACAATAACAGGAAGCCAAGACTGGAAGCAACATCCCAGAATAGCTGTGAACATAGCAAGTAGCCACTTAATCCATTGCATCAGGACCCCCACCATGAACTCTTGGATGTTGTTGTCAATCAGACCTGCCAGGGATTCAGACATGTAGAAGGCACCATGAAAGAAGGTGAGAGCATCTGTGTTCAACAAGCACTCAGTGGAAGGAACATCATGCTGCTTTAGTGCCTCTGTGCCAATGTGGAGAGCCTGTGTATGATCTGAATGAGACACTAGCCCTCCCCCAATTTACCACCATAGACTGCTTAATTTTAAAGATGCCTGCTACTATAGTTCTCTAATATTGGCACCAAATCGATTGATGACATTTCTCATAGAAAAACATATTGATGTATTTCTAGGAGCAGTTAACAGCTGGTTTGGTAGATATCTTCAATAGTGGATTTTCTAATTGTCCCGTCCCTTTTAGTATCTCCAGGTAATGTGACTGGTGTCTTACTGCAACGATAGTTACCTCTTTAATGAGGTTGTTTTACACTTAATATGATTGCCATCAGACACTGAACAAACTATGACCAATAGTACTCAAATAACTCAAAATTGTCTTTCTTGACTGAACTTTGAGTCATCTGAATTTGATCCTCCCAGATTCTAAAGACATATACTTAAGATTCAAAGAAAAAATTCTTTATCAAGACTCAAAACACATACAGGGTTCCTTTAAATCAACTGTCTTAAATTAAACAAACAAAAATATTTGTGATGAGGAAAAAAAGGAAAGTAAAAGTGAAACCAAATTCTTCACTTGCTGCTTGCTCTGATAAATATAGCCCCCATTCTAACATAAGTAACCAAGCCTGGGCAGGAGCCTGAGTCCGCAGCCTACCAACCTCAGGGAAGAAACCCACTCCACCAGATCTCTCTGGAGCAGCTGGGTGACAGGAACTTGGCTTCAAGGAGACAAAAGGTAGGTAAAGAACAAAGTGGGAAATAGACAAAATGATCATAGGGAACTATCAGGGACACGGGGATTAAGATATGCAAAGGGATCACCCATTTCCCCCATGGCTCAGCAGCCGCCATTACAGGTCAAGCCCTAGGCAAGCATGAGAGAACGTGGGAGGCCCCTGGGAAAGAGGTCGGAGCTGGCAAGAGCTCCAGGGCGCAGACAGCTAGGGAGCTGGGGCCAGGAGTACATGCTGCAGGAGAAGGTGGCCAGCCCAGGGACCGGGAGCAGAGACCCTGGACAGCGAAGGCCCGATGGGACAGGGATGGCAGGGGAAATGCTGCAGAGAGATTTAGAGGGATTCGGAGACCCTCTCCCCGGGTGGAAGTAGGAGGCAGGACCTGTAATGGTGGGCGAAGGGCATGTAGGAATGCGGCAGAAGGCAGAAGGATGGGGACGAAGGGAGCCAGCGAGGTGGAGCGAGAGAAGAGCAGAATGGTTGGCCTAGCTTGAGCTAGGGGCAGAGAATGGGGCTTTGATGTACCTGAGGCAAAGACGCTTTTCCGTGGGGGTTGGTTTTGGGGTGGGGAGGGAATCCAGCTGTGCGTGGACTGGAGGGAGCAGACTAGAACTGGAACCCCGGGAAAAATCCAGGGGCTAGCTTAATTGGGCAGGGGGGGGGGGGTTGTTGTCTTGGTTGGGTGAGATGTATAAGCAGGAACTTGATGTTTTCTGGGAGTGAGGATGTGTGGGGGTGGGGAAGGTTAAATCGGGTTGTTGAGAGAGGTCATTTGAGAGTGTGGGGGAGAGATGATTGGAGAGTAATTCTGAGTCATTCGTATGGGAGGGATTCAGAAGGAGGGGAGGACTTCTGTGCCAGAGTGATTTGTGGAGAATGAGAGTGGTAGAGGAAGGAGGATGTCTATGGAGTAATGTGTGTGAGTCCTTGGGCTGCGGTAAGGGTAGGGGATGGGGTGGCTGTGAAGAAAAACAATTGAAACACTAGTTTAAAACAAACAAAAACTGCCCCAGTGTGGTAGCCTAGTGGCTAAATTCCTTGCCTTGCAAGCGCCAGGATCCCAGCTGCCCCACTCAAATCCAGCTCCTTGCTTGTGGCCTAGGAAAGCTGGGAACCTTGCGCCCACAAGGAAGACCTGGAAGAAGTCTCTGGCTCCTGGCTTCAGATCAGTTCAGCTCCAACCATTGTGACCACTTGGAGAGTGAACCAGAGGATACAAGATCTTCCTCTCTGTGTTTCCTTCTCTCTGTATATCTGACTTTCCAGTAAAAATAAATAAATCAAAAAAAAAAAAAAGGAAACTAAAACAAGATATGCAAAGACTACAAACATAAATGTGGTGTCATCATTTTTCAAAAAAAAAAAAACTTCAAATCAGGGAGAAGAGGGAACATATAATTTAAGCAGACTAGAAACATTTTGGTATCTTGCATTATCAGTTAAGCCAAATCAAAGCATTGCTAACCACAGAGTTTTGAAAAATATTATTGCAAAATGGGGAGGAGGTCATTTGCAATAAAGAAATCAGTGCAAGCCTAAGAGCTTCAAGGACTTCAAAGACACAGCAATAACCGCCCCCCCCTTTATTCCTACTAAATAATTTTTTTTTAAGATTTATTTCTTTTTGTTGGAAAGTCAGATATACAGAGAGGAGGAAAGACAAAGAAGAAGATCCTTTATCCTCTGACTCACTTCCCATTTGGTCACAATGATCAAAGCTGAGCCGATCCAAAGGTCTTTCCCCAGAGTCTCCCGTGTAGGTGCAGGTTCCCAAGACCTTGGGCCATCCTCCACTGCTGTCCCAGGCCACAAGCAGGGAGTTGGATGGGAAGCAGAACCGCCAGGGTTAGAACATGTGCCCATATAAGATCCCAACGAGTGAAAGGTGAGGACTTGAGCCACTAGGCTACAGAACTGAGGCACCCTAGTACATAATGTTTTTATTGGTTTTTTTTTTATATATATATACAGTTTAGTTGGAACTGGGGTCTCCCTTTCCACTTCCCCAACCATAATTTTTTAATCAAGAGAAGTTCATGTTTAAAGAGCTGGAGCACCTAACTAACCTTATGCTTACTTTCTACATTGAATACAGTTGTTGTAACTAATTGTTGTTTACAATTAAAATGTAAATGAGAAAGAGTCACAGCTATATGTTGTATGCTGTAGTATATAATATATGGCATGATGGTTACGATGCCACTTAGGATGCCTGCATCTTATATTAGTGGACCTAAGTTTAAATCCTGGTTCTAGTGTCAATTCCAGCTTCTTACAAAATTATGCCTCCTGGGAAGCAACCAATGATGACTCAGATAATTGGACCCCAGCCATTTATGTGGAATGCCTGGACTGAGTTCCTGGATCCTTTAGAGGTTGTTTTTGGTTTTTTTTGTTTGTTTGTTTTGTTTTGTTTTTTCTTTTTTTTTTTTTTTTTTTGGCAGGGGGCAAATTTAATCTGTAGGCATTTGGAGAATTAACCATCAGATTCATATTCTCTCTATCTCTATCTTTATGTGTCTGTGTTTATGTGTATCTTAAGTAAATAAGCAAAAATTTTTAAATCCTAGGGAAAAATTTGACAAAATAACTAAACCTATATGTTTAGGATGAAATATAAATAACATATTGGCATAGGTGTTCAACTTCCTTAAAGAGAAGCTTCAAATATGAAAGGATATTACTAGGTAGACTGGAGGAGGCATGATCTAAGAGGCAAATTAAAATTACATAAAAACAAAAAAAGCTTGGGCCCAGCGCAGTGGCCTAATGGCTAAAGTCCTCACCTTGAACAAGCCAGGATCCCATATGGGCACCAGTTCTAATCCCGGCAGCTCCACTTCCCATCCAGCTCCCTGACTGTGGCCTGGGAAAGCAGTTGAGCATGGCCCAAAGCCTTGGGACCCTGCACCCTTGTGGGAATCCTGGAGGAAGTTCCTGGCTCCTGGCTTCTGATTGGCACAGCACCGGTCATTGCGCTCACTTGGTGAATGAAACATCTGATGAAAGATCTTCCTCTCTGTCTCTCCTGCTCTGTATATATCTGACTTTGCAATAAAAATAAATAAATTTTAAACAAAAAAAGCTTAAAGCACCATTCTGAAATGATTTTCCTTTCAATTATATTTGCATGTTTGTACTCTGCCTTCTCCATTCAAATGTAAGCTCCCCAAGTGCAATGATCTTGTCTAGCAACATTTCCTAAGCACTGAACATTCTCAACAAATCTGTACAATAAATTCTGATACTTTAGCATGTTTCTGTGAATGCTGGGTGATAGACACAGTATCAGATAGATGAAAGGAGAGAGTCAATAAAGCAGAGCCCTTGGGACAGGTGGGATGAAAATGGAGGAGGGAATTCTAGACTAAGTAATTTGAATGTATTGGGCAATAGTAGAACATTTTTAGAAGAAGGCGGCAGCCCCGCAGCCCTGGCCAAGTCTGGCACCGCTGGAGGCCTGAGGGCGGCGGGGGCGGAGCACGGCAGGCAGCAGGCAAGGGCGCGCCTGACCCTGTAGCGGCAGGCCCGGCTGTGGCTGCCACACGCAGGCGGGCCAGGCCAAGGGCAACGGTGGCGGCGAGGCAGCAGTGGCTTCTTCCCTCCGCCTCCCTGCCGGCCAAGGGCCGCGGCTGCCCCTTGCCGGGCATTTGGGTTCGCCTGCGGCGGAGTGCCATGGGCAGCACCGAGAAGAAGGAGGAGAGGCTGGAGCGCAAGCACTTGCTTTCAGTTACTGAGGCACCAGTATGCAGCAGCAAGTGCATCAAACACCAAGACAATTATGATCACTTCCACCTAATCAACAGAAACTACTTTCTCAGTTTCTTCTTCACTTGGACAAGATCTGAAAATGTATTGATCATAACCAAGAAATCTGCTAACCATTGTGATCGATTGCTTACATATGTTTGAAAATAAGGAATATGTTTGCGTTAATTTAAGAGGATATGATGTTATGTAAAACATGTTACTTTATGTATATTATGTTATATGTTGTATATAAACTAAAACTGAATTGACAGTGAGGTGATCACAGAAGATGGTTAAGAAATTGCAATTGTTTTTAACATACTGGTTACTCAATACTATAACTATTAGTTACACAACGAAGTTAATTGTTGCTGAGGGTAGGTTGGAGCCTTTAATTGATCGGGTTGATAGTCTGATGGTTCTGCCCTCTGACCGGACAGGGTCTTCCCAGGAAGCTGAGGAACTAGATTGGACTATGGGATGTTGGACTCTGTGTTTGGTTTATGCTTGCAAAGAGGGAATCTCAACTGTACTTGATCAGTGGATATGCAACAAGGTGGAATATTCCACATGGGGGGAGGGCGGGGGAAGGGGTGGGGTGATTCCCAGTTCCAACGAAACTGTATCACATAATACAATGTAATCAATGAATAAAAAAAATATATATATATATACATATATATACAGTAGTCAACGTTGGGAAATTACGAGGGCCGGGGAAGCCATGATCATCTTGAAAGTGATTTTTCAATACCTTCCACCTTTTAAAGTCCATTCATTTGTCTTCTAAGAGAGTTCCACAGTCACACACTGGGGAAAAAATTAAAAAAAAAAAAAAAGAAGAAATAAACCCTCAACTTCTGGGGGGGGGGAGAAATAAAGAATATGGAGAAGATGGCAGTGGGAAGATCACGCCGGCGTCCGCGTTCGACATGGACAAGTTAAAGTTCACATTGAGACAGTTCGTCAGGGACTGCAGCGAAACAGGGAAGGCCAAAAGAGAGGCCTGCTACCAGCTGATCATTATGGAGATTCTAAAAAGCTTCCCCAAAGAGAGATGGGATCCTTCTAAAGTGAGCTTTCTGGTACCTGGTGCTGGACTGGGAAGACCTGCCTGGGAGATAGCCATGCTCGGCTATGCTTGTCAAGGAAACTAGTGGAGGGTTGTTTTTTTATTTTATTTTTTTTTTTTTTTTGCTCTTTTCTTCCAACTTTGTACTCAACAAATGCTCTGAAATTAACAAATACAAACTTAACCCTGGATCCATCAGTGTAGCAGTAACCAGAGGTCAGCTGACCAGATCCGGCCCATCTTCCTCCCTGACGTGGACCCGCACAACCTTCCTCCTAGGTCCAACTTTTCCATGACTGCAGGAGATTTTCAGGAGAGCTATTCAGAATGCAATACCTGGGACTGCATTGCTACCTGCGTCTTCATCAATACAGCTCACAACGTGATTGATTATATCGATACAATATGGAAAATACTCAAGCCAGGTGGAATTTGGATAAATTTAGGATCTCTTTTGTACCACTTTGAAAATTTGGCAAATGAGCTTTCCATAAAATTGAGCTATGAGGATATGAAAAACGTTGTTCTGCAGTATGGATTCCAAGTAGAGGTGGAAAAGGAATCTGTCTTGTCAACCTATACTGTGAATGATCTCTCAATGATGAAATACTACTGAGTCTGTATTGTTTGTGGTCCATAAACCACAATAATGGTCTGCAGTGACATTGCCCAATAAAAAGTCTAGTAAGAAAAATACTGAAATAAACAGCTAAAAATCAGCTGTGATGACAGATCACAACCTCAGATCAGTGGTGCCTTCTTATTCCTAACAAAATTTAGAAATAGTGTCTATTTTCTTCATATGTCTGTTGCTTTTTCATAAATACACTCTGCCATGCAGGTCTGTACTACACAAGTAAAACCAGATTGAAGAAATGTCTGCACGGCATACCGTCCTTGCAATCCAGGTCCTCCTTCTCTCCAGTGTCTTCATGAAGCTATCCATCCAAGTGTGCCATCTTATTGACTAAGAGTATTGAAGTCCATGATAATCTCTTTTTGTTTGTTTTCCTTTTGCATGGGACATGTTGTTTTCGGCAGAGGCTAAGGCTCTTCTGTCATATCCAGCTTCTGCAATTGGGACTTATGATAATCACGGTGGCCTAAGCAGTCTATACATCAAATATATGTGTATTTTATCCTTCAAACTATTTTTTCAAGCTCAGCTGAGCTTAGAGAAGCATCAGAAAATTTCATTCTCCTGAGATGCTAAGTTTAATAGCATTGCAGGTCAGTCAAGTGCATTCAGATAACTGAGAAGTCAAGTCTTTCAGCCAGACTGAACCGAACACTTTCTGAGTGCGTACACACCCTGGGTCACACAGGAGATCTCAGCATCACATGTGAGGTGCACAAGCTTCTGTAAAGGTACTGTCAGGGTCCTGAGGAAACACGAGTACCACCTGCCCATCTGAGGCGGATGACGTCAAAGCCAACATGTGCAGTTTGTCAGTGTGATGTTTACACTAGTGTCTAGATTATCTGGATTATGAAAACACAAACTTTTCTGTTAAAACAATTATATACTAGTGAAAACTGTCATAATGGAATTAACATAGGAAAATTTCAAATATGAAATTCAGGGACAAATTAGTACCCATGATCTATGTCTTCAATATTGTAGGCAGCAGCCATTGATGTAATTTCAGATTAACATTGTTTTGTTCCTTTGGTTGGTGGAGCCTTAACAGTGGATGCTGCTTTCAAACTCTACCTCTAACAAATCTTCATCGGAGTGAGTTCTTCTTTTTGTTACTGTTCTTTAGTGTTCCTTGTTCTGTTTCCAATAGCTTTAAAATAGAAATGACTGATATTTGAACCTTTTCTTGGAGGAAAGAACTCTAAATATTTTCAGATTATTGTGATTATTTTAAGGAACCTCTGTGGCAATTTAGTTTAAATGGACTTAATGTGCTTATAACATACATGTCATGTTTTTAATAGGGACACTGATTTGTGAGTCTTTAGACCTTTGTTGTCACTTAGGTGAGGCAGTTACTGTTGGAGGTGACATCTTCACCGGCCTACAGTGAGGGCGGTTTTATGATCGCTCCTCCCACTGTGTGCAGGAGGGATGCTTGGAGTAGCTCTGACTTGTGAAATTAGGCAAGACTGTAACCTAAATTTTTTAAAAACAATTTCTCACTCTGTGTCCCTCAGTACTTTGCAGGTGTTCATTTGATGTGAATTCCCTTTACCTATATGAATTAATTTGGAATTAATCACAAGGTGGAAATTAAAAAAAAAACTTTTCCCTATAATCTTAAAAGGAGCAAAGTTTTGAAAAGCATCCATTGAATGAGAAGGCTTGCATGCTGGCTTTGGTTAGTTTAGAAGTACTGTTTAGTCATTGACTAGTATTTACTTTTTTACAACATTTATCAAAACAGATGATCATTTTTCTCACATAGGCAAAAACAGATTGACACTGGTGGGTTAGTTTGATAAATTAAAATTTTTTGCTACCAGATGATATTCTTTAAAAATGTGATTTACATTTCTAAATCAGTTATACTCAGTCAATTCTGAAATCCTTTCATTGGTTTGCTTTTAATTTCTGACATCATGAATATGTTTTAATGTTCTACATAAATTTAAATCTCTTTTCCTTCTTATAACTTTTGCAGTTAATATATTCTAAACTTAAAAATGTAGACTCAGTATTAGAAATGTCACTGGAGGATTTAATTTTTATGTCCTATGTTTAATGTTAACTACTAAAATGTGAGCCTTAAAGCTTTTTCCCCTTAAATTAGTTTTACACACAAAGGTCTCCATTTTCATATATGGGATGAAATAGGTTATTGTGCTTCATTTAAAAAAATGTTTATTCTGAAGTAGTGCAGATTTACAGTCCAGTAATCAAGTGAGCCAGATGCTATATAAGATGGTATATGTGCAACATAAAGAGATGCTGTAAAATCCCAGTATAAAAATTATGATGTTTGAGAGTGTAAATTGTCCCATGTTGATGTGTCACTCATTCTCAAAGCTGCCACAAAGGCTGAATTAGAAGCTTCATGTCTGCAAGAAATTTCCTAAGTTTTTAATGTGTACGATGGACTCAATTTTTCTTGAATATTAAAGTCTGCCAATTGCTATGAAAAAAAGAAAGAAAAATATGAGGACATAATGTAACAACCTAATGAGAAATTAATAGGAAGAATTCAAAAATCCAGGTATTCAAGAAACATTTATTTACCCATATACATAGATTTAAAGTACATTTTTGAGAAATCTACCAATTATATAAATAGAAAGAATACTGAAGAATATATAGATGAGGAGAATCCAGTTTAAAAAAAGGGAAGGGGCTCGGCAGCGTGGCCTAGTGGCTAAGGTCCTCGCCTTGATCCCATATGGTCGCTAGTTCTAATCCTAGCAGCTCCACTTCCTCTCTGTCTCCCCTCCTCTCAGTATATCTGACTTTGTAATAAAAATAAAATGGATCTTTAATAAACAAAAAAAGGGAAGACATAAGCATATGCTTTTACGTAATGTGAGGAAATGTAAGATATTCAGAGTATCCTCAAATATCCTAAAAGGTGGGCAAGATTCAGAGAACGGAGTCTCTACTGTAAAGAGACTAGGGACATGCTGCGTTGGGGAGGTAAGGGGGTGAGAGATCACCCCTACCACCCATTAGTTTGTATGTAAACTTTTTAGTTATACCTAAGATGTAAAATAACACAAAACAACAAAAAAGCATAAACATCTTAATAAATTTGTGTACAATTGGAAAACTTTCCAAGCGAGTGCAATCTAAAGAAATGACCAAAGCAAGATACTTATGCTTTTGAGTCAAGGAACAACACATTTGTGAAAGAAACTTCCCTCAGGTTCCAGGATTTTCCAATTATCACAACAGAAGATCCAATATTTATTAACCAGTCACTCTCTGTTATTACCTTTCCTTCACGCTCTATGATTTAACCCTTTCTGTATATTTCATATTAGGAAATCATATAATATTTGACATTTCTATCTGGCTTCTTCCAATTAACACAATGTTTTTAAAGGCAATCAACATAGTAGCAAATGTCAATATTTCAATTTTTCTTATTTTTGTTTATTTCCATTCTGTTTGAAAGATACACAGATGGACATTTTGCACCCACTGGTTCCTACCCGGAGCATCCAGAGCTGGTCCAGGTCAGAGCCCGGAGATCAGGCTCTTGGCCCCCAGGATGCTTTCCAGGATGGGCGTTAGCAGGAAGCTGGATTCGAAGCACAACAACCTAGATTCAAGCCAGATGCCTCATATTGGAATTCAGGATGTCCCAAGCAACAGGATGTCCAAGCAAAACTTCACTCAGCAAGTTTTCTAATCTGTGGGGGTTCTTAATTTCTCTGGCATTATTTTGTAGGTTTGGGAGTATGTGTCATCCAGCTTCTTCGCAGATTTCAAAGTAAGAATGTTAGTATTTTGTAAGCTATTATAAATCATTTACATTGATTCTTATGACACTCCCAGTGTACAGAAATACAGCTGTTTGTGAACTTACATGATGAAACTGTGCTGAATTTATAACCACTAATAACTGTGTGTGTCTCTATCAATACCGGTAGTTTCACTTCCTCCTTGCTAATATGAATGGGGTCCCCTCCACTTTCTCGCTTAATTGTTCTGGACAGATCCAATGCTACAATGTTAACAAAGCAGTAAAAATGTGTACCTTCTCTTATGCCTGATTGTCAGGAGCCGTGCACTATAGCCACACTGAAGCCATTTTGAATATAGACCTATGGGATAGTGGAAACCCCCACTTGGCTAGATGCTTGGGAAAGAAGTTATGAAACTAATCACACGCTTAGCCTCAATTGTTCCTAGCAACTGTTTCAGAATGTGATTGATGCTGTACTTACCAACATCTTGTTACTGATTACCTATGCTATTGTCGATATGTTGGTTACTATTGTTGATATGGTGGCTGCTCAAGAACAATCGGTCTTGAGACCATGGCTTGCGTCCCAGCTTCTCTTTCCCTGAGCCTTAGTTATTGAAGAATATAAAAACCCTCAGTTGAAATCAATAAACTGACAGCTTGATCAGACCTACTGTCTTGCTGTCCATTCTTTGTGTCTCTTGTCCCTTCATTCTCTCCTAGGTGGCTGCGACCCCGTTGACTGTCCTGCTGGACAGGACACCTGATCTTACAAGGAAGGCTTTCAGGCTGTCGCCACTGACCGTTAAGTTGAACTATGTTTTTTGTTTGTTTTTGTTTTTTTTTGCATATAACTTATTATATCAAGAAAACAACCTATATTTCTAATGTATAAAATCATGAAAGTATGAAAGTGTGTTGGCTGTTCCTGCTAGGACAGGAGGTGAACTGAACAGGGCTGGCTCATGGACCCACTGGTATGCGTGAAATCTGGCACTGGGAGAGGTTCTGATGGAGGAGCCTGGGCAACTCCTCTGGCAGGACACAGTCCCTGCAGGTAAGCGCAGGAAGCACAATAGAAAACAGGCAACGGAAATTATCCCACTGGCATACACATGGCATGGGTTGGGGGCAGACCAGGCTGAACCTGTTCACATCACCGGCTGGCGAATCCGAGCACCAGAACAGAATGTGGGTCAAGCCAGGTTCGGTTGTGACACATACCGGTACACAATAAGGAATGCCAAGGTGAGATGAGCCGTATCCGATGTGGTTGCAGCGCCCAAACAGCACATGTGATAATCAGGAGGAGGAGGCAAAGCCGAAAGGGGAATGTGGGCTCCCCTGCTGGACAACTACTTCCATTGGAAAGCGTGAGTTGGGATGGGTGCAGATCAGACTAGGCAGAGCTGTTACACCTGTGGGCCTCATGTGAGCTAGATAAGGGAAGGGCCACGGTGGGCCGACTGTTCCGACTGGTGCAAGCTAAAATTAGAGTGGGTGAGGGTTGGTTGGGCTTAGCCGCAGCATTTGCTGGCAGAGGCTGGCACTGGGAGCTAATTCTGTCAAGTCAAATGCCAGAACTACCTGGAGAGTGCATAATCTGGGAGTGAGTGTAGCCTAGAAGGGAAATAGTGGGCACCTGCCTTGGGGTTACCATTCATGCTGGAGAGCATGAAAACCAGGATAGGGGCAGAGGTGGCTGTACAGAAGGGCACCTGCCAGTAGGTGTATGGACTGGATAGTAGGTTGGTTGGGTTGAACTAGGCTTCAATGCCCATTGACATGTGCGAGAGCTAAATGGGATATGGGACAGACTTGACAAGCCTGCGGTGCGTACTGGCAAGCATGGGAACCAGGGTAGGGGGCAGAACTGGTGGGGGTTATGGGGAGTCACCCCAACTAGGCTGCAGCTCCAACTGGTTTGCGTGAGGACCAAGTATGAAGTGGGCAGGACCGAGCTGGGCTACAACACCCATTGGTTCACAAGGAAGACAGGGCTGGAAACAGAACGAACCCAGCAATCACAGTGATCAACATGTGCATAAGCTGATTGGTGTGACGGACGGTGTTGGAGTCTGTACTAGCAAACTCGCACAAGAATCAGGTCTGGGATCATCTCAGATGAAGTTTCTTTGGAGATCCCTCCAACTGAACTGCTGATCTTAGAACCCCAACCATGAAGAGACTGTCAGCCAGTGGACTCTGAATAGGTTTCATTGTGATTGGAACTGAAAGATTAGCAGCAATCCAGAACTGATGAACTATCAAAACTGTTTGAGCAGGACCCTCAGAGTGCGCCTCTTGTTGGGGATCTGGGATGGGTGGGAGGTAGGGCTGGGCTTTTCCCTTCGTTGCTCCCCTAATCCCAGATACAGGGAAAAATGATAATATTAGTGTGAAAACAATGGTATTACCCACTTTTACCCTGTAGCCCTTGACCCCTTGTGCCCTAATCAACTAAGTAAGATTATTAAAAAATAATTTTTAAAAAAGTGTGTTGGATTTTTGTTGTGTTTTTCTTGCATTAATTCAGGTTTTTATACAAGGTGTTTTCTCTATTCCATTAGAGTTGTGTATTACACTGATCTGTTTGCATATATTTAGCCACCTGTGAATTCCTGAGAGAAATTGTACTTGCTATTAATGCATGAGGGCCCTTCAAAAAGTTCATAGAATATTCTGAAAAAAATATTTTCTGTGCAGATTATAAAATCATTTGCACCCAAATTAATTGAACCTTTAATTTTGAGTTTCCATGAAGTGTTAAAATGACTTCATATTTAATTCACATACTAATATCTACATTTATGAATGATATTCTTCTGTGCTTTTTTATAAAGATATATTTTTTTTTTATTGGAAAGGCAGATATACAGAGAGGAGGAGAGACAGAGAAGATCTTCCATCAGATGATTCACTCCCCAAGTGACCGCAAAGGCTGGAGCTGAGCCAATCCGAAGCCAGCAACCAGGAGCTCTTCCAGGTCTCCCACACCGGTGCAGGGTCCCAAGGCTTTGGGCCATCCTCAACTACTTTCCCAGGCCACAAGCAGGGGGTTGGATGGAAAGCAGGGTCGCCGGGATTAGGACCGGTGACCATATGGGATCCTGGCGTGGGCAAGGCGAGGAACTTAACCATTACGCTATTGCGCCGGGCCCTGTGCTTTTTAAAAAATATGTCTTTGCCCTTGATATCAAGGCAATGCTGTCCTCAAGAATGAGTTAGATGCCAGCCAAGTGTTGGTAGTGAATACCTGGGCAAACGGAGACTCTAAGATGGACTATGTCAGCCAGTGGAGTCTATTTCATTGTGCTTTGAGTGCCGAGATAGGCAGCACTTCAGAACTGTTGAACTATTACAACCACTTGAGCAGGACCCTCAGAGAATGCCCCACACTGTGGACTCTGGGATGGTTGGGAGGCTGGGTATGGCTTCTCCTCTTATCTCCCTCCTTCCCCTAGATACAAGAACGAAAAACAAGAATGTAGAAATAATGGTCTCACCCACCTTCCTCTAGCTCTTGATCCTTCATATCCTAATCAAGTATGTAAATCTCATAAAAAGTAAAATTTTAAAAATGGAAAAATGGATGCTTGGCCTAGCAGTTAAGTCACCCACAGCCCCATATGGGAACACCTGATTTCAAATCCTAGCACTGCTCCCAATTCCAGCTTGCTCTTAATGCTTACCCTGGGAGGCATCAGGCAATGCTTCAAGTAGTTGGATCCTCACTACCCTCATGGGAAACCTGGTTTGAATCCCGACTACTGGCTTTGGCCTCAGCAGGGGAGTTGGAATGCTTTCTCTTGCTCGCTCTCTCTCTCTTCCTCTCTCTCTTGATCACTCACTTTCTCCAGCTCTGCCCCACATTCCTACATCAAACAAATAAACAGAACACGCAGAAAGGAAAGAAATTGAAAAAAAAAAGAATGAGTTAATAAATGTTTCCTCTTCCATTTTTGTGGAGGAGTCTACCAAAGATTGATGGTAATGCTTATTTAAATTACTGGTACTCTGGGCAGCGCTCTGGGCCGAGTGTACTAAGCCAGGTCCACCTCTCAGAGGACGAGGAGGACAGTGAGGAGTTCCACTCCAATGCTGGGGACAGTGACTTGGACTCTGATGAATGAGGCTTCCTTTGGGCCTCCTTGGTCAGCCTTGCCTGTTCTCCAGCCTAGGTGGTTCACCATTCCCCAATTTAATTTGTTTCTATTTGTATGCTGTCTGATCCTGAAATCACTAGAATAACTAACACCTTTAGCCTTTAAAAAATAGTGAGTAACTAGGAATAAATCATCTCTCCTGGTCTGGGACAATGTTACCCTATGATCAAAACAAAGCAACTCCCTTCCCCCTACCACTACCAGATAGAAAACAAGCTCGTTCTTCGTTGTCTTCCTTTAACTTCATTTGTTGCTCTTGATCTAATTTTCCTCTGGGAAGGAGAAATTACAAAAGGACTAATTATGTCCTCTTGATGTGTTAGGAATTTCCTAGCATAATATCATCTCAGTTTTCTAATTTGCAGGCTGAATAAGTGAGAGTTCCCCTGCTGGGACAGAGAATTGGAATCTGGTAGGCTCTGTGCTACATTTAACAGACCTGCTGGACAAACTACCCGTTATTTTGTGATTTATTTGATTATGCAATGCCTTGTTCCTAAATGAATTTGAGGCAAATGACTAAAGATTTTTGAAACCAACTATATGTCAGAAGCAATATGTGGTCTTATAATAAATGTGTTCTGTCCCTCTCCCATCCACCCAGGGGAAATAATAGGAATATGGTAAGTTCCTTAGGACAAAATGGTAAGTTTCTTTTCATGCTTGGGATATGGTTCTGTGCATAGTAGGTGCTCAGCAAATGTTCCTAAAGCATTGGTTCCTCAACAGTTAAATTACTGAGTACCTGCTCCAAGATAAACACTCTATCAGATCCTTTGGATGGAAAGGTAACTCAAAACATGTAAATCAATTACTGCAGTACTGTGAGATAAGTACAATTAAGAAGCTATCTATAAAGTATAGGGGTAAATAGAGAAGTGATTATGTCTTGAAAAAAGTTGGGAAGTCTTGTCTTCTAGAGATCATTTTTAAGCTGATTTGTTGGAAGAATTAGGGACTTGCCAGATGGAAAAGTCCAGGCAGAATGTAACACAAAGTGAAAAGGCCAAAATCTAGGAATTACAGAGTGTGTTCCTAGTTTGTTTGTTTGTTTGATTGTACTGCCTTTGTTTCAGGAAGAATTTAAGGTAATTTATGTTCCAGTCTTTTCATACTGGAGTGGTTAGAGATGAAACTCAAAGATGGCAGGAAGTATATTATCAAGAGTTTTGTAATTGATGCTTGAATATGAATTTTATATAATGGAAAACGAACCCAAGAGGACTGATAATCAGATTTGTTGTGAATTTTCTGTATATTGAATGAATGAAGATAGAAATTGAAGATTAATATGTACATTTACATGATTTCATTTTTGTAAAAGGCAAAAGTGCATTTATATGTGTTTATATGTATTTGTATATACAAAGGAAAATGTTTCAAAGGATATAATTTAACTTGTTCACAGTGTGATAACCTCTGCGGAATGGGATTAGAGGGAAGGGGATTTATGTGGCTGTCTGTATACTGGGTGGGATATTGTGCTTTTATTTCTGTATTTGAATTTTTAATAAATATGTATTAAAAAAATTACTGGTACTCACCAGGGAAGCCATTTAGTCCTAGTTTTTTCTTTGTTGGGGGCTTTTAATTATTGTTTATTTATTGTGAGTATTTGAGTTTTCATTTTCTTCAATTTTTGTTAGAATTCTTAAAACTGGTTATTTTGAAATCATGCATAGGTTCTTTTAACTTAGTCCTAGACGCGCATATCATCTTTTAAGTAATAATCTGTCAAGATATGTGGATAATATTATTGCCTACAGAGATACTCCAACATAATCCAAAAACAAATACAAGCTAATAAGAGAAATAAGCAACATTACCAGGTATAAGATATATATCTTATATGTTATATATATATATATATATATATAATCAAAAGGATTGCTGTGTACCACTAAGAACCAAGTTTAAAGGAAACACACATACTGTGAAATGAATAATTTATAACAGATAAGAGGAAGGAAGAATAAGCTACATAATATCTTCAGATATGCCCTTTTGTTTGTTTGTTTATTTATTTATTTATTTATTTATTTATTGCAAAGGCAGATATGCAGAAAGAAAATAATACAGAGAGAAAAAACTGCACTCTGTAGAGATCTTCCATTCATTGGTTCACGCCCCAAATGGCCACAATAGCTTGAGATGAGCCAATCTGCAGCCATGAGCTTCCTCCAGGTCGCCCACATGAGAACTGGGGCCCATGGACTGGAGCCATGCTCTGCTGCTTTCTGAGGCACATTAACAAGGAACTGGATTAGAATAACAGCAGCCAGGACTAGAGCCGCCATCCATATGGGATGTTGGTGCTACATGTTGCTAAGCAATTGTGTGCCAGTACCCTTTTAAGTGTTTTTGTTGAATTCCATAAAAGAGGCATCAGCATCTTGGACTTTCTTTGAAGGGAGGTTGCTTTAATTTTTTCCCAATGCTTAAAAGTCTGTTTACTGATGTCTTCTTGGTTTGTATCAGTAGGTTATATGTATTGAGAAATTATAAAACCTCTTTAAGGTTTTCCAGTTTGTCAAACATACTTATTCATGGTAGTTTCTCATACAACCCCTTGTATTTTTCCCATATTTTATTATTATTATTCCATGATACAGTACCATAGGCTCTGGGATTTCCTCTATCCCATCCCCAAATCTCCACACCCTCCCACACTGTTTTCCCCTATTATATCCCCTACTCCCCTGTTTTATCCCCTATTCTCCTGTATATCCCCTATCTCTCTAATAGCTACACTATTATACACAAGTGTAGTTCTTCATAAACAGTCATTGTGGGCATCATTGTGGGTATGGACCATGGCAGAGAGTCTGGCATCCTATTGTCAAGATATATTTAAGTTTCATTGGGAGTCCATTTTTGATCTGGAAGTAGAGATGCATACTGCATTGTATCCTCACATCTGGATATGATAGTCTCCATTACACAGTTACTATGCACACATCTCCTTAAATGAAAAGCCACAAAACAAAATCAGCATCAGGAAGAAAAATAGAAAATTACAGTGCCATGAAGTTAAATAACTTGGTACTGAATGACTAAATAGTATTGATGATGAAATTAAAAGAAAATCAAGAACCTTCTTGAAGAAAATGATGCCACTGTATGACGTATGAGTCAGTGAAGGATATGAGAAAAAAAATCTGTTTTGAAAAAATGAAACTAGAAACAAAAACATTAAACTCCATCCATGAGATATAGTTTCTGCTGATATTTGTTGGTGAAATGTGTACCCTTAGGCAACAGATACATGTTTTTGAATCCAGAATGTGACATTTGATTGATGGGTTTAAGCCATTTACATTCTAGATTAATATGAATAGGTGTTCATTTGGTCCTTTCATTTTAGCAATGGTTTGTTCATTGTTTGATTTGGTCTTTTGTTGTTATTTTACTTGCATGTTCTTCACATTTGCCTTTGATTTTGGTGGATACTATTACTTTTTTTTCTCAGTCAAGAGCATATCTTTAAACATCACATGATGGGCAGGTCTGAAAGAGGCATATTCTTTGAGCTTTTCTTTACTGTGGAAGATATTTGTCTCATTTTCAAAAAGAAAGGAAAGCTTTTTTGGGTAAGCTGTTCTGAGCCAACAATAATTTTGCATTTAGAATCTGGAATATGTCACTCCATTATCTTCTGGCCTATAGAGTTTGCTCTAAGAGGTCAGCTGTGACTCTAATTGGGGGTTCCTTTGTACGTCAAATGATTATTTTCACCTGCATGTTGAAGGATCTTTTCCTTATGCTCGATTGAAATGAGCTTGATTATCACGTGTTGTGGTGAAGTTTGCTTTGGGTCACTCCAGTTCTGTGCTTTCTCTATTTTAGGGGAACTGTTTTAAATTATTTCGCTAAGTACATTTTGAAACCCAGTGATTCAGTGTTGCTATTTCCTGTGTGACATATTACTTAAATTCCTTTAACTCCTGTATGTGCTTTTCCTTTTTGAATAAGACACTTTATAGTGAGTTTTCTGAATTCTGTATCCCTCATTTCCTCAATGTATTCTTCAGTTAAGTCTGGGGCTGGTAAAGGCTATTACCCGTTGCAGGTGCAGTCTTCAGTAACATTCATTGTACCTCTGTCTCCTCTTTTGATCTTGGTCATTGCATTTCTGATTAGCAGATTCTTCTCCTTGGAGCAGGTTTCTATGCTGTGTCATCAACAGATCTACAGTTCAATTTTACTGATTGCATTTGGCACCCAGCTCTTTGCTTGGAAATCAGTTGTTCTAATTCTTCCAGCGAGTTTCAAGTCTGGACTCAAGTATTTGGCTTCCACCACAGTCTCCATAGCCAAAGCTCCTGGTTCTCCGCGCTTCACCTCCTGTGATCCCATGCTGTGGTTGCATTATTGTCTATATAACCATTCTTCCTCTTCCAGATGCAGCAGTTCCCAGGATTAGGTAAACACCCAATATCCTAAATAGTTAGGTTGTTGATGGTGCTCATCTTCCCAGAACCTGTTAGCCATTAGGTCTGAGAGATACCTGGACCCATTTTGACCTCTAGGATACCAAATGTGGTATTATTTTCCCTGTGGGACCAGTGTAATGCACTGAGCTGGAAGTGAATTCACTCCTAGCTCAGCACATACACAGCTCACTGTTGCCCCTCCAATCTCACAACCTTTGCAACATTGGTGACTGGTGTGCCAGTGGTGGAGTTCTGGATCTGTTAGCCATTAGATCTGGGGGTCTAACCTGTAGGAAGCCGCATCAGTGCAATGCACTAAGTCAGAAATGAGTTCACTCCCAAGTCAGTGGCTGTGCAGTCCTGTCCCCTCCCTCCACAAAATGGTGCCTTTGCCTCCCTACACAAAACGGTGCCCCATGCAGCTCTTGTGGGGGTCTGGGCAGTGAGATCCACTCTGTTCTGGTGTACTTTCTCTGCTCCTGGTCAAATCAAATACATCAGCAGGACAGGCAGTTCTTTGCCTGGGTTCATCTCCTCAGCTCTCAGTGAACTCTTCTTCCCACCTGGCTGCTGGTGGAGCTCTGGCCACTTGTGGAGTTCTGATTACCACTCACTGACTGTCACTGGGGTATCTGGTCACTGCAACACCACACCCACCACACAGTTGTCTCCACTGCATTCCCATGTCCATCAGTCTCCAGATGCCCCTCTGCAACCAGCCTATCCTCTCCTATTTCTTAGAATCTGCCCTGTCTGCTTCACCTTGTCTAATGATTTTCCATCTATTCAAATGTGTCCTTACCCTATTCCTCCATCTTGATTCTCCAAATAAATCTTTTTTTAAAAAGTTTAGACTTTCCTGAGTCCTAATCATAACTGTCCTAATAATCCATTCCTAGAAATATTGTATTTCTTTAGTCTATTGTTTCTAATCTTCCACCATCTACCCATTACCCAAAAGTTACTTCCATAATTTTATGTGTTTGTTACAACAACATCCCACTAAAATCTGGCACTGATTTTTGTCTTAGTATAATTTGTGATACTATAACAAAATAACTGTGTTGAAAAATTTATGCTAGCCAAAGTTGTTGGCTCATAATTCAGGATGGTAGGAAACCCAAAATCGAAGTGTAAGCCTTTGAACTGGTTAGAATCTTCTTCCTTCATTGCCACTTGGAGAAGGGAAGAGACAAAATAGCACACATCCTTCACTGCACAATAATTTCTTAATATTGTTACATGTACAAGGAAATGTAACATGAATTTTAAATATATTTTTTTACTTGCTTAAAAGATAGTTACACAGAGAGAAGGTGAGACAGAGTTCTATCATTCACTCCTCAAATTGCTGCAATATTTATGTCTAGGCTAGGCTGAAGCCAAGAGATTCATCTGGATCTCCTAAGAGGATGCAGGGGCCCAAACACTTCTGCTGCTTTCCGAGATAAAGTTTCAATGAGCTGAATCAAACATGACGTAACCAGGACATGGTAAAAGTTCATCTTCAATGTAGATGTCACAGGTATTGGACAGCTTTGAATGTCAGCACTGAACAACATGAATTTTGGAGGAGATGAAACTTTAAATCCTAGCAAATGGGTTGACTAGTATAGCAATCCAAGAAAGCAGTGATAAAGACAATGACAAAAGGATAGCTGGTAGAGGACAAGGATAAATTAAACAGGGTAAATTGAAAAGAAATAGTGGATGTGGGCCAAAAATTTAGTGTTTGAGCAATTCAAGGAGGTACTTACTTTTTCTATATTTACTCCATTGGTCATGAGGTTGATACACTTCCTATTTCAAGAAGCAGACAGGCTAACTGAATTTATGTTTTTCATGCAGCCATGGCCACAGGAGGACTCACCCATGATGAACATCTCCTGAGAGATGAAAGGGAGCAAGATCTCCAAGAGAGGCTGAGAGCAGTGGGGCTGGCTGCTGAGTACTGGTTACCAAAGCTGCAGGAACACCTGGGTGTGACCTGTACCCAGGCCTTACAACACCTCGAGGAAGAGGACCTCCAGAAGCTGAAATCCCAGGCACAGCATCCATGGGAAACAAGGGCCCTGGAGGAGCTGCTGCACCTGTCACAGTCAGGTCTTTCAGGGTCAAAGCAGACTCCTGTGGAACTAATGAACCAAAAACAGATGCAGGCAGAAGAGGCCCTACAGGAGCTACAAAGCTTGCTGTCAGAAGGGAAGCAGCGACAGGAAGAGTCGGTGCAGAGAAAGGAAGAGGAGCTGAGGCAAGCAATGGAGATACCCGAGGAGTACTGGCCACCACCTGAAAAGCCCCTTCAGGAGGTCTTGGACAACATGCAGAGACAGCTCAAGCTCACAGAGGGGACCCTGATGACAAGACAAAACCTTCCAGACAGAGATCTGGTGAGATGGGCATCTGGAGGACTGGCCCTGAAGGGCATTTACAAAACCAGCCAACAAAGTGACCTGTTAGAGTGGAGAGAGGAGCTACTCACTGTGCCCCAGGTGGTCTCACTCCATGGCCCTGAGCAGGGCACATGGATGGAAACAGTTGAATTCACCTCTCATGAAGCAGAGTCCATGTTCACCCAGAGTATAGAGAAGCTGGGCTTCAGCTCAGTTGCATCAGCTAAGGGTGGAGGCTGGGGGTTTAGTCTAGAAGCTGGTATGGATCAGAACAAACACTCAGAATCCAAGGAAACCAAACAATCACATTCTGAGCACTCTTATTACTGCTCAACCAAGTTCAGCTATGTGCCCCTGGCCTCCTGCCACTTCTCCATGGATCAGCTCCAGTTATCCACGGCTGCTCTGCAGGAATTTAAGTGCATTGAAGAACTACTGGATCATACCTCAGGCCCAGACAAACTCCACATGCTAAGGCACAGGACAGAAAACTTCTTCCACAGGTTTGGCTCTCATGCTAACCAAGGCCCTCTGCACCTGGGAAGAATCTTCTGGTGGAAGGCCATTTCAGAGGGTTTCCAGAGTGAGCAACTGGCAGAAGTGAAGCAGCAGTCAGCAGAGGCCCTGGATGCTTACATCAGGGGCAGCTACAGTGGCTTTGGAGTGAATGTTGCTGCAGGTGGGAAAGTGGCCAATTCTCATGCAAAAGCAGACTCTGAGAAAAAAGCTTTACAAAATCTCCAAGCCAAAGTGCAACTGTCTATGGCCCAGACAGGTGGCCCACCAGAAGCAGATGGATTTGTGCAATGGAAAGCTGGCCTTGTTGCCAGCAATCAAACCTGGCATGTCATTGACTGGAAGCTTAAACTAGTACCCATATGGGACATCATCAATTTTCGACATGGAAGTGATTTTAAGAATGCACTCCAAGTGGCTAACTACCTTAAAGACACATACACTGCTGTGGTGAGTTTCAATTTCTGGATGCAGGGTGGGGAGAAATTGTGGAGTGCTCAGATGGAGGTTAGAGGTTTTCTCCAAGATGTGAAGTCTTGGGAAATATCAGAACCTGAAGATAATCTTCAAAAATTAGTAAACTTTATGCAAACATTAACTGAAACAATGCAAGGTTATGACATGTGGATTAACATGTGTCTTACAAATGGTGATCTGCAGAGTTTTCTAGTAAAAACTGTCAACTTTTGCAAAACGTTTTTGATTTGTAACACCAATTTCATTAAATCTCAGTTATGGAGACTTCTAGATCCTCACATCTACAAAGTGACAAACTTTCCTGACGCTCACTCCATCATGCAGTGGATCTTCCAGGCAGAGAAAGATCCTGAGCCAGAGAAACTTAAAGTCACTGAATTTTCTGAATTAGTTAACATCTTAAGAAAATCCTACAATGAACTCATGGACCTGCAGATGAAATCTGAGTCCCCACAGTCAATAGAAGAAGCTCAAAGAAAGGCCAATTATGAAATCAACTCGGCTCTCAACTCCTTCTTCAGCTACCTCCAAGATGCAGGCCAGACAGACACATGCCTTTTGCTACTTTCCATTGCAGTTGGTGCAGGATATCAGGTGGCAAACAACACTTTCCAATGTCTAGGGTGGGACGAGTTAAGCTTCCTACTGAAAGAAGCACAGACTGCCCACAATAAATATCAAGAACTCAAAAGTATTTCCGTGTACAGGGCCCAGGCATTTCTGATGCTAACGGGTCTGACAGCCACAGTTGGAGTCACAGCTGTTGCTCCAGAAGACAAAAGACAACGCCTGGAATTAATGAAACAACACATGGGACAATCATGGTCTAAAGAGGTGGCCCATGTCCTTGGAAAACCTAGAGCAGATGATGATTGGGAAACTATAGAGAAAGACCTGAGCTTGCTCATCAGTGGGGATTATAAAGCCACTATGTCTTCTTTGCACATGGACAAAGTGACAAAGCAGTTGGAAAGTGTCTTCCATAGAGAGAAGCAATTTCATGAAACACATGAAAATGAAGATAGGAAACAGGAGGTCATAGGCAATGGTCCCTTCCTAGACCTACTGAAACGCTAGGGTTAGAAATGTACTACCCAAAAAAGATGAGCAGAGCTAACTTCCATCTGATCTACAAGACTTCTGTGTACAACACCCAGCCCACTTCTGAACAGGAGCTTCCCTTTTATTTCCTGCAGAAGTTGCTAATGCTAGATTATGGTCTGAGACATTTGATCTTCAAAGATGATAGAGACACAGAACACCACGTAGTTTCCAATCAGGTTAATGAGGATTTTGACCCATATGAGGACATATTTGAAGATGACCCTAGTTCATTAAAGCCTTCATCCATAAGGCCATCCCAGCCCAGCGAGCACCACATTCACCCAATGGACATTCAGATGGCAATTTTTCACTGTGCAGATGATTTTGCCAGGCAGTACATTTTGGGCAAACTTGCCATTTGCCAATTTGCCCTCCCTCTTGTAGTGCCTAATCCTTGTAATTCTCAGATTGAGTTCTCCCTCTGGTCTCTCAGGCAAATCAAAAAAAGTTGGCAGCAAGTTAGTAAATCACCTGGTGAGAAGATCAGTTACAGGAATCAGCAGATGTGTTGTGTCTTTACCTCCATTGTGTCCTTCATTAGAGTTGGGGATGGCCTCTCTGCTTCCAAATCTCAGATCATGAACTATATTCTAAGTAAACACAAACACGATGTATTTTTTCATCGCCACTGCAGAGGAAGCACAAAAGACTCTCTGTTGATGGAGGGTGTGGTGGAAGTCAGCTGGTACTGTCCTGGGGGTGATGATGGGGACAGATTTGACAACTGTGTGACCTTCACCAATCTACATGGAGATGTAAAGAAACATAAGCGGCAGCTCACCTTCCTGCAGGAAATCTCTTCTATCATTGTGGTCCTCATGTCAGTTTCTGATAACAACGAAGAAAACCGGAAAATTGTTCGTGACATATCTCAGTCACAAAAACCTTCGATCTTCTTGCTTGATGACAGAGAAAAACCCATAGCCAATCATTCTGGTCAGAGAGTGAGAATTGGCATCAGGAATAGAAATGAGGCAGAATTAACAGAGGAGATTACAGCTGCAATCAGGCATTTGTTAGAGTCCTCTGACACTTCCCTCAGCCTGGAAGACTGTGCCCTGATTGCTCGCCAGAAAGAATTTCTTGTTGATGAAGACCAGAGAGACTGCAAGGAAGCCAAAGAAAAGGCACAGGTTATAATGGCCCTCCTGTCAGGAATGGAACTATCTCAGATTAAGGAAAAGTTTTTACCCCTTCAGGGATATCTGTGGCAACACTGGTGTAAGAAGGACAAAGAACTCTACCATCTGAGAGAAAAGGGGAATCGGAGCATTGAGCAACACAAGAGTGACATTGAAAGGGAGAAAATACAAATACGGCAAGAACAAGTGCAGAGAGCATTTCCTCTCAATGCTTTAATGCAATCTGCCCTTGAAATTCTGCAACAACATCCAGGAACTCATATGAAACTCTTCTGCTTGCAATGGCTGAGTGTGTTCTTAGAAAACCTATCTGCAGAACTCTTAGATAACCTATGTGAGGAACAAAGATCATTGTGGTTTCAGCCACAAACAGAAAAGGACAACATACCAACAACCAAATTCCCAATTCACTTGCAAAATGATGTAGAAGCTATTTCCAAAGAAATTAACAATTGTCCTTTGGGAATTGACCAACTACTCAGAGAGGTTGGCCAGATCTATGAAGCTCTGGAAGAATCATCCTCCAAAAAAGAGATTCTCTTCCTTTCCCTTCCTGAAATTGCTTCAGATCTAATGATATCTGGTGTTCCCATTGAGCTGATGGACGGGGATGTCTCATATGTGCCTATAAAGTAGGTAGCAGCTATTTTTGACATGCTCACTGAGAAACTGGGAAACAAAAAGCTGTTTGTTCTCTCTGTCCTTGGCCTGCAGAGCTCAGGCAAGTCCACTCTGCTGAATACACTCTTTGGGCTACAGTTCACGGTCAGTGCAGGCAGGTGTACCCGGGGGGCCTACATGCAGCTCCTGAAGGTGGAGGAGACATTCACAGGGGAACTTGGCTTTGATTTTGTGCTTGTTGTGGATACTGAAGGTCTCCGAGCCCCTGAACTCAATAATAAATCCCAGAATAGAGACAATGAATTAGCAACTTTTGTCATTGGACTTGGGAACTTGACTCTCATCAATATTTTTGGGGAGAATCCATCAGAGATGCAGGATATCCTACAGATAGTTGTCCAGGCCTTTCTGAGGATGAAACAGGTGAAAATCTCACCAAGTTGCATCTTTGTCCATCAGAATGTGGGCGAAGTTACTGCTGAAGACCAACTGATGGAAGCACGTAGGAGATTAGAGCAGAGATTAGATGAAATGGCAAAATTAGCAGCAGAACATGAACAGTGCTCAGACATCACTCGCTTCAGTGATGTCATTAAATTTGATGTCAACACTCAAGTCTACTATTTTGCTCACCTCTGGGATGGCAATCCTCCAATGGCCCCTCCCAATCCTCGCTACAGCCTCAATGTCCAGGAACTGAAAAGCAGAATTCTCCTAACTGCCAAACAGGAATCCAAGGGGGACATCATGAAGATATCAGATATAAAATATCGTGTTCAAGATTTGTGGAAAACTCTGGTGAGTGAGAACTTTATTTTCAGTTTCAGGAACACACGAGAGGTCATGGCCATGAGCAAACTGGAAACCATGTACAACCAGTGGACCTGGCAACTGAGGAGTCATGTACTGGAACTGCAGAACCAGCTGACCAACCAGATTAAGAATGGGAAAATCCAGAGACTCAGCATAAGCACAGTTGAGCCTCCAGTTACAAAAACATATGAAGCTGTCAAGCAAGAATTTGAAAAATTTTTAAATGAAGATAAAGATAGTGAAATTTTAATTCAATGGAAGGCAAATTTTGGGCATAAACTCCTCATGCTTAAACAGACACTTATTTCAGAATGCAAAAGAAAAATCAATGAACTTCTTAGATTCAAAAAAACTCAAGAAAGGTTAGATAAGAAAAAAACAGACTATGAAAGAGAATTATTGGAAAAGAGCAGGAAGTTGGCATTATCTATAAAGGACAAAGCGTTAAGTAAGGAAGAGGTACAGAAAAAATTTTACCAACTTTGGACAAAATGGGTCAGTGATGTGTCCTCAACTCTCCCTCAAGTTGAAGAGCCTGACATTGAGCTAGATTCTGAAAACATCTTTTTGAGTTATTTCAAAAGTGAGACAAATATAGCAGAAACACTGAATAAAAATTCTGGAGAGATATTTCAAATCAATTACACCACACATGTTAAAATGAATAAGAAAGATTACCTTTTCAAAAATCATTTAGAGCCCTGTGATGAAAAATCCATTACTATGACTACTAAGCAGATCTTCACAAGGTACAAGGAAACTATTAATGACATTCAAATGCAACAATGTGATTACAGTTCCAGTGATTTCCATAAAATCCTAAGAATGGTAGATGAGGAAATAAAATCTGCACCTAGAAAAGAAAGGTATTCCTTTACAAAAAAATATCAAGTTGACATATCTTGGCATTTATTTAGAAGAGCCTCAACGTGTTTTAAGGAAATGCACAGTGAATTCAAGAGAGCAAATGACCCAGTTAACTATTTGGAGTCTAAGAAAGATGATTTCTTCATGAGTTTTAAAATCTCCTGCCAAGGAGCAACTTCTATCAAAACATTTGTTGATTTTCTATGGAAGAAACTCTCTCCAGCTGTGTCTACTACCATAAAGCAAAAAACAGTCCTTAAAATTGCTGGGGACATGAGAAGTTCTTGCCCTGAATTCAATGAAAACAGAGCTAACTTGGAGAAACACATTCTTATCTTTCTGGCAGAGGAAGAGAACTTTGAAAAGTACTATCAATATATCGATGATCCAAAAACATTTTTCATGAGTTATATTGAAACATGTATTAGAAAGTACTGTTCAGGATCAGGAGCTGAAACAATACAGGCTTTATTAAAACTAAGTTTAGATGACATTAAGAATGCCCTGCTCTCTGCTATTCATAAATCCACAGCAGAAGCTAAAGACAAAAGCAGCACAACATCTGAGTGGCTGGATTTGTTCTGTGACCATCTGGGGAGCAACCTCATCTTTCCACGAAGTGACTTGATAAGCATTGAACACCAGGAGATTAAAGACATGGAGTTTCTCAAGGAAGCCATGAGTACAGCTTTGGGTCCTGAAATGAAGGCAGTTGAACAAAATTGCTTGAGTAAGCTTGTAGATGAAATGGTTCCTGAAATTGAGAAAATACTCTCTGAACACCTGTGTGGCTGCTGGGAACAGTGTCCCTTCTGTAGAGCCATTTGCACAAACACAATTCATGAACATGATGGAGACCACAGTGTTCCCTTCCACCGTCCTCAGGCAGTCAATGGATGGTATTGGAAAACAACAGACAACTTGACCATTGATTGCTGTACGAGTTTGGTGGCAAGTGATTCCTCATTTCACCATAGTGATGGCCGAATAATCCCATACAAGAACTATAAAGAGGCAGGAGGGAATCACGCCACATGGAAAATCACTCCAGATTCATCCATGCAACCCTATTGGAAGTGGTTTATCTCTCACTTTAGATTGCATTTAGAAGAGAAATACAAGAGGAAATTTGCAGGTAAAAGTCAAATCCCTGATGCATGGGCCAGAATCACAAAGCAGCAAGTGCTTGATGACTTGAAAAAACAGTAATACTTTTGTAGTCACAAGAGCCCCAGCATCTGTCTACCTGAAGAAACCTAAAATTCCTCCTCACAGTAAGAACTACATTCCTGCCATTTTCAAAATGAAAGCTGCAAATGTAAGTCAATTCATCTGTTCAAGAGTTACAGATTTCCTTTGAAATGGTTTTATTTCTCTGTGCTTCAGTTCCCTCTGATTTAAAGCAAACTGTAAAATGCACAAACACAGAATAAAATCAATATCATCCACTTCAGCATCTACTTCATGGAGCTAGCACAGTTATATAATAGGCTATGCTTTCAGGGTCTGCATCCCATACAAATGCCAGTTCATGTCTTGGTTGTTTCATTTCCATTCCAGTTCACTGCTCTGACCTGGGAGAGCAGCAGAGGATGGCTCGAGTCTTTGGCCCATGCCTCTGTGTTGTAGACCCAGAAAAAGCTCCTGACTCCTAGTTTCAGATCAGCTCAACTCTTGCCATTGCTGCCTTTGGGGAGTGAAATAGTGGACAGAAGATCTCTCTTTCTGCTTATCTATCCTCTCTGTAACTGTGTCTTTCAAATAAAAATAAATAAATCTTGAAGAAAGCCTACTTCATTGCTTTAAGTCATCATAGATGAAAATTTTTTATTTTAATGCTGGAAGCCATGCAGTTGGGACAGATGTAATGAGGATGTGATTAGCACCACTCCTCGGTTAGCAAGGCTACAAGGAGTTCCTGCCTGTGTGGCAAGACCAACAGAATGTCTCTGGTCACCTCATTGCTGCCTGACCCCATTGTATGGACACTCAATCACCTCTCTGATATTTCATAGAATTCTCCTGAGGGTGGTGTTGCTTTTTTGCAAATGTGAAATGATTCCTGTAACTGGTACAGTACCTCAAACTGATCAATCATGTTATGGTAAAAGCGTCATTAGCAACTTAAGGCAATGACACACAGCTAAAAGCATACAATAGTACAACTGAGCCCACAATGCGCCCAAACATCCTGTTATGTGCCCACCTTTGTGCTGGAGCTTGCCCTAATATAAGCAGTGTTTTCCTTAAGAAATGTCTTGATAATATCTTGGAACAGATGGCAATCATGGAGGCACAAAGAATTCATTTATCATGCAACCTCGAACTGTTACAACACATGAAATAACACATATTGGTTTCTCACCATGGAAAGCAGAAAGTGTATGGGCATCATCTAAAGGGAGACAAATGTGAACCCCCAAAGAAAAATGGTTTAAAACTCTACCTTATGTTGGCACTTACATTTAGGGAAAGAAAACAGTTTCAAAAGACAAAAAGAAGTTTCTTGTAAAAGCCCTCTGTTCATAGAAAGGCTTAGTTGCCGTGATCCTTATCACTGTGATTTAACAAAAGAACAAAAAACAATTGAACCAGTGCTAGGTGAAGGTGATGGTAATTGGAATATGATTGATTACAAGATTTAATACACAATCTATGATATAAGCCTTTATAAATACCTTTTATGAGCTTTCTTTTTAGTTCTGTATTTTTGATATTCTAAGTAATATTAGTACAGGTTTAGTGCAAATTGATTTTGAATATAAGTAAACCATTGTCACTATGTAACCACATGTGCTGCCAACCTTGGAATTCCTGGATTCAGCCAAGCAACTGAAGGTTTGAATGAGTAATAGCTTGCTGAAAATATTTTCTCTGAATTAAAATATTAATAATAATGTTTTTTGGATTCTTTTTGTAATCATTCTTTCATAATGAAGTAAAAATGAAACAACTGGATGTTGTGCAAAAGCTTGTGATGATTTGTGCATAAATAAAGAAGGCAAGTTTTATGTGTTATCCATTATGAGCAGCACACTATAGTGGTTCATATCTCCTCTTCTTGCTTTCTCGCTGATCCACACATCCTTTGCAAGCTCTCAAACAGGCGAGCTGGAGCTGGCCTCTGCCATTTAGGTTATTTTTTTTTATTTTGATGATCTTTACAAGATGATTAGGGCTATAAGGGAAAACAATACAGGAAAGTGGGTAATACCATTGTTTCCACATTCTCTTTCTTCCTTCCTGTATCTGGGGAATGGGAGAGACAAAGGGAGAAGCCACACCAACCCTCCCAATCATCGCAGACTCTCCGATGTGGGGCATGCTCCAAGGGCACTGATCAAATGGTTTCAATAGTTCAACTGTTCTGAATTGCTGCCAATCTCGACATTCAAAGCACACTGAAATCTCCTCAGAATTCACTGGCTGACATCACCTACCTTAGCGTCTCCACTTTCCAGATTTTCACTGCCAACACTTGGCTGTGGTGGCTGATCAATTTGTTCTGTACTCTGTTGTACCAGGTGTTCCCTGCAGGCTCCAGTGTACTACCATATCCTCCATGTGCACCTGGATATGCTGTCCACTGCTCTGTCTGAGCCTCTGAGGATGCTCAGCTTTGACACATGTACTTCATGATCAGACCATGGAACGTGTAATTCTCTTCATGTGTGGGGTTCTGAGTTTGGCAGTTCGATTGGGATAATCCCCAAAGAAACTTCGTCTGAGGTATTCTCAGAGGAGATCCATGGGTGTGCTTGCCAGAACAGGGTCTAGCACAGTCCATCACCCCATCAGCCTATGCATATGCTGGTGGTTGCAATTGCTGGGTCAGTTCTACCTCCAGCCCCATCTTCTGCACAAACCAATGGGTGTTTGGAGCCCATAGCAATCCTGTCCACCACACATGGCCATCTAAACCAGTGGGAGCTGCAGTCGAGTTGGGGCAACTCACAGTAACCCTCACCAGGCCTGCCTCCCTGCCCTGGTTCCCATGCTTGCCAGTATGTACAGCAGACTGGTCCATCTTTCCCACATCCCATTCAACTCTCATTCATGTCAATGGGCATTGAAGCCTAGTTCAACCCAACTAGCCCCACTATCCAGCCCACACACCTGCTGAAGGGTGCCCCTCTCTGTCTAACCATGCCTGCCTCAATCCTGGTTCTCATGCTCACCAGTCAGAGTAGAAACCCAGGAAGGAGGTGCTCACTGTTTCCCTACTGGGACCACTCCCACTCCCAGAGCATGGATTCCCCAGATGGTTCTGCAGTTTAACTTGACAGAATTAGTTCCCTGGGCTAGCATCTGCCAGCTGATGCTGCAACAAAGTACAACCCATCCTTACCCATTTTGACCCATGCTTGCACTAGTACAAACAGTTTTAGCCCTGCTGGGTCTGGTCTGCCCGCATCCCAACTCACGCTCTCCAGTGGAAGTGGTGATCCAGCAGGGGAGAATCCAGCAGGGAAGACCTCCACCTACCCCTACCAGCTTTACCCCCTTCCCCCGGGTCTCATGTGTGCTTGTTGGGTGCCGCAGCCTGTTCTGGCATGGCGTGATTCACCTCAGCATTGCTAGTGGGTGCTGTAGCATGACCTGGCCCACCCTCAATTATAGCTCATGTTGGTGGTGGCTACAGTCTAACCCAGACCAATATGCACCCACTCCAAGCCCTCATGTGTACTGGTGTATATTGCAACCTAACCCAACTCAACCCACACTCCATTCTGGTGTCAGATTTACCAGCAGGTGATTAAACTGGCCCTGCCTGGTTCATCCCCAACTTGTGCCAAATGTATGCCAGTGGATGCCATTTCCTGGCCTGGTTTGGGCAGCTCCCTATCATGGATCTTGTGATCACCTGCGGAGACTGTGTCCTGACAGAGGAGTTTCCCAAGCTATTCCTTCAGAACCTCTCCCAATGCCAGATCTCACACCCATCAGTGGGTCCATGGGCCAGCCCTACTTAGTCCACCTCCTGTTCTAGCAGGAACAGTGGCCTTTCCTAACTGGCCTTTACCCATTTTGCTTTTTACTGTTGGGTGTTACAGCCCAGCTAAGCCTGGCCCACACACAGACACAGCTCACACATGGCTCAGCAGGGGCAAAAACCTTAGCCTCGTCCGTCCTACATCTGCCCTCGTACTCATGAGCACCAATTGGTGCTGAAGCATAGCCCAGTCTGGCGCAACCCAGACCCAGTATGCACTTGTGCCGAGGGACACTGCAGCCATGTCCAGACCAGACATCACCCCCAACTCCAGGTCTTGCACTTATCCAGTGAGAACCACAACCCAACCAGGGCACCACCTTTAGCTCCCCAGCCAGGCCTGATCCCAGCCAGAGATTTCACGCATGCCAGTATTTGCTCTGACCCAGCTTGGCCTAGTCCTTCACCTGTCTTTGCCTTTGTCTTTGTATGCTGTGGCCTGCCCTGACCTGACCTGGCCTGCCTCTAGTCTCAACTCTTGCTTCTGGGTGCTGGAACCTGGCCCTATTCAGTCTGCACAGAGGATAAAAGAAGGGGAAGTGGCTCAGGAAGAAATGCTGAGGTTTAGAGTGCCAGCTTGCAGTTAATAGCACAAACATAGAAGGAATTCAATTGTGGTTGGGGCTCCCACCATCAGTACAGTACCTGGTGGACCTTGGATGACTTACTTAACCTAACTCTCCTTCATTTTCTTCAACTATAAAATGGTGCCTCCTCAGAGAGGTATGTGCATTGCATGAATAATAATTCCAATAATAGCGGCGATGTTAAAATGAAGTAAATTATATTAGTTATTAACATTAATATTAATATTCATGAAATGGAGTTATTCTCTCAATTCCCAGTTTAAGTTCCTAAAGAAGAGGGTCTAAGTTTCATATTTGACCCCAAAAATGTGTTACATATGCTTTGTCTTATTGTTACTTGCATCTTTATTTTTTTCTCTAAATAGAATTTTTACAATGGAATTCGAAATGTAAAGCTGAAAAGCGAGAGGAAAAAATGAAGGGTGTAGGGATCTGAGAACATGGACAATCCTCTGTTGTTTTCCCAGTCCATAAGCAGGAAGCTGGACCAGAAGTGGAACAGCAGGACTAGATCTGATGCTTCCCTGAGATGCTGGAGTTTCAGGTGGACAATTAGCCTGTTGGGCCACTATGCCTCTGTCCCCTCCCATTTTATATAGTTATTCCCATAATTTCATGTCATATTTCTGAGATCCTAGTTCAAGCATCTGGCTTTTGAATACTAGACAGAAGTGACTGAGACCTCCTTTACCACTAGATGGCGATAAAGAGCCCTAAATTCTTGAGGTTTCTCAACATCAGCAAAATCAACATTTACAACTAACTCCTTGTTTTCTCAGACTGTTATGTGCATTACAGGGCATTAAAGCAATGTTCACGGCCCTTACTCACTAGATGTTTGTAGCTCTCTCTGTGGCCATGACAATTAAAAGGCCTCCTGATATTTTCATTAAAAAGATTCAAAAATGTGGGAAAACAAAAATACATAGAATCCCACTATTCAGACATACTTCTATGAACATTTTACTGACTATATTGACTCATAATTAAATGTCATGCAGGCAATTTTTTAAGACTTATTTTTATTGGCAAGTCAGATATACAGAGAGGAGGAGAGACAGGAAGATCTTCTGTCTGCTGATGCACTTCTCAAGTGGCCGCGACGGCCAGAGCTGCACTGATCTGAAGCCAGAAGCCCCGAGCCTCTTCTGGGTCTCTGACATGGGTGCAGGATCCCAAGGCTTTGGGTTGTTATCATCTGCTTTCCCAGGCCACAGGCAGGTGCAGACATGGGATCCTGGCCTGTTCAAGGCAAGGACTTAAGCTGCTAGGCTACAGCAGAGCCCCACACATCCAATCTTGTATACCTGGTAACAATGTACAGCCTTCACATTTCTTCTATCATTTCCTTTCCTATTCAAATCTACTGTGGGGGCCGGCGGCATGGCCTAGTGGCTAAAGTCCTCGCCTTGAAAGCACCGGGATCCAATATGGGCGCCGGTTCTAATCCCGGCAGCTCCACTTCCCATCCAGCTCCCTACTTGTGGCCTGGGAAAGCAGTCGAGGAGGGCTCAAAGCCTTGGGATCAGCGTAGCACCGGCCATTGTGGTCACTTGGGGAGTGAATCATCAGACGGAAGATCTTCCTCTCTATCTCCCCTCCTCTCTGTATATCTGACTTTGTAATAAAAATAATAAATAAATCTTTTTTTAAAATCTACTGTGGGCATCTGTAGAGATTTAGCATGACATGACTGCAGCCATCTTCGACATAACTATCATCATGCCTTTAAGGTGATCTTAGAAGTGAATCCAAGCCCTACAATAAGTTCAGCCAAGTTAACATGCTGCTCTTATCACAAGGTCTTACCTGATGCCTGAAATGTCTTACCTGACAACTGAATGTTTAGCCCATCTTTCTCTAACAAATCCTCTCTCTCCCATCTCGTGACCTGGGGATCTATTGTCTTGATGCTACCTGGGACCATGCTGCCCTCAGTAACACCCCCTACCAAGTAAAACACACTTTGTGTAATACTGGATTTGCTTGCCTCTTACTTGGGTCTTGGCCACTTCTATTTTTAGCAGCCAATTCTGCAGCTGGCTCTTTTGCAGCCAGTTCTATATCAAAATCACGTTTTTCAGATCAACAGATATCAGTATAATAATTAACTGGTATGGATTTCACTTGCATGTAATTAATCAGGTCTCTACCCTCACCCAGATTCCCAAATTTTCACCCTTACAAATACTGCTACAGTTAACATATTTGAACAAGCATCTTTGGAAAACTTGAGACAGAATTTCACACTCAACACTTCCTATGTATCTAGAATTTTTCCAGGATGTAGAGCTTTTTTTTATTGCCCTAAATGATTTATTAGGTATGAAATTCACAAACATTATTTATGTTAGCTGTAGCAGTGTGGCTGGAGGGTGTTGCACCTTCTCCAGGCTGCACAAAGAAAACCACCAACAGTGTGGTGGAACTTGTGGCCCCTTCCAAGACCATGACTCTTGTGGCCCGCAGATGTCAGCCCATGCATTTTCCTATACTTGTGCACTGGCTTGGTGAACCATTGGGTGTCAGGGTCTCTTCTGATAGCTTTGTACAACAGATCACTGAGGGTAACCTCAAAAAGTCTGTATGTGGAATCTTCACCAGCCCAGTAAGAATTCAGGACTCACAGAGTACCATAACGATGCCAGCACAACCCTCGGCGACAGACTGCAGGCTTCGTGCAAAGTTCAGCTGGTTAACACCATGATGGACAGGTTTACCATAGGTCACACCCTTAGGCACTGTGTGTTTGTGGCCACCACAGTGCACACAAATCCTTTAAATGACATAACCTTGCTTGGCCTTTTACCCCAACCTGCACAGCTTGTCAGGCCAAGTGGAGTGGGATACCAGGTGCAGAACCAAGAGATGGTGGTACTGCCAGCAGTAGACCCACAGCAGAAAGCACATAACCTCCAACTGCTTCTTCCTCTACAGCTCCTGAATGTACTTGCAGGCACCTATCCTGGATCACCTGATGGCTGCCAACCAATGGAAAGCCAGGATTCAGAGCTTTGCATATAAATCTTCTTTAAAAGATACACAAAAGCTGGGCCTGGTGCAATAGCCTAGCAGCTAAAGTCCTTGCCTTGTACTTAGATTAGAACTGCCAGTTCTAATCTCAGCAGCCCATCTTGCCAACCAGCTCCCTACTTATGACCTGAGAAAGCAGTTGAGGATGGCCCAAAGACTTGGCACCCTGCACCTTCATGGTAGACCCAGAAGAAGTTCCTGGCTCCTGGCTACATATCGGCTCTGCTCTGGCTATGGCATCCCCTTGGGAAGTGAATCAATGGATTGAAGATCTTCCTCTCTATTTTTCCTTCTCTCTATTTATAAGACTTTCCAATAAAAATAACACAAATCTTAAACAAAAAAAATGAAAAATAAGGTCTAGCCACAAGGCTAGGGTGGAGGCTCTGCTGAGGGTACCTGATCAAGTTGGACTCAATGCTTGGGACTCTGGCCATGGCCACCACTGCCATACAGTGAGCGAGCCCTGGCTTTGAGCAGCAAGCTCTAGGGTTTTAGGGGTATGTAATTGCTGCCTAGGGACTTACATGGATAAGGCCAATGTGCGTGTAGGTGAGGAATGTATCCTGTGTGGCTCCCAGCGACATGGTCACTGACCTTGCAGACAAGCAAAAGGACTGAGACCAAGTGGTTTAGAAGAGAGTCCGTATGATCTGTTTGGATCAGACTGATTCACCAGCCCACATGGGTGTCCTGAGATGGACTGTTAGCACAGAATATCGCTGACTGCCACACGCGAGCCCACATAAAAGTTATGGCTGGGGGGCTGTCCAGCAGGACAAGATCCCAGTATCTGACTGAGTGTCAGAACAGGGGACAGGTCACATTAAGCAAGGTCATGACACTAACCAGCGCACAAGAGAACCACATCCAGGAGTAGATTCTGTGGGGGATAATGGGCCCAATCCTATGGAAATACAAGTCCCGCTGGTTAGCTTAAGAGTTGGGGCAGTGCGTTGAACTTGACTGGACAACAAGATGCTGGACTCTATGTTTGGTATATGCTTGCAATGGGGGAATCTCAGCTGAACTTGAACTGTGGTTATGCAACAAGGTGGAGGAATTCACCATGATGGGAGGGTTTGGGGAGGGGTGGGAAGAACCCAAGCACCTATGAAACTGTGTCACAAAATACAATGTAATCAATGAATTAAAAATAATAAATAATAATAATAATAAAAGAGTTAGGGCAGTGATGGGCTGAGCTAGGAGTAACCATGCAACCTGCCAACACTCACAGGTGCTGGGGCTGAGAATAGTCTGGACAGGTCCAGGCGGCAGCACCCACATGTGCATCCTAAAACAGGATGTGAGGTGAGCAGGGCCACAACATCCTCCAGCTCATACAAAGGCCATGATGGAGTGGCAGGCTATGCCAAGCAAGGGCCTAGAACCTGCTGGAGCATGTAAGCTCTGGGTCAGGAAGTGGGCCTAGTGGGGGAACCTGGAAAGCCCGCCTATAGCATCATAGCTTCCACTGGTGAGCACATATTCCAGACCTGAGTGTTGGGCAGCTTGTGCAGGATAACTCCAACTGTTGGCTAATGTGTGGGTTGATTTTGGAGGGGGCGGATCTGGCAGGACTGAGCCAAACTTACCTTGCCAACAAGAGCAGAAACCAGGCTGGAGCACAGGTCAATCTCAGCTAGGCTGTCATACCTATCAGTTTGCATGAGCCTGGGATGGGAGCAGATGGAGCAGAGCCAGGTTCTAGCACCCACCAGCGAGTGGTGGGACTTGGGGTAAGCTGGGTCAGGCTAGGCTACACCATGCAAATGCAAAGATCATGACAGGTGAGGGACTAGGCCAAGCTGGATCAGAGAAACCACTGCCACATGCAAGATCTATAGGTGGGTAACCAACAGAACAAATACAGCAGAAGAGAGGATCTCTGAAACAGAAGACACACAAAACGAACATACCCAGTTCATGAAACAGCTGGAGACAAGTCTGAACAAAGCCAATAAGACCATACAAGAAATGAAAGACAACCTCAGAAAATCGAATATTAGGATTATTGGCCTTCCTGAAGGAGCGGAAAAAGAGTTAGGAATGCAAATGGTGCTTGACGAAATTATACAGGAAAACTTTCAAAACACTTGGAACATGAACCCAGCCCAAATCCAGGACGGTCAGAGAACTCCCAGCAGATATGACCCAAAGCGATCTTCACCCAGACATATGGTGCTCAAGTTCCACTCCAACGAAGACAAAGAAAGAATCCTAAGACAAGTACGAAGCAGAGAAAAGATCACATACCGGGGAAAACCAATCAGGATCACTGCTGACTTCTCTGAAGAGACGCTACAAGCAAGAAGAGAATGGACAAAGATCTTCCAAATCCTGAACCAGAACAACTGTCAACCAAGAATATTGCACCCAGCAAAGATCTCATTCGTATTTGAGAACGAAATCAAATACTTTCACAGCAAAGAGAAATTAGAAGAATATGCCAGCACAAAACCAGCTCTACAAAATCTCCTTAGAAATGCACTAAATCCAGAAAAAAAGGAGGTGAATCATAAGCAAAGATGGCAAACAGGAAGGTCTCCCCACTAAAGTCCACACAAGGAAGGGCAATTACACAGATATCAACACCCACAAAAACAAGTATGGCAGGGCAAAATCACAACCTCTCAATTTTAACTCTTAACACAAATGGCCTGAACTCACCAATCAAAAGGCATAGATTAACAGAATGAATTATCAAACAGCACCCAACTATCTGTTGCCTACAAGAGACACATCTAACCAGAAGAGATTCGAAGAAGCTGAAAGTGAAAGGTTGGAAACAGATATTTCATGCCAATGGACGAGAAAAAAAGGCTGGGGTAGCTGTCTTAATTTCAGATGATGTGGACTTCAATCTGACACACATCAAAAAGGACAGGGAAGGACATTATATATTGGTGAAGGGATTGATCCATCAGGAAGCAATTACCATTGTGAACATATATGCACCAAATTCAAACGCACCTAGCTACGTGAAGCAGTTACTCACGGACTTAAGGGGAGACATAGATATTTACACAATAATAGTGGGTGATCTTAACACCCCACTAACAACAATAGACAGATCAACAAAACAAAAACTCAACAAAGAAACAACAGAGCTCATACAAACAATAGAACAACTGGACATGATAGATATTTATAGAATTTTTTACCCTAAGGCCACAGATTATACATTTTTTTCAGCAGTACATGGCACCTTCTCCAGGATCGACCACATGATAGGACACAAAGCAAATCTAAATAACTTCAAAAAGATAGGAATCATACAATGTACCCTCTCAGACCACCACGGAATGAAACTGGAAATCAGCAATTCAAAATGCCCAGGAAATACAGAAACTCTTGGAGGCTAAACAATATGCTATTAAACGAACAATGGATCAGAGAAGAAATTAAAGATGAGATCAAAAAAATTTATGGAAACCAATGAAAACTCTGACACAACATTCCAAAATTTGTGGGACACTGCCAAAGCAGTGCTACGGGGTAAACTCATCTCAATTGGAGCTCATGTCAAGGCCCAAGAGAGGCGCCAAATACAGGAACTAAACACACACCTCCAGGAATTGGAAAAACAACAGCAGAAGAACCCCACACACAATAGGAAACAAGAAATCATCAAAACAAGGGAGGAAATCAATCAGATAGAAATCAAAAAAACGATACACAAAATCAATGAATCAAAAAGCTGGTTCTTTGAGAAGATAAACAAGATAGACACCCCACTGGCCCGACTGACAAAGAAAAAACAAGAGAAGGCAAGAATTAACAGCATCAAAGATGAAAAAGGCAACATAACAACAGACACCGCATCCATTAAGGCCATAATTAGAAATTACTACAAAGCACTGTATTCCAACAAATCAGAAGATCACCAAGAAATGGAAAAGTTCTTAGACTTCTACCACCTGCCAAAACTTAGCCCAGAGGCAACAAATAACCTGAACAAACCCATAACTGAAGCAGAGATTGAATCAGTGATTAAAGAACTCCCAACAAAGAAAAGCCCAGGCCCAGACGGCTTCACTACAGAATTCTACAAAACATTCCGAACAGAACTGACCCCAATCCTCTACAAACTCTTCAAAACAATAGAAAAAGAGGCAACCCTTCCAAACTCATTCTATGAAGCCAACATTACCTTAATCCCAAAACCAGACAGAGAACTAACAGAAAAGGAAAACTACAGACCTATCTCTTTGATGAACATTGATGCTAAGATTCTCAACAAAATCCTAGCCAACAGAATTCAAAAACACATCAGACAGCTCGTTCATCCAGATCAAGTAGGATTCATCCCTGGAATGCAGGGATGGTTCAACATTCGAAAATCCATAAATGTGATACACCACATCCAAAAACTGAAAAACAAGAATCACATGATAGTATCAATAGATGCAGAAAAAGCTTTCGACAAAATCCAACACCACTTCCTACTAAAAACCCTAGCCAAGGTAGGCATAGATGGAAAAATCCACAACATAATTAAAGCCATATATGAAAAACCCAATGCCAGCATCATACTGAATGGAGAAAAACTGGAACCCTTCCCATTGAGATCTGGAACAAGACAGGGATGTCCACTTTCTCCACTACTATTCAACATAGTCCTAGAGGTACTTGCTGAGGCCATAAGACAAGAAAAAGAAATCAAAGGAATCCAAATGGGAAACGAAGAAGTCAAACTCTCACTATACGCAGATGATATGATTCTTTATGTAGAAGAGCCAAGAGACTCAATACAGAGATTGCTAGAACTTATATGAGAGTTTGGTAGTGTGGCAGGGTACAAAATTAATGAACAAAAATCAACAGCCATAGTGTATGCGAACAGCCCCAAGATGGAAAAAGACTTAACCAGCAAGATACCATTCAAAATAACAGAGAAAAGTATGAAATATCTGGAAATAAATCTAACCAAAAATGTAGGAGACTTATTTGAAGAAAACTACAAACTACTTAAAAAAAAAATTGAACAAGACCTCAAAAGATGGAGTAACATCCCATGCTCCTGGATAGGTAAAATCAATATCATTAAAATGTCTATACTGCCAAAAGCAATATATACATTCAACGCAATTCCAATCAACTTGCCCAAAACATTCTTCATGGAACTGGAAACAATGATCCAAAGGTTCATCTGGAAGCACAAAAAACCACGGATAGCTAGAACCATCCTGAAGAACAGGAAGTTAGCAGGGGGAATCACAGTTCCGGACCTCTGAACATACTATAGGGCAGTGGTTATCAAAACAGCGTGGTACTGGCACAAAGATAGAGAGGAAGATCAATGGAGCAGAATAGAAACACCAGAAGGAAACCCACACAGATACAGCCAAATAATCTTTGACAAAAAGACAAACAACAATCCTGGCAAATGGGAAGGTCTGTTCAATAAATGCTGTTGGGACAACTGGTTAATAGCCTGCAGAAACAAAAAAATAGATCCACATCTCTCACCATACACAAAGATCAGATCTAAATGGATAACGGATCTAAACCTACATCCAGAAACCTTCAAACTTTTGGAAGAAATGTTGGAAACACACTGGAACATTTAGGGGTAGGCCCTCACTTCCTAAAAAAGACTCCAAATACAGTAGAAATCAAGACCAGAATAAACATTTGGGACCTCATCAAACTAAGAAGCTTCTGTACAGCTAGAGAAACAATCAACAAAGTAAAAAGGCAACCCACAGAATGGGAGAAGATCTTTGCACATGACATAGGTGATAGAGGGCTGATCTCCAGAATATACAAAGAGCTACAAAACAACCAAAATGTCAAAACAAACAAGCCACTCAAGAAATGGGCACGGGAAATGGGCAGACATTTCACAAAGGAACAAACCCAAATGGCAAATAAACATATGAAAAAATGCTCAAGTTCCCTGGCAATAAGGGAAATCCAAATTAAAACATCAATGAGGTACCACCTAACGCCAGTAAGACTGGCCCACATGAATAAAAGCACCAACGACACTTGTTGGCGAGGTTGCGCGGAAAAGGGAACCCTACTCCACTGTTGGTGGGGCTGCAGGCTGGAACAGCCTCTATGGAAATCAGTATGGAGAATATTCAAACAACTCAAATTCAACATACCGTATGATCCAGCAATAGCACTCCTAGGAATATATCCAGAACACTTGTTTTATGAGAAACCAACATGCACTCCTATGCTCATAGCAGCACAATCAGTAATTGCAAAAACATGGAAGCAACCAAAATGCCCATCAACAGAGGATTGGATAAGAAAGCTATGGTTCATCTACTCCATGGACTACTACTCAGCTATTAAAAAAAACAAAATGCAGTTCTTTGTGGCCAAATGGGCCAAACTGGAAACCATAATGCTAAGGGAAATGAGCCAATCCCAAAAGGTTAAATACCACATATTTGCCTTAATTTAAGATGATATGATGTTATGTATAACATGTTATGTTTTGAATGTTATATGTTGTGTATAAACTAAAATGGAAGTATAGGTGAGGTGGTCACAGAAGGTGGCTGGGAACTCGCATTTACTTTTAACATATTGGTCACTCATTACTATGTCAATTAATTCCATAATGATGTAAATTTTTGCTGATGGTATGTTGGAGCTTTCAATTGACTGGGATGATACTCTGCTGGCTCTGTCTTCAGGCCAGAGAGGGTATACCTAAGAAGCCGTTGAACTTGACTGGACAATAAGATGCTGGACTCTATGTTTGGTATACGCTTGCAATGGGGGAATCTCAACTGAACTTGAGCTGTGGTTATGCAACAAGGTGGAGGAATCCACCATGGTGGGAGGGTATGGGGAGGGGTGGGGAGAACCCAAGTATCTATGTAACTGTGTCACACAATACAATGTAATTAATGAAGTTAAATAATAAATAATTTAAAAAAAAGAAAAGCAAAAAAAACCCAAAAACAAACAAACAAACAAACAAAAAAAGATCTATAGGTGGGAACATACCTGATTGGCTAGGTTAAGAAGATGTCCTGGCTGGATTGTGGTTCCCTCTGGTAAGCACGGGGGAATGGGAGCCATATTCTGGCCTGAACATGGTTACAGCATACCTTGACACAAGTGTGAACTGGGGCTGAGTGGGCCAGACTGGGCTAGATCCCAACACCCACTGATGCTCATGAGAACCAGGGTAGGTGAAAGGACAGGCTAGGCTAGGTCTCTGCCCCTGCTGAGCCATGTGTGAGCTGTGACTAGGTGTGGACCAGGCTAGACTGGGCTGTAACACCCAACAAAAATAACCGCAATCAGTTGAAGCCCAGTCAGGAAAGGCAAGTGTTCCTTCTAGTTCAGGAGGTGGACTAAGTAGGGCCGGCCCATAGACCCACCTGTGTGTTCAACATATGGCATTGGGAGAGCCTCTGATAGAGGAACTTTGGAAACTCCTTTGTCAAGACTCTGGCATGCAGTTGAGCACAAGAACCACAATAGGGAGCAGCCTAATCAGGCCAGGGAATGGTACCCATTCCTGGCACAGGTAGGGGTCGAAGCAGGCAGGGCCAGTTCACATCATCCGCTGGCAAACCCAAGCATCAGAATGGAGTGTGGGTCAGGTCAGGTTGGGTCACAATACATGCCAGCTCACATGAGGGTCAGGACTGGAGACTGAATGGGCTGGGCTAGGCTGTAGCCCCCCAGCAGCATGAGCTGGAACTGGGGGAATGCCAGGCCTGCCCAGGCTACAGCACTCCCTGTCAAAAGCTGAGGTGAGGTAGGCCATGTCAGAAGGGGGCTGCAGCACCTAACCAGCACATGCAAGACCCAGGGGTGAAGGAGGTAGCAAAGCTGGTAAGGGTATGTGGTGGGCTCCCCTGATGGATCTCCACTCGCAATGGAGAGTATGAGTAGAGATGGGGGCAAACCAGACCAGGCAAAGCTACAACACCTGTTGGCCTCATGTGAGCTGGATCTAGGAAAAGCCAGGCTTGGTTGACTGTTCCTGCTGGAACAGGCATAAGCCAGAATGGGTGTTGCTTAGGCTCTGCCACAGCATCAGCTGGCAGATGATAGCGGGGTGGGGAGGCGGGCAAATTCTGTCAAGTTAAACTGCAAAACCACCTGGAGAGTGCATGATCCAGGAATGGGAGTGGGCCCAGAAGGGACACTGGGCATCTCTTTTTTGGGTTGCCATTCTGTCTGGTGAGCATGAGAACCAGGACTGGGGCAGGTATGGCTAGACAGAGAGTGGCAATTGTCAGCATGTGTGAGGGCTGGATAGTGGGGCTGGTTGGGTTGAACTAGGCTTCAGTGCCCATTGACATGTATGATACCTGAATGGGGTATGGGACAAACTGGACCAGTCTGCTGTACATACTGGCAAGCATGGGAACCAGGGCAGGGGGAGGGCCTGGTGAGAGTTATTGTGAGTCGCTACAAGGCGGTAGCTCCCACTGGTTTAGATGGCCATGTGTGGTGGGCAGGATTGCTATGGGCTCCAAAAACCCATTGGTTTGTGCAGAAGCTGAGGCTAGAGGTAGAACTGACCCAGCAATTGTAACCACCAGCATATGCATAGGCTGATAGGGGCGATGGACTGTGCTGGATCCTGTATTGGCAAGCACACCCAAGAATCAGGTCTATGATCACTTCAAACAAAGTTTCTTTAGAAATCCCCCAATAGAACTGCCAGACTCAGAACCCCAACCATGAAGAGAATTACACGTTCCATGGTCTAATCATGGAGTGCATGTGTCAGAGGTGGGCCTCCTCATTGGCTCAGACAGAACAGTGGACAGCACATTCAGGTGCGCATGGAGGACATGGAAGTACACAGGAATCTGCAGAGAGCTGTGGTACCACAACAGAAGACAGAGGACAGAACAAACTGATCAACAACCCCAGCCACGTGTTGACAGTGAATATCTGGGCAAACAGACTCCAAGGTGGACTGTGTCAGCCAGTGGATTCTGGAGAGATTTCTTCGTGCTAGGAGTGGCAAGATCAGCAGTAGAGAACTATTGAATATCAAAACCTCTTCAGCAGGACGCTCAGAGCATGCCCCACATCGGGGACCCTGGGGTGGTGTTGGGTGCCTATCCTCCATCGCAGGCATCTGGGAGGCTGGGTGTGGCTTCTCTGCTTGTCTCCCTCTTTCCCCTAGATACAGGAAGGGAAAAAAAGAATGTGGAAATGATGATCTCACCCACCTTCCTGTAGCCCTTGACCTTTATCACCATAAAGAACTATGCAAAAATCATCAAAAAATAAAAATAATTAATGGAAAAAAGAGTTAAAAATGGAGGTGGCATAAAAGTTAATCTCACCAACTTTTTCTTCAATCATAGCACCTTTCTAAATTTTTTCTAAATTCTAAATATTGTTTATATAACTGAGAGGTATGCAAGCCCATGTGGGCCTCTGAATAGGCTGGGGAGGGTCAGTTATGAATCTAAGTGGGACAAATGTTTCTATTTTTTTTCTCCTATGTCTACAAGGGAGGAGAGAGGGCTGTTTCTTGCTGTCAAACTACATCAGCACCCAAAAATAAGGGACAGTCATTTGATGATGCTTTAGACACCCAATGTGGGGAAGTGTTTTGAAGGTGTTACTTGAATGGTTTTGATAGTTCTGAGATGTTCTTGGCCTCATTCTACCAGGGCTGAGAAAATCCAAGGTCCTAGTTAACAAAGTCCCCATTGTGCATCCAGACTCAGAAGCATGTTGTAAAACTTGACCAGGGAAATTGTCCAACCTGCGCTGTTTCCCCATCCTCTGACAAAGGAGTCAATGTCCCCTGCTGGTCTAGATGAGCTGGCTGTCATGTCCCCCATGTGCATCTGGGCACGCTCTCCACTGCACAAGCATTAGCAAATGGGGGACCCAGTCCTGATACATGTACTCCAAGGTCGGTCTACACATCCTGTGTTTTTTCCTTGTGGCCAGGGTCTGAGTCCAGCAGTATAGCTGGGGAGGCCCCAACAAACCTCACCTGGGGTGACCTCAGTCTTGACTCTTGTGTGTGCCAGTCACAGCAGGGTCGGGTTCAGTCTGTCATCTGCACCAGCCAATCACATATCAGTGGATGCAGCTACCTGGTCAGTTCCACCTACTCCCATATCTCTTGCGAACCAACAGAGGCTGCAGCCCAGCCAAGACCAGCTAGCCCACCACAGACCTGGGCTTCATGTACACCAGTGGCTATTGCTTCCTAGTTGGAGTGACTCTCAATAACTCCCATCAGGCCCCCCACCCCAGTTATTACATATACCAGCTTTTGCTGCAGCCTAGCCCAGTGCAAACCACATCCCATTCGGTTCTGGCTCACACCCACATAATGATGCAGCTTAGCTCCACCTGACCCACCACCAGACCCAGTCCTCACATATGCCAACAAGTGCCACTGTCCTGCCTGCCCCCCTGGTTCTTGTGCTTACCAGCAATAGGTACATCCTAACAGGACAGCACCCACACATTCCTTACCAGGCATGTTCCCAGCCCCAGATCTTGTGTCTGCCAGGGAGTACTGCAATCCAGCCTGACAAGACTCACACACTGTCCTGGAACTTGCCAGCTGGTGCTATGGCCTAACCCAGCTGCCCCACACTCATTCTTGCTCTTGTGTATGCCACAGGGTGTGGTAGCCTGGCCCAACCTTGCCCACTCTCAGTCTCAGCTCTTGCCAGTTGGTCCAACAGCCTAGCACAGCCTGGCCTGGCCCCAGATCTGGTGCACACAAATATTGATGATGATTGCTGCAGTCATTCCTGCCCTGACCTGCCTCCAACCCTAGCTCTTGGGCCTCCCAGCAGGAGCTGTGGCATAATAGAATTCTCCTACCAGGCCCACTACTGGCTGCAGATTTTACATGTGCCAGTGGAGGGGGCGGGCAGCAGCCATGCCAATGTTCTGCCCTCACTACCTTGCATCTGCTACAGCCTGGTTACACCAGGGCTCTTCCCAGCCCCAGTTCCTATGAGTGTCAGATGGGCTCCTGTTAGGTGAATTCTGTGGTCCAGCTAGCCTCAGCCCATCACCACCCCCAGCTCTCCAAACAAAACAGTAGGTACTGCAGTCCAACACAAGTGAGCCATAATTCCCCTACAGATTCTTCCCCTAGATCCAGTTCTCTCACGTTCTGGTGGGTGCTGCAGCCCAGCCAGACCTGGCCCACTCTCTGGTCCCAACATGCCAGGCAGGTACTGCAGCCTAGTCTAGCCAGGCATGCCTCCCACATTAGTGGATGCCTTGGCCACACCCAGATATGCCTTCTGGTTTCCCCCCTCTAAACCTTTCCATCTCAGCTCCCTCGCCTACCTACATTTGCAGTGGCCCAGTCTGTGGAAAACCCCAGAAGTCATTCCTTGTGTCAAACATTGCCTCAGCTGCTCCCACTACAATACATCCCTAGACTTGCTTCCCCAGGCAATGTGCAGCCCCTCCACTTGGGAGTCAGGGTGGCAAATCCCAGCCTGGCATTCCAAGCTTTCCCCACTTATCTTTAAGAGAGAGAGAGAGAATAAGTAATTATGTTGCAGAGTGGTATAGTTAACAGTTTTGGCATTAACCAGGCCCAGAATGCTAGCCAGCTGCTGGCTGCCTGTCTTCCCAGCAGTGTAACACTCCCCGAGGTACTAGGCAACCTAGGCATTGGCCCCAGCTGGGGAATCACAGCATTTCTAATAATCATTTGTTTAGATGTGTTTTCCCTATTTCCCTTGTTTGCTACATGTATGCCAGAGGTTTTTTTTTTTTAATTTTATTGACACATTGTATATTTACCACATGGCCTGGCACTGAATGAATCTTCAGTAAACCTTTGCTGAATGAGGGGATTTATTGGAAACCTTCCTGCTTTCAGAACATTCTCCAAAACAGAGTGAAGGGAGAATGATGTAGGCACATGAGGGTTGTAGATACAAGTTCAAATCCCTTCCCCCAGTTTCCCAAATTCACAGAAGATCAGGAAACAGGCAAGGGAAAGAGAAGAGGGAACAAGAAAAAAGGTAGGTTGGTACATAATTTGATGATTTTCATTTTCTCATTTGAAAATCTTATCCCAGGAGCAATCTCAGTGGTTTTTCAGAAGGGCATTGGGAATTAATTAAAAAGCTTACATTCATGATGAATCCTAAATATTACATTTATGACAACCAAAAATATTTTTCAAAAAAATTTTTTTTTACAAAGTCAGATATACAGAGAGGAGGAGAGAGAGAGGAAGATCTTCCGTCCAATGATTCACTCCCCAAGTGAGCGCAACGGCCGGTGCTGTGCCAATCTGCAGTCAAGAGACAGAAACCTCTTCCAGGTCTCCCACGCGGGTGCAGGGTCCCAAAGCTTTGAGCCGTCCTCGACTGCTTTCCCAGGCCACAAGCAGGGAGCTGGATGGGAAGTGGGGATGCCGGGATTAGAACCGGCGCCCATATGGGATCCCGGGGCCCTCAAGGCAAGGACTTTAGCCGCTAGGCCATGCCGCCAGGCCCCAAAAAATCGTTTTACTCTCTTCATTTTAGCCTATAATCTGATATTCCTCTTAAATCCTGATATAACAACAGGGAAAAAATAACTCAAATTTCAATATATGTTTTTAGTCCAACATCACCATTTAAATACACTTTCAAAAATGATCTGGCCTCTATTGAATAAAAGCGTTTGATTACTCAGAAAGTTTTTTCTTTCCTTCTTTCCCTGCTCAGTGTGTAGTGCAGTGTGGTGTATGAATCTCCCAGACTTGGGCTCCTCACATTGTTAGTGGCGCCATCTGCTGGCCTCAGGAGAGACCATCTAGTTATGCATCTGGCTGAACACATTACTGTTTGTGTTTTGTATTTTTGTCTTTTAATTTTTAACTGATTTTTTAACAGACTCAATCTAGTTTATAGACACAATTCTAAGAATATAATCTTACCCCCTTCTTCCTTTTCTATCATTTTTTTCAACTTTTGATAGTATCTTTGAAATTTACATTACAGTAAAAGGTGTAATGTTTCATCAAATAAGAAGATTAGCAAGTTTAGGGGGAATACAGATCCAGGTTGTAAACAATAATTGAACAGAAAAGTGACCATTTCGCCCACATAACCATGCCACTGTTAAGTTGGTTTGTTGACACAGACACTCTATCTTTGCAGGGATGGTGCTCCTCAGTAGCTGACACTACTAAGGATCCTGCTGGTGACAAGTTCTGAGTTCAGTGTTATACTCTCTATGGTGCAAGGGGATCCAGCAGGCAGCACTACCTCATTATACACTATAGCAGGCCTATGGCAGGCTACTGAATTTCACAACACACAAAACCTCAAGGCATCTTTTGTAAAATTAAACTCCAAGACCTCTCTATACTTTTTTGTTTGTTTAAAGATTAACTTATTTTGGGGGTTCAGTGTGGCGGCCTAGCAGCTAAAGCCCTCGCCTTGAATGTACTGGGATCCCACAGAGGTGCCGGTTCTAGTCCCGGCAGCTCCACTCCCCATCCAGCTCCCTGCTTGTGGCCTGGCAAAGCAGTCGAGGACGGCCCAAAGTCTTGGGATCCTGCACCCGTGTGGGAGACCCGGAAAGAAGTTCCTGGTTCCTGGCTTCAGATCAGCGTAGCACTGGCTGTTGCGGTCACTTGGGGAGTGAGTCATCGCACAGAAGATCTTTCTCTCTGTCTCTCCTCCTCTCTGTATCTCCTCCTCTCTGTATATCTGACTCTGCAATAAAAAAAAATAAATAAATCTTTAAAGGAAAACACTTTTAAAAAAGATTAACTTATTTTTATTGGAAAGCCAGATATATAGATAGCAGGAAAGACAAAGAGGAAGATCTTCCATTCATTGATTCACCCCCAAGTAGCAGCAACAGCCAGACCTGAGCCAATCCGAAGCCAGGAGCCAAGAACCTCTTCCAGATCTCCCACATGGGTGCAGGGTCCCAAGGCCTTGGGCCATCCTCGGCTGCTTTCCCAGGCCACAAGCAGGGAGCTGTATGGGAAGCAGGGCCAGAACACAAATAGGCACCCATATGGGATCCTGACAAGTGCAAGGTGAGGACTTTAGCCACTAGGCTACTGTGCCAGACCCAAACTCCCTATATTTTATTTACCAAGATGTGTTACATTTTTCTTACTTAAAGTTGACACCTCACAGGGGCCAGCATCCTGGTATAGTGGGTGAACCCACTGCCTGTAATACCAGCATCCAAATGACCATCAGTTCAAGACCCGTTGTTCCACTTCCAATCAAGCTCCTAATAATGCATCCATGGAAGCAGCAGAGGATGGTCTGAAAGTCAGAGTTTCTACACCCACGTGGGAGAACCAGAAGAAGTTCCTGGTTCCTGGCTTCAGCCTGATGCATCTCTGACTGTTAGTGCTATTTAGGAGAGTGAACCAGCTGATGGAAGATCTATCTTCCTCTCTGAGTAACTCAAGTAAATAAATCTTCAATAAAAAAAGTTGCATGTCCACCAAGGGAGAGGGGCGTGGGGAGGGGTGGGGGATTCCCAGAGCCTATGAAACTGTCACATAATGCATAATAATTAATAAAAAAAATTAAAAAAAATAATAGGGAGTCACTTAAAATTACTCAGTGTAAGTAGAGACAAATTCAACGTGGAACTCAAAAGTTCACTAATCAATGCTCATTATTTTGTGATTACGTAAATAAATATTTGTTCTTTTTTCACTGTAAAAAAAGTTGCATGTCAAAAGAACATTATTGCCTCTGTATGCTTTTTTCTTTTCTGAAGATTTATTTATTTTTATTGGGAAAAAGATCAGATTTTTAGAGATAATGAGGAACAGAGAGAAAGATCACCCATCCACTGGTTCACTCCCCAAATGACCACAACAGCCAGAGCTAAACCAATTGCAATCCATTTTGCATTATGTGACAGTTTCATAGGCTCTGGGAATCCCCCACCCCTCCGCCTCCCCTCCCCCCTGGTGGATTCCTCCACCTTGATACAGCATTACAGTTCAAATTCAATCAAGATTCTTTCCTTGCAAACATATACCAAGCATGTGTTCTGCACCTTAAATGTCGACAAATATCTTGTTAGAGTTACAAACCAGTCTAGATTATCCCAAAATCTGCCAAGATCAACAAAATTATACTTCAACACAACAAATGGCTAAATACTAAAATGAAATAGACACGAGAAGCTGAATGGTACCATATAGCCATTTTAAGGTACATAGCAGCCGGTCCTGTATACAAACTAAAATTGAAATGTCAATGAGCTAATCATAGGTTGTGGTTAAGAACTTGCTTTTTTTTTTTTTAACATACTGGTTACTCAAAACCATGTCAATTCCATAATATTGCAAATTGCTGTTGATGTTATATTGGGACTCTTAACTGACTGTGATGATATTCTACCAGCTCTAACTTCGGACCAGAAATGGTCTCCCCAAGAAACTGTTCAACCCATCTGGACAATAACCAAAAGCAATCTTAACCACAACACATGATAATCAAGCTCTCTTCAGCTAAACACATGAAAAAGATCCTTAGATGTATACGTGAAAAAAACCAATTGACATATAAAAGAACACCAATTAAACTCACAGCTGACCTCTCACAGGAAACTCTATAGGCCAGAAGAGAATGGAATGACGTATTCCAGATTCTAAAAGCAAAAAATTGTCAGCCCAGGATAATGTACCCAGCAAAACTTTCCTTTATCTTTGAAAATGAAATAAAATTCTTCCACAGTCAAGAAAAGCTCAGAGAATACACCTCTTCTAGACCTGCTGTACTAATTATATTTAAAGATGTTATCTTGACAGAGAAAAGGAATAGCACCTACCAAAACCAAAGGCAAATGGGAAGAACATCCCAGTAAAATGACAACAGAAGACTAAACCAATGAACAACCCATTGCTAAAATGACCACCTCTTCATATTGACCCTGAATGTAAATGGCTTAAACTCATCAAACATCATAGATTAGTAAGCTGTTTTTTAAAAACAAAACCCATCAATTTGTTGCCTACAGGAGACATATCTCACCAACAAAGATCAGCAGAAACTATGTCTCATAGATTTTGATGGTTTTTTTTTAGTTTCATCTCTTCAAAAACTTTCTTCTGATTAAATTCTTCAATGACTCATTGATCAGACAGTAGCATCATTTTCTTCAAGAAGGTTGATTTTCTTTTTCATTTCTTCAACGACACACTAGTCATTCAGTAGCATATTATTTAACTTCATGGTGTTGTTAATTTCTGTTTTATTCCTGTTGTTGATTTTTTTGTGGATTTTCATTAAGGGGGATGTATAGTAACTGTGTAATGGGGACTATTTAGCCAGATATGAGGATATAATGCAGTATGCATTTCTACTTCCAGACTAAAGGTGGACTCCCAATGAAACTGTTTACTATATCTTGACAATAGGATGCTGGACTCTCTGCCATTGTCCATGCCTGCAACGATGGGCATATCACTATGTAGAAAGAACTATACTATAGTAATAATGTAGCAGAACCTATTGAATGGGGAGGGAATTGGGGAGATGTCAAGGGAAATCCCAGGATCTATGGAACTGTATGACAAAATGATGAGAAGAAGAAGAAGAAGAAGAAGAAGAAGAAGAAGAAGAAGCAGCAAAAATTTTTTTAAAAAAATCAGACCAAAGTACCAACACACATGGGAGAACTGAACTGGGGTAGTTAACATCAATCATCACCAAATACCACTCACAGGTACACATGAAACCTAGGACTGGGGACATACCTGGTAGGGCTAAGTCATGGTACCCATCAGTGAGAGTCAGAATAGGGAATGGTAATGTGAGGTTGGGCCATGACACTAACCAGCATGTGAGTGAATCATGTATGGGGGCAGAATCTGTGGGGGAGTATGTGAGCTTATTCTTGTGGAACAGCAATTTCCATTGGCACACTTAGCACACAAAAGACCTGTGGCTGGGAACAGGCCTGGCTGGAGAGTTAAAGGAATACCCCAGCAGGGTTAGTATTCCCACTGATGAGAATGAGAGCCAGAACAGGGGCAGTGATGGGCTGGACATGAAACCAGCTAGGCCAGGCTGGGCTTTAGCACCCATCAGCAGGAGCTGGAACTGGGGACAGGCTGAACCAAGCCAGGTTGTAGCACCCACTGGTAGACACCAAGGTAAGGTGAGCCATGCCAGTGTGGGAGAGATGATGCAGGGTTGCCTGGCCCGGTCTTGGGCCAATCTACATAGTGGATGCTGGGTCCATGAGCCCTGGGATGGGGGGTGGGGGGAGGGCGGGGATCAAGCAGGGCCCAAGTCACCTCTCCTGGGTCCTTGAGCCCACCTAGGTGGTGGGTGCTGTGTCTGTGAGTCCCCAGGGAAGGGAGTCCAGCAGGGCCTGGGTCAGCTGGTCCAAGAATGTAGGCTTGACTTTAAGAACTGGTCCTCCTAAGTGGAAAACATGGAGTAGTGAATAGCAGGTCCTGATGCACACAGAGGACACAACAGCCCACTGGGGTCTGCAGAGGCCAACTGGTACCATAGCAGAATAAGAACAGAACAAATTTGACAACTACTCCAGCCAAATGATGACAACAATATCTGGGCAAATGGAGATGCTAACGCATGTTAGCCCACAGACATTGGAAGGATTTTCTCATCCTTGGATCGGTGAGATCAAGAGCATTTCAGACCTATCAAAACCACTTAAGCTGAACCATCGGAACATGCTCCACATCAGGAACCCCAGGTAAGATAAGGGGTGGCTGATTCCTACACCAGCACTGGGGCTGTTGGGAGGCTGATTACGGCTTCTCCCCTTATCTCCCGCCTTTCCCCAGAAACAGGAAGAAGAAATAGAAAATTTGGAAACAATGATCACACCCACTTTTCCCTAACCGTTGCTCCTTTCCACCTTGATCAACTATGTAAATATCATCTAAAATTAAAATAAATAATTTTTAAAAAGGTAGCAATGAACCTCAAACAAAAAAAGAGAGGGGACTAAAATGTCAATGAATTCTCTTTATGGCTTCAGTTATTTCCATCTTTCTTAGTATACAACTAAGCAAAACAAAGTATTTTATAAATTTCTGAAATTATTCATTACAAACTACTAAATTTTTATTGAAAATATATCTGAAGACGTGGGCTAGGCAAGTTCTTATAATTTGTTTATGCTTAGATAAACACAATATCCAATACTAAAATAAGACTTAGTTTGATGAAATATCAAAAACAAAAGGTTAGGGCTCAGCGCGATAGCTCAGTGGCTAAATCTTTGCCTTTCAAGTGCTGGGATTCCCTATGGATGTTCATTCAACTACCAGCTGCTCCACTTCCATTGCAGCTCCCTGCTTGTGGCCTGGGGAAACTGTAGAAGATGGCCCAAAGCCTGGGCACCATGCACCCATGTTGGAGACACGGAAGAAGCTTCTGGCTCCTAGCTTCAAATCAGCTCAACTCCAGCCGTTGCAGCTAGTTGGGGAGTGAACCAGCAGATGGAAGATCTTTCCATCTCTCCTTCTCTCTGTAAATCTGCTTCTCCAATTAAAAAAATACAATAAAATCTTTTTTTAAAAAAGATTTATTTATTTTATTACAAGGTCAGATATACAGAGAGGAGGAGAGACAGAGAGGAAGATCTTCCATCCGATGTTTCACTCACCAAATGAGTCGCAACGGCCGGTGCTGCGCTGATCCGAAGCCGGGAACCAGGAACCTCTTCCAGGTCTCCCAGGCAGGTGCAGGGTCCCAATGCATTGGGCCATCCTCGACTGCTTTCCCAGGCCACAAGCAGGGAGCTGGATGGGAATTGGAGCTGCCGGGATTAGAACCGGCGCCCGTATGGGATCCCGGGGCGTTCAAGGCGAGGACTTTAGCTGCTAGGCCACGCTGTCGGGCCTAAATAAAATCTTTTTTTATTTTTGTTTTTGTTTTTTTAAAAGATTTATTCATTTTATTACAAAGTCAGATATACAGAGAGGAGAGACAGAGGAAGATCTTCCGTCCGATGATTCACTCCCCAAGTGAGCCGCAACGGCCGGTGCTGTGCCAATCCGAAGCCGGGAACCAGGAACCTCTTCCAGGTCTCCCACGTGGGTGCAGGGTCCCAATTCATTGGGCCGTCCTCAACTGCTTTCCCAGGCCACAAGCAGGGAGCTGGATGGGAAGTGGAGCTGCCGGGATTAGAACCGGCACCCGTATGGGATCCCGGGGCGTTCAAGGCGAGGACTTAAGCTGCTAGGCCACGCCACCAGGCCCAAATAAAATCTTTTTTAAAGAAAGGTTAAGGACCACTTAGAAGAGCAAGGCTTTAAATTATTAATTATTTTATAAAATAATTAATAGTAGTAACTGATTTACTATTAAAGACTATTTATAATAAAACTAATAATATACTGAAGGTTCTTTCCATCCTAGCGGAGCTTGTGAAGGCTTGCTGGGAACAGGACTTTGAAGTGAGTAGGATCGAGCTGGACCACAATACCCATTGGTCCAAGTGGATGACAAGGCTGACAGCAGAACTGACCAGGTGGAGACTGCTGGGCCATGAGATTAACAAACACGCTAGAGAACCATATCCAGGGGAAAATTCTGTGGGGGATGTGTGGGCCAAACCCTGTGGAAATTCTAGCCCTACAGGTTAGTTCAAGAGATGGAGTTGTGGTGGACTAAGCTAGGTGGGACCGGGGAGCCTGCCATTGACCACAGATTGGAGAACCGATGGCAGTCTGGACTAGTCGGGGCAGCGGTGCTCAAGTGCGCCTCCTGAGTGGGGTGGGCCAGACTGCAACATTCACCAGCTCATGCAAAGCCAAGGGGAGGGCCAGACTGTGCCGGGCACTGGCCTAAAGCCCAGTGGCATGTATGAGAACTGGGTCTGGGGGGAGATCAGGGGGAGAAACTTGGGAAGCTCCCCTGATGAGCCATAGCTCCCACTGGTGAATAGGTGGTCTGGACCTGGGGGTCGGACAGGCTGGGCAAAGTAGCACCAATGGCTCATCAATGTATGAATAGGCAATGGAACGGGTGCACCGGGCAAGACTGAGCAAACCTTAGCCCACAAGTAAAATTTGAAACCAGGTTGGAGCACAGGACATGCCCAGCTAGGTTTTTGCACCAACTGGTCTGCGTGAGCCACGGAGGCTGAGCCACAGTGTCTAAGGCAGGGGTCACAACAGGTGAGGGGCTGCGCCAAGCTGAGTCAGAGCAACCACTGGCATGTGTGCAATCTATGGCTGGGAACAGGCCCGGTTGAGGGGCTAAGGGGACACCCTAGCTGGGTGGAGGCTCCCACCAAGGGGCGTGTGTGCTGGAATGGGGCTGCATTCTGGTCAGGATACAGTTGTGGTCTCCCTTAACACAAGTGTGGACTGGGACAAGACGCACCAGGCCAGGCCAGACTCCAGCACTATCTGGTGTCCTGAAGGACCAGGGTAGATGTGGGACAGACTAGGCAAGGTCTCAACCCCAATTGAGCCATATATGAGCTAGCTATATGTGGGTATGGACAAGCCGTGGCTGGGCTGAAACATCCAACAGCAAGAACCAGTCTGGGTTGAAGACCAGTTAGGAAAAGCCACTGTTCCTACTAGGACAAGAGGTGAACTGAGTCGTACTGGCTCATGGACCCCCTGGTATGCACAAAATCTGGCATGGGTTCTGATGGAGGAGCCTGGGCAACTCCTCTGGCAGGACACAGAGACCCTACAGGTAAGCGCAAGAAGCATGGAAGGAAAGAGCCAAAAGGTCATGGAAAGTGTCCCACTGGCATACATTTGGCATGGGTCGGGGGCAGACCAGGCTGAATCAGTTCATGTCATCCACTGGCAAATCTGAATGCCAGAAGAGTGTGCGTCGAGCCAGGTTCGGTCGCGACAAAAGCAGTACACAATATGGAATGCCAAGGTCAGGTTGCCTGTGCCAGGTGTGACCGCAGCACCCAACCAGCACATGTGAGAACCAGGAAGGGAGGGGGCAGAACTGGCAGGGGAATAAGGGGGGCTTCCCTTGCTGAACAGCTACTCCCACTGGACAGAATGAGCTGGGATGGGGGTAGACCTGACTAGGCAGGGCTAAAACACCTGTGCGCCTCATGTGGATTAGATAAGGGAAACGCCAGGCTGGGCTGATTATTCCTACTGCTGTAAACAAAATTAGAGTGTGTGAGGGTTGTTGGGGCTTAGCCACATCATCAGCTGGCAGAAGCTGGCACTGGGGTCTAATTCTGTCAAGTCAAACCACAGAACCACCTGGAGACTGCATAATCTGGGAGTGGGAGTGGCCTGGGAGGGAAATAGTGGGCTCCTCCCTCTTGGGTTATCACTCCCATGGGAGGGCACGAAAACTAGGACAGGGGCTGGGATGGCTAGACAGAGATACCCAACAGCATGTGTGTGGGCTGCATAGTGGAGCTGGTTAGATGGAACAAGGTTTTAATACCCATTGACATGTATGAGGACAGAAGGGAATGTGTAACAGACTGGACTAGTCTGCCACACATACTGGCAAACCGGGGGGGGGGGGGGGCCTGGTGGGGGTTATTGTGGGTTGCTCAGCTGGGCTGCAGCTCCCACTGGTTTATGTGAGGGCCGAGTATGTGCTGGACAGAACCAGGCCAGACTACAAACACCATGGGCTCCAGTGAAAGGCAGGGATGGAAACAGAACCAACTCAGCGATCACAACCACCAGCTGATCAGGGTGATGGACTGCCGGGCGCTGTACCTGCTAGTACATACAAGAATCTGGTCTGGGAACACCTCAGACAAAGTTTCTTTGGGATGCCTCCATCGAGCTTTCGGACTCAGAACGCTAACCATCAAAGGACAGAGGACAGAACAAGTCAATCAGCCCCCTCAGCTATATGCTGACAATGAAAATACTGGGCAAATGGAGACTATATGATGGACTATGTCGATCAGAGGAATCTCCAACAACCGCATCGTGCTTGGAGTGGTGAGAGTGGCAGCAATTCAGAATTGTTGAACTGTCAGAACCACTTGAGCAAGACCCTCAGAGCATGCCCCACATCTGGGACCTGGGGTGGGTTAGAGACTGGATGGGGCTTCTCCCTTAAAATCTCCTTTTACATCAGATATATTAAGGAAGCAATATGGAACTGATTGTCTTACCCATCTTCCTGTAGTGCTTGAACCTTTTTACCCTAATTATGTCAAGATTGTCAAAAATAATAATAATAAAATGAAAAAAAAAAGAAAAGACAAATATGGGCCCAGTACAATGGCCTAGTGGCTAAAGTCCTTACCTTGCATGCGCCTAGATCCCATATGGTCACTGGTTCATTTCCCACTCTAGTTCCCATCCAGCTCCCTGCTTGTGGCCTGGGAAAACAGCAGAGGAGTGCCCAAAGCCTTGGGATCCTGCACCCATGTGGGAGACCCAGAAGAAGCTCCTGACTCCTGGCTTCAGATCAGCTCAGTCCAGCTGTTGCAGCTACTTTGGGAGTGAACCTGTGGACAAAAGATCTTTCTTTCTCTCCTCTCTGTAAAATCAGACTTTCTAAAGCATTAATTAAGGCATGTCAAACTTAATTAAATCTTGGGAGGAAGGAAGGAAGGAAGCAAGGAAGGAAGAAAAGGCAAATATGTCTAGAAGACTACGGCCAAGGCCCCTTCTGCTGGCTATGTACAAGGTCTCACAAGCCAAGGGGAGTACAGAACCCTCCTTAAAATTGAAGATGTTTTTGCTCAAGATGAAAGCAATTTCTACTTGGGCAAGAGATGTGCTTACATGTACAAAACAAAGGACAACATCCTGACTAATGGTGGCAAACCTAACAAAACCAGCGTGATCTGAGGAAAGTAACTCATGCTCATGGAAACAGTGGCAAGATTGCCCAAATCCACGTCTGTCTTCCTGCAAGGGACACTGGACACAGAATCTGTGTGATGCAGCACCCCTCAAGGATTTAAACTACTGAAAGGCAAATAAATGCAAATGGCCTGTGAAAAGCAGGGGAAGATGGCCCAGCTACCTGCCCCATGCCACCTGTGGGGGACCCAGAGGAAGCCCCTAGCTTTGGCCTGCATCAGGCCTGGCTGTCATGATTATCTGGGGAGTGAACCAGTGGATAGAAGATCTCTCTAAATGTATCTGATTTTATTCCTATCTCTATCTCAAACTAATTTAGAGTTACAAGTAAAAACGTTAGACTTCCTAAAAAGGAATTTGTATTTACAAACTCTAAACCTTACTCAAAAGTAATAAAACTTATTATATGCAAATTTTACCAGAATGAAGTTTTTTGTATTTTTATTTTAAAGGCAGAATTTCTGAAAGAATAAGAGAGATCTTCCATCTGCTGGTTCACTCACCAAATGGCTGCAACAGTCACAGCTACGTACACCCAAAGCCAGGAGCTAGGAGCCAGGAGCTTCGTATGGTCTTCCTCATGGGTCCAAGGACACATGGACTTGGGCTATCCTCTGCTGCTTTCCCAGAACATTCACAGGGAGCTGGATCAGAAGTGAAGCAGCCAGAATTCGAAATACAGCCCATATGGGATGAGGGCACCGCAGACAGAGGATCAGCCTGCTATGTCATGCTGCCAGCCCTGAAGATTTTCTTAAAAGCTGATAAAATGTTTTCTTTATAGGTCTGAATAAATGCTCATAAGTAATTATCTTCTATGTATATTGCTTTTCTTCTTACATATAACACTACACTATTGAAAAGAACACAAAATTTTATTTTCATAATTCATAAAATTATATAACATGTAACTGAGATCTACAAGAATAAAAATACTCATTAAATTTTCTCATTACTGAATTAATGATAATATCTATGGGAAACACATTACAGAAGACTCTGTTCCATACCATGATTTTATGAGTCATAAACATTCTTTTTTTGTTTTAATTATTTGCAGGGCCTGGCACAGTAGCATAGCGGCTGAAGTCCTCACCTTGAACATCCCAGGATCCCATATGGGCACCGGTTCTAATCCCGGCAGCCCTGCTTCCCATCCAGCTCCCTGATTGTGGCCTGGGAAAGCAGTCGAGGACGACCTAAAGCCTTGGGACCCTGCACCCGCATGGGAGACCCGGTAGAGGCTCCTGGCTCCTGGCTTCGGATCAGCTCAGCTCCAGCTGCTGTGGCCGCTTGGGGAGTAAATCAATGATTGAAAGATCTTCTTCTTCTCTGTCTCTCCTCCTCTCTGTATATCTGTCTTTGCAATAAAAATAAACAATTTTTTTCAAATTTATTTGAGGCTGGCACAATGGCTCAATTGCCTAATCCTCTGCCTTCAAGTGCCAGCATCCCATATGGGTGCCAGTTCATGTCCCGGCTGATTCATTTTCCATCCAGCTCCCTGCTTACAACCCAAAAAAGCGGCAGGAAATGTCCCAAACCTTGGAATCCTACACCTGCACAAAGGACCCAGAAGAAGTTCCTGGTTTCAGATTGGCTCAGCTCTGGTCATTTAAGGAGTGAACCACCAGACAGAAGATCTTTCTCTCTCTCTCTCTCTCTCTCTCTGTCTTTCTCTCTATAAAATCTACCTTTCCAATAAAAATTAATCAATCTTTAAAATGAGATTTATTCTATTTTTATTGGGAAGGTAGAATTACAGAGAAGAGGGAGAAAAAGATGGAAAGATGAAAGATGGAAATCTGCTGGTCCACTCCCCAAGTGGTCATAACAACTGGAGCTGAGCTGCAGCTTGGGGCAACCCAGCCTCCTCTGAACCCCAGTTTCCTTGAGTGTTGGTGAGTTCCATGGTTATGCCTAGCTCCTCATCTTTCGCATAATCCAGCATGTATTGCAGTCCCACAGGTATGAACTCACAAATTCTCCACAGAATCTGCCCCCAAACTGAGCTCTCTCTCACGGAACAGCCTAACATGACCCACCCCTGCCCTTCATTCGCAAGTTCTTTAGCCTAGTCCTGCCAGACAGGTCCCCCAAGCCCTAGTTTTCATATGGGCCAATGGGCTATGATCGATCCCAGCTAGCCCAGCCCAGTCTCCCACATGTGCAGGTGTCCTGGTCTGATTCAGACACATCCTCCAGATTCCTCCCTCCAAGCCACCCAGGCTTAGCCCCCTCAAATACCTGCAGTTGTAGTGGTTTGGTCCAAGGATGTCCCCTATAAGTCATCCCTCACCTGTATTATACTTCCTCAGCAGTCCCCCCAAACACACACACATCCCCAAAACCTTCTCCTAAGACAATTCACAGCCACAATGTCCATGGTCAAGTTGATGTGGCCCCAGACCTGGTTTCCCCACCCCTAACAGATCTTCGAAAAAATAAAAACAGAATTGGCAACTTTTGGCACACTGGTATAGTTAATGAGGCCCAGAATGCCCACCAGCTATTGGCTGCATTTCTCCCAGCAGTGTAACACATGCCTAGGTACAAGGCAACCAAAGCAGTTGCTTATATTGGGGAAGTCATAAATATTGCAATTCAAGGATATATTAAATAAACGTCTGTACATGAACTTGTCACACGGATGAAATCAGCTTCATCTTCATCTTCAATGCTTATTAATAATCTAATGGAAGATTTTTCTGTCTCTCCTTTCTGTAAATCTGCCTTTGTGATAAACAAATAAATACTTTTAAAAAGAATTATCCTGGGTTGGGCGCGGTAGCCTAGCAGCTAAAGTCCTCACCTTGCAGGCACCGGGATCCCATATGGGTGCTGGTTCATATCCCCAATGCTCCACTTCCCATCCAGCTCCCTACCTATGCCCTGGGAAAGCAGTCAAGGACAGACCAAACCCTGGGGACCCTGCAGCTACATGGGAGACCTGGAAGAGGCTCCTGGCTCCTGGCTTCTGGCTTCAGATTGGCTCAGCTCCAGCCATTGTGGCCACTTGGGGAGTGAATCATCAGACGGAAGATCTTCTTCTTTGTCTCTCTTCCTTTCTGTACATCTGACTTTGGAATAAAAATAAATAGAATCTTTAAAAAAATTATCCTCAGAATAGGATTTGGCCATCTTGGTCAAAAGGCAGCAGTGAAAAAGGAGGGGGTGGCATCAGGAAATAGATTGCTAAGCTTCTACCTACAGTGTCAATGTCCCATATGGATACCAGTTCAAGTCCCAGTTACTCTACTTCCCAATCTAGCACCTGCTTATCACCTGAGAGAGCAGCAAAGGATAGCTCAAGTCCTTGGGCCCCTACATCCATGTGGGAGACTCAGAGGAGACTCTTAGATCCAGGCTTTGGATCAGCCCAGCTCCATCTGTTGTGGACATTTGGGGAGTGAATGAATGGATGAAAGCTTCTCTCTCTCTCTCTTTCTCTCTCTCTCTCCTTCTTTCTGTAACTCTGCCTTTCAAATTAAAATAATTCTTTAAAAAAAATAAGGAATTGTTACACTGATCAAATTTCCTTCCAAATGAATCCAGTTTATGGCTAGTGTCTCCTCTCATGCATCTATTTCCCAACTTTCACTTTATTCAAGATTTTCTAGAATGAGTAAGCAAAAATTCACAGAACCACTTTCTAATGGTTAAAAAAAAAAGTCAGTTTCAGAGAAAAAAAATCCAAAACAAAAGCAAACTTGATGCTTTGCAAATAATGCAGCCTCAGTTCTGGTTTATAGGAAGAAGTAAGTTGCAGTGACCTTTTTAATTTAGAATCAGAAACATAAGGTCTTGGAGAAAGATTTACCAGAGAGGCAAAATCAGTGATATCTGGTGGAAAGACGTGATGAAAGCTAGATTAACAAGTGTCATACCTATTTTCACAATAAATTCTGAGTAAATACCTAGCAATGAAAGAGGAAGGAGGTGCCAGCATTGGACACTGAAGTTAAGTCACCTCCTGCATCACTGGCATTCCACCTGAGCACTAGCTTGAGTCCCCGCAGCTCCACTTCCAATCCAGCTCCCTATTAATGCACCTGGGAAAGCAGTGGAAGATGGTCCAGTACTTGAACCCCCACCACACACATGAGAGGCCAAGACAGAGTTCCCAGGTCCTGGTTTTGTCCTATCCCAGCTTAGGCTGTTGTAGGCATTTGAACCAGCAGATAGAAGATTCTCTCTCTCTCTCTCTGTCTCTCTCTCTCTCTCATCCTCTAACCCTGCCTTTCAATTAAATAAGTCTTATGAGAGAGCAAAGAAAAATCAATTCTCCAAGAGACACACAAAAATTCAGGTTTTTTTAAGTTTGTGATTTTTCTTTTATAAATGTGTATTCAAAGACTTATAAACAGAAAATCCCAGTGTTAGCTTGGGGGTGGAAAGAAAAAGAAGAAGGGATGCATGAGTCAGAGTCTCTGACCTTGAAGGATCCTAATTTCAACAGCAGGCAGTTGTTCTCACTAATAATACAAGGAAATGAAACAAGAGGAGAGAAGGCACCACATGAAGAGAGCAAGCCAAGTTAGAAACAGCGAGTCACCATTCCCAGAGCAAAACCACCCCACAGCAGGTCATGCTGCATCTACCCTAACTCTGCATCTGTCTGTAGGCTGGGGGACACTGCCTTTGTTGCTTGTAGTTCCAATCAACACATTCTTACCAACATCATCACCAAGTCCCTAATTGAACACCGAGCTCCCTCCAGTGGCTTCCAGAGCACTGCATTAGAGAAGCTTCCACAGGATGGATGCAGGCATTTAGCGATTCTCTGCAGTGCTGTGGGCAGATCCAATCCCCTTCTCTCTCAGCAGAGGTTTAATTTTTAAAAAAATCTCCTAAAGGTTGGGATTGGGATCTTCTTCACCTGACTAATAAACCATTGCTCAGGACCACTTTCCTCACCCTGACATACTGAGTATAGTCACCAGCACCTCTTCAGGGGTCAGCCTGGACTCTGATTCCTCAGCTACTACCAGTCCTGGTTCAGCCAGAGCACTCGGCTGCACTCCGAGTTCCTTCCCTTGGGGCTCAAGTGGACATGCAGGCCCGGTGGTACCACGGGTTGGAAGGTGGAAACAGTCCATCTTAAATGTTAAAATGATAATGCCCACAGGCTATGCTCTCTGAAGGATCTAAGCAAAGATCTGCTCCATGGCTTTCTCCTGGCTTCTGATGTTTCCCAGCGATCCATGATGCTCATTCATTACCGAGCACCTGTACAAAGCCAATCCCCACTTTGGTAATCACAAGCCACTTTCCTGGACACTGTTGTCTTCAGGCCAATTTCACCCTGTGTGTCTGCCTCTCACAAAACCATTATTTGGATTAGATGCCCCTCCTACTCCAGTATGACCTTAGTTTCACTGAGAACATTGGCACTATGTCCAAATAAAGTCACGTTCTGAGGTACAGGGGACAAGCCGACTCGACCCAGCAGAGTCTTGTTATGTAGACTGAAAACACATTCAGTTTCATTTCCCTGTCACATCTCAATTCCCAGAAATGCTTCTGAAAGAATGTTTGTGAAATGCTTAAAGGAAGTTTATTGTATTGTCTTCTTTAGGCTTTCTTGTTCCATGATTTTTCTGGCAGTGTTCAAACTTAAGTTCAATTCCAAAAATTTTGTCAGAGCTACAGAGAGAGGAGAGACAGTGAGAGGTCCTTCATCTTCTGTTTCTGTACCTAGTAGCTGTAGTGGTCACAGCTGGGCCAAGCTGAAGTCGGGAGCAGAGGGCTTCCCTGGAGTCCCTCCTATGTGGGGCAGGGGCCCGAGTGCTTGGGTTACGTTCCACTGTTTTCCCCAGGCCATTAGCAAGGAGCTGCAGTGATTGTGGAGCAGCTGGGACAAAACCCAAAGACCATATGGGATACTATTGTTGAAGATGCTGGCCTTATTGAACACATGGCAACAGTGGCCTCAAAAGTATGGAGTTTTCCCCCCACAGTTGAGTTGAATTAATATCAGAGACCTAGATCTAACAAGGTAAGTAGCTACCAATAGATGGATAGAAGAAGCAGGTAGCAGTAGGCTCAGTTCCTCAGCAGACTGGGGTTTTTCTATTTTTAGGGTCTTGGAATGTTCTGAGAGGCAGGGGAGTTGGGAGAAATGGAGAAGCTAGGACTGCGCTGAAAACAGCCTTTTGCAGGCACTTTTAAACTTGATATTTTGCCCCCTGGAAAAGTGAAAAGAAATGCAGGAAGGCTGGGGAGACATCGAATGGCTGCCAGATGCAAAAGGTCTATTGAAATAGAGTGCAAAGGTCTTGGAGGAGATTGTATTTAGGAATCTTAATGGGGGAGCCAGGCTTGTGTCCTTGGCCCATCAATCCTGACTCTTAGGTATAGATAAGGTGTGGGGCACTGAGTTCTTTGTAGTTTTTTCCTGCTGAAGAGGGGCTTCCATCTTAGGATGAGCTCTCTATAGCCTAGACAGAATTCACTGGAGGTGGAGAGCGGTCTGGTCTTAACTTGTGTATTGTTTCTGGGATATGGCAGTCATCGGTTGCTGCAAGAATTGTTGAAATAGATTGATTATATATGGTTGGGATAGAAGCACTGTGACTATGAAAATAAGAGGAGATAATTCATGATCTTTAGACATTACCCATAGCTGAAGTGGTGGCCAAAATGAGGCAGTTACTGTGAGAATGAATTTCATGGAAGCGCTTACATTGGAGCGTACCATCTCTTCTCCTACCACACCCAACTTCTTAGTGTGAAAACAAAATCAGTTAAAGAGCAAACAAACAAATAGCACTTTTCACTAATAGACTAAAAGTCTCTTCACAGGGTAGCCTGTGGGATGAAGAAACAACTTGGTCTAGAGTGCAGGGGAATCTATAGAATATAAATCCCTCTGCAGTTAGTGGGAAGACATATATAGGCCTGTTTGTGGTAGAGAAAACAAACAAAAAATGTTCCTGATTTGTTTAGTGTGTTGTCAAGGAGCTTTGAGATGAGTTAGTTTGATGTAACTGCTAGGCCTGAGCTACTTCTGGGCCTGAGCTGCCTCATCCCCTCCCTTTGCTTGTGAAAACTCTGGCTGTGGTCAGGGTTAGGGTGACAGTTCTAGCTTTTTTGACCTTACTAGGAACAAAGCCGGGGCTTGTGGTCAAGCCAGGGTTCAAGCAGAATGTGACTCAAAGAAAGCTGCAGAATCTGTTTCCAGACAAGCCTTTCTGTGCATGAACACTGTGATGAGCCTTGTGCTGCCTAGTTCACACCTCTTCTCCCCGGTCTCTGCTAAAGTACAACACAGAGGCAGCCCATATGGTTTCAGCCAGGGGATGCTCAGTTGTATCTCTAAATCTTTAATCTCTCAATCTGTAGTCATATGCACATTCTGACAGTTGTTTTCTGTGAGACAAGGCAATGCCCATGAAAAGAGCAAAATAAATCTAGCTGTGAAATTGTGTCATAAAAATTTTTGAAGTAATTCTATCATAATCTAAGCTCTCATCTTTGATCATGCCATTTAGTCTTGCATGTCGCTAAGCTAAGTGGTCTTTTATATATGGCCAGGCATTATGACCCAAAAAGCTTTGCCCTCCTTTTTATGAGATAAACTGCACATCTTGAGAGTCCTTCACAATCTTAGAGAGAATAAAAGCAAAGACTCAATCCAGAATCCTCAGATCGCTTTCTCTCAGCAGCAATATTAGATGGAAATAGCCAAATAAAATTGTTGGACAACATTGACCCGAAGTTCTAATGCCAAATATAGATTTGAGACAAGAGTATATACATTGCAAACATCTACCTTTTACAATTGCCAACTCAAATTACCTAGGAAATGAAATATAAGATAGGCGTGGTGATTGTCACATTCTGTGATATTCAAAAATCCAAGGGCAGAACAAGATTTTCACATATACACCCAGAGCATAACAAACAGCATGAAACTCACCTACAGAATCTCTGCAGCTTCTGTATCATATTCTTTCACCTACAGATGTGTAGGTTGTTGCCAATTTTATATTAATCGAATTTAGAACTCCTATATATAAAACTGCTTAAAAATGGTTACTAGCATCACTAATGTATTTCTAGATTTTATTTTTCTCTAATTTGCCCTTTTCCTTTTTTTTTTAAAGTGGAAAATCTAACTGTCTTCACTTTTAGAAAATTCTCAGAAGTTATCATTTTATTGATGCTGGTGTTCAAATTCTCTACCCCTGGAGAGATGGCTCATTGGTTACATTTTGCATTTCTTTGTTTTATTTATTTAAATCTTTTTCTTCTTTTTTTCATTTTTATTATATTTTTTACAATCTTTACCTAGTTAATTATAGTGATAAGGTTCAAGGGCTACAGGAGTGAGTAAGACTTTTCCATATTGTTTCCTTCATGTATCTGAGGTAAAGGGGGATATTGAGGGAGAAGCCTCCCCCCATCAATTCTCACCCTCCCCAGTTCCCAGATGTGGTACTTGCTCTGAGATTCTTGCTCAAGTGGTTCTGATAGTTCACCAGTTTTGAATTCCTGCCAATCTCGCCATACCAAGCACGATGAGATCTTTGAAGAATCTACTGATTAACATAGTCCATCTTAGAGTCTCCGTTTGCCCTGTATTTCACTGTCAACATACATCTGAAGTGTTTGATTGACTTGTTCTGTCCTCTGTCATTTGATGGTTAGGGTTCTAAGACCAGCATTCCGATTGGGGAGATCCCCAAAGAAACTTTGTCTGAGGTGTTCCCAGACCAGATTCTTGTATGTACTTGCAAGCACAGGATCCACCACAGTCCACCGCCCTGATCAGCTGGTGGTTGCAATTGTTGGGTTGGTTCTGTTTTCAGCCCCGACTTCCACTGGAACCAATGGATGTTGCAGTCCAGTCTGGTTCTGTCCAGCACATACTCAGCCCTCACATAAACCAGGGGGAGCTGCAGCCCAGTCAGAGCACCCACAATAACCCCAACCAGGCCCGACCCCTACCCTGGTTTGCCAGTATGTGTAGCAGACTGTCCCACATCGCCTTCTGCTCTCATACATGTCAATGGGTATTAAAGCTTAGTTCCATCTAACCAGCTCCACTATCCAGCCCTCATGGATGTTGTTGAGTGCCTCTCTGTCTAGCCACCCCAGCCCCTGTCCTAGTTTTCGTGCCCTCCGTGGGAGTGGTAACCTAAAAGAGAGGAACCCACTATTTCCCTCCCAGGCCACTCCCACTCCCAGATTATGCACTCTCCAGGTAGTTCTGTGGTTTGACTTGACAGAATTAGCCCCCAGTGCCAGCTTCTGCCAGCTGACTGTGGCTAAGCCCCAACAACCCTCACACACTCTAATTTTGTTTGTACCAGTAGGAATAATCAGCCCAGCCTGGCGTTTCCCTGATCTGGACCACATGAGGTGCACAGGTGTTGTAGCCCTGCTTAGACAGGTCTGCCCCCATCCCAGGTCATGCTCTCCAGTGGGAGTAGCTGTCCAGCAAGGGAACCACCCCTTATACCCCACTGGCTCTGCCCCCCCCTTCCTGGTTCTCACATGTGCTGGTTAGGCACTACAGTCACATCTGGTACAGGCAACCTCACCTTGGCATTCCATATTGTGCACTAGTTTTTGTCACGACCGAACCTTGTTTGACCCACACTGTTCTGGTGCTCAGATTTGCCAGTGGATGACGTGAACTGATTCAGCCTGGTCTGCTCCTGACCCATGCCAAATGTATGCCAGTGGGATACTTTCCATGGCCTCTTCTGGACTGTTTCCTATCATGTTTCTTGCGCTTACCTGCCAGGTCTGTGTGCTGCCAGAGGAGTTGCCCAGGCTCCTCCATCAGAACCCCTCCCAATGCCAGATTTTGTGCATACCAGGGGGTCCATGAGCCAGTACTACTCAGTTCACCTCCTATCCTAGTAAGAACAGTGGCTTTTCCTAACTGGCCTTCAACCCAGACTGGTTCCTGCTGTTGGATGTTTCAGCCCAGCCATGGCTCATCCATACCCACACAAGCTCACACATGGCTCAATTGGGGTTGAGACCTAGCCTAGTCTGTCCCACATCTACCCTGGTCCTCCAGGACACCAGATAGTGCTGGAGTCTGACCCGGATTGGTGCATCCAGTCCCTGTCCACACTTGTGCCAAAGGAGACTGCAACTGTAACCTGACCAGAACGCAGTCCCATTCCAATTCTTGTGCCCCTTAGTGGGAACCTCGACCCAGTTAGGGTGTCCCCTTAGCTCCCCAACCAGGCCTGATCCCAGCTATAGATCATGCACATGCCAGTGGTTGCTCTGACTCAGCTTGGCTCAGTCCCTCACCTGTCCCGGCCTCTGCCTTAGACACTGTGGCTTAGCGTTTCTGGCTCATGCAGACCAGTAGGTGCAAGAGCCTAGCTCAGCATGACCTGTGCTCCATCCTGGTCTCTAGTTTTGCTTGTGGGCTAAGGTTTGCTCAGTCCTGCCCAGTACATCCTGTTCCATTACCAATTGACACATTACCCAGCTGTTGGAGCTACTTTGCCCAGCTTGTCCAACACCCAGGTCTGGACCACATGTTCACCAGTGGGAGCTACGACTCACCAGGGGAGTTTCCCAAGTTCCTCCACTTGATCCACTCCCAGACCCAGTTCTCATACATGCCATTGGGTTTTAGGCCAGTGCCCGGCTCAGTCTGGCCTTCCATTTGGCCTTGTATGAGCTGGTGAACGTTACAGCCCAGCCCACCCCACACTCTATTCAGGATGCACATTCGGGTGCTGCTGCCTTGACCAGTGCAGACTGTTGTGGGTTCCTTTTCCTGTGATTAATGGCAGGCTCCTTGGTCATACCTAGCTTAGTCCATCACCACCCAAATTCTTGAGCTAACCAGTGGGGCTAAAATTTCCACAGGGTTTGGCCCATACATCCCCCACAGAATCTACCCCCAGAAATGGTTCTTGAGTGCTAGTTAATGTCATGGCCCTGCCTAATGTGACCAGACTCCTGATCCAGCATCATGTCAGGTAATAGGATATCCTGCTGGACAAGCCCTGACCCTTAGCTTTTGCATGAACTGGTGTTCACCACTCAGCATTTTAACTGATTACAAGTTCTTCAAAGGAAAAGTTACTGTCATTGGGAATCTTTAGGATTGACTCAGATCCCAGAAGCACAGTGGGTTCAACCTGGAGCTGCCTAAGCAGCAATTCAAAGAACCAAAACCCCAGAGCTCCCCGGCCGGGCAGCCAGCAGGTGGGCCTGGCACCAAATGGTGCCCAAGGACAGCTCACCCTGTGCATGCTGTGGCTGGCATCTGGGATTCAGGCATGAGACGCCCCATCCTGAGACCCACTCACAGCTGTGAGGCTACAGGAAGTTTAAACCCCAGGCCCAAGGTCGTGCCCCTCCCCAATCCCATCCACGGCTCAATGAGGGCGGCGGGTGGCCCCGGGCCTGCCGAGTCACAGAGACTTCCCCCCTAGGTCAGTGTACTCATCCCGAAGGGAGCAGCACCCGGAGCCCAGGTAGACTCAGGGACAGCTCACCACGTGCACATGGTGGCTGGAGTCTGGGATCCGGGCATGAGACGCCCCATCCTGAGACCCACCCACAGCTGGCAGGCTGCAGGAAACATTTCACATCTATTTTAGAAGATTTACTTACTTATTTGAAAGAGTTACAAAGAGGGAGAGACCTCCTCCCTGCAACACACACTAGGGAAGAAAGAGAGAGAGAGAAGGAGAGAGAGAGAGAGAGAGAGAGAGAGAGAGAGAGAGAGAGAGAGAGAGAGAGAGAGAGAGAGAGAGAGAGAACATCTTCCATGTGCGATTCACTGCCCAATGACTGCATCTGCCAGAACCTGGCCAGACCAAAACCAGAAGCAGGAGCTCATGTGCATCTTCAAAAGTGGCTGCAAGGGCTGAATGTCTTGGACCAATTTTGCTCTTTTCTCATGAACAAAATGTTGGATTGCAATTGAGACAATCAGGACTCAAAAATCAGCATTCATATGTGATGTCTGTCTGCACGTAGCTGTGTAAGTACAGCATGGACTCCATGTTTTTTATTTTTATTTACTTCTTCCAAGTTCCTTTTGTTTCTCTTCTGTTTTTTCTTGTTTTCTGTTAATATTTTACTTCATATTTTTATATTCTTAAGCATGTTTTCATCAGCTTAGTTTTTTTAATTCTTTTGTTTTTATAATCTTTACATAGTTGATTAGTGCACATAGCACCAACGGCTATAGGAAAGTGGGTAAGACCATTGTTTCCACATTAATATTTTTTCTCTGAATCTGGGGTAAGGAAAGAGATAAAGGGAAAATCCCAACCCAGCCTCCCACCCATCCCAGGTCCCCCACAAGGGGCATGCTCCGAGGGTCCTGCTTTTGCAGTTTTGATTGTTCAGCAGTTCTGAATTGCTGCCAATCTTGCCGCTCCAAGCGTGATGAAATCTCTTCAAAATCCACTGGCTGACATAGTCTCTTCGTGATTGGGGTTCTGAGATCTGCAGTTCAGTTTCAGGGATCCCCTGAGAAGCTTCATTTGAGGTGATCCCAGATCTGATTCTTGTGTGTGCTTGCTAGTACAAGGTCCAGCACAGTCCGTCACCCCTATCAACTTATGCATATGCTGGTTGTTGCAATTGCTGGGTCAGTTCTGTTTCCAGACCTGTCTTCCATGCGAACCGATGGGTGTTCCGGTCCAGTCTGATCCTGCCGACTTCATACTTGGCACTCACGCAAACCAGTGGGAGCTGCAGCCTAGTCAGAGCCACCTGCAATAACCCCCACCAGTCCCGCCCTCTACTCTGGTTTCTGTGCTTGCCCATATGTACCACAGACTTGTTCAGTCTGTCCCACATCCCATTCAGCTCTCCTACATGTCAATGCGCATTCAAGCTTAGTTCAACCCTACCAACCCTACTATCCAGCCCACGCACATGTTGGTGGGTGCCATTCTGCCCAGAAAAGTCTGCCCCCGTACTGGTTTTCATGCTTTCCATGGGAGTGATAACTGAAGAGGGAGGTGCCCACTCTTTCCCTCCTGGGCCTACTCTGGGATCATGTACTTCCCTGGTGATTCTCCAGTTGAACTTGACAGAATTAGCCCCCGGTGCCAGCATCTGCCAGCTGATGCTGCGGCAATGCCCAACCAGCCCTCACCCATTCTGATTTATGTTTGCATTAGTAGGGATAGTCAACCAAGCGTGGCTGTTCCCTGATCTAGCTCACATGAGGCCCACAGGTGTTGTAGCCCTGCCCTGTCTGGTCTGCCCCCATCCTGACACACTTTCCAGTGGGCGAGGTGTTCCAGCAGGAAGGCCCTTCACATTCCCTCTACCAGCTTTACCCCCTCCCTCCCTCATTCTCACATGTGCTGGTTGGGTGCTGCGGCCCAGTCTGGCATGGCCTGCTTCACCTTGGCATTTTCCAGTGGGCACCATATCCTGGCCGGGCCTGGCCCACCCCCTATTCCAGAAGACACTGGTGAGGGTTGCAGTCTAGCCCAACCCAGGATGCACCCAATCCCAGCTGTAATGTGTACTGGTATGTGTCATGACCAAACCTGGCCAGACCCTCACTGTTCTGGTGCTCGGATTCACCAGCAGGTGATGTGAACTGGTTCAGCTTAGTCTGTCCCAGACCTATGCCAAATGTATGTCAGTGAGTACCTTTTCCTGGCCTGGTCTGGGCTGCTCCTTATTGTGTTTCTTGTGCTCACCTGCAGGGACTGTGTCCTGCCAGAGAAGATTTGCCCAAGTACCTCCATCAGAACCTCTCCCAATGCCAGATCTCGCGCATACTGTTAGGTCCATGAGCCAGCCCTACTTAGTCTACCTCTTGTTTTGGCACAAACAGTGGCCTTTCCTGACTGGCCTTCAACCCAATCTGGTTCTTATTGTTGAATGTTTCAGCCCAGCCATGGCTTGTCCATACGCAGACACAGCTTGCACATGGCTCAGTAGGGGCACAGACCTAGCCTAGTCCATCCTACATCTACCCTGGTCCTCCAGAGCACCAGATTGTCCTAGAGACTAGCCAGGCTTGATGTGCCCAGCCGAGTCCATACTTGTCCCTAGAGACACTGCAGCATATCCAGACCAGAATGCAGCCCCCATTCCGGCACCCGCACTCACCAGTCAGAACCTCAACCCAGCCAGGGTGTTCTCTTAGCTCCCGAAACAGCACTCTTTCCAACAACAGACTGCGTGCATGCCAGTGGCTGCTCTGACCCAGCTTGGCATAGCCCCTCACCTGTCTTGCCCTTTGCCTTTGATATTGTGGCCTGACATCCCTGCTCATGCAAACCAGCTGGTGTAAGACCCTAGCTCGGCATGACCTATGCTTCAGCCTGATTTCATTCCTTGCTGTGAGCTAAGATTTGCTCAACCCTGCCCTGTATGCCCTCTTCCATAATCAATCCACACATTAGCCAGGCATTGGAGCCTGTATTAATTCACTCTCTATTTATGAATAGTACTTTCTAGTTGGGTTTCAATGTAACTCCTAAAGAAGGATTCTGGATGATGACAATATTGCCAACACTTTTCAAGGTTTTTTCCTCAGCCAGAGAGATGAGGATGCATTTCTCCAAGTTAGTCCTGTTTCCACTGAATTGAGGGCAAGTATTTCACAGGTCTCCAGCAATTATGTAGAGACAGCAGGATAAAGCAGCTTCCACAGAAAACCAACACATTGTGCTTAAAAATGCAGCCAATTTCTTGTTTCTAATAATTCTCTTTTATAATTGATCTTTTTCATGTTTTTTGACCTTTTATAAAACTCATATTTTTAGTACCTTTCCTTTGACTGCTAAAAGGAATACCTTATTACTGAATGTAAGGTTACATTGAAAATACAATTCTTGAAAAGCCAGCAGGTTCCATTATGGGTCATCATTAAAATATTTTCCAGATTTCTGTTTACTTCGTTCAGAACATTCAGATTGTAGATTGACTTTTTTAAAGATTTATTTATTTTTTTTCCAAAACAGATATACAGAGAAGAAGAGAAATGGAGAGGAAGATCTTCCATCTGATGATTCACTCCCCAAGTAACCACCAAGGTCGGTCTGCAGATCCAAAGTCAGGCACCAGGAATTTCCTCAGGTCTACCATGCAGGTCCAGGGTTCAAGGCATTGGGCAGTGTTCAACTGATTTCCCAGGCCACAAGCAGGGAGCTCAATGGGAAGTGGAGCTGTCGGGATTAGAACTGGCGCCCGTATGGGAACATGGCACGTTTAAGGTGAGGACTTATAGCCACAAGGGTACAGTGCCTGGCCCTGTGGATTGACTTTTATCTGATTCTGGCTCTGATGGAAAATCTACTGCATCATGGCGTGCACCTCTAGCAACAGTTAGAGCTGAAGCCAGGAACAAAAAGCCTCTTTCTGGCCTCCCTCATGGGTGCAAGGCCCAAGGTGTGAGCCATCTTCTGCTGCATTCCCAGGGCATAAGCAGAGAGCTGGATTAAAAGTGGAGCAAACAGATCATGAACCAGCACCCATAAGGAATGCTAGCACTTGCCGGAACAGGATGAGGCTGCAAGACCACTACTGCACCAGCAGCCCCCTGAATAAGCACTACTTCAAAAGGCAAATACAAATGGCTAACTTCAACATACTTTAAAAATCATCAATTTCACTAAACATCACAGAGATGCAAATCCAAATCAATGAGATGATATCTAACCTCTGTTACAATGGCAACAAAACAAATCAAAACAACAACAACAAAACCAGTAACATCCTGGAGAGGAAATAGAAAAAGGGTAACTCCAATTGGCAATGCACATTACTGCAGTTACTACAGAAAGCATATTGATAATTCCTTTCAAAGAAACTAGAAGCAGGACCTGGTGGCGTGGCCTAGCAGCTAAAGTCCTCACCTTGAACGCCCCCGGATCCCATATGGGCGCCGGTTCTAATCCCGGCAGCTCCACTTCCCATCCAGCTCCCTGCTGGTGGCCTGGGAAGGCAGTCGAGGACGGCCCAATGCTTTGGGACCCTGCACCCACGTGGGAGACCCGGAAGAGGTTCCAGGTTCCTGGTTCCCGGCTTCGGATCGGCGCGCATCGGCCGTTTCGGCTCACTTGGGGAGTGAATCATCGGACGGAAGATCTTCCTCTCTGTCTCTCCTCCTCTCTGTATATCTGACTTTGTAATAAAATAAATAAATCTTTTTAAAAAAAAAGAAGCTAGAAGCAGAACTGCCATATGATCTGTCAATACTGGTACAGGATATATATATCCAAAAAGACATGAAACCAAGATGTCAAAGAGATACTCTATTATAATTGAGAGATCATAGTAATCTCAAATTAAACCTATGAAATAAAATAATCATAATAGTGAACACAGACTAAAAAGCATAATTCCAACCTCCATACTCAGTAACCATGACAATCAATTAAAAAAGAGACCCTCATGTTGCAAATAATAAAAAAATCTAAACTGATTAAAACATGCTTAAGAATATAAAAAATGTAAAGGAAAACATTAACACAAAAGAAACAGCAAACAGAATAGAAGGGAAAGGAACTTGAAACAAGTAAATGAAAATGTAAAACGTGGATTCCATGCTGTAGTTAAACAGCTACGTGCAGAGTAGACATCCCATATGAATCCTGACTTGAGTCCTGATTATTCCACTTCCCAGCCTACATTTTCCTCTTGAGAAAAGAGCAAAAATGGCCCAAGTGCTTGAGCCCTTGCTGCCACTTTTGGAGAAGCAGAGGAAGCTCTTGCCTCTGGCTTAGTTCTGACTTGGCTCTGGCAGATGCAGTCATCTGGGGAGTGGATTGGCACATGGAGGATATTTCTCTCTCTCTTTCTCTCTCTTCTTTTTCACAGTGTGTGTCTGTGTCGGGAAGGAGATGACTCCCTCTCTGTCTGTAAATATTTCAAATAAGTCAATAAATCTTTTAAAGGAAGTGTGAAATACAACTATGCTCTTTATGGGTATAGCTGCTGGTGTTATTCAAAACTGCTACTTCCAACAAACTAATGCTGGCCTAACACTTTCAGTTGACAGCCCGTACCTGTAATACAGATAAAGCTAAGTTTGTGAATAAGCATTAGCTGAAATTAGTAAAAGTCCACTCCTTCTAATATTTCTTTGTTGCTAAATGTCTCTTAGAGTGTTTTTGTCACTGGCTCATGGTCAACAGATATTTCTCTCTTGAAATGGGAGTGGATTTAAAAAAAAAATCAAATCCAACCTGGTAATGAGGAACAAATGAATGTGAACATCACTGAATAGCTCTGATTTTGGAAATGAATCTTCCTTGAAAGTAGGCAATACAAATCAAAATGCAGTGACTTGTGTCAACCCTAAATCAAGTTACTTAAAGAAAAAGGTTATAAAGAAAAAGTTCTTGTGTAATTGTTAATTGTAAAAGACTCTGCCAGAACTGTAACTTTTACAGAGGACCCCATTTCGAAGCAGTGATGAGGAAGCTCTTTGCTCTCTTTGACCTGAGAAGTGTGATTTAGGGCCAGGTTAACTGACCCAAATTCACAAAAATAAATAAATCTTGATATAATATTTCGACATTGCCACCTAAGGGTGGCAGATGGATCTGAAAAGAACTGATGGAAGTGCTTCAGATGTACGGCTGGACACATAGCTCTTTCTAGGCAGTCCACCAGAGTGGATACAGGTCACTGTGCACTCCCACTTCAAAAACAATAGGCAAATGGTTTGATCACTTCTGGCTACCTGGGAGATAGTATATTAATTATTTAAGGAAACTATGTTGTCTTCACCAAGGAACCATGCCTGAATTTTTCCCTCGGGGAAATCTGTGCATGACTGATTATAGATAATTAAAGAGTTGTACCCTATCAGCCTAGATCTGACTTAAATTGAAAGACTATAGGGCCGGGCATGATAGCGTAGTGGTTCAAGTTCTCATCTTGCACGCCTGGGATCCCACATGGGCACCAGTGCTAATCCCAGCAGCTCCACTTCCCATCCAGCTCCATGCTTGTAGCCTGGGAAAGCAGTTAAGGATGGCCCAAAGCCTTGGCACCCTGCATGCTTGTGGGAGACTAGGAAGAGGCTCCTGGCTTCAGATTGGCACAGCTACAGAGACTGTTATATCTAGTAACATGTCATTTAACTTCAGGCATTGTAAATTTCTATTTTTCTTTCTATTGTTGCTTTTGTATCATGACTTTTTCATTTGAGGGGATGTATAGTAGTTGTGTAATTGAGACTATCATATCTAGTAACATGTCATTTAACTTCATGGCATTGTAAATTTCTATTTTTCTTTCTATTCTTGATTTTGTATCATGACTTTTCATTTAAGGGGATGTACAGTAGCTGTGAAATGGAGACTAACATCCAGATGTGAGGATGCAGTGTGGTATGCATTTCTGCTTCCAGACAAAGATGGATTTGCAATGAAACTGTTTACTATATTTTGACAATAGGATTCTGGACTCTCTGCCATTGTCCATGCCCTCAATGATGGACATATGACTGTGTATGAAGAACTATATGTTAGTAATGATATAGAAGAACTAGGTGGGGAGGGAGGGAATAGGGGAGGGGTTAAGGGAATATGAAGCTGTGCCATAAAATAATAGCAATAATAATTAAATGTAAAAAAAATAAAATATAACATAAATGAGTGAAAAAAATAGTAATTTACAATGCCCTGAAATAACATGTTACTAGATATGACAGTCTCCATTACACAGCTACTATACATCCCCTTAAATGAAAAGTCATGACACAAAATCAATATCCGGGAGAAAAAAAAAATTAACAACACCACGAAGTAACATGCTACTGAATGACTAATGTGTAGCTGAATAAAAGAAAATTGAGAACCTTCTTGCAGAAAATGATGCTACTGTCTGATCTATGAGTCATTGAAGAATTTAATCAGAAGAAAGTGTTTTGAAGAGATGAAACAAACAGAAAACATCAAAACCCATGCGATATAGTTTCTGCTGATTTTTGTTGGTGAAATGTGTCTCTTCTAGACAACAAATAGATGGGTTTTGTTTTTTAATCCAGTGTACTCATCTATGACGTTTGATTGAGCTTAAGCCATTTACATTCAGAGTTTAATACATACATGGGTGGTACTTTGGTCCTGTCATTTTAGGAATGGGTTGTTCATTGGTTTAGTCTTCTGTTTGTCATTTTACTGGAAAGTTCTTCACATTTGCCTTTGGTTTTGGTAGGTGCTATTCCTCTTCTCTGGTGTAGGGCAGGTTTGAAAGAGGCAAATTCTTTTAGCTTTTCTTTACTGTGGAAGAATTTTATTTCATTTTCAAAGACAAAAGAAAGCTTTGCTGAATATGTTTTCCTAGACTGACAATTTTTTCTTTTACACTCTGGAATATGTCACTCCAATCTCTTCTTGCCTGTGGAATTTCCTGTGAGAGATCTCCTGTGAGTTTAATTGGCATTTCTTTATATGTCAATTGATTTTTTTCACGTGCACATTTCAGGATCTTTTCCTATGTTCAATTGAAGAGAGCTTCATAATCATGTGTCTTGGTGAAGATCACTTTTGATCAAGCCTGTTGGGAGTTCTGTGCCCCTCCTGTATTTTGTTTCCCAATTCTTTCTCCAGATTAAGGAAATTTCCCATTATCATTTCATTAAATATATTCATTCAGTATTTTTGTAAAACCGGATTCTCTTTCTGCACCTTCTGGGACTCCCATAACTCTTATGTTAGGCCTCTTAATAGTGTCTTTCAATTCAATTCTTGAATACTTTTTTGGCCTGATCCAGCTCTGCTTCCAGCTTTTGGTTTGCTTCCCCCTGATGACAGGAAATATCTTCCAATTCTAAGATTCTTTCTTCTGCTTGCTTCATTCTATTTTGGAAACTCTCCACTGTACTCTTAATTTGCTCTACTGTGTTCTTAATTTCTGATATACCAGCTTTGATTTGCTTTGTTGCTTCCTTAAATTCTTTGAACTCTTGAATGAGCTTCTCATTGTTGATTAGAATCTTTAAAATGAGTCTTATGGATTCTGTGTGCCCCATTTTCTCAATGTCTTCCTCAGTTAACTCTGAGGTTGGCAAAGAGTTTTGCTCCTTTGCAGGGGAGTTTTTGGTAATATTCATTGTGCCTTTGTCTCTTCTTTTGCTCTTGATCATTGTACCTCTGGGTAGCAGAGTCTTCTCCTTGGGTAAGGTTTCTAACCTGTGTCATCCACAGGTCTACAATGTGATTTTACTTGTTGCAGTTGGTACACAACTTTTTGCTTGCAGGCACTTGTGCCACTCCCTCCAGCGAGTTCCAGGTCTGGGTTCTTATGTCAGATTTCCACCATGGTCTCCATAGCCCCAGCTCTTGGCTCACCACTCTCCACCTCCAGTGATACCGTACTGAGGCTGCACCGTTGTCTCTGTACAACCTTTCTCCCGCTTCCTGTTGGAGCAGGTCCCAGGATTAGAGAGACTCCACGTGTCCTATATAATTAGGTTGTTTGTGGCGCTGATCTTGTCAGAATCTGTTTGACTTTAGGTCTGGGTGCCACACAGACCTATTTTGGCCGGTACAATGCTATAGTCGGTATCATTTTCCTGCGGGACCAGTGCAATCCACTGAACTCAGCGAGTTCTCACGAGCTCAGCACATGCGCAGCTCACTGTTGTCCCCTGCAGTCCCAAAGCTATTGCCACAGTGTACAAAATGACGCCTGACGTGCAACCACTACAGTTCTTGATCTGCTGGCCGTCAGATCTGAGGGTTACCCATACCTGTCTTGGCCTGAGTGGAACCCGTAGAATGCCACGTTGATGTAGTTCACTGAGTCAGAAGTGAGTTCATTCCCAGCTCAGCACATGCTCTGTCCTTTCCCTTGCCCTTTCCTCCTTACGCAAAATGGGGCCCAATTCAGTGCTAGGCGGTTGACTGAGCTATAAAATCCACTCTGTTCTTGCACTGCCTGTCTGAGATCTGCTGCTCTGTCTCTGTTCCTGGTCAAATCAAACAGACCAGCATGACGGACAGGTCTTTGTCTGGGTTCACCTGCCAAGCTCCCAGTGAAAGTCCCTTCCCACCTGGTTGCTGGTGAGTTCTGGCTGCTGGTGGAGTTCAGATCGCCATGCTGGAGTATCAGTCACTGCAACACCACACTGCTGTGCCCACTGCTTTCCTGTGTCGGTCATTCTCCAGGTACCCCTCTGCTGTTGTTCTGTCCTTTCCTATTTCCTGGAATGTGTCCTCTCTGCTTCATCCTGATTAAATGTTTTTCCATCCGTTTAAGTGTGTCCTTACCCTATTCCACCATCTTGATTCTCCAAATTTCTATTTTTCTTTCTATTGTTGATTTTGTATTATGACATTTCATTTGAGGGGATGTACAGTAGCTGTGAAATGGAGACTAACATATTTAGATGTGAGGATACAATGTAGTATGCATTTCTGCTTCCAGACAAAGATGGACTTGCAATGAAACTGTTTACTATATCTTGACAATAGGATTCTGGACCCTCTGTCATTGTCCATACCCTCAATGATGGACATATGACTGTGTATGAAGTACTATACTTGTTGTGTGGTGGGGTGGCATTGGGGCTGGGATAAGGAAAATACCAGGAGCCTATGGGACTGTAAATGATAATAATAATAATAATAAATGAAAAAAAACACATTTGCACTAGTGGGAGCACTTATACCACAGAGATTGGTAAAAACTGCAAATCACATACGTAGGTTGTTGCCCCCACTGGTTCTCATAAAAAAATCACTTTGATAAAAAAAAAATAAGGCTTAAAAAGAAAATAGTATTCCCTTTTGGTAATGAGGGCTTAAGAAGTCTTTCTCTTGTTAGCATGAGTGAAAATTGCTACACATTCTGAAAAACTACTTTAACTGGATAATAGTAGAAGCTTTTTGTTAAAGTTTATCTTTTGTGGCTGACACTGTAGTATAGCAGGTAAAGCCACCACCTGTGACACCAGTGTCCCATATGCGCTTGGATTCATGTGCCCACTCCTCCACTTCCCACCCAGCTCCCTGCTAATGTGTCTGGGAAAGGTATTGAAGATAGCTCTAGTGTTTGTGCCCTGTAACCACTGGGAGACGTGGTAGAAGCTCCTAGCTCCTGGCTTCAACCTGATCCAGATCTGGCCTTTGACGTGGACTAGAAGATGAAAGAGCTCTCATCTCTGCCTCTCTCTGTTACATCAGACTTTTAAATAAATCTTTTTTTGTGAAGAAAAAAAGTTCTCATCCATGCCTTATGCCTTGGAAGAGATAAATGGTAAAAACACCCACACTGACTAACAAAGGAAGAAATGGTGGTGACTTTGGCTTACAATGTGATGGAATAAAAAGATCTTCTTTTGCTATCCCTTACACTCAAGAAAGATGAAAAATATACATAATTTTGACAACTTCCTAAACATTCTTTATAGAGCTAGACCAGGCAGGTTGCTTGTAAGGTTACTATTCCTTCAGAAATGAGAAGTGACAAGACATGGAAGAACTAAAAACAAACCACCAAAATGTAAATGAAAGAACCAGCCTCTTGCTATGTTCCTTAGCCCAAGAGAGGAATTGGATTATAAAAAGATAGGAAGGCTTTGGAATAGGAGGCCACACATAGAAGTAATTGCTGCTTGTAGCAATCCAGAACTGATGAACTATCAAAACTGTATGAGCAGGACCCTCAGAGCGCGCCTCCCGTTGGGGATCTGGGATGGGTGGGAGGTTGGGTGGGGCTTTTCCCTTTGTTTTTTCCCTGACCCCAGATACAGCGTAAAATGATATTGATGTGGAAACAATGGTATTACCCACTTTCACCCTGTAGCCCTTGACACTTTGTTCCCTAATCAACTAAGTAAGATTATTAAAAAATAATTTAAAAAAAAGAAATAATTGCTGCTTGTGGATTTACTGGAACGAACAGTCAAGAAGGCTTATATGTGAACAGGGATGGTGGCTCTGGTTGGTGAGTCATGATGGAATTTAAGGTTTCACTATACATAACAAGTCTTATTCTTGGTCTCACTAACAGCTGTTGTTAACTGATTAACTTTTCTTTTCATTTTTCTCCTCCATCCTCCAGCCCTTATTATTGAATTTGGCCACTCACAGAATTGCATTTTAACCAGTTTACAAAGAGGAAAGGTCCCACTATGGTTTCTAGAAGACCACTTCATCCGGTCATCATGTGGTATTTGTGTAGAATTTGAGGCTGAAAGTAGAACAAGACACAGCTGAGGGAGATGCTCTAGCGACCTTTTCCCCATGGGATACCAGGCTCAACAGCTATCCACAAGTCACCTTCACAGGAGCTACAGAATGCAGGTGTGGGGTCATAGTGCCTGGTGTTTCTAACAAAGCAGAAAGGAAAGAGTTGCCCAGGTCACCACTCCCCCACGCCCAAGAAGCACATTGTCAAGAGAGATTATCACAGCTCCTGCTTGGGAAAGGAAGAGAAATTACATTAAATTTTTCATCTCGTAGCCCAGTGCCAGGCCCACTCCAATAAAGTGCAGAGGGAGATGAGGCTCCTGATACGAAAGGAGAGAAAAATTAATGTCAACATGCTTGAACATAGATACAAAAAGAAACCTAAATGGAATTTCTTCCAGGGATGCAATGTGGTTGAACATACCTAAATCAATTTATGTGACAGACTTCATCAAAAGAATGAAGGAGGAGGGCTCGGCGGTGTGGCCTAGTGGCTAAGGTCCTTGCCTTGATCCCATATGGCTGCTGGTTCTGATCCTGGCAGCTCCACTTCCTCTCTGTCTCTCCTCCTCTCAGTGTATCTGACTTTGTAATGGAAATAAAATAAATCTTTAAAAAAAAAAAAAAGAATGAAGGAGGAAATGATATAGCCATCTAAATAGATGCAGAAAATGTCTTTTGATGGAAATTCAACACCCTTTCCTGGTAAAATCTCTGAATAAGTAGGGAAAAGAAACATGCTTCAACATAATCAAAATGCTATATTTAAAGCCAACAGCTGACAAAAACTGAATAGGAAAAACATTAAGTATTCTGTCTCTAACATCTGGAATAAGAGAAGGATGCCTGCCATCTCCAGTTTTAAAAGCACTTCTCAAAGCAGAGACATACAGTCAACAGGAACATGAAACAATTCTTAACATCACAAATCAATAGGGGAATTCAAATCAAAACCATCATGAGATATCATCTTACTCCATTTTTATTGGATAATATCAAGAGACTAAACATAATCAATACTGGCAAGGATGAGGAGAAAATGGAAGAACCCCTGCATGCTGTTGGCAGAAATGCCAATTCGCACAATCATGGAAAACAGAATGACCATGTTCGCTAGGCCGTCATTTTACTGCCCCATTTCCCACATACACTATGTGTCAGCAAACTTATCATTTGTTAATCACCCAATAATACCTTCAAGTGGGTAACACAGGCATGATCAGACATTTCCTAATTGGTTAGAGACCAGCAATGGGAAAGGACGTTGGCAAGTCTATGCCCAGTGAAGAAGCAGTCCTGGAAACCTTAACAACTCAAGACATTTCTGGAAACCTCAGTGTCTCTCTCGTTTCAGGAGACACTCCATCTGCAAGATCTCTCCTGGGAGGCATGTGCCCCTTCTTTGCACATTCACTTGTTAACTTCACAAAAAAGAAAATAAATAAATGCTTCTGTCTGAAGCCAATTCCAAACTTTTTATTTCTATATTGAAGAACTCACCAAACTTTGCAGTAACAACTAGCGGGCATATATCCAAGAGACATGAAATCCTTGTGTCAAAGACACATCTGCCCTCTCATTACAGTGCTATGCAAAAGAGGAAAGAATGTGGAAGCAACATGAAGTATCCCTCGATCGATGAATGAGCTGAAATGTGGTATGCATGAATGTCTCTGTTTGAAGGAAAGCCTCAATTGCATTTTTCAAAGTTTTCACCATAAGGAAAATGTTACACATATTTGAAGAAATAAAAATTATTACCCTTTTGGACATTACACTTTGTGTATAAATCTAAAAAAAAATCACAGGGTACTAAATAAATATGTACAATATATATGTGTTAATTTTAAAAATAAATAGTATTTGCACCTAGCTCATAAATTAGAAAAAAAACAAACCTTAAATTTTTATTATAGTGTATTTATTTGAATGGGAGCATGACAGAGACAAGGAGGGGAGATAAGATGATGACAGACAAGCTAATAGGTATTTATCCTCAGGTCTCTGTAGGAGTTAAGAAAGGGGGTGGGTGGAATTTTATGTTAAAAATGCACAAGGTTCTTGCTCCTACCCAGAGACTTCCTCTAAAAAGGCAGCATGCCAACCCCACTCCTGAGTTTCTACTTTCATCATGAGAATAGCAAGGTGGCAGTGGTCCCATCAATCTGAGTTTAGCTTAATATGGGGATAGAAATGGGAATAGAAATAAGAGATTAATAATTATGGCCTTTGGATGGCTTTTTCCTCCCTTTGACTGTATCATGAACCAGATAGACAGAATTACTTTCCTTGTCTTCTGATAGGTTTTTTCCCTTCTTTCTAGTTGATTGTTAGTTGTTATTCCTCTAACCAGATTATATTTGAAAGACTCCACTTCCACCATTTTCTTGGGTCTTCCTCTCTTAGAGCACTCCTCTGGTCAGCTATTGCAGGAGGTTTCTATCTTCAACAAATTTTGCTAGCTCATTGATTTGTCCACATGGAAATTCTTTCATATGAAACAAGAACTGAGTGTGTGATGGCCCAGTGACTAAATCCTCACCTTGCATGTGCCAGGATCCCACATGGGCACCGGTTCAAGCTCTGGCTGCTCCAGTTCTCTTCCAGCACCATACCTGTGGCTTGGGAAGGCAGTGGAGGATGGACCAAAACCTTGGGACCCTGCACCCATGTGGGAGAGCCAGAAGAAGCTCCTGCCTCCTGGCATTAGATTGGCCCAGCTCTGGCCCTTGCAGGTGTTTGAGGAATGAACCAGCAAAGGACAGAAGTTCTTTCTCCCTGTCTCTTCCTCTCTTTTTAAATTTGTCTTTCCAACAAAAATTTAAAAATCATTTTTTATTGTCTTTTGATACAGTTTAGTTAGGGTCTCCCTTCCCTCTTCCCATGCTCCCTCCCCTCCCTGTTGTTTTCCCCTCCAGACTTACAATGGGAGTCTTTTGTGAATTTTCACAAGTCCATCATGTTGCCACTGGGGTGTCTCCCAACAATGTAGGGGATTGTCAGTCATTTTGTTGTGAGTCCATCCTTGCAGTGCATGTATGAGGTTTATTCCTCTCAGTTTCTACCTATGAATATATTAATACCCATTACATTTCCATGATGTATCCCCTTGAGTACAGTGCATCGGGGGAAGGGGAGAGAAAAAGAAAAAAAAGATATGGAACTTTCATCCTTGCTCTTTTTTAACAGGAAAGGCACACACACAACTTCCATCTGCTGGTTTACTCTCCAAATGATTGCCACAGACAGACCTGGACTAGGTCAAAATGAGGATTTGGGGACTCCATCGGGGTTTCCTACATGTGTGGCAGGGTCCAAGCACTTGGGCCATCGTTTGCTGCCTTTCCAGGCACATAATGTGAGAAGTCAGAGGGCACAGTAGGCAGTTAGGGTCTCTGGTCCCTGATGAAGTTACCATTTAAAATGTAAAATTGGTGCTTTCCCCTTTCCTGTACCCTTCCTGGAGCAGGTTTTCCCTCTGGGGAGAATGGGGAGCAAAGGGACAGAATCAATGTATCAATCCCTATCTCTTAGAACTGTTGTCACTATAAGGTTCTGGTTCATGTTCAGAACCAGAAATTCACACAGAATAAAGTTCAAATTAAAACAAGCTTTATTGGGCCTAGAGCCTAGTCCTCACCTTACAAGTGCTGGGATCCCACATGGGCGCCAGTTCTAATACAAGCTACTCCACTTCCCATCCAGCTCCCTGCTTGAGGCCTGGGAAAGCAGTGGAGAATGGCCCAAAGCCTTGGGACCTGCACCTGCATGGGAGACCCGGGGGAGACTCCTAGCTGCTGGCTTCAAAACAGTTAAGCTCTGGCCATTAGGCTGCTCAGGGAGTGAATCAGCAGACAGATCTTTCTCTCCTCCTCTCTGCATATCTGACTTCCCCCCCCCCCAAAAAAATAATAAAATAAATCTTAAACACACACACACACAAGCTTTATTGGGAGTGCACCCAGTTGAGGTTCACTGGTCCTGTACTGACAGTGGGCCAGAGAAGTCGCACCAGAGGATGTTAAGGGTCATTTTTATTAGGGGGATGAAAAGGCAGGGTTTGGGAGACAAAGGAATGAGCCTTATATTGTGCTATAGAGTGCTACAGAGTGCTATAGGTTCTTTTCAACCTTGGTGAATCCATATGTCACTGCTCGGCTGAAGAGGGGCTGTATTCTGCAGGTGCAGGCATATCAGCCACCTTTCTCAGCCTCATCTTGGGCTACCCCTCACGTACCCCAGCTGGGCCTTACAGTCACAACAAAAAGCTAGGAGACTGGCCCACACTAATCCCATCCCGGGGTCACTGTCCAAAAGAATGGCACCTTGGTTTTCAGTTTATTGGAATGGGAGAAGGAAGCCACAAGTCTCACCCTTTTGTTTCTGGGTGAGATGTTAGACATTACTGCTCATTATGAATCTTTTTTTGTTTGTTTGTTTGTTTGTTTCTGTTTTTGGGGAGACTCACATGAACTCCTTCCTGGAGATGGTGTGTAAAAGACATCATTTCCACCATTTCCTGGGGTCTTTCCTCCCTCGGAGACCCCTCCTGTCATTATAACAGCAGTTCTCTTTCTTCCTTTCCTAAATAAATCATGCTTTGCAAAGTAGAGTTTTCTGCATGAAAATTCTTCTTTCACGTGACACAAGAAATGAAGTTGCTGCTGTGTTTCATGTTAAGTTCCCTGCAACAATAACTGGAAGCCAAGACTGGAAGCAACATCCCAGAATAGCTGTGAACATAGCAAGTAGCCACTTAATCCATTGCATCAGGACCCCCACCATGAACTCTTGGATGTTGTTGTCAATCAGACCTGCCAGGGATTCAGACATGTAGAAGGCACCATGAAAGAAGGTGAGAGCATCTGTGTTCAACAAGCACTCAGTAGAACATCATGCTGCTTTAGTGCCTCTGTGCCAATGTGGAGAGCCTGTGTATGATCTGAATGAGACACTAGCCCTCCCCTGATTTGCCACCATAGGTTGCTTAATTTAAAAAATGCCTGCTACTACAGTTCTCTAATATTGGCACCAAATCGATTGATAACATTCATCAGAGAAAAACACACTGATGTATTTCAGCAGTTAACAGTTGGTTTGATAGACATCTTCAGTAGGGGATAGTAAATCTCTATTGTTTCAGGATTTTCTAATTGTCTTGTCCCTTTTAGTTAGTCTCCAGGTAATGTAACTTGTGTTACCAATCTAACTACAAAGATAATTACTTCTTTAATGAGGCTGTTTTACAGTTGACATGATTGCTGGTAAATACTGAATAGACTATGACCAATAGTACTCAAATAACACAAAATTGTCTTTCTTGTCTGAACTTTGAATCATTTGAACTTGATCCTACCAGATTCTAAAGACACCTGCCAAGGAGTATACTTAAGATTCAAAGAGGGGTTCAGGCATTGGGGTTGAGGGCAAAAGCAGCTCCCAACAGTGTAGCAGCTGAAGGGGGTTCCCCTGCTGGGCCGGACCCAATGCTGGGGTCTCAGGTCAAAGCCACTGCCAAAAGGCAGTGACTGAGTCCTTAGCTTGGGCGGCCAGTGCACCAAGTGGTGCCAGGCTCTGCCTGTTGGCTGCCCAGTGGTGAACTAAGGGGTTTTTAGGATATGTAATTGCTGCCTAGGGACACCCATGAGTAAGGACAGTGTTAGTGTAGGTGAGAGATGAATTCTGGGTGATTCCCAGTAACGGGGTCATGAAACTTTTGGGCAAGCATGGGGACTGAGACCTGATGGTTTGGAAGGGAGTGTCCATAAGATCTATGAGGGCCAGACTGATTCACCAGCCCAATTAGGAATCTTGAGATGGGCTGTTAGGATAGAGCATCACTGACTGCCACACACCAGTCCACATTAAAACTATGAATGGGGGCCTGCCTGGCAGGGCGAGGTACCATTACCTGACTCGATGGTGGAATAGTGGAATGGTCACATTTGGCAGGTCAAGACACTAACCAGCACGCGAGAGAACTTGGTCCAGGGGAAACTGTGGGGGAGGTGTGGGCCGAACCCTGTGGAAATTCAAATCCCGCAGATTAGCTCGCAAGCTGGGGTGGTGATGGGCTGAGCTAGGTGTGACCATGGCACCTGCCATCACTTATAGATAAAGGAACCGATAGCAGTCTGGGCAGGTCAAGACAGCAGCACCCAAAGGTGCATCCTAAAATAGGATGTGGGGTGGGCCGGGCTGCAACTGGAAGGGGTTGAACTGGGCAGGGCCAAGCAAACCCCAACTCACAAGAAAGAACAGAAATCAGGATGGAGCACATGTCATGCTGAACTAGGCTCTTACACCAACTGGTCTGCATGAGGCCACAGCATAGAAGGCAAAGGTTGAGACAGGTGGGTATCTTAGCCAATTGGGTCAGAATAACCACTGGCATGCGCATAATCTAGGGCTGAAATAGACTCATTTGGGGTGCTGTGACAGTACACCCTACCTGTGTTGAGGTTTCCATGGGAGAGTGTGGAGGCTGGAGTGGGGGCTGCATTCTGGTCTGGATATGGCTGCAATCTCCCTTGGCACAAGTGTTGACTGGGCCTGGGCGCACTGAGCCAGTCTAGATGTCAGCACCATCTGGTGCTCTGGAGAACCTGGGTAGATGTAGGATGGACTAGGCTAGGTCTCTGTCCCTACTGAGCCATGTCTGAGCAGTGTCTGCGTATGGATAAGCCTTGGCTGGGCTGAAACATCCAACATCAAGAACTGGAATGCACTGAAGGCCAGCAATGAGGGTTGACCCATGGAACCACCAGTATGCGCAAGATCTGGCATTGGGAGAGGTTTTGATGGAGGAGCTTGGGGAACTCCACTGTCGGAACACAGTCCCTACAGGTGAGCGCAAAAACCACGATAGGGAGCAACCCAGACCAGGCCAGAAGAAGATACCCACTGGCATGCATTTGGCATAGGTGGGGGGCAGATCAGGCTGAACCCATTCACAAACTCGCTGGTGAATCTGAGCATAGAGTGTGGGTCAGGCTAGGCTTGGTTGCAACACAAACCAGTGCACATTATGGAATGACAAGGTGAGGTTAGCCATACCAGATGTGCTTGCAGCACCCAAACAGCACATGTGAGAACTGGGGGTGGGGAGGACTGGGGGGAAGGGCAGGCAGGCAGGAGGAATGTGGGCTCCCCTGCTGGACAACCACTCCCACTGGAGAGCGTGAGTTGGGATGGGGCAGACCAGACAAGGCAAGCCTACAACTCCTGTGGGGCTCAGGTGAGCTAGATCAGTGAAGGGCCAGGTTGGGTTGACTGTTCCAACTGGTTCAAGCAAAAAATTAGAGGGGGTGAGGGTTGGTTATGCTTTGCCACAGCATCAGATGGCACAGGCTAGCACCGGGAGATTAATCTGTTAAGTTAAACTCCAGAACCACCTGGAGAGTACACAATCTGGAAGTTGGAGTGGCCTAGTAGAGAGATAGTGGGCATCTCCCTCTTGGGTTACCATTCATGCTGGAGAGCACGAAAACCAGGACAGGGACAGGGGTGGCTAGACAGAAAGACACCCACCAGTATATGTGTGGTTTGGATGGTAGGGTTGGTTGGATTGAACTAGGCTTCAATGCCCATTGACATGTATGAAAGCTGAATGGGATGTGGGACAGACTGAACTAGTCTGTGGTACATATGGGCAAGCATCGGAACCAGGGTAGAGGGCAGGCCTGGTGGGGGTTATGGAAAGTCACCCCAATTAGGCTGCAGCTCCCACTGGTTTGCATGAGGGCTGAGTATGAAGTCAGCAGGATCGGGCTGGACTACAACACCCATCAGTTCACATGGAAGACAGGTCTGGAAACAGAACTGACCCAGCAACTGCAACAACCAGCATGTGCATAAGCTAATTGGGGCAACAGACTGTGCCGGACCTTGTACTAGCAAGCACACACAAGAATCAGGTCTGGGATCACCTCAGACGAAGTTTCTTTGGAGATCCCTCCAACTGAACTGATCTCAAAACCCCGACCATGAAGGGACTATGTCATCCAGTGGATTCTGAAGAGATTTCATCGTGCTTGGAGTGGCAAGATTGGCAGCAATTCAAAACTGTTGAACTATCAAAACTGCAAAAGCAGGACTCTTGGAGCGCGCCTTGCATCGGGGACCTAGGATGGGTGGGGCTTTTCCCTTTGTTTCTCCCTGACTCCAGATACAGGGGTGAAAATGATGATATTAGTGTGAAAACAATGGTCTTACCCACTTTCCTGTAGCCCTTGACCCTTTTTACCCTAAGCAACTAAGTAAGATTATTTTTTAAAAAAATGAAAAAAAAGAAAGAAAATACCATAAAAAAGATTTAAAGAAAAAAAATTTTTTTACCAAGATTCAAACACACACAGGGTTCCTTTAAATTAACTGCCTTAAAACAAGCAAATAAAAATATTCGTGGTGAGGAAAAAAAGGAGAGTAAAAGTGAAACCAAGGTCTTCATTTCCTGCCTGCTCTGATAAATACAGCACCCCATTCTCACTCACATAAGGAACCAAGCCCTGGGAAGGAGTCAGGGAAGAAACCCACTCCACCAGATCTCTCTGCAGCAGCTTGATGACAGGAACTTGGCTTCAAGGAGACAAAAGGTAGGTAAAGAACAAAGTGGGAAATAGACAAAATGATCATAGGGAACTATCAGGGACACTGGGATTAAGATATGTAAAGGGATCACCCATTTCCCCCATGGCTCAGCAGCCGCCATTACAGGTCAGGCCCCAGGCAAGCATGAGAGAACGTGGGAGGATCCTGGGAAAGAGGTCGGGGCTGGCAAGAGGGCACAGGCAGCTAGGGAGCTGGGGCCAGGAGGAGCGCATGCTGCAGAAGAAGGTGGCCAGCCCAGAGACAGGGAGCAGAGACCCTGGGGAAGGACAACCCGACGAGACAGGGATGGTGGGGGAACTGCAGCGGAGAGAGTTAGGGGGGAATCCAAGTGACCCTCCCCCCGGGTGGGAGTGGGAGGCAGGACCCGTAATGGTGGGCAAAGGGAACCTTATGGAGATGTGAGGCAGAAGGCAGAGGGGGACGAAGGGAGCCAGCAAGGCAGAGCGGGAGAAGAGCAAAGGGGTTGGCCTAGCTTGGGCTAAGGGCAGAGAATGGGGCTTTGAGGTACCTGCAGGTCTCTTCCCTGTGGTTGGGTTTGGGGTGGGGAGGGAGTCCAGCTGAGCGTGGACCGGAGGGAGAGGACTGGAATTGAAACCCCGGGAGAATTTCGGGGGCTAGCCAAATTGTGTGGCAGGGAAAGGGGGTTGTCTTGGTTGGTGAGATGTGTAAGTAGGAACTTGATGTTTTCTGGGAGTGAGGGTGTGTCGAGGGGAACAGGTTAAGTCGGATTGTTGAGAGAGGTCATTCGGGAGTGTGGGGGAATGATAATTGGAGAGTGATTCTGAGTCATTCATGTGGATGGGGTTCAGAAGCAGGGGAGGACTCCTGCGACAGAGCGATTTGTGGAGAATGAGAGTGGTAGAGGAAGCAGGACGTCTATGGAGTAATGTTTGGGAGGCCGGTGAATTCTGGAAGACTCTTTGAGCTGCGGTAAGGGTAGGGGATGGGCCAGCTGTGAGGAAAAACAGTTGAAACACTAGTTTTAAACAGACACAAAACAAAAACTGCTCCAGTGTGGTAGCCTAGTGGCTAAGGTCCTTGCCTTGCATGCACCAGGACCAGGTTTGTGTTCCGGCTGCCCCACTTCACATCCAGCCCCTTGCTTGTGGCCTAGGAAAAGCGGTCGAGGACATGGACCATGCACCCATATGGGAGACCCGCAAAAGGCCTCTGGCTCCTGGCTTTGAATCAGTTCAGCTCTGGTCATTGTGACCACTTGGGGAGTGAATCAGAAGACAGAAGATCCTCCTCTCTGTCTCTCCTTCTCTCTGTATCTCTGAGTTTCCGATAAAAATAAATAAATCTTTTTTTAAAAAAAAAGAAACTAAAACAAGATATGCAAAGAATACATAAATGTGGTGTCATCATTTTTCAAAAAAAAAAAACTTCAAATCAGGGAGAAGAGGGAACATATAATCTAAACAGACAAGAAACACTTTGGTACCTTGCATTATCAATTAAACTAAATCAAAGCATTGCTAACCAGAGAGCATTGAAAAATATTATTGCAAAATGGGGAGGAAGTCTTTTGCAATAGGGAAATTAGTACAAGGGTAAGAGCTTCAAGAACTCCAAAGACACAGCAAACCCTCCCACCACCGCCGTGGAGGATAGAAGCAGGGCAGAAAAGAGCTCAGTGAGGAGAGGGTGGGGTAATGAGGGGATGTTTTCCTGAGGTCAGCACACTCTTGGGAAGGGTCACAGTGGGGACAGAAGAAGAGTAAGTCAGAGTTCAGAACACTGAAGAAAGGAGAAGTTTAGTATTTGGTGAAGCTCACAAGCCCTTACTTCTGTCAGCTGAGGGAAATAAATACTTCTAATCTTTTATCAAGCAAAGCATAGGAACTGAAAGATGTCCTAAGTCACCTGTCATGAGCTTAAACGAGACATGAGGCTTGCTTCCCTGAGTCACCTGGGGAAGAGAGACTCTTTGCAGTATTATCTGTTCCAGACACAAAAAGACCACAGCAAAGGCTCAGGTAAAGTTGAGCATTGTCAATCTGAGTCAAGTGAGTAGCAGATACTTTTGAAAGCACAGAAAAGAAACCTACCAACAGGACTTGGAGTATTAATGGAAGGCTTCACAAATAAAAAGTTGACCTGGATTAAGAGTGTGAAGCCTCACACAAGGAAGGTGGGAATGGGCTCATGTAAAATTATGTAAAAGATATACATACTTAGAGTTAGAGGGAAGATGATAGAGGATGGCTTCTTGCTTTAATATTTGTTTTGAAAAGCAGATTTACAAAGGGAAAGAGAGAGAGAGAGGTCTTCCATCTACTGATTCTCTTTCCAAGTGGTCATTACTGTGCAAGGCCATAGCCAGGATCCAGGAACTCCACCTGGATCCTGAAGTGCTTCTGCAAGAAGAGATTCCCCAATGATGCAGGTGGTATTTGACCTACTGCACAAACTGGTCACAGAGGGTGCTTGTAAGGGATGCAAGTTCGATGGTGAGATATAACAAATCGTTATAAAAGCCAATAGAAAGTAAGAGTTCGTCCATAGAGTTTCTGAGCTGCTCAAATTCCCAGTCTCCAGTGGTTGTGGTTGTTTCGCTGCCTTGACTCAGACAGGCCACCTCTCCCGAAAGAATCTCTATGGCTTACTACGTAAAAGGAAAAACAGGTCAAATGACCCTTTCTGAAGTTGCAGTTCCTCAAGTGACTGCAACTTGAAATAGTCAATGTATTAATACAACATATGTATGTTTTGATATAGCACACACCTAACTACTTTAGGGACCAGACAGAGATATACAAAGACAGATATTAAATTAGAAAATGAAATGTTAGAAGAGTGAGAAAGGGCTGACCAATGGCTTCTGCATTCTATAGAATCTATCAAATGAACTCAACAAACCTGAGAGAAACTTCAACCAATGCCTTATTTGATGTAAATCTTTCCTGCTTTCATAGTTTTTTTCTATGCTGCTGAACTGAGTCCAAATTATCCAGACTTTTTAAAATTCATCTCTCCTGACCCATTATTCTAAAAAGTGTCTAGCATTTAAGAAGAAAACACTAAGACTGTAGAAAGTAAATGTATAATAGGGCCCGGAATAGTAGTCTGGTGGCTGAAGTCCTCATCCTAAAATGCATCAAGATCCTATATGGGCACCAGTTTGTATCCTGCCTGCTCCACTTCCCATCCAGCTCCCTGTTTGTGGCTGTGGAAACCAGTAGAAGATGGCCCAAAACCTTGGGACCCTGAACCCATGTGGGATACCAGAAGGAAGCTCTTGATTCCTGGCTTCAGATGGGTTCAGCTCTGGGTATTACAGCCACTTGGTGAGAGAACCAGCAGAGGAAAATCTCTCTCTTTCTCTCTGTAAATCTGACTTTCCGGTAAAAAACTTGTAAAAATAACTTTAAAAAGATAAATATATAATAATAAAGATGAGGTGTCTGTGGAGAAAAAGGAAAAAGATTATTCATAAATTATTTCATTTGGGACTTAATATACTACAAATACAGAAATATGTTATTTTTCACCTATCTATTTCTGTATATAATAGCACACAGTGCATATTCTTTTATGTTTGGGTTCTTTTTACAACTTAATTTTGTGAAATTGAGCCATAGTATTGTGTGTCACTGAATTTATTTGTTTTCATTGTTGCACAAAATTAAATTCTACAAATAATTTACCTAACTCATTTGGATAAATGCATATATGGGTTGTTTCTAGTTTGTGATTTTTCTTTTTTTTTAATAGAGCTGTCCTGAATCTTTTCATGGGTGTGCCTGGGCTGAATCCAGGAGCTGCAAGTTCAGCTTATCTCCCTTCTGTTGTCCAGAATCTTGTCAGTGTTAAACTGTCAGTGCTGCCCCCCAGTGTCTGTATTTGTAGGAAGCTGAAACCAGGAGCCAGGGCCAGGATGAGTATTTATATCATTCTGGTTTTTCTACACACTTGGTTTCCCATTTTGCTTGTATTTTTGTTATTGTTGTTGTTGTTGTTTGTTTCTTAGGTTTATAGTACTCAAATTTGATTTGTTTCAGTTTGTGTTCCATTCATTGCAATACAATTTATCGTTTTTGTATGTGTTTCAATATTGTTATTTGACACTTTCCAAAAAAATCTCCAATTTTGTGCACGGTCACCCTTATCACCACTCTATCCTCCTCTATACTAAACCTTCTTATATACTGAACCAAATGGGATTTAAATCACAGAATTTTTAATTTTATAACAGCACCAATACTGATACACTGATAGTTTTACTTGTTACTTTAATAATTTGGTGTGATTTCATCTTAGGTTCCAAATTGTACTCCTTACGAATATTAAAATTTCTGAAGTAGGATCACGCAGTGTCCAGTGTAGTTGTTGAGTCAATCTGCTTTTGACTTACATATAAGCAAATATTTGTTCATTTATTTCATTAAACTTCTTGTTTTAAGAACAGAAGGGTTATTCCAGAATGAATTTAAACAGTGCTTTTCTTCTTATTATTATTCACTTGCATCAGTATTTATTTATTTTACTTGAAATTCAGTTACATGTTGTTGATCCACTCCCCAAATGGCTGCAATGCCAGAGATGCACCAGCCTGACACTAGGATCCAGCAACGTTTTCTAGATCTTCCACATAGATACAGGTACCCAAGGCTTTGTGCCATCCTCCCCCTGATTTTTCCAGACCATTAGCAGGGAGTTGGATCTGAAGTGGAGCAGCTGAACTCAAACCAGTGCAACAGGAAAACTTTAACCACAGGCGGAGAATTACTCTGATACACCACCATGACAATCCCTTGATTTACTTATTAAGGGGCTAAATATTTATTTCTTTTTATTTAAAAGGCATACTTTATAGAGAAGGAGAAGCAGAGAAAGAAAATCTTCCATCTGTTCCTTTACTCCCCAAATGGCCACAATGACCTTGCTGAGCTGATACAGAGCTCTAAACCAGGAGTTCTTTGGCACCTTGACTCAGAGAGAACACCTTTCTCAAAATCTGCACATAGGTGCAGATTCCCAAGGACTTGGGCCATCTTCCTCTGCTTTCCCAGGCTACAGGCAGAAAGCTGGATTGAAAGTAAGTGCACCGACACCCATATGGGATGCTGGTGTCACACAGTGGAGGATTAGCCTGTGATGCCAGCGCCTCCCCCAGTACTTTCAAAATGGAGAATTCGGTCTGGAAAATAGAATGTGTTCTCATATTGTCTCTTTGATCATTTCTCTTCCATATTCTTCCTTATGTGACCTCAAAATCATATTAGAATCAGTCCAAGTTGGCACTGTGTCCAGACCTATGCCCCATGTCTCTTTATGCTTCCTGTTTTACATTTCTTTACCCTTTGACTCCTAATTTGTGAGTCAGCTCAATACTCTAGCATAGTAATTCAACCTTCAGATGTGTTCAGGTGAATAGTAAGACAGAAAGAATGGTTCAGTGGAAAAGTAGAATGCAAAAAGTCTCTAAGAAGTTGTCTTCATGTCTAAACCATCCAGAATGGTCATATTTGTCTTGATATTCCCATAATGTCTCCAATGAAGATGTCTCCTTAGAATAATGTTTCCTGGGCCCGGCGGCGTGGCCTAGAGGCTAAAGTCCTCGCCTTGAACGCCCCGGGATCCCATATGGGCACCGGTTCTAATCCCGGCCTCCCTACTTCCCATCCAGCTCCCTGCTTGTGGCCTGGGAAAGCAGTTGAGGACGGCCCAACGCAGTGGGACCCTGCACCCGCGTGGGAGACCTGGAAGAGGTTCCAGGTTCCCGGCTTCGGATCGGCATGGCACCAGCCGTTGCGGCTCACTTGGGGAGTGAATCACCGGAAGGAAGATCTTCCTCTCTGTCTCTCCTCCTCTCTGTGTATCTACCTTTGTAATAAAAATAAATAAATCTTTTAAAAAAAAAAAAGAATAATGTTTCCTGCAATGTGAGTAACAATATGGGCCAGGCCATAACCATGAGCTAGAAACTCCTTCCACATCTCCAACATGAGTAATGAGAACACACTTGAGCCATCATCACTGCCTTATCAAATAAGATTTAGGGATTTTTAAAAATATTTGTGTATATTTACTTGAAAGGCAGCTCTTTTTTTAATTTATTTGCCTTATTGGAAAGCCCAATTTATAGAGAGAAGGAAAGAGAGAAAGATCTTCCATCCACTGACTCACTCCCCAAATGAATGCAAAGGCCTGAGCTGAACTGATCTGAAGCCAGCAGCCAGGAGCCTCTTCTACATCTCCCATATAAGTGCTAAGCCCCAAGGCTTTGGGCTGTCCTCAACTACAGCAGGGAACTGGATGGGATGTGGGGCTGCCAGGACATGATCCGGTGCCCATATGAGATCCTGGAGCATGAAACACAAGTTCTTAACCACTAGGCTACCATGCTGGGGCCAAGTCAGATTTTTTTTTTTACAGTGAAGGAGAGGTGAGAGAAAGATCTTCCATCTACTAGCTGACTTCCCAAATGGCGGCAGCGGTCAGAGTTGAGCCAATCCAAAGCCAGGTGCCAGCAATCTCTTCCAGGTCTCCCATGTGAGTGCAGGGTCCCAAGGCTTTGGGCCATACTCTGCTGCTTTACCAGACCACAAGCAGAAGCTCAATGGGAAGTGGAGCAGCCATGACATGAAATAGCACTCATATAGGATGTCAGCATTTGAAGGTGCATCCACCATCAAATAACTTGTGAGCCATTGCCCAGCCCCATCAAATAAAATTTAGAGTATTTATAAAAATAATGCTTCTTTGGGATCTGCATTGTAGTACACTGCACTAAACTGCTGCTAATAGTGACCACATCCCATTTCAGAGTAACAGTTCTAGTCCCAGATGCTCCGTTTCTGATTCAGCTTCTTGCTTATGCACCTGGGAAGGCAGTAATGATGGCTCAAGTGTGTTCTCACTACTCATGTTGGAAATATGGAAGGAGCTTCTAGCTCATGGTTATAGTCTGGCCCAACCTTGGCTGCAGTTGCAGGCATTATTTGTGGAAGATTCCCTTCTCTCACACACACACATACACTACCCACTACTGTTCAATATCTCTAAAGAAAATAATAGTTCCTTGACAACAGCCAGATTTCACATCAGAGTCTCTGTGAGCAACATGTTCAATGATGCCTGTGATTATTATGTTGGATATAATAATCAGGTCTACTATGCTGAAATATTAGTTCATACTTTCAGCATGAATTGATTGAAACCTAAGACTATTTAATCCACAAATGTATTAGTTAGAGCATGCATAGAAGCAAGGAACCTATGATCCTACACACCTCCTCAAATAGGTTGCTTATACATCTTGGTCTTTTCTTGAATGAAGGCTTTCATGCTCTGAATTTGTATGGCAAAGTAGAACAAAGACCTACAATATACAGGAAAAAAGTCATCCTCTGGATTTTCCCAGCATTGAAATTTTGGACAAATAATTCACCTTTAGCATAAAAGTCCTCTAGTGTGGGAAATATAGCTTTGAATCAGGGACATTTATCTTTTTTTACTCTTCTACTTTCCTATTGCTCATGACCCTACTAGCTCCTTATTACACAATACCAGCACAATCTCTACATACACAATGCAACAGAGATGGCTTTTAAAATTCTGAATAATAGGGTGATACACAGTTCTCAACTATACACTTTGCCTTTTACCCATTTTCTTTGGATATTTGCTCAGTGAAAAAGGAAACCATAGTTTTGGACAAAGATGTAAACCTCTGACTTACTAGATCCTGTCTGGAACTGACAAAGCTGACTCATGTGATTGCAAATGATCTCTTCCCAGACACCCTGAATAAGGGAAAGCAGATCCTGGCATGTTTCCTAACTATTCAGGGAACTATGGCCTAGAAAAATACTAAAACATGTTCTAGACCTACGTACACCTAGCAAATGCCTTTGCATTGGTCCTCAGTAGAGATCATTTTAGTAGGTTTCATAGCGACAAGGGACTCACCATTTTTGTGAGGATTAAATACTTGTACATAAGTTAACCTTATCATTGGTCTTTCTGTAATCAATTTAAAATCCAACTTGTTCTGTTAGATCTGGTGATCAAAAGTGGTGTCCTTTAAGGTGCAAACTAGTGCTTTTTGGTCCCTCCCAAACCATATTTCCTGTGGAAACATATCAAACAGCTGCCAGCTCCTCTTGGGGAAGGTTGGCTTAAGGCTTTCACTTTCAGTGTGCAGCAGGCTACTCGTGATGAGTACAAGGAGCTGAATGTGAGAGTTGAATGAAACTATACAGTTCCGCAAGTGAACCAGAAGACACTTCTTTTTCTCAAATAAACACACATAAGCATATGACTTTTTCTGTCAGAGATGAGTTAGAAAGAGAATGGACATCAAAACCCTCTATCCAGAGTCTCTGTAATAGAAAGCATTCAAGTGTACACATTTAACAAAATACAGGATTTGAAATCATGAGTCAGGGTTAGCTGTTTCTTCCCTTTGCAGGGATGTTCATCTTGGGGAACTAAAAGGTTCCAAGATACAAAGCCATTCAGGTGGCTTGGGCACAGATCAGTTCCAATACAGAGATCTTCTGTTCTCCACAGGCCTGAAAGGCAAAACTTCCAGAATCAGACTGCTAGAGGGATCATAGTTCAAAAACATTCCACTTAAACAAGATTATTCCCTAATGCCACTTCCAGGAGCCATGTTTTTAGGGTTTGGGTCAAATAAAACTGTTTGGGAGTAAAGTAAATCACCTCTGGACCCTAGGTTAGGAAAAGCAAGTTAGACATAAAAAGATGCTTAGGGTAAACTGGGCTGCTGCAGGTTGCTTCTCTTATTTTGTTACCTCTTCTCTCTGAATATGTATGTGTGTGTGAGAGATAAAAGAATTCACGGTTACCTTTATCTTTCTCCACCAGGGCTTTGTCCATGCTGCTGGTGGCCACTGACAGGGTCGTGGTGGGGAAATACATGGGTTTCTCCTTCCTTCATCTTGGCAAGGCACTGAAACTTAAACTGTGGAATCACTGGCTTCTAGGGGGTGCTGCCCACATCCAAAAGAGGAAGAGTTATGGATTTAGGATTCTCATAACTGAAGCATGACCAGGTAGCCACATGGGTGTGGACATTACACTGGGGCTTGCTGGCTAATGAGCCCACACTTGTGATTGTGTCACTACCATGGAGAAATGGGATCCAGGTACATTTTCTTTTTCTTTTTTTTAAAGATTTATTTATTTTTATTACAAAGGTAGATACACAGAGAGGAGGAGAGAAAGAGAGGAAGATTTTCCATCTGATGATTCACTCCCCAAGTGACCGCACCGGCCGGTGCTGCGCCGATCCGAAGCCAGGGACCTCTTCCAGGTCTCCCACGTGGGTGCAGGGTCCCAATGCATTGGGCCATCCTCGACTGCTTTCCCAGGCCACAAGCAGGGAGCTGGATGGGAAGCAGGGAGGCCGGGATTAGAACCGGCACCCATATGGGATCCCGGGGCGCATTCCAGGCGAGGACTTTAGCCACTAGGCTACGGCGCCGGGCCCTAGGTACATTTTCTATACAGAATGCCAAGCCAAGTCCCAGCTACCACGTTGAAATAATGTAAATACTAAGCTGACAGACAGAAGACACTGCTGTAAGTCAGTAAAATTTCCCAGGAAATCCATCCAGAGATTCTGTTCTCTCAAAGACACAAAGCTGCCTGCAAGTCAAAGTCTTGTAGTAAAGAGGCCATGGTGCAGCCCAGATCCAAGCCATGATGAAACACAAGGTGTCCTGGCTGCTGGGCTGCCACACCTTTGATGATAAAGCTTCTTTTATGTTAGAAAGAAATGCAGTAATACACTTTCACTTTGATAGTTTTATGTAGCCACAACATCTAAGAATATAACAACATCAATTGTAAATTTATATGGGTACAGTGAATTCCTAAGTAAGATACACACTCAGAACTCTGAGTTCATTTTTTTCAGTTCAGTATTATTTCCATTGGTCACAGTATCGGTTTCTGAGGGCCAAAAATCTTACAAGTCTCCTTGGTTTGAAGTATTCTTTTTTTTTAATTCTTTCTTTTTTTTTTTTTTCATGAAACAGCTTCTTAGGTTCAGGAAATTTCATTTCTACCCTTCCCCACCTCCTCCCACCCCTAATTTTCCCCCTACTGTAGCAATAGTTTAGTCCCTCAGCAACAGTTTCAAGCCCATCATTCTGCTATTTAAGTGTATCTTGACATTGGAGCTATAGAGAATAGTATAAAGTCTAACATTGTAGTGTTAAGATATATTTGATGGTTTAATTGTGAGTCCATCTTTTAATCAGAAGTAGAGATGAACTTCAATGTATCCCCACTTCCTGGTATACTTGCCTCATTATACAGATCCTCTGGATATATACATATATGCATGCAGTCAAAGGTAATTAAATTGTGGCCAGGATCCGAGAGAATCTCCAGCAGCAAGAGGTCAGAAATAAGAGCTGCCATGCTCTGCCCCTCAGTTCCCAAAGCCAGTTGGTCCAAGCTTCCTGAATCATTGGTCTCCTGCTCTCCTCTTACAAAACACTTATTAGACTACATTCTTGATTTATTCAAAATATACCTTGAGTGTTTCAGGAGGAATATCAAATGGATAGGGAAAAGAAAAAGAGAGAAACAGAAGTTTTTTTGAAACTTCCCTCAGGTTCCAGGATTTTTAGTTATCACAACAGAAGATCCAATATATATTAAGCAGCCACTCTCCATTATCGCCTTCCCTTTACTCTCTATGATTTAACCTTTTCTGGATATTTCATATTAGGAAATCATACAATATTTGGCATTTCTATCTGACTTTGTCCAATTAACACAATGTTGTAAAAGGTAATCCACATAGTAGCATATGTTGATATTTCAATCTTTCTTATTTTTATTTATTTCCACTTTGTTTGAAAGATACATAGATGGAAATTTTCCACCCACTGGTTCCTTCCCAGAACATCCAGAACTGGTCCAGGCCAAAGCCTGGAGATCAAGCTCTTGAGCCCCCAGGATGCTTTCCAGGATGGGCATTAGCAGGAAGCTGGATTCGAAGTACAAGAACCTAGATTCCTCCAGATGCTTCATATTGGAATTCAGGATGTCCCAAGCAACAACTTCACTGCCCTCAGCAAGTTTTCTAATCTGTGGGGGTTCTTAATTTCTCTAAGCAATATTTTGTAGGTTTGGGCATATGTGTCATCCAGCTTCTTCACAAATTTCAAACTAAGAACGTTAGTATTTTCTAGGCTATTATAAATTGCTTACTTGATTCTTATGTCATAGTGTACAGAAATATAGCTGTTTGTGACCTTACATCAGAAAATTGTGCTGAATTTATAATCACTAATAACTATGTGTATCTCTACTAATAGTAGTAGATTCACTTCCTCTTTTATAATATGAATAGGGTCCCCTCCACTTTCTCGCTTAATTGTTCTGGACAGAACCAATGTTGCAATGTTAAAAAAGCAATAAAACCGTTGAACTTGACTGGACAATAAGATGCTGGACTCTATGTTTGGTATATGCTTGCAATGGGGGAATCTCAACTGAACTTGAAATGTGGTTATGCAACAAGGTCGAGGAATCCACCATGGTGGGAGGGTTTGGGGAGGGGTGGGGAGAATCCAAGTACCTATGAAACTGTGTCACATAATACAATGTAATTAATGAATTAAAAATAATAAATAAATTTTTAAAAAGGAAAAAAAAAAGCAGTAAAAATGTGTACCTTTTCTTATGCCTGATCTTACAAGGAAGGTTTTCAGGCTGTTGCCACTGAGTGTAAGTTTCACTATACTAATTTTTTTGCATATAACTTATTATATCAAGAAAACAACCAATATTTCTTATTTATTTATTTATTTATTTATTATTCTCATTTTAATATACAGTTCCATAGGCTTCTGGTATTTCCCTTATCTCAGCCCCAATTTCCCCCCCTCACCTAGTTCCTCTATATCATTACTAAAATATAGTTTTTAATATACAGTTATATGTCCATCATTGTGAGCATGGACAATGGAAGAGAGTCCAGAATCCTATTGTCAAAATATAGTAAACAGTTTCATTGTAAGTCCATCTTTGTCTGGAAGCAGAAATGCATACCACACTACATCCTCACATTTGAATGTTAGTCTCCATTTTACAGCTACTGTACATCCCCTCAAATGAAAAGTCATAATACAAAATCAAAAATAGAAAAAAAAAGTAGAAATTTGCAATGCCAAGAAGTTAAATGACATGTTACTAGATATGACAGTCTCTATTACACAGCTACTATACATTCCCTTAAATGAAAAGCCACAAAACAAAATCAACATCTGGGAGAAAAAAGAAATTAACAACACCATGAAGTTAAATAACATGTTACTAAACGACTAACGTGTAGCTGAAGAAATGAAAATTAAGAACCTTCTTGCAGAAAATGATGCCACTGCATGATCTATGAGTCATTGAAAAATTTAATCAGAAGAAAGTGTTTTGAGGAGATGAAACAAACAGAAAACATCAAAACCCATGCGATATAGTTTCCACTGATCTTTCTTTGTTGAAGTGTGTCTCTTCCAGACAATAAACAGATGGGCTTTGTTTTGTTTTTTAATCCAGTGTACTCATCTATGACGTTTGATTGAGCTTAAGCCATTTACATTCAGAGTTTAATACATACATGGGTGGTACTTTGGTCCTGTCATTTTAGGAATGGGTTGTTCATTGGTTTAGTCTTCTGTTGTCATTTTACTAGAATGTTCTTCCCGTTTGCCTTTGGTTTTGTTTGGTACTATTCCTCTTCTCTGTCAAGAGAATATTTTGAAGTATCCTTTGTAGGGCAGGTTTGAAAGAGGCAAATTCTTTTAGCTTTTCTTTACTGTGGAAGAATTTTATTTCATTTTCAAAGACAAAAGAAAGCTTTGCTGAATATGTTATCCTAGGCCGACAATTTTTTTCTGTTAGAAACTGGAATGTGTCACTCCATTCTCTTCTTGCCTGTAGAGTTTCCTGTGAGAGATCTCCTGTGAGTTTAATTGGCATTCCTTTATGTGTCAATTGATTTTTTTCACGTGCACATTTCAGGATCTTTTCCTATGTTCAATTGAAGAGAGCTTGATGATCATGTGTCTTGGTGAAGATCGCTTTTGATCAGGCCTGTTGGGAGTTCTGTGCCCCTCCTGTATTTTGTTTCCCAATTCTTTCTCCAGATTAGGGAAATTTTCCCTTAGTATTTCATTAAATATATTTGTAACACCAGTTTCCCTTTCTGCACCTTCTGGGACTCCCATAACTCTTATGTTAGGCCTCTTAATAGTGTCTTTCAATTCTTGAATACTTTTTTTGGCCTGACCCAGCTGTGCTTCCAGCTTTTGGTTTGCTTCCCCCTGGTGACAGGAAGTACCTTATAGTTCTGAGATTCTTTCTTCTGCTTGCTTCATTCTATTTTGGAGACTCTCCACCGTACTTTTAATTTGCTCTACTGTGTTCTTAATTTCTGATATACCAGCTTTGATTTGCTTTGTTGCTTCCTTAAATTCTTTGAACTCTTGAATGAGCTTCTCATTGTTGATTAGAATCTTTAAAATGAGTCTTATGGATTCTGTGTCCCCCATTTTCTCAATGTCTTCCTCAGTTAACTCTGAGGTTGGAAAAGCGTTTTGCTCCTTTGCAGGGGAGTTTTTGGTAATATTCATTGTGCCTTTGTCTCTTCTTTTGCTCTTGGTCATTGTACTTCTGGTTATCAGAGTTTTTTCCTTGGGACATTTTCTAAGCTGTGTCATCCACAGGTTTACAATGCGATTTTACTTACTGCCGTTGGTACACAACTTCTTGCTTGCAGCCAATGTGCCACAACCTCCAGCGAGTTCCAGGTCTGGGTTCTTATGTTAGATTTCCACAAGGAACTCTGTAGCCCCGACTCCTGGCTTACCGATCTCCTCCTCCTTTGCTGCTGTGCTGAGACTGCACTGTTGTCTGTATAGCCTTTCTTCCACTTCCGGTTGGAGCAGGTCCCAAGATTAGGGAGACACCAGGTGCTCTATATAGTTAGGTTGTTGGTGGCACTGATCTTGTAGGAACCTGTTGGATGTTAGGTCTGGGTACCACACAGATCTATTTTGATCCATACGATGCCGCAGTTGGTATTATTTTCCTGCGGGACCAGTGCAATCCACTGAACTCAGCGAGTTCTCACGAGCTCAGCACATGCGCAGTTCACTGTTGTCCCCTGCAGTCCCAAAGCTTTTGCCACAGCGTACAAAATGGTGCCTGACGTGCCACCACTACAGTTCTTGATCTGCTGGCCACCAGGTCTGGGGCTACCCATACCTGTCTTGGGTGGAACCTGTAGAATGTCACGTTGCTGCAGTTCACTGAGTCAGAAATTAGTTCACTCCCAGCTCAGCCTATGCTCAGTCCTTTCCCTTGCCTTTGCCCCTTGATGCAAAATGGCGCCCAATTCAGTGCTAGGGGCTGACTGGGCTATGAAATCCACCCTGTTCTTACACTGTCTATCTGGGATCTGCTACTCTGTCTCTGTTCCTGTACAAATCAGACGAACTAGCAGGGCAGACAGTTCTTTGTCTGGGTTCACCTGCCAAGCTCCCAGTGAAAGTCCCTTCCCACCTGGTTGCTGGTGAGTTCCGGCTGCTGGTGGAGTTAAGATTGCCATTAGCTGAATGCAGCTGGAATATCAGTCACTGCAACACCACACCATTGTGTCAGCTGCTTTCCTGTGTCTGTCAGTTTCCAGGTACCCCTCTGCTTTTGTTCTGTCCTCTCTTATTTCCTGGAATGTGTCCTCTCTGCCTCACTGTGATTAAATGTTTCTCCGTCCATTTAAACATGTCCACACCCTATTCCACCATCTTGATTCTACTCAAAACACCTTATATTTCTAATGTATGAAATCATGAAATCATGAAAGTATGAAAGTGTGTTGGATTTTGTTGTGTTTTTCTTGCTTTTATTGAGTTTTTTCTGCAAGGTTTTTTCTCACTTCCGTTTGCATTGTGTATTACACTGATTTATTTGCATATATATATATATATTTTTTTTAAAGATTTACTTATTTTTTTGGAAAGGCAGATATACAGAAGAAGAGAGACAGAGAAGAAGATCTTCCATCCAATGGCCAATCCAAAGCCAGGACCAGAAGCTCTTCTGGGTCTCCCACGCAGCTGCAGGGTCCCAAGGCTTTGACCCATCCTCAACTGCTTTCCCAGGCCACAAGCAGGGAGCTGGATGGCAAGTGGAGCGGCTAGACCATCAACCAGTGCCCATATGGGATCCCAGCACATGCAAGGCAAGGATTTATCCATTAGGCTATCATGCCGGCCCCAAAATATTCCTTAAAAAAAAAAAAAACTATAGTAATGTGAAATTCCTATCAATTAGACAAATTTCTTAAAACAAAGTTTAAGAAAATACTAGATTTCAAGCAAAACCAGCAACATGGGCTTTTTTTGCTTTTTAAATTTTATCCCCCTATTTAAGGCAAAACACATAATATTTGTCTTTCTGTGTCTGCCTTATGTCATTCAACATGATGTATTCCTGTTCCAAGCATTCTGACGCAAATGAGAGAATTGCATTTTTATCACCTGAATAATATTCAACTGCATATCTGTGCCAATGACCTTGATGCTCATCTTGGTCTAATCCATATTTTAGCTATTCTGAGCAGTGCTGCTACATGCATGATGAAGCAGGCACTTTGATATTGTGAGTTCATGTGTGCTTATGTGTATATACATACGTAGGCACACAGATACATGCCCAGTGATGGGATTGCTGGATCTTTACACAAGTCTATTTCTAGCTTTTTAAAGAAATATCCACACTATGTTCTGCAGTGGCTGCTCTCCCAGCAGCAGTGTGTAAGTTCTCTCCTGTTCTACATGCCTGCCAGCATTTGTTGCTCTTTTGGAGAACAGCCATTTTGACAGAGATGAAGAGATATCTCATTGTAGTTAAGATTCACATTTTTAGTCATTTGTAACTCTTTTTTTGAAAATTGTCTGATACTATCCTTTGCTCATTTATTAACTGGATTTATTTTTTGTTGGAATATATACAAATACATGCATACATATATAATATACATATTCATACACAAATATGTGGGAGTTAGAGTTATTGAGAGGGAGATGGGGGATGAAAGAGAGAGACAGAAAGAGAGATATCTTCCAGCTGTTTGTTCACTCCACAGATGGATGTAATAGCCAGAGGCCCCTACACTTGTATCATTATCTATTGTTTTTCCCAAAACACTAGCAGGGAGCTAGATCACAAGTAGCCAGGACTTAAACTGGGATGCATATGGGATGACAACATTGCAGACAGCAGTTTATCATTAACACAATCCTTAAGAAATAAGATATATTCTTTTCAGACCCAGTTTGTGGAGGGTTTTTCATGAAGAAAACATAAATCTCATTAAATTCTTCCTCCACATGTACTGAAATGATCATGTGTTTGTTTTTCATTAAGCTGGTATGATTATAGCATTTATGGATTTGCATATGTTGAGCCACCCTGGCATCTCTGGGGCTCAATCTACCTTGATCATGATGTGTGATCATTTTGCTTGCTAGCATTTGTTGACAGTTTCGTGTCTTTGTTCATCAGGAATGTCTGTCTGCGGTTTCATTTTGTATTGTCTTTGGTTTTGGCATCAGTGATGCTGGTCTCACAAAAAGAGGCTAGCTGAATCCTATCTTGTTCAATATTTTGAAATTGTTTGAAACGTACTGGTATTAGTTCCTCTTTATTTTTTCTAAGATTTCCTTTGTTAAGGTCAGATTTTTAGAGAGAATGAGAATGAGAGACAGAGAGAGGGAGAGATCTTCCATTCATTGGATCACTCCCCAAATGGCCACAATGGCTTGAGATGAGCCAATCTGCAGCCAAAAGCTTCCTCCAGGTCTCCCACATGAGTACACGGGTCCGAGGACTGGAGCCATGCTCTGCTGCTTTCTGAGGCACATTAACAAGGAACTAGATTGGAATAAGAGCAGCCAGGACTAGAGCTGCCATCCATATGGGATGTTGATGCTACAAGTTCCTAAGAAATTGTGTGAGTGCCAGTTCCTTTTTAAGTGTTTTTGTTGAATCCTATAAAAAAGGCATCAGCATCTTGGACTTTCTTTGAAGGGAGGTTGCTTTAATTTTTTTCTCAAACTTGAAGGTTTATTTATGTCTTCTTGGTTTCTCTCAGAAATTATTCATTTCTTTAAGATTTTCCAGTTTGTCAAACATAATTATTCATAGTAGTTTCTCATACAACCCATGTATTTTTCCCATTTTTTATTGTTATTATTCTATGATACAATACTATAGGCTCTGGGATATCTCTTATCCCCTCCCTAAATCTCCAGCCCTTCCCCCACTGATTTCCCCTATTATAATCCCCTATTCCCCTATTATATCCCCTATCTCTCTGATAGCTACACTATTACACACAAGTATAGTTCATCATAAACAGCCATTTCTCCATCGCTGTGGGCATGGACAATTAATAGCAGAGTCCAGCATCCTATTGTCAAGATATATTTAAGTTTCATTGAGAGTCCATTTTTGATCTGGAAGTAGAGATGCACACTGAATTGTATCCTCACAGTGGATAAGATCTTCTTCATTAAACAGTTACTATACACCTCCTTAAATGAAAAGCCACAAAATAAAATCAGCAATGGGAAGAAATTTACAATGCCATGATATTAAATAACATGCTACTGAATGACTAATTAGTGCTGACGATGAAATGAAAGGAAAATCAAGACCCTTCTTGAAGAAAATCATGCCACTGTATGAGTTATGAGTCTGTGAAGAATTTAATATGAGAAAAAAAACTGTTTTGAAGAAATGAAACTAAAATCAAAAGCATCAGTATTCATGAGACAGTTTTTGCTGATCTTTGTTGGTGATACGTGTCCCATTAGGCAACAGATAGATATTTTTGAATCCAGAATGTGACATTTGATTGATGGATTTAAGCCATTTACATTCTGGATTAATATGAATAGGTGTTCATTTGATCCTTTCCTTTTAGCAATGGTTTGTTCATTGTTTTGGTTTGGTCTTCTGTTTTACTTGGATGTTCTTCACATTTGCCTTTGATTTTGGTGGATACTATTACTTATCTCTGTCAAGAAAATATCTTAAATTTTATCACATGTAGGGCAGGTCTGAAAGAGGCATATTCTTTGAACTTAGTTTTACTGTGGAAGAATTTTATTTCATTTTCAAAAAGAAAGGAAACTCTGCTATATACATTGTTCTGGAACAACAACTTTATCCTTTTTGGAATCTGGAACATGTCATTCCATTCTCTTCTGGCCTGTAGAGTTTGCTCTGAGAGGTCAGCTGTGACTCTGATTGGGGGTTCCTTTGAATGTCAATTGATTTTTTTCACATGTACATTGAAGGATCTTTTCCTTATGTTCAACTGAGAGAGTTTGATTATCATGTATCATGGTGAAGATTGCTTTTGGTCATCCCTGTTGGGAGTTCTGTGCCCCTCCTGGATGCTGTTTCCCAATTCTTTCTCCATACGATGGAATTTTTAAAAAATTATTCCACTAAATACATTTTGAAACTCAGTGTTTCAGTGTTGCTATTTCCTGTATGACATAGTCCTTAAATTCATTTAACTCTTGCAGGTGCTTTTCCTTTTTGAATAAGACACTTTATAATGAGTTTTCTGAGTTCTATATCCCCCATTTCCTCGATGTATTCTTGAGTTAAGTCTGGGGGTGGTAAAGGCTTTTACTCCTTTGCAGTAATATTCATTGTGCCACTTTTCTTCTTTTGCTCTTGGTCATTGTACTTCTGCTTAGCAGATTATTCTTCTTAGGGCAGGTTTCTAAGGTGTGTCATCCACAGGTCTATAGTTCAATTTTAATGATTGCATTTGGTACCCAGCTCTTTGTTTGGAAATCAGTTGTTTTACTTCTAGCGAGTTCCAGGTCTGGACTCTTCTGTTTGACTTCTACCAGTCTCCATAGCCAAAGCTCCTGGTTCTCCGCTCTTCACCTCCTGTGACCCCATGCTGTGGTTCCACTGTTGTCTATACAACCATTCTCCCACTTCCGGATGGAGCAGTTCCCAGGATTAGGGAGATACCAGATGTCCTAAATAGCTAGGTTGTTGGTGGTACTGATCTTCCCAGAACCTGCTGGCCATTAGATCTGAAAGTCACCTGGACCTATTATGACCTCTAGGATACCAAAGTTGGTATTATTTTCCGCATTGGACAGTGCAATGCCCTGAGCTGGAAGTGAATTCACTCCTAGCTCAGCACATACACAGCTCACTGCTGCCCCTCCAATCTCACAGCCTTTGCAAAACTGGTGCCTGATGTGCCAGTGGAGGAGCTCTGGATTTGCTAGCCATCAGGTCTGGGGATATAACCTGTAGGAAGCCATATCGGTGCCATGCACTAAACCAGAAATTAGTTCACTCCCAAGTCAGTCCTGTCCCCTCCCTCCACAAAATGGTGCCTTTGCCTCCCTACACAAAATGGTGCCCCATGCGACTCTAGTGGGACTCTGGGCAATGAAATCCACCCTGTTCTGGTGTACTTTCTCTGCTCCTGGTCAAATCAAATACATCAGCAGGACAGGCAGTTCTTTGCCTGGGTTCATCTCCTCAGCTCTCAGTGAATTCTTCCCACCTGACTGCTGGTGGAGCTCTGGCTACTTGTGGAGTTCTGATTACCACTCGCTGACTGTCACCAGAGCATCTGTTCACTGCAACACCACACCCACCACACAGTTGTCTATACTGCATTCCCATATCCATCAGTCTCCAGATGCCCCTCCGCAACCAGCCTTCATTTCTTATTTCTTAGAAACTGCCCTGTCTGCTTCACCTTGTCTAATGATTCTCCATCTATTCAAATGTGTCCTTACCCTATTCCTCCATCTTGATTCTCCAAATAAATCTTTTTTTAAAAAGTTTAGACTTTCCTGAGTCCTAATCATAACTGTCCTAATAATCCATTCCTAGAAATATTGTATTTCTTTAGTCTATTGTTTCTAATCTTCCACCATCTACCCATTACCCAAAAGTTACTTCCATAATTTTATGTGTTTGTTACAGCAACATCCCACTAATCTGGCACTGATTTTTGTCTTAGTATAATTTGTGATACTATAACAAAATAACTGTGTTGAAAAATTTATGCTAGCCAAAGTTGTTGGCTCATACTTCAGGATGGTAGGAAACCCAAAATCGAAGTGTAAGCCTTTGAACTGGTTAGAATCTTCTTCCTTCATTGCCACTTGGAGAAGGGAAGAGACAAAATAGCACACATCTTTCACTGCACAATAATTTCTTAATATTGTTACATGTACAAGTAAATGTAACATGAATTTTAAATATATTTTTTTACTTGCTTAAAAGATAGTTACACAGAGAGAAGGTGAGACAGAGTTCTATCATTCACTCCTCAAATTGCTGCAATATTTATGTCTAGGCTAGGCTGAAGCCAAGAGATTCATCTGGATCTCCTAGGTGGGTGCAGGGGCCCAAACACTTCTGCTGCTTTCCGAGATAAAGTTTCAATGAGCCGAATCAAACATGAAGTAACCAGGACATGGTAAAAGTCCATCTTCAATGTAAATGTCACAGATATTGGACAGCTTTGAATGTCAGCACTGAACAACATGAATTTTGGAAGAGATGAAACTTTAAATCCTAGCAAATGGGTTGACTAGTACAGCAATCCAAGAAAGCAATGATAAAGACAATGACAAAAGGATAGTTGGTAGGGGACAGAGATAAATTAAAGAGGATAAATTGAAAAGAAATAGTGGATGTGGGCCAAAAATTTAGTGTTTGAACAATTCAAGGAGGTACTTACTTTTTCTATATTTACCCCATTGGTCATGAGGTTGATATACTTCCTATTTCAAGAAGCAGACAGGCTAACTGAATTTATGTTTTTCATGCAGCCATGGCCACAGGAGAACACACCCATGATGAACATCTCCTGAAAGATGAAAGGAAGCAAGATCTCCAAGAGAGGCTGAGAGCAGTGGGGCTGGCTGCTGAGTACTGGTTACCAAAGCTGCAGGAACACCTGGGTGTGACCTGTGCCCAGGCCTTACAACACCTCGAGGAAGAGGACCTCCAGAAGCTGAAATCCCAGGCACAACATCCATGGGAAACAAGGGCCCTGGAGAAGCTGCTGCACCTGTCACAGTCAGGTCTTTCAGGGTCAAAGCAGACTCCTGTGGAACTAATGAACCAAAAACAGATGCAGGCAGAAGAGGCCTTACAGGAGCTACAAAGCTTGCTGTCAGAAGGGAAGCAGCGACAAGAAGAGTTGGTGCACAGAAAGGAAGAGGAGCTGAGGCAAGCAATGGAGATACCCGAGGAGTACTGGCCACCACCTGAAAAGCCCCTTCAGGAGGTCTTGGACAACATGCAGAGACAGCTCAAGCTCACAGAGGGGACCCTGATGACAAGACAAAACCTTCCAGACAGAGATCTGGTGAGATGGGCATCTGGAGGACTGGCCCTGAAGGGCATTTACAAAACCAGCCAGCAAATGCAACTGCTAGACAGAAAAGAGGAACTACTCGCTGTGCCTGAGAAATTCTCATTCTTTGGCCCTGAGCAGGGCACATGGATGGAAACAGTTGAATTCACCTCTCATGAAGCAGAGTCCATGTTCACCCAGAGTATAGAGAAGCTGGGCTTCAGCTCAGTTGCATCAGCTAAGGGTGGAGGCTGGGGGTTTAGTCTAGAAGCTGGTATGGATCAGAACAAACACTCAGAATCCAAGGAAACCAAACAATCACATTCTGAGCACTCTTATTACTGCTCAGCCAAGTTCAGCTATGTCCCCCTGGCCTCCTGTCACTTCTCCATGGATCAGCTCCGATTATCCATGGCTGCTCTACGGGATCTAAAGTGCATTGAAGAACTCCTGGATCACACCTCAGGCCCAGACAAACTCTACATGCTGAGGCACAGGACAGAAAACTTCTTCCACAGGTTTGGCTCTCATGCTAACCAAGGCCCTCTGCACCTGGGAGGAATCTTTTGGTGGAAGGCCATTTCTGAGGGTTTCCAGAGTGAGCAACTGGCAGAAGTGAAGCAGCAGTCAGCAGAGGCCCTGGATGCTTACATCAGGGGCAGCTACAGTGGCTTTGGAGTGAATGTTGCTGCAGGTGGGAATGTGTCCAACACTCATGCAAAAGCAGACTCTCAGAGAAGAGCTTCCCAAAATCTCCAAGCCAAAGTGCAACTGTCTATGGCCCAGACAGGTGGCCCACCAGAAGCAGATGGATTTATGCAATGGAAAGCTGGCCTTGTTGTCAATAACCAAACGTGGTGTGTCATTGACCGGGGACATAAACTAGTGCCCATTTGGGACATTATCATCTCTAGCCACAAAAGTGATTTTAAAAATGCCGTTCAGGTGGCTAAGTGCCTAAAAGACACCTATGCTACTGTGACAAGCCTCAATGCCCAGATCCAGCATGGGGAGGAACCACTGAGTATTGTGAAGGAAGTTCAAGATTTCTTAGAGGATGTGAAATCCTGGGAAGTATCAGATCCTGAAGAGCAGCTTCAAAATTTAATAAATTTCATGCAGATTTTGAACCAGAAAATGAAAGGTTATGATACATGGATTAACATGTGTCTTACAAATAGTGATCTGCAGAATTTTCTAGTAAAAACGGTCAATTTTTGCAAGCAGTTGTCCAATTACCAAACTAAATTTATTAAATCTCAGTTGCGCAGTCTTCTGGATCCTCACATCTATAAAGTGAAAAACTTTCCTGAGGCTCACTCCATCAAGCCGTGGATCTTTCAAGCAGAGACAGAACCAGAGCAACTTAATGTCACTGAATTTCCTGAATTAGTTAACATCTTAAGAAAAACCTACAATGAACTCATGGACCTGCAGATGAAATCTGAGTCCCCAGAGTCAATAGAAGAAGCTCAAAGAAAGGCCAATTATGGAACCAGCTTGGCCCTCAGCTCCTTCTTCAATTACCTGCAAAAATCAGGCCAGACAGACACACACCTCTTGCTACTTTCCATTGCAACTGGTGCAGGATATCAGGTGGCAAACAACACTTTCCGGTATCTAGGGAGTGATGAACTATTCTATCTACTTAAGGTAATGCATACTGCTCACAATAAATACCAGGAACTCTTAAGTATTTTCAATTACAGGGCTCAGGCATTTCTGATACTCACGGGTCTGACAGCCACAGTTGGAGTCACAGCTGTTTCTCTGGAAGACAAAAGACAACGCATGGCATTAATGAAAAAACACATGGGACAATCATGGTCTAAAGAGGTAATCCATGTCCTAGGCAAATGCAGAGCAGATCATGATTGGGATTCTCTGGAGAAAGACCTGAAATTGCTTATTGACGGGAATTATGAAGCCACCATGTCTTCTTTGCCAATGGACAAAGTCAAAAGGCAGCTGGAAAGTCTCTTCCATGGAAAGAAACAACTCCATAAACTACATGAAAATGAAAATACCAAAAGGGAGGTCATAGACAATGGGCCCTTCCTAGACCTACTGAAACGCCTAGGCTTAGAACAGTACTACCCAAAACAGATGAGCAAAGCTAACTTCCATGTGATCTATAAGACTTTTGTGTACAACACCCAGCCCACTTCTGAACATCAGCTTCCCTTTTATTTCCTGCAGAAGCTGCTAATGTTGGATTATGGCCTTAGACACTTGGCCATCAAAGATGAGAGAGACAGAGAACACAACTTAGACTCAGAAGCCTCCAATCAGGATAATGGACACTCTGATTCATATGAAGACTTTTTTGAAGTTACTTCTAGTTCCACTAAACATTCATATACAAGACAATCCCAGCCCACCAAGCCCCACATTCACCCAATGGATATTCAGATGGCAATTTTTCATTGTGCAGATGATTTTGCCAGACAATATATTTTAGCCAAACTTGCCATTTGCCAATTTGCCCTCCCTCTTGTAGTGCCTAATCCTTGCAATTCTCAGATTGAGTTCTCCCTCTGGTCTCTCAGGAAAATCAGGAGAAGTTGGCAGCAAGTTAGTAAATCAGCAGGTGGGAAAAAGAACAATTTCAGGAATCAACAGATGTGCCGTGTCTCTACACCCATTGTGTCTTTCATCAGAGTTGGGGATGACTTCTCTGCTTCCAAATCTCAAATTATGAACTGTCTTCTTGATAAAAGTAAGAATAATATGTTTTTTCACCGCCACTGCAGAGGAAGCACAAAAGACTGTCTCTTGATGGAGGGTGTAGTGGAAGTCAGCTGGTTCTGTCCTGGGGGTGATAATAGGGACAGATTTGACAGCTGTGTGACCTTCACCAATCTTCATGGAGATGCAAAGGAACATAAGCGGCAGCTCACCTTCCTGCAGGAAATCTCTTCTCTCATCGTGGTCCTCATGTCAGTTTCCAATAACAATGAAGAAAATGACAAGCTTGTTCGTGACATATACAATTCACCAAAACCTTTGATCTTCTTGCTTGATGACAAAGAAAAAACCATGGCCAAAAGTTCTGGTAAGAGAGTGGGAATTGGCATCAGGAATAGAAATGAGGCAGAATTAACAGAGGAGATCACAACTGCAATCAGGTATTTGTTAAAGTCCTCTGACACTTCTCTCACCATAGAAGACTGTTCCCAGATTGCTCGCCAGCAAGGATTCCTTATTGATGAAGACCAGAGAGACTGCAAAGAAGCCAAAGAAAAGGCAGACACTCTAATGGCCCTCCTGTCAGAAACAGAGTTATCTCATGTGAAGGAAAACTTGCTGCCCCTTCAGGGACAATTGTGGCACCTGTGGTGTAGCAAGGACAAAGAGCTCTACCATCTGAAAGAAAAGGGGAATCGGAGCATTGAGCAACACAAGAGTGATATTGAGACAGAGAAACAACAGATACGGAAACAGCAGTTGACCAGAGCCTTTCCTCTCAATGACTTAATGAGATCTGTTCTTGAAATTCTTCAAGGAAATTCAGAAACTCACACCAAGCTCTACTTTTTACAGTGGTTGAGTGTGTTTTTGGATAATCTGACTGCAGAACACTTAGAACAGCTGCATGAGAAGCAAAGATCATTGTGGCAAAAGGTACAAGAGGAGAAGAACAACAAGGCAAAGGTCAGTTCTCTGAAAGACTTGCAAAGTCAGATAGAGGACATTTCCTCAGAGATTGATAACTGCACCCTTGGAGTTGAGCACCTTCTCAGAGAAGTTGGCCAAATCTATGAAGCTCTGGAAGAATCATCCTCCAAAAAAGAGAATCTATTTCTTCATCTTCCTGAAATTGCGGCAGAACTGATGATATGTGGTGTTTCCATTGAACTGATGGATGGTGATGCTTCGTATGTGCCTCTAAAGTGGGTGGCAGCTGTTTTTGACAAGCTTGCTGAGAAACTTGGAGACAAAAAGCTGTTTGTTCTCTCTATCCTGGGCCTGCAGAGCTCAGGCAAGTCCACTCTGCTGAATACCCTCTTTGGGCTACAGTTCACTGTCAGTGCAGGCAGGTGTACCCGGGGGGCCTATATGCAGCTCCTGAAGGTGGAGGAGACATTCACAGGGGATCTTGGCTTTGACTTTGTGCTTGTTGTGGATACTGAAGGTCTCCGAGCCCCAGAACTCAGCAATAAATCCAAGAATAAGGACAACGAGTTGGCAACCTTTGTCATTGGACTTGGTAATTTGACTCTCATCAATATTTTTGGAGAGAACCCATCAGAGATGCAGGATATCCTACAGATAGTTGTCCAAGCCTTTCTGAGGATGAAACAGGTGAAAATCTCACCAAGTTGCATATTTGTCCATCAGAATGTGGGGGAAGTTACTGCTGAAGACCAATTGATGGAAGCACGTAGGAGACTAGTACAGAGACTAGATGAAATGGCAAAATTAGCAGCAGAACATGAACAGTGCTCAGACATCACCCGCTTCAGTGATGTCATTAAGTTTGATGTCAACACTCAAGTCTACTACTTTGCTCACCTCTGGGATGGCAATCCTCCAATGGCCCCACCCAATCCTCGCTACAGCCTCAATGTCCAGGAACTGAAAAGTGGAATTCTCAGGATTGCAAAACAGGAATCCAAGGGAAGCATCATGAAGATATCAGATGTAAAATCACATGTTCAGGATCTGTGGAAAGCTCTGGTGAGTGAGAACTTTATTTTCAGTTTCAGGAACACCCAAGAGATCATGGCCATGAGCAAACTGGAAACCATGTATTACCAGTGGACCTGGCAACTGAGGAGTCATGTGCTGGAACTGCAGAACCAGCTGACCAACCAGATTAAGAATGGGAAAATCCAGAGACTCAGCATAAGCACAGTTGAGGCTCCAGTTACAGAAAAATATGAAGCTGTCAAGCAAGAATTTAAAAAATTTTTAAAAGAAGATAAAGATAGTGAAATATTAATTCAATGGAAAGCAAATTTTGAGCATAAACTCCTCATGCTTAAAGAGACACTTGTTGCAGAATGCAGAAGAAAAGCTGATGAACTTATTAGTTTTAAAAAAAGTCAAGAAAGGCTGGATAAGAAAAAAACAGACTATGAAAGAGAATTGCTGGAAAAGAGTAGGAAGTTGGCTTTAGACATAAAGGATAAAGAGTTAAGTGAGGAAGAACTACAGGAGAAATTTAATCAACTTTGGACAAAATGGGTCTGTGATGTGTCCTCAAATATCCCTCAAGTTGAAGAGCCTAAAATTAAGCCGGATTATGAAGGAACCCTGTTGGATTATTTCAAAAGTGATAATAACTATGTGGTGGAGGCACTGAAGAAAAGTTCCACAGAGAATTTTCAAATTGATTACCCCACACATGTTAAAATGAGTAAGACACTTCACATTATCCCAAAGCACTTAGAGCCCCGTGATGAAGAATCTATTAAAGTGACTACTAACCACATCTTTAGAAAATTTGAGGAAACTATTGACCACATTCGCTTGCAACGGCGTGATTATGATTGCAGTGACTTCCATGAAATCCTAAAAATAATAGAAGAGGAAGTGAAATCTGCACGCACAGAAGAAAGATATTCATTTACAAACAAATATAAGATTGACATTTCTTTGTGTTTATTTAGAAGAGCTTCACAGTGTTTTAAGGAAATACACAGTGCATTCAAGAAAGCAAATGACCCTGTTAACTATTTGGAGTCTAAGAAAGATGATTTCTTCATGAGTTTTAAAATCTCCTGCCAAGGAGCAACTTCTACCAAAGCATTTGTTGATTTTCTGTGGAACAAGCTCTCTCCAGCTGTGTCCACCACCATAAGGCAAAAAACAGTCCCTAAAATTGCTGGGGATATGAGAAATACTTGCCCTGAATTCAATGGAAACAGATCTAACTTGGAGAAACACATTCTTATCTTTCTGGCAGAGGAAGAGAACTTTGAAAAGTACTGGCAATATATTCATGATCCAAAATCATTTTTCAGGAGTTACATTGAAACGCGAGTTAGAAAGTACTGTTTCGGATCAGGAGCTCAAAATATACAGGATAGTTTAAAGCAAAGTTTAGATTATATCAAGAATGTCCTGCTCTCTGCTATTCATAAATCCACAGAAGAAGTTAAAGAAGAAAGCAGCACTGCCTCTGAGTGGCTGGATTTGTTCTGTGGTCACCTGGCGAGCTGTCTCACCTTTCCACGAAGTGACTTGGTAAGCATTGAACACCAGGAGATTAAAGACATGCAGTTTCTCAAGCATGCCATGAGTGCAGCTTTGGATCCTGCAATAAAGATAGTTGAACAAAATTGTTTGAGTCAGCCTGTAGATGAAATGGTTCCTGTGATTGAGAAAATACTTTCTGAACACCTGTGTGGCTGCTGGAAACAGTGTCCATTCTGCAAAGCCATCTGCACAAACACAATACCTGAACATGATGGAGACCACAGTGTTCCTTTCCACCGTTCTAAGGCAGTCGATGGCTGGCACATCTATTTCACTTCCATATTTGCCATTGATTGCTGTACTACCAGTGTGGCAAGTGACCGCTCATTTATTTCACATGATGGTCGGAGCTACCCATACAAGAACTACCGACAGGCAGGAGGGGATTTTGCCACATGGAGCATCACTCCAGATTCATCCACCCAGCCCTATTGGAAGTGGTTTGTCTCTCACTTCAGATCAAATCTAGAAAAGAAATATAACTATAAATTTAGAGGTTTAGGTCAAATCCCTGATGCATGGGCCAGAATCACAAAGCAGCAAGTGCTTGATGACTTGAAAAAACAGTAATACTTTTGTAGTCACAAGAGTCCCAGCATCTATCTACCTGAAGAAATGCAAAATTCCTCCTCACAGTAAGAACTACACTCCTGCCATTTTCAAAATACATGCTGCAAATAAAAGTCAATTCATCTGTTTAGGAATTACAGATTTCCTTTGAAAGGATTTTATTTCTCTGTGCTTCAACTCCCTCTGATTTAAAACAAACTGTAAAATACACAAACACAGAATAAAATCAATATCATCCACTTCAACACCTATTCATGAAGCTTGCGCAGTGATATAATAGGCTATGCTTTCAGGGTCTGCATCCCATACGGATGCAAGTTCACATCTTGGTTGTTCCACTTCCATTCCAGTTCACTGCTCTGACCTGGGAGAGCAGCAGAAGATGGCTCGAGTCTTTGGGCCCATGGATCTATGTGGCAGACCCAAAAAAAGCTCCTGACCATGGCAGCATTTGGGGAGTGAAATAGTGGATAGAAGATCTCTCTTTCTCTTTGTCTATCCTCTCTGTAACTCTGTCTTTCAAATAAAAATAAATAAATCTTTAGCAGCTTAAGGAAATTACACACAGCTGAAAGCATAAAATAGTACAATTGAGCCCACATTATCTCCAAACATCTGTTATGTGCCCACCTTTGTCCTGGAGCTTACCCTTATATAAGTAATGTTTTCCTTAAGAAATGGCTTGAAAATATCTTGGAACAGATGGCAATCATGGAGGTACAAAGAGTTTGTTTACTTTGTAGCCTCGAACTGTTACAACACATGAAATGACAAATATTGGTTTATCACCACAAAAGCAGAAAGCATATGCGGCATCTTCTAAAGGGAGACAAATATGAACCTTGATTCTTTTCACTGCCCTTGATCAAAAGAACAGAAAACAATTGAATCAGTACTAGGTGAAGGTGATGGTAATTAGTGTATGACTGATAACAAGATTTAAGAAAGAATCTATGGGGCCCGGCGGCGTGGCCTAGCGGCTAAAGTCCTCGCCTTGAAAGCCCTGGGATCCCATATGGGCGCTGGTTCTAATCCCGGCAGCTCCACTTCCCATCCAGCTCCCTGCCTGTGGCCTGGGAAAGCAGTTGAGGATGCCCAATGCATTGGGACACTGCACCCGCGTGGGAGACCTGGAAGAGGTTCCTGGTTCCCAGCTTCAGATTGGCGCGCACCGGCCCGATGCGGCTCACTTGGGGAGTGAAACATCAGATGGAAGATCTTCCTCTCTGTCTCTCCTCCTCTCTGTATATCTGGCTTTCCAATAATAATAATAAATCTTTAAAAAAAAAAAAGAATCTATGATATATGCCTTTATAAATTCCTTTCATTTACGAGCTTTCTTTTTAATTCTGTAGTTTTGATATTTTAAGTAAGAGTAGTTTAGGTTTAGTGAAAATTGATTTTGGATATAAGTAAACCACCTGTCACTATGTAACCGCATGTGCTGCCAACCGTGGAGTTCCTGGCATGAGCCAGATGACTGTAGGTTTGAATGAGTAAGAGCTTGCTGAAAATATTTTCTCTGTAGTAAAATAATAATAATGTTTTTAGGATTGTTTTTGTAATCATTCTTTTATAATGATGTAAAAATAAAAAAATTGATGTTGTGCAAAATCTTGTGATGATTTGCGTATAAAAAAGGCAACTTTTCTGAGTTGTCCATTATGAGTTTCATACTACAGTGGCCCACGTCTCCTTTTCTTATCTTCTCACCGATCCACGCATCCTTTGCAAGCTCTCCAGTGAGCTGGAGCTGGTCTCCAGTCATTTTAATTGTATTTATTTTTTTATTTGGTGATCTTTACATAGCTGATTAGGGCTGTAAGGGTCAAGGGCTACAGAAAAATGGGTAAGACCATTATTTCCACATTCTCTTTTTTCCTTCCTGTATCTAGGGAAAGGGAGAGACAAAGAGAGAAGTCACACCCACCCTCCCAACCATCCAAGTGTCCCCAATGTGGGGCATGCTCCGAGGGCACTGCTCAAGTGGTTTCAATAGTTCAACTGTTCTGAATTGCTGCCATTCTTGCCATTTCAAGCATGATGAAATCTTCAGAATCCGCTGACAATAGTCCACCTTACCATCTCCTATTGCCCAAATTTTCACTGCCAACACTTGGCTGGGGTTGTTGATCAATTTGTTCTGTACTCTGTTATGGTACCAGGTGTCCTCTGCAGGCTCCAATGTACTACCATATCCTCCATGTGCAACTGGATATGCTGTCCACAGCTCTGTCTGAGCCATGAGGAGGCTCAACTTTTACACAAGCACTCCATGGTCAGACCATGGAAACTACAATTCTCTTCATGTGTGGGGTTCTGAGTTTGGCAGTTCAGTTGGGTATATCTCCAAAGAAACTTCGTCTGAGGTGATCTCAGTGCAGTGTCCAGCACAGTTCCTCACCCCTATCAGCCTATGCATATGCTGGTGGTTGCACTCGCTGGGTCAGTTCTACCTCCAGCCCCATCTTCTACATAAACCAATGGGTGTGTGGAGCCCATCCCAATTCTGCCCACCACACACTTGGCCCTGAAAACCAGTGAAAGCTTCAGCCTAGTTGGGGCGACTCCCAACAACCCTCACCAGGCCTACTCCCTGCCCTGGTTCCCATGCTTGCCAATATGTACAGCAGACTGGTCCAGTTTGTCCTACATCCCATTCAGTTCTCATACATGTCAATGGGCATAGGAGCCTAGTTCAACCTAACCAGCCCCACTATGCAGCCCACACACATGCCGACAAATGCCACTCTCTGTCTAGCCATGCCTGCCCCAGTCCTGGTTCCCATGCTCACCAGATAGAGTGGCAACCCAGAAAGGAGGTGCCCACTGTTTCCCTACTAGGCCCACTCCCACTCCCGGATCATGCACTCTCCAGATGGTTCTGCAATTTAGCTTAACAGAATTAGTCCCCCGTGACAACATCTGCTACCTGATGCTGCAGCAGAACCCAACCCACCCACACCCACTCTGATCTATTCTTGCACCAATATGAACAGTCAACCCAGCCTGACTTTTCCCTGGTTCAGCTCACGTGAAACCAATAATTGTTTTAGCCCTGCCAGGTCTGCCCCCATCCCAACTCACACTCTCCAGTGGGAGTGGTGATCCATCAGGGGAGCCCTCCACATCCCTGTATCAACTTTGGCCCCTGGGGTCTTTCGTGTGCTGGTTGGGTGCCATGGCTAGGTCTGGCATAGCCTGCCTCTCCTCAGCTTTTGCCAGTGGGTGCTCTACCTGGCCTGGAACAGCCCATCCCCCGCCCTTGTCCAGTTCAGGTTGGTGGGGGCTACAGCCTAGCCCAGCCCAGTATGCAGCCATTTCAAGCCCTCATTATACTGGTATGTGTTGCAACCGAACCTGACCCAACCCACACTCCATTCTAGTGCTTGGATTTATCAGCAGGTGATGTGAACTGCCTCTGCCTGGTTTACCCCAGACCTGAGCCAAATGTATGCCAGTGGGTAACCTTTCCTGGCCTGCTCTGGGCAGCTCCCTTTTATGATTCTTGTGCTTACCTGTGTGGTCTGTGTCCCGAAAGAGGAGTTTCCCAAGTTCTTCCATCAGAACCTCTCCCAGTGCCAGATCTCTCACCCATCAGTTGGTCTATGGGCCAGCCCTACTCAGTCCGCCTCCTGACCTAGCAGGAAAAATGGCCTTTCCTGACCAGCCTTCAACTGATTCTGTTTATTATTGTTGGGTGTTACAGCCCAGTCTAGCCTGGTCCACACCTAGTCACAGCTCACACATGGCTCAGCAAGGACAGAGACCTAGCCTAGCCTGTCCTTTCACCCACCCTTGTTCTCATGTGCACCAGCTGGTGCTGGGGTATAACCCAGTTCGGGGCTATCAGCCCCAGTCCACAGTTGTGCCAAGGTATGTTGCATCCATGTCCAAATCAGAACAGAGCTTCCATTCCAGCCCCGTGCCTACCAATGGGAACCACAATCCAGCCAGGGCAGGCCCTTAGCTCCCCAACTAGGCCTGAATCCAGCCACAGATCTCATGCATTACAGTGATTGCTCTGAACCAGCTTGGCATAGTCCCTCAACAGTCTTGGCTTTTGCCTTTGGATGCTGTTTCTTGGCCTGACCCAGCCTACCCCAAGTCTCACCACTTGCTGGCGGGTGATGGAACTTGGCTCTGCTCAGTCTGCTCCCATGCTTGGCTCATGCAAACTGCTAGGTATAACAGCCTAGCTGAGTTGACCTGTGCTTCAGCCTGGTTTCTGCTCTTGCAGTGAGGTAAGATTGGCTCAGCCTTGCCAGGTCTGCCCCCTTCCAGAACTAACCCACACACTTACCAACGGATAGAACTGCCTTGCTCAGGCTTCCCAACCCCTAGTTCTGGACCATGTACTCACCAGCAGGAGCTATAATGCCGTAGGGAAGTTTCCCAAGTTCCCCACTCAGCCCACTCCCAGACCCAGATCTCACATGTGCCAGCAGGTGCTAGACCCTTGCCCAGCATGGCCTGCCACTCCATCTTGGCCTTTGTATGAGCCAGAGCATGTTGCAGCCCTGCCTGCCTCACACCCTGTTTTAGGATGCACATGCGGGTGCTACAGCCTGGACCTGCCCAGACCTTTCTCAGCCCCAGTACCCGTGAGGGTTGGTGGGTTCCATGATCACATCTAGTTCAGCACATCAGCATCCCAACTCTTGTGCTAACCAGTGGGATTTGTATTTCCACAGGGTTTGGCTCAATTGTCTATTATAGAATCTACCCTTGGGCCTGGTTCTCTTGCATTGTTGGTTAGGGTCATGAACCTGCCTAATGTGACTCATCCCCTGTTCAGCCACTCAGTCATGTACGGGGATCTAGCCCTGCCAGACAGGCCCCCAGCCATAGCTTTTGTGTGGGCTGGTGTGTGGCAGTTAGCGATATTTTGTGCTAACAAGTCCGCCTCAGAACTCCCATGTGGGCTGGTGAATCAGTCTGACCCAAACAGATCTTTCATTCACTCCTCTCCAAACCACCAGGTTTCAGTCCCCTTCACTTACCTATAAATACAGTAGTTTGGGGGCACCCTTTCCTTTCCAGTTCCCTGCCAAGGCATCTGGGAAGGCAGGGCAAGGTGACCCAAGCAGTGAGCCTCACGTGGGAGAACCCAGTGCTGTCTTCAGCCTGACCGGACCTGAAAGTGCAACGATTTGGGGAGTTAGTCAGCAGACACAAGATCCAGATCCCTTCAACACCCCCCCAACCCCACTGCCCCATTGCTCTGCCTTTCAAACATGTGAATAAATGCTGTTATAAAGTATACCTGCATAGTTGATACTGAAAGAAACAATCTAATTGCACCTTACTTCAATACATAAATGGGTGTTTTTTACTCTTCTTTCAAGAAATAGGTTAATATAATTGAAACACTCGGGATGGGTGAGTCTCAAGCCTGGAACACACACGAGCTACCATGTACATGTGGTGAGATGCTCCCAGGCCTGCCAGAGCCCGTCAACTACCCTCTTTGGGGGTGAGTCCTGGGGATCTGTGAAGCGGGTTGGGGCTTGCCACTACTCACCATGCGGCTTGAGCTGGGGGAGGAACCAGGAGGGGCGGGACCTGGGCCTAAGCAGTTAAACCTCCAGCAGCCACCCGGCTGCCAGGGGGCCTTGGGATGGGCATGTCTCAAGCCTGGAACATACACCAGCTACCACATACACGTGGTGAGCTGTTCCCAGTCACCAGTGCGCCATTTGGTGCCAGGCTTCGCCTGCTGGCTGCCCAGCTAGGGAGTTCTGGAATTTTGGTTCTTTGATTTGCTGCTTGGGTAGCTCCAGGCTGAACCCACAGTGCTTTGGGGACATGAATCAGTCCTAAAGATTCTCAATGGCAGTAAATCTTCCTCTGAAGAACCTGTAATCACTTTATAAAGCAGATTACCAAACACCAGTTCATTCAAGAGCCAAAATTCCAGGCTTGTCCAGCAGGATGTCCCCATTGCCTAACATGATGAGGGATCAGCAGAGGGGGCACAGTAGGCAGGATCATGACATTGACTGGCATTCAAGAACCATACCCGGGGGAAGAATGTGTCGGGGATGTGTGGGCCAAACCCCGTGGGAATTCTGACCCCACTGGATGGCTTAGGAGGGCTGGTGGTGACAAGGCAGGAGGCTATGGGATGTGCTGAGCTGACCCAGAACAACCACTGGCACACTTAACACTGGCTGGGAACAGGCCCAGTTGGGGAGCTAGGGAGAGGCCTTGGCTGGGTGGAGATTCCCACTAAGGGGTGCAGGAGCTGGAATGGGGCTGCATTCTGGTCGGGATACAGTTGTAGCCTCCCTTGGCACAAGTGTGGACTGGGACTTGACGCACCGGGCCGGGTTAGACAGCACCACAGTTTGGTGTTCTGGAGGACCAGGGTAGATGTGGGACATACTAAGCTAGGTTTCAACCCCAACTGAGCCATATATGAGCTATATGTGGGTATGGACGAGCCATGGCTGGGCTGAAACGTCCAACAGCAGAGAATCAAGATGGCGGAATAGGGTAAGGACACGCTTAAATGGATGGAAAAACATTTAATCAGGATGAAGCAGAGAGGACACATTCCAGGAAATAGGAAAGGACAGAACAACAGCAGAGGGGTACCTGGAGAATGACCGACACAGGAAAGCAGTGGGCACAGCAGTGTGGTGTTGCAGAGACTGATACTCCAGTACGGCGATCTGAACTCCACCAGCAGCCAGAACTCACCAGCAACCAAGTGGGAAGGGACTTTCACTGGGAGCTTGGCAGGTGAACCCAGACAAAGACTTGTCCATCATGCCGGTCTGTTTGATTTGACCAGGAACAGAGACAGAGCAGCAGATCTCAGACAGGCAGTGCAAGAACAAAGTGGATTTCATAGCCCAGTCAGCCCCCTAGAGCTGAATTGGACACCATTTTGTGTAAGGAGGAAAGGGCAAGGGAAAGGACTGAGCATGCACTGAGCTGGGAGTGAGCTCATTTCTGACTCAGTGAACTGCAACGACGTGGCATTCTACGGGTTCCACTCAGGGCATGTTTGGATAGCCCTCAGATCTGACGGCCAGCAAATCAAGAACTGTAGTGGTTGTACATCGGGCGCCATTTTGTACACTGTGGCAATAGCTTTGGGACTGCAGGGGACAACAGTGAGCTGCGCATGTGCTGAGCTCCTGAGAACTCGCTGAGTTCAGTGGATTGCACTGGTCCCGCAGGAAAATAATACCAACTGTGGCATCTTCCCAGTCAAAATAGGTCCGTGTGGCACCCAGACCTAACATCCAACAGGTTCCGACAAGATCTACGCCACCAACAACCTAATTAAATAGGACACCTGGGGTCTCCCTAATCTTGGGACTTGCTCCAACTGAAAGTGGGAGAAAGGTTGCAGAGACAACAGTGTAGCCTCAGCACAGTATCACAGGAGGCGGAGAGTGGTGAGCCAAGAGCTGGGGTTATGGAGACCATGGTGGAAATCTGACATAAGAACCCAGACCTGGAACTTGCTGGAGGTTGTGGCACAATTGACTGCAAGCAAGAAGTTGTGTACCAACTGCAACAAGTAAAATCACATTGTAGACCTGTGGATGACACAGCTTAGAAACCAGCCCCAAGAAGAAGACTCTGCTAACCAGAAGCACAATGATCAAGAGCAAAAGAAGAGACAAAGGCACAATGAATATTACCAAAAACTCCCCTGCAAAGGAGCAAAATCCTATGCCAACCTCAGAGTTAACTGAGGAAGATATCGAGAAAATGGGGGACACAGAATCCATAAGACTCATTTTAAAGATTCTGATCAACAATGAGAAGCTCATGCAAGAGTTCAAAGAATTTAAGGAAGCAATAAAGCAAATCAAGTCTGCTATACACACAGGCAAACCAGGATAGGGGGCAGGCCTAGTGGGGGTTATTGTGGGTCACCCCGACTAGGCTCCAGCCCCCACTGGTTGATACAAGTGCCAAATACGTGCTAGGCAAAATTAACCTAGTCTGCAACACCCACTGGTTCCAGAGCAACTCCAGTCCAAAAACAAAATCAGGCCAGGAATTGCACCTACAAACTGACTGTGGCGATGACCAGCTGGACTCAGAACGCTAGCCAAGATAAGACGGAGGACGGAACGGGTCAATCAACCATCCCGGATATATGTTGGCAGCGAAAACTGGGCGAATGAAGACTCTATGATGGACAGTGTCAACCAGTGAACTCTACAACAACCTCATCGAGCTGGGAGAGGCGAGACTAGCAGTGATTCATAACTAGAGAAATATTAAAACCACTAGGGGTTGATCGCAGCTAAATAGTCTCCCCAAGAAGCTGTTCAATCCATCTGGACAATGAGCAGCTGGACTATATGCTTGGCATCTGTTTGCAGAGGAAGAATCTTGATTGAATTTGAACTGTAACGATGCAACGGGGAGGGGGGTCCACCGTGGGGGAGGGGCATGAGGAGGGGTGGGGGGAACCCCAGAGCCTATGAAACTGTCACATAATGCAAAATAAAAAAATAATAAAATAAAAAAAAATTTTAAAAAAGAGTTATGGGAGTCCCAGAAGGTGCAGAAAGAGAAACTGAGTTTGCAAATGTATTTATTGAAATAATAAAGGAAAATTTCCCTAATCTGGAGAAAGAATTAGGAAACAAGTTCTAAGAGAACTTCAGAACTTCAGAACTCCCAACAGGCCTGATCAAAACGATCTTCACCATGACATATGATCATCAAGCTCTCTTCAATTGAACAGAAGGAAAAGATCCTTAAATGAGCACGTGGAAAAAATCAATTGACATATAAAGGAATGCCAATTAAGCTCACAGGAAATCTCTCACAGGAAACTCTACAGGCAAGAAGAGAATGGAGTGACATATTTCAGATTCTAAAAGAAAAAAATTGTCGGCCTAGGATAACATATTCAGCAAAGCTTTCTTTTGTCTTTGAAAATGAATTAAAATTCTTCCACAGTAAAGAAAAACTAAAAGAATTTGCCTCTTCCAAACCTGCCCTACAAATGTTAATTCAAGATGTTCTCTTCACAGAGAAGAGGAATAGCACCTACCAAAACCAAAGGCAAATGGGAAGAACATCCCAGTAAAATGACAACAGAAGACTAAACCAATGAACAACCCATTCCTAAAATGACAGGACCAAAGTACCACCCACGTATATTAAATTCTGAATGTAAATGGATTAGGCTCAGTCAAATGTCATAGATTAGTGGACTGGATTAAAAAACAAAACAAAGCCCATCTGTTTATTGTCTGGAAGAGACACACTTCAACAAAGATCAGCGGAAACTATATCACATGGGTTTTGTTGTTTTCTGTTGGTTTCAGCTCTTCAAAACACTTTCTTCTGATTAAATCATTCAATGACTCGTAGATCATGCAGTGGCATCATTTTCTGCAAGAAGGTTCTTGATTTTCATTTCTTCAGCTACACATTAGTTGTTTAATAACATGTTATTTAAATTCTTGGTGGTGTTAATTTCTTTTTTCTCCTGGATGTTGATTTTGTATCATGACTTTTCATTTAAGGGGATGTACAGTAGTTGTGTAATGGAGACTGTCATATCTAGTAACATGTCATTTAATTTCATGGCATTGTAAATTTCTATTTTTCTTTCTATTGTTGATTTTGTATCATGACTTTTCATTTAAGGGGATGTACAGTAGCTGTGAAATGGAGACTAACATCCAGATGTGAGGATGCAGTGTGGTATGCATTTCTGCTTCCAGACAAAGATGGACTTACAATTAAACTGTTTACTTATCTTCACAATAGGATTCTGGACTCTCTGCCACTGTCCATGCCCGCAATGATGGACATATGACTGTGTATGAAGAACTATATGTTATTAATGATATAGAGGAACTAGGTGGGGAGGGAGGGAATTGGGGAGGGGATAAGGGAATATGAAACTGTATTATAAAATAATAACAATAATAATAAAATGTATAAAAACAAAAAAGAAACTTCCAACAGCAGGAACCAGAATGGGTTGAAGACCAGTTAAGAAACGCCACTGCTCCTGCTGGGACAAGAGATGAAATGAGCGGTGCTGGCCCATGGACCTGCTGGTATGCGAGTAACCTGACACCGGGACGGGGTCTGATGGAGGAACCTGAGCAGCTCCTCTGACAGGACACTGACCCTACAAATAAGCGCAGGAAGCATGGAAGTAAACAACCCAGAAGAGGTTATGGAAAGTGTCCCACTGGCATACATTTGGCACGGGGTGGGGGCGGACCAGGCTGAGTCAGCTTGCGTCATCCACTGGCAAGTCTGAGCGCCGGAGCTGGGTGGGGGTCGGGCCAGGTTCGGTTGCGATAAAAGCAGTACACAACACAAAATGCCAAGGCAAGGCTGCCTGTGCCGGATAGAAATGTAGCACCCAACCAGCACACCTCCCACTGGTTTAGGTGAGGGCCGATTACGTGATGATGGTTTAGGTGCAGAGCCAGGATGGACTGCAATACTCATTGGTTCCAGTGGAGGTCGGGGCTGAGAATAGAACCAACCCAGCAACTGCAACCACCAGCTGATGGGGTGATGGACTGTGGCGGGCACTGTGCTTGCTAGTACATATAGGAACCTGGACTGGGAACACCTCAAAGTTTCTCTAGGGATCCCCTCAATCGGAATGGAGGAGTCAGAACATTAACCAAGAAAAGATGAAGATGGAGTAGGTCAATCAACCACCTCAGCTGTATGTTGGCAGCGAAATACTGGACAAGCGGAGATTCTATGATGGGCTATGTCTGCATCAGCCTCATCGTGCCTGGAATGGCGAGATTGGCAGTGACTTATGACTGGTGAACTATCGGAACCACTTGAGTAAGGAACTCAGAGCGTGCCCTACATCTGGGACCTGGGGTGGGTGGGAGACTGGGTGGGGCTTCTCCCTCAATATTCCCTTTATAAAAAATAGCAGGTTATTAACATCAAAAAAAAAAAAATGTCGATGGGGAAGTTTAAAAAAAAAAAACACAGAGCTGATTACCTCAACAACAGAAAAATCTTCACCAACTGCGTTCTCTTCCGGGCATCCCGGTAATTCCCTTCGCCATTACTACTGAACACCGTGGTATTACCACGGGCACGCAGGTCATCCTCCGGGCCGCCCGCCACAGCGCGAGCCTCGCCGGGGCCGCTGCCCTCAGACTTGCTCCGCTAGCAGGCCGCGTGAACAACGCCGCCGCGGGACCGCCGCTCTCCCGCCAGGGGGCGCCTCGGGCCCGCCAGCCTGCGCAGCGCGCGCTCCCAGCGAGGGAGGCCGCCGAACTCCCCGCCCGCCTCAGGCTGCCAGCGAGGCAGTCCGCGGTACGCACACGCGGTACGCACACGCAGACACGTCCGCCACGCGCCGAGTCACGGCGCCTGCGCGCCCGCCCCGCTCCCGGGCTCGCACTTCCGGCGTCTGCGGGGGAGGCGGGCCCGCTGCGGACATGCGGCTGTCTCTCTCCTCCGCCATCTCGCACGGCCGCGTCTTCCGCCGCCTGGGCCTCGGACCCGAGTCCCGCATCCACCTGCTGCGGAACTTGCTCACCGGGCTGGTGCGACACGAGCGCATCGAGGCGTCATGGGCGCGCGTGGACGAGATGCGCGGCTACGCCGAGAAGGTAAGGAACGAGGAGGCGCCCTGGTGCGCGCGCGGGGCTGCCCGACTTGGCGAGAAGCCGGACCTCCCCATCAGCCTTCCCAGAGGCCGGGGCCCTGGGCTTGTCCGCTCGCGGCGTGTCAGGCCGAGGCCGGGTCGGGGGCTGAGCGAGTGACGCCGTGGACTGACTGCCATCTCCTCGCAGCTCATCGACTATGGGAAACTGGGAGACACCAACGAACGAGCCATGCGCATGGCTGACTTCTGGCTCACGGTGAGTGTCCCGGGCACAGCTGGCCCTTACGGAGAAGGGGATTGTTGGAAGGAGGGGGAGACCAGGCAGGATCCAGCTGCGGTTCTGACACATGGACCCTTGCTGTGAACTCAGGAAGTTGTGTGTTAAGTTGAAAATGATGTGAATATGCACCTGCCGCAATTATCTGGAAATGGCATTCTTCATCTTGAGGGCTACTTGTAGGAGGAGGATGGGAGAGTTCTGCGTGTATGTGGGCCCTATCTTTGAGAGTGATGGGAAATTAAACACTTGTGCAATTATACCTGACACTCTCTCCTGAATAATTCTCACCACTCTAGGAGAAGGACTTGATCCCAAAGCTGTTTAAAGTACTGGCACCGCGGTTCCAAGGTCAGAATGGGGGCTACACGAGAATGCTGCAGATCCCAAATCGGAGCGAGCAGGATCGGGCCAAGATGGCTGTGATCGAGTATAAAGGGAACTGCCTGCCCCCGCTGCCTCTGCCTCGCCGAGACAGCAACCTCACACTCCTCAACCAGCTGCTGCAGGGACTGCAGGAGGACCTGAGGCGGACCCAGGCAACCAGCGCTGGCAGCTTCCACACAACACCCACGCGGGGGGCTTAGCTAGAGCTGATGGGCCTGGAGCTCTCCCAGCGTCCATAATGACAGGCCTCCATAGCTCTTCCCTGTCTGAGGAGCCCTGCCGTGAGAACTGTGAAATGGATGGTCTTAACGGGGTCCTGAATCTTCTGGGAAGCCAAATGGCCCTTGATTTGCATCATAGATAAAATTCCTTACATTAATATGTAAAATTTTGATTTTTTTTCCTTCTTCTTCTGGGATTTCTGGAGAATGAGAACTAGATGTTCAGTAAAACTGAGAAAGTAAATTCATGGCTTGATTTTGTGATTCTTAGATTGAGGTCTGGATGTTTATTTTTCTGAATGCCAGTTCAGATGGGACACATAGTTTATAATTCCATACTGGCTTCTGAAGGTGATTGCTTTGACACCCAGCAAGGCGTGAGCTCTTAAAGATTCCTTCTGTTGGTTGGCAAATGAACACCTGCAAGTGAAACTTTGTGAATCCACTACTGTGGGTACCTGCAGGGGGCCCTGCCACTGTTCTTTGGTTTGTAGACAGGATCACACTTGACATCCATGTGGTGCCCTCAGTTTCTGAACAAGCCGTAGAGGAGAGGACCTGAAAGCTGATACCCTACTGCTGGCCAAAGGGATGAAGGCATTCCACCAGATGCTGGGTTCCGGTTAGGATAAGCTCTTTCCTCTTGGTGGTTAAGGGAGGGGTTAAAGGAGTGTGTTGAATAAGTAGAATTAGGAAGTTGAACTTGCTGGGAATTTCCTGGAAGTTTTCATTGTTGTCAAGTTGAGCTCTCTGGGAACTCGGAAAAGGGAAATCCGGCTTCAGAATGGCTAGGGCATATGTGAAGCAGGGAACTCCCTTATCTACTAATGACTGGGAGGCTGGGCTTGGCCTAGTCATGCTGCCCCTCCCTGATGTCAGGAGGCAGCTAAGGGGAGATGGTTATGGCAAGGACTTCAGCTCTTAACTGCTAGGCATGATGGTTGTATCTCATGTGGAATTAACTGTTAAGAGTATCTGGCCAATGGAACTCATCCACTGTTGATTTTAATAAGTAAAGGTGAGAGGAGAGGGGTTATTGGTCTAGCAGAAAGATATGAACTTGGGAACATCTATTCTGGTGTAACTGCCACAGTTAACCTAATGTGAAACTTAGCTGCTCCCAGTAGGAATCTACTTATTTCTCCTGACCATTTGTCTTCAAAGTGTTGCCAAAATGCTCTTAACATCACAGTTGGAGTAATGGGGACACTAAACATTTTTCAGTTAAGACTAAACCCTGCTTTACCTGAACATTGTACTGAGAAGTATTGGAAACAGGTAGATTGTGGTTGGATTCACATGGCTTTTGTTTTTACCCCCACAAATATGTCTCCCTTTGGGACTGTTGATGCTTCCCTAAGCACTAAGAATTTGCAGGTCCCAACATTTTAGGCACTAGGGCTAGCATTTTTATCAGTATTTGCCTTAATTTAGCCCTTGAGCCACATACTAGGGATATAGACAAACTGCCTTTGAGGAATTCACAGTCTGGGCTGCCAGTGTCACAGTGTCTTCAAGGAACAATGTGTTTTCTAATTTTTCACACTCATAAAATGGAGAGAGCATCTTACTGACATTTGCTAACAGCTCAGGGATATCCCAAAGAAATAAACTACAATGAGTCATAAATTGGTAGTCTGGCTTGGAAGTGATCAATTTTCACCTTGGTGAAATGTATTCTTTAATAGGCTACCTTTAATAAATTACAATTCCAAGAGACCCAGAAAGAAATTCCCACTCACCAGTGTCAGATTCTCCATCTAAGGTTCTTAACAGATTGATGAAGTAATGTCCCCCACACGGACACACACATAACTGACTCTAGGCTTAACTGGATACTCTAAACTTAAGAGGACTAGCCAAGGACTTTTTTCTTAACATTCATCCAGAGTGGAATTAACAAGCCACACTAGTTTTGTTTATATAATGTTTCTCAAATTTACTCACTTTTTCCTACATTGAGATCTAAAGCATTGCTATCCTGAATTACTGCAATCATCTAATTTTTCTTGGAAAGGCAGATTTACAGAGAGGAGAGACAAAGATCTTCCATCGCTGGTTCACTCCGCAGATGGCAACAACTGCCAGAGCTGATCCACACCCAGGTCTCCCACGTGGGTGCAGGGTCCCCAGAACCTGAGCCATCCTCTGCTGCTTTCCCAGGGCACAAGCAGGGAGCTGGATCAGAAGTAAGCACCCAGGACACACCGGCACCTACATGGGATGCTGGCGCTCCAAGTGAAGGAAAATCCCAGTAAACCACTATGCCAGCCCCTCTCCAGTGACATTCTTAGAGGACAAAGCACAGCTTCCTTACCCGAAGTTAATCTCTATGCCTAGGCTTCAGCTACTTCCCTGTCCTCTTAATCACATATGCTAGAAGCACAAAAGCTTTTATTGTGGCTGTTTCTCTGCACACCTCCCCTTACTACCTTTTTGTTCATTAACTCCCTACCACTAAGAGACCCCTTCCATTTTTACCTTCCTAATTTGTATATAAACTTGAGTAGCACCTCTGTGACCATAACATATTTATATTCGTCATTTTTTCAAAATAGTTACTTCTATGGTGTTTCTGTAATACATGAATTTGCCACATTGCATTCCAATTCGTTACAATCGGTTCTCAAACATCCAACTGAAACTAGTCTAATAGTGCTGTTGTTTCCATCTTTCTGTTGAATAAGTTCAGGAGAGACAGGCCTAAACTAATTTGAGGCAATAGAAATCCTTTCCCTGTAAGGGTAAATTAACACCTTATTTTGAGTATTACTAGTTGATTGGCAGTAGTATGGAAATGACACTGAACTAACAGAACAACCAAGAGTGGAGTTGCTAAGCTGTACATCCCAAGTTATGCTAAAACAATCATCTTTAGTGAATACATATATATATATGATTCAAATAGCTATAAATGCTTCACAAAATTTTATACAAGTGTGGGGGCCACTGCTGAGGTATAGTGGGTAAAGCAATGCCAGCATTCCACATGGGCACCTAGTCACATTCTGGCTACTCCCAATCTAGCTTCCTGCTAATGGCCTGGGGAAAGCAGTGGAAGATGAGCTAAGTGCTTGCTGCCCCCGGCCCCCGCAGCCTTGTGGGAGACCTGGAAGAAGCTCCTGGCTCCTGGCTCCTGGCTTTGCCCTGGCATAGCTCTTGCTATTGCAGTCATCTGGATAGTGACTCAGTGAAGGGAAGATCAATCTCTCTTCCCTTGCTCTCTGTAGCTGATTTTCAGATAAATAAATAAAGCTTAAAAACCAGCATTTTTCTGCTGTATTCTAGCTCACTTTATAAAATGCTGGTCTTAATTCACTGAATTGGTCTTGGAGCCTAATGGATTATAACCTTTTAAATGTCCCAACCAGCATTCCAATGCCATCACTAAACTCCATACATTTCATGATAAAGGCTTTCTATGGTCTGGTGTCAGCCACTTAGCTTCCTCTCCTAACAGTATTGTCTGCCATCCTTCATAGGAAACTACTTGTTAATCTCTGAATATATTATAATTTTATGATGTTATTCCCTCTGATATATCAGCTCCTACTCAATCATTCAAATTTCTGCTTAGGAAAGAAGGTGTTTTTTTTTTTTTTAAGTCTCCAGGCTCCACGTCACCGTCCCAATAGGGTTAGGTCCCTTCACATGTGCTGTTGTAGCCCTGAACTATGCACTAGTCAAACCACTCATCACATTTTACTATTTAACTAACCATTCAGCTCACTAGGAGCTGTGAGTCATTCTTGATAAATACCTGCTAACAGTAGGTGTTCAATAGGTACTCATTAACTGAGGAGAAGTAAACTACATCCGTGCCATATTCAATTATGAGATGAATAAGACTAAAACACCACTTGCAGGGACAGTGCTAAGCTCTAGTGATAAGTATCTAAGGCAAAAGAAATGGTCTCCTTTCTCTCCAGGAACTTAAATGCCAATGATTGTCAAAAAATGTGAATACATGTCTAAATCATTTCCCACATATTTTATATTACAATTTTCTGGAATATTTCTTACCAACTCACAGACAGAATGATGACCCCTTTTCCTAGGCAAAGCTTAATATTACTCTGGTGGTTCAATTTCTTTTTCTTTTTAAATTAATACATCTATCATCATCCAACTGGCAAAGTTTGAACCCTTTAGCAACTACTATTCTATTATCTCCAAGTTTGACTTTTTAGACTTCTACATATAGGTGAAGTCATGGTATTTTTGATGTCTAACTTTTCACTTACCAAAATATGCTCCAGGTCCTTCTATGTTATGATCGCAGGTTTTTTTTTTTTTTTTTTTTAAGCTGAATAAAATTCCTGGGTAGGGGGAGGGGAAGGTATTATGAACTGCACTCTAACACTCTACCATTCTTTAAAAAAAAAAAAAAATTGGTGGGTCTCAGGACAGGGCGTCTCATGCCTGGATCCCAGATGCCAGCCACCACGTGCACGTGGTGAGCTGTCTCTGTGGCTGCCTGGGCACGGGGGCTGCTCCCTTCGGGGTGAGTACACTGAAGGGGGAGGTCTCCATGACTGGGCAGGTCCAGGGCCCACCCGCCTCTCTCATTGAGCGGTGAATGGGATTGGGGAGGGGCGGAACCTTGGGCTTGGGAGTTTAAACTTCCAGCAGCCGGGCTGGTGGGTCTCAGGACGGGGCGTCTCATGCCTGAATCCCAGATGCCATTCACCATGTGCACATGGTGAGCTGTCCCCAGGCTGCCAGAGCGCCATTTGGCGCAAGGCTTCCACCTGCTGGCTGCCTGGCCGGGCAGCTCTGGGGTTTTGGTTCTTTGAATTGCTGCTTAGGTAGCTCCAGGACATGAGCTTCTAGGACATGAATCAATTGTAAAGATTCCCAATGACAGTAACTCTTCCTTTGAAAAACTTGTAATCACTGAACAACGCTGACCACCAAATACCAGTCCATGCAAAATCTATGGCTCGGGGCTTGTCCAGCAGAATCATATCCTGTTACCTGACATGATGATGGATCAGGAGAAGATTCACATTAAGCAGGGCCATTACATTAACTAGCACTCAAGAACCACATCCTGGGGTAGATTCTGTGAGGAATATGTGGGCCAAACCCTGTATAATTCTAGCCCCACTGGTTAGCTCAAGACTTGGGTTGGTGATGGACTAAACTAGGTGTGACCAAGGAGCCTGCCATCAATCACAGGTAAAGGAACCCGCAACAGTCTGGACTGGTCAAGGCAGCAGCACCCAAATGTGCATCCTGAATAGAGTGTGGGGTGGGCTGGGCTGCAACGTTCACCAGTTCATACAAGGCCAAATGGAAGGCCAAACTACGCCGGGCACTGGCCTAAAACCCAATGGCATGTATGTGAACTGGGTCTGGGAGTGAATTAAGTGGAGGATCTCGGAAAACTCCCTTGGCGAGTCATAGCTCCCACTGGTGAACATGTGGTCCAGACCTGGGTGTTGGACAAGCTGGGCAAAGTAACTCCAACAGCTGGCCAATGTGTCAATTGGTAATGGAACAGGGTGGACCGGGCAGGACTGAGCAAACCCTAGCCCACAAGCAAAACTAGAGACCAGGATGGAGCACAGGTCATGCTGAGCTAGACTATTGCACCTACTAGTCTGCATGAGCCAGGAATGCTAAGCCACAGTGTCTAAGGCAGAGGCCGGGACAGGTGAGGGACTGAGCTAAGCTGAGTCAGAGCAACCACTGGCAGGCGCATGATCTATGGCTGGGAACTGGCCCAGCTGGGGAGCTAGGGGGACACCCTAACTGGGTCAAGGTTCCCACCAAGGGGCACGTGGGCTGGAATGGAAACTGCATTCTGATCAGGAAACGGTTGTAGCCTCCCTTGGCACAAGTGTGGAATGGGATTGGATGCACCAATCCGGGTCAGACTCCAACACCATCTGGTGTCCTGGAGGACCAGGGGAGATGTGGGATGGACTAGGCAAGGTCTCAACCCCTACTGAGCCATGTGTGAGCCGTATGTGGGTATGGACGAGCCATGGCTGGGCTGAAACATCCAACAGCAAGGACCAGTTTGGGTTGCAGGCCAGTTAGGAAAAGCCACTGTTCCTGCTAGGACAGGAAGTGAACTTAGTAGGGCTGGCTCATGGACCCCCTGGTATGCACAAAATCTGGCATTGGGAGGGGTTCTGATGGAGGAGCCTGGGCAACTTCTCTGGCAGGACACAGACCTGGCAGGTAAGCGCAAGAAACATGATAGGAAACAGTCCAGAAGAGGCCATGGAAAGTATCCCACTGGCATACATTTGGCATGGGTCAGGGGCAGATCAGGCTGAATCAGTTCACGTCATCCACTGGCAAATCTGAGCACCAGAACAGTGTGGGTCAAACAAGGTTTGGTAGCTACAAAAACTAGTGCACAATACAAAAAGCCAAGGTGAGGTTGCCTGTACTAGATGTGACTGTAGCACCTAACCAGCACACGTGAGAACCAGGAAGGGAGGGGGCCAGAGCCGGCAGGGGAATAAGGGGTGGTTCCCTTGCTGGACAGCTACTCCCACTGGAGAGCATGAGTTGGGATGGGGGCAGACCAGATTGGGCAGGGCTACACCACCTATGCGTCTCATGCGGCCAGATCAGGGAAAAGCCAGGCTGGGCTGATTATTCCTACTGGTACAAACAAAATTAGAGTGGCTGAGGGTTGTTTGGGCTTAGCCACAGCATCAGCTGGCAGAAGCTGGCACTGGGGTCTAATTCTGTCAAGTCAAACCATAGAACTACCTGGAGACTGCATAATTCGGGAGTGGGAGAGGCCTGGGAGGGAAATAGTGGGCTACTCCCTCTTGGGTTACCACTTACACGGGAGGGCATGAAAACTAGGACAGGGGCTGGGGTGGCTAGACAGAGATACCCAACAGCATGTGTGTGGGCTGCACAGTGGAGCTGGTCAGATGGAACTAAGCTTTGATACCCATTGACATGTATGAGAGCCGAATGGGGTGTGGACAGACTGGACTAGTCCGCTACTCATACTGGCAAACCAGGGTAGGGGGCGGGCCTGGTTGGGGTTATTGTGGGTCGCTCCAACTAGGCTGCAGCTCCCACTGGTTTATGCGAGGGCCAAGTATGTGCTGGGCAGAACCAGGCTGGACTGCAACACCCATTGGTTCCAGTGGAAGTCGGGGCTGAAAACAGAACCAACCCAGTGATCGCAAGCACCAGCTGATCGGGGCGATGGACTGTGCCAGGCCCTGTGCTTACTAGAACATACAAGAATGTGGTCTGAGAAAACCTCAGATAAAGTTTCTTTAGAGATCTCCCCAATCAAAATGCTGGACTCAGAACTCTAACCAAGAAAAGACAGAAGACAGAAAAGGTGAATCAACCACCTCAGCTATATGTTGGCAGCGAAATACTGGGCAAATGGAGACTCTATGATGGACTATGTCAATCAGTGGATTCTTCAAAGACCTCATCGTGCTTGGAGTGGCAAGATTGGCAGCGATTCGTAATTGGTGAACCATCAAAACCACTTGAGCAAGAACCTCGGAGCATGCTCTACATCCAGGACCTGGGGAGGGTGGGAAATTGGGTGAGCTTTCTCCCTTAATACCTCCCTTTAAACATGAAGGAAACAATATGGAAATAATAGTCTTACCCACTTTCCTATAGCCCTTGAACCTTTTTTACCCTAATTAACTATGTAAAGATCGCCAAAAATATAATTTAAAAAATTTTTTTAAAGTACAAACAAAAAAAATGATTTTTATCAAAGAAGCAGATATATATAGAGAAAGAGAGACAGAGAGAAAGGTCTTCCGGCCACTGGTTCACTCCCAAGTGGCTGCAATGGCCAGAGCTGAGCCAATCTGATACCAGGAGCTTCTTCTGGGTCTCCTACACAGGTAGAGTCCCGAGACCTTGGATGGTCCTCTACTGGTTTCCCTGGCCACAAGCAGGGAGCTGGAAGGGAAGTAGAGCAACCAGGACATGAACCGGTGCCTATATGGAATCCCAGCAAGTGCAAGGTGAGGATTAGCCACTAGACTATGGTGGGCCCTATGCCATTCTTGTATTGACAGATATGTTTATAAGTCATGGCTAGTGTAAATAGCACTACAATGAACAGGGCAGTGCAGATATCTTTTTGAGATAGTGATCTCACTTTCTTTAGATACATACCTAAAAGTGAGATTGCTGGATGCTATGACAGTTATATTTTTAATTTTTGACAAATCTCTGTACTTTTTTCCATAATGGCTGCAGCAATTTATGGTCCCAGCAACAGTGTACAAGGGTTCCACTTCTCTGTAACCTTACCAACAAGACTTGTTATTGCTTATCTTTAATAATTGCCCTACTAAGAGGTATGGGGATCTCACTGGTTTTGGTTTGATTTGTCTGATGACTAGTGTTACTCAGCATTTTAAGCACTCTTCCATACAGACCAATTATACTTATCTTTTTCAGAAAAACGTCTACTCAGAAACTTTGCCCATTTTTATTTAAGTATGTTGGTTTAATTTGTAGAGGTTTTTTAATGTAAGTTCTTTGTATACTTTGGATATCAATCCCTTATCAGATATAATTTGCAAATACTTTTTCCTTTCTGTAAGCTGCCTTTTTTTATTGATTATTTCCTTTGATGTGCAGAATGCTTTTACTTTGCTCTAGTCCAGCTGGCTTGGTAATACTTTGGTGTCCTATCCAAAAAATCACTACCAAAGCCAATGTTAGGGAAATTTTTTTCTTGTGTTTTCTTCTAGGAATTTTATAGTTTCATATCTCTCACTTTAGTCTAACTCAGTTTAAGTTAATTTGTTAATATAATGTAAGACAGGGATCCAGTTTTAGTCTTTAATAAATTATGTAGTAAAATTGGATACCCAGTCTTCCCAACATGATTTGTAGAAGAGACTTTCTTTTCTCCATCATATGTTCTTAACACTCTTGTCAAGGATTAGTTGGACATAGACGCCTGGATTTATTTGGGGTTCTCTAATTCGTTGGTATAGGTGTCTGTTTTTCTTCTAATACCATAGGTTTTTTAATTGCTATTCTTTTAAAATGTAGTTTGAGGGCCCAACGTGATAGCCTAGTGGCTAAAGTCCTTGCCTTGCATGTGCCAGGATCCTTTATGGGTGGCAGTTCATATCCTGGCTGCTCCAGTTTCCATCCAGTTCCCTACTTTGTGGTCCGGGAAAGCAGTCAAGGGCGGCCCAAAGCCTTGGGATTCTCACCTGCGTGGGAGACCGGGAAGAGGCTCCTGGCTTTGGATCGGCTCAGCTCCGGCCATTGCAGCCACCTAGGGATATCTCCTTCTCTCTGTAAATCTTACTTTCAATAAAAGTAAATAAATATTTTTAAAATCTAACAAATAATAGTAATAACCTTTTAAAAAACAAATTAAATGCAGTTTGAAGTTAGAGAAAGTAATACACCAAATTTGTTCTCTAATAAAACTGTTTATCTCTCTAAAGTTATTTGTGTTCCAAATGAGTTCTAGGATTTTCTCAAATTCTGTAAAAAAAAAAGTCATTGGAATTTTAATAGGGATTGAATTGAAACGATCATTTTAAGCAGTAGGTGCTATGAACATTTTAATTACATTATTCCAACCCATGAACACATGATTTCTTTCCACTTATTAGTATCTTCAGTTTCCTTTTTCAGTATCTTACAAATTTCAATGCACAGATCTTTCATCTCTGATTTATTCCTGAAGAGTTTAGTTTTTGATGTTATTGTAAATGAGGTTTTTTGTTCTTTTTGATGTCTTAGCTCTACTGTTTGGCAATCACTGAATAGTGAGCTCCCTGAAGACAGAGAACACATCAGATTCACCTCTCCCACCCTGCAGTAAAGAGCTTGGGACAAAATAAGCAGCTGTAAATGTCTAGTGAATGAATCAACATGTTTTACTGAGTTCTTGAGCCTGGCTCTGCATTTGGACTAACTCCTCCCTTCTCCTGCTTCCTCTTATTTCATCTGAAAAAGAACTTCCTGCAAAGCTTATTCCTCTTTGTTCAAACTTGGATAATGTCCGTATCCTCAAGGATTTCCTCTCAGTGCTCCCAAATCCATCGGTGTGGTGTAGCTTTCCACTAGCTCTAGGACATGAACTTGGTGGTTAAATCAGAGGCTCTAATAGCGGAAATCACCTTTTGTGAACTTTTTAACTTTTCTGACATTTTTACATACTCTTCCATAATGCATCTCTTTGACGTAAAATTTTTAGTGCTTTTTAAAGATTTATTTAGTTTTATTGGGAAGTCAGATGTAGAGAGAAAGAGATACAGAAAGAAATATCTTCCATCTGCTGGTTCACTCCCCAGCTGACCACATCGACCAGAGCTGAGCCCATCTGAAGCCAGGAGCCGGGTGCCTCCTCTGGGTCTCCATGTGGGTCCATGGTCCCAAGGCTTTGGGCCATCCTCAACTGCTTTCCAGGCCACAGGCAGGGAGCTGGATGGGAAGTGGAGCAGCCTGTATTAGAACTGGCGCCCATATGGGATCCCAGCGTGTTCAAGGTGAGGACTTTAGTCACTAGCCTATTGAGCGGGCCTGTGTTTTTAGTTTTTATAAGTTAGTTTATAGCACTTCCACGTGCACACACACAAATTTGTCTACCAAAATTGGTACTCTGAGAAGACAAACCTTATTTACTCTGCAGCTTCATCTGTTCCTTGGTATGCCACTGTGTACGCTGCCACTGTGTACGCTAGTATGGAAAGGAGGTTATTTCTGTTTGCTTCAAGAAGATGGAAGTGCAAAAGCTGTATGTAGGGATGTCACTGAAAGCTCAAATAACATTTTTCTAGCTTAATTTCTAACAATGTTTCCTTTACATATTTGCCAAAACTTTCTTAGAATTATTTCCTCCTCCTATTCCATAAGGAACAAAACAAAGGATAGGTCAGGGTTGCATTTGCTGACTTGAAGATGCCTGGGAACGTCTGGATCTTGGGAAGGAGGTTGTTACTGGGATAACAGATTTGGGAGTTGTCAGCAATTAAAGCTAAGGAAATGGATGGAGTGACTCAGAGTGCAGAGGGAAGGCTGAAGTCAGACATTAGAGAACAGGCAGGATACAGAACCTAGGAAGGAGAATGAAAAATTGCCCTAAGAAAAATCTGCAGAATTCATCAGAGTACTTGCCACAGTGTCTTCCTTGTATACAGGAAACACTGAAAAGAGAAATTATCAAATAAATCTATTAGGCTTATTTGTTCTCCCTTTAAAAAATTATGTTAATGCAGAGAATACAGGGATAATCCCCTCCAAGGCCCAACAGACTAGTTGGAGAAAAAAGATCATAAACAAACAATTACAGTGTATTTAAGATACTATTGAAGCAGCTGTACACTATGAAAGTAGAAGTCTATGTAGTAGCAAAGAAAGAGTTGGCTGATAGGGGACTTTTCAGAAGAAAATTGCTACAGCTGAATATTGAAGAGAGATTTCATTAAACGGGAGAGCAGACCAGGCAATAAGATGGGCAGGCATAGGTGCACTGGATTGTGAAGAAGTATGGAGTGATAAGAAATTTCAATTAGTTATTTGGTACAGCTGGGATTTAGCATTTGAGAGAAAAGTATAGAAAAATAAAGCAAGAAATTCAGGCAAGATCAAATTACAAAGAGCCCTGTAAGACATGATGAAGTGTTTGGATTTTATCCTGAATCTCTGGGAAAGCCACTGAAGGATTTTTAAATGGAGAGAAAAGGGATCAGATTCACTTTTCAGAAAGATTCTTGGATCAAACTAGAAGATGAACTACAGGGGGAAAACTAAAAGCAAGGAAACCAAATAGGAGATTAGTTTAGGAATCCAAGGCTAATTACTGAAAAATTAGACTAAGTCAGCGGCAGGGTTGATGGAAAGGAGCTGACAAATCAGTAGACTAGAAAAGGGGGAGTGGGCTACATATTGTGTGTCGTTTTGTGAAGTGGAAGAAGTTAAAAGTCAAGCTGGGGGCCCAATGCCATAGCCTAGTGGCTAAATCCTGACCTTGCACATGCCAGGATCCTGTATAGCATATCACCAGTTCATGTCCCAGCTGCTCCATTTCCCATCCAGCTCCCTGCTTGTGGCCTGGGAAAGCAGTTGAGGATGGCCCAAAGCCTTGGGAATCTGTACCCATGTGGAGACCTGGAAGAAGCTCCTGGCTCCTGGCTTCAGATGGTCTCACCTCTGGCTGTTGCACCACTTGGGGAGTGAATCAGTGGACGGAAGATCTTCCTATCTGTGTCTCTTCCTCTTTGTATATCTGACTTTCCAATAAAAAATAAATAAATAAATTTTTATTAAAAAAAAAAATCCAGGCACAGAGAATGACAATAGCAGAGGAGAGACAGAACTGGGATTATTATAATGCCGCCGTCCACCCAGCCTTCTGACCCTTTCATGGTCACATCTGATTTACTGCTCAGATTGTGTCCTCCTGAATCTCATTCCATAAGCTTTACACACAGATGGCAAACCTCAGCCTGTTGAAATTTCAGTCCTTTGGACTCTGCCTTTCTCCTCTGTGTACCAAGCTTGTCTTCCTTCCTAATTCGTCCTGCATGTCATGATCCCAACAATTCACCATTGTCATGTCAGCCTCTATTCAACTGCTTGTCTTTTCCCCCAGCCATCTTCTAATCACCACATTTCTCTACTCCGGTGCCCTCATTACTAAGCACTCTAGGAACAAAACAAATAAAAAACAAACGAAAAAACCCACACACCATTGTAATTGATACCAACAAAGTTGGCCCAGAATACAATAAACCAAGGGTGTTACTCCTGCCACATCATTGATTCCTACAAACTTTCAATGGTTTTTTTAAACCCTTGGAATCACCTTCACTTCTAAATATCATTAGTTAAGCTCAATACCTACTTCTCAGATGTAAAGGGGTGTGGGGAGAGGAAGAAGGGAGGTTATAAGAATAGCCTCTTTGAGGCCCAGAGCAATAGCCTAGTAGCTAAAGTCCTTTCCTTGCATGTGCCGGGATCCCAAAAGGGCTGCCGGTTCTAATCCTAGCCATTCCACTTCCCATCCAGCTCCCTGCTTGTAGCCTGGTAAAGCAATAGAAGACGGCCCAAAGCCTTGTGAACCTACACCTGCATGGGAGACCCGGATCAGCTCAGCTCCAGCCATTGTGGCCACCTGGGGAGTGAGTCAGCAGATGGAAGATATTTCTCTTGTATCTCCTTCTGTTTGTATATCTGCCTTTCCAATAAAACATAAACATGTATCTATGTTTACTGATGACAGTTCACCCAAGGATCAAGCTATCCCAAGATCAATTCATCAAATTTTCCAGGTATATCTACTTAAAAATTTTGTTATACATTTCAAAATCCAATTTGGTGAAATTACCAATTATCCAAACTGTTTTTTTAAAGATTTATTCTTTTTATTGGAATGGCGGATATATAGAGAGGAGGAGAGACAGAGAGAAAGATCTTTCATCCGATGATTCACTCACCAAGTGAGCGCAACAGCCGGTGCTGCGCCGATCCGAAGCCAGGAACCTGGAACCTCCTCCAGGTCTCCCACAAGGGTGCAAGAACCCAAGGCTTTGGGCCGTCCTCAACTGCGGCGTGACCTAGCAGCTAAAGTCCTCGCCTTGAATGCCCCCGGATCCCATATGGGCGCCGGTTCTAATCCCAATGCATTGGGACACTGCACCCACGTGGGAGACCTGGAAGAGGTTCCTGGTTCCTGGCATCGGATCGGCGCGCACCGGCCCGTTGCGGCTCACTTGGGGAGTGACTCATCGGATGGAAGATCTTCCTCTCTGTCTCTCCTCCTCTCTGTATATCTGACTTTGTAATAAAAATAAATCTTTTTAAAAAAAAAGTATTTCCATTAGATCAATTATGCACTTTAACTGCATTTAATATTAGGTTTTGTATGTGATATGTCTTCCAGACTCAAAAAACAAATTATACTCACTTGATCAAGCTGACAAACACTTCCATGAATTAAAAAATAGCTAAAATGAGCATTTATAAGACAAATATCACACTGATACTAACACCAAAGGTATAACAAAGCAAAAATATAGATAAGTATATTCCCAAAAGAATATATATGCGAACTTCCTCAACAAAATACTAACCACATCCAAGAGCATAGAAAAAGAATTACACAGATTGCCAAGAATTCAAGATTGGCTTGCATCCTAAAATCAATTAATGTAACATGCCAACAGAGTAAAACATAAATCCACATAATCAACTTACCACAAAAAAAGCATTGGACAAAACTCAGTGTCTTTTCATTATAAAATACTCAATAAATGTGGCAAAAAGACAAATAGCTCAGCCTAATGAAAAGGCAATTATAAGCAAGCTACACCTGATATGAGCATGATGGCGCAGCAGTTAACATGCCCCGTGGAACACCTGCATTCCACAGCACAGTGTGTGGCTTCAGGTCCTTGCGCCACCTGAGAGTTAGCTTCCCAACGCACACACAGAGAGCCAGCACACAGCTTACATGCCTGGGTCCTTGTCATTCATGCGGGAGACCCAACAAACGATACTAGGGCAACTGATATTCACATGCAGAAAAAAATCGTGCACCTATTTCACACTATAGCAAACAAAATTAAATCAAGTGTATCATCAACCTAAATGTTAAGTTGAAATTATTAAAGCTGTCAAAAGAAAATGTATCAATAGATCTTGCCTTTGATTTGAACAATGATTTCTTAGATATGACACCAAAAGCACACACACAAAAAAAAAATAAGAAAAGATTATAAGTTGAAATGCATAAACTTTTAAAATGCTATTCTTCAGGGCTCAGTGTGGTAGCCTAGTGGCTAAAGTTCTTGCCTTGCATGGACCAGAGTGCTGGTTCTAATCCAGCTCCCTACTTGTGGCCTGGGAAAGCAGTCAAAGATAGCCCAAAACAGTGGGATCCTGTATCCACGTGGGAGACCCAAAGGAAGCTCCTGGCTCCTGGCTTCAGATTGGCTCAGCTCCACCCATTGCTGGATTCACTCCCCTGTGAATAAACAGACAGAAGGTCTTCCTCTCTGTCTCTCACTCTATGTATCTGACTTTACAATAAAAAAAATAAATCTTTTTAAAATGATGTTCTTTAAAGCTTACCATCAAGGAAATGAAAGGACATTTCACAGAATGGGAAAAAAATATTTGCAAATCTCATATCTGATAAGGAATTTGCATTTAGAATGTATTAAGAATACTTACAACCCAACAGGAAAGAAGACAATTCAACTGAAAATATACAGCCAGCTTCTGCTTGCTCACTCCCCAAATGGCCATAATGGCTGGGCTAGGCCACAGCACATCTAGGAGCTCTGTTCTGGTCCATTTGGGTGGCAGGGACACAAGTACTACGCTGCCTTTCCTGACACATTAGCAGGAACCTGGATCTGAAGTGGAACAGCCAAGAATCTAATCAGCACTTTGATATGAGATGTTGGCATCATAGGCAGCAGCATAACCCACTGTACCACAATGCTATCCCCTACATGCAAATTTTTTTCAAGATTTATTTTTCTAAGTCAGAGTTACAAAGAGAAAGAGAGTGATCTTCCATCTGCTGGTCATTTCCTAAATGACTACAATGTCTGGAGCTGAGCCTATGTGAAACCAAGAGCCAGGAGACTCTTTTGTGTCTTCCACAGGTCATAAGCTGCTTTCACAGGTCATAAGCAGAGAGCTGGATCAGGAAGTAGAACAGCCAGGACTTGAGCCATATGGGATGCTGGCACTGCAGGCAAGGGATTAGCTTGTTGTCCTGCCATACTGGCCCCCAGATACAAATAACCAAAATAAATAATAAAACCCAGGATTTGGACACCACCAGAAGACCAGGCCTGGGGCCTCACATGTAAGCAGGTGTAAAGGCTGTGGATTTCCCAGAGAAGGGGATTGGAGGTATATGGGAATGGGGACCACTGAGAAAGTAGTTCACAGGTGAGGAATCACTTCTAGGGGACTTGTACGGACCAGACCACTACACTCGTAGATAAACAAGGAACTTGAGGTCAAGTAGTTTGGCGGAGGAAAAGCAGAGGACGTGTCTGAGTCAGACCAAGGCAACCCTCCACCCACGTGGGAGATCTAGGCTGGGCTAGCTGGCATTGATCACCATCCACCAGCACACACGAAAGCTAGGGCTTGGGGACCCAACCCACATGTATGCTGACCAGCCCAGCCCAGCTCCAGCCCAGCTCCAGCAATTACAGCCATTTGGGAAGTGAACCAGCACATGGAAGTGCTCGCTCTCCCTCTCTCTCTCTCTCTCCCTCTGTAACTCTGCTTTACAAATAAATAAATATTAAACATACACATAACATACCATTTCATACTCACTGGGATAAATGCAATTAAAAACAAAGAATGAAGTTTGGCAAGGATCTAGAGAAATTATAACTCATAGAAATGAGTTATAATGGTGCAAATGTAAAATCACACAATAGCTTTAGAAACATTTTAACACTACACAGAATTGTATGATAAATTTCAAAAATAAAAATTTTAAAAAGAAACATTTTAACAACTTTCTTTAAGCAGTTTCTTAAAATGTTAAGCATAAATCCTGGTATTGAGACATGCAGGACGAACTGCCTCTTACGAGTACTAGTTAAGAGTCCTAGCTTCTCGACTTCTGATCCAGTCTCCTGTGAATGCAGCTGGGAACCGAGCAGAAAAATTTTCAAGTATTTGGGTCTCTGCTACCCATGCGGGATGTGAAGACGGAATTCCTGGCTTCTGGCTTTAGCCTAGCCCAGCTCTGACTGTTAACAGACAATGGGAAAGTAAACCAGCCAATTGAAGAGGCTCTCTCTCTCTCTCTCTCTCTCTCTCTCTCTCTCTCTCTCTCTCTCTCTCTTTCTCCAACATTTTAAATAAAAATTGTTAATGTTAAGTATACGGCTATAGATATAACATACCATACCAATAGTTACAGCCTTATGTATACAACCAGACGAACTGAAAAGATATGTGAATATATAGGGACAACAATGTGGCATAGCAACCTAAGCCTCTAACTAAAAAGCCAGCATCCCATATGGGTGCCAGTTTTAGTCTTGGTGGTTCCACTTCCAATCCAGATCCCTGCTAGTTTTCTGGGAAGGCAGTGGAGGAGAATCCAAGTCCTTGGGATCCTGCACCTGTGTGAGAGACCTGGAAGAAGCTCTTGGGTCTTGGCTTCTAATTGGCCAGGGGTTCTTTGGTGAGTGAACCAGCAGTTAGAAAATCTCTCTCTGTCTCTCTTTCTGTCTCTCTCGCCTACTGTCTAACTCTGCCTTTTACATAAAAATAATTCTGAAAAATGGGTCATAACGAGATTATTTGTAAAAGCTTGAATTTGGAAACAACCCAAATATAATCAACTGGTGAGCAGAAAAACAAAATGGGGTATAGCCATACAACAGAGTATCATTCAACCAAGTGAAATAATGAAGAAATGTAGGTAGGATATATACTACAATGTGGATATATATTAGAATTATTAGAAACAGCATGTTAAATGAAGCAAGCCAAATGCAAAAGACTACAGATTGTGTAATTCAGTTTATATAAAGTATTCAGAAATTTCTAGATAAAAAGTAGTTTGTTAGTTGCTGTTGCCAGCATTTGGGAAGAGGAGAAAACAGAGTTACTACTAATGGGGATAATCTTTCTTAAATAATAGTTTTATTTTTTATAATGACTACATGGTTGACCAGGGTGGGAAGGATCAAGGTTTAGGGAAACCGGGGTGAAATCATTGTTTCCAAATTTGCTATTTCTTCTTTTTCCGGGTGGGAGGGGAGAGAAAGAGGGGGAAGCCACAGACTTTCCAAATGTCCCAGTACCCAGGGATGAGACACTGTCACCTGATATCAACCCAGGGTCCCAATGTGCTCATATTCTGATGGTTCTGCTCCAGTGTTTGGGTAGTTCTGAAATGCATTCGATTTCACCTACCCAAGGATGATGCAGCTCTCCCAACATCCATTGGCTGACAGTCAACCTCAGGTCTCCATTCACCAAGATTTTTTGCTGTCATCATTTGGCTGGGGTGGTTGTCCAATTTGTTCTGTTCTCCTTCCTCTGCTTTGGAGCCAAATGAGCTGCCATATTTTCAGTTTGCATCAGGGTCTGTGTCCACTGCTCTGCCCTTTTTACTGAGGAAGACATGTTCTTGCAAGTGAGCCCAAGGACCAGGGCTAGGCAAACTGAGCCCCACCAATCCCCTACTCCTAGGGCTCACAAGCCTGGCGTCTGCCACATAGGCAGGCCAAGAGCCAGGTGGCCTGAGTCCCGCCACATCTATGGGGACAATTTTTGGGTTGTCAATTTATAGGACATGGGGTTTCATTTTGCATGATTAAAATATTCTGAATTTGAGTGTGATACATGCTTTATTTTATGAGTATACTAAAGCAGACTGTGACTTGTACAGTTTAAAAGGATGAACTTTGGGCCTGATGCAATGGTTCAGTGGCTAAACCCTTGCCTTGCATGTGCTGGGATCCCATATAGGCACTGGTTCATGTCCTGACTGCTCCATTTCCTGTCTAGCTTCCTGCCTGTACCTGGGAAAGCAGTGGAGGATGGCCCAAAACCTTAGGACCCTGCGTCTGTGTAGGAGACCAGGAAGAAGCTCCTTCTTCTGGCTTTGGATAGGTCCAGCTTTGGCTGTTTTAACCACTTGGGGAGGGAGCCAGCGGATGGAAGATCTTTCTGCCTCCTTCTCTGTAAATCTGCCTTTCCAATAGGAAGGAAGGTAGGAAGGAAGGGAGGGAGGGAGAAACTTCGTGGCTAATGTTATAGTGCAATGGATTATGTCACAGCCCGTAACACCACTATTCCAACTGTGAGCATCAGTTCAAGTCCTGGCTGCCCTTCATCCTGTCCAGCTCCCTGCTAGGGGGCCTGGCAAAGCAATGGAAGATGGCCCAAGTATGTGGAGCCTGTCACACACTGGGAGACTCAGATGGAGTTCCTGGCATCCTAGCCTCAGTCTACCCCAACCTCAGCCCTGATGGGCATTTGGAGGGTAAACCAGTGTCTGTCTCTGCCTCTCCCTCTCTCTGTTACTCTTTTAACAAAATACTTCTTTTTAAAATATTTATTTTCATTGTAAAGGCAGGTATACAGAGAGGAGGAGAGATCGAAAGATCGTTAGTCCACTGATTCACTCCCCAAGTGGCCACAACAGCCAGAGCTAAGCCGATCCAAAGCCAGGAACCAGCAACTTCCTCAGGCTCTCCCATGTGGATGCAGGGTCCCAAGACTTTGGGACATCATCTACTGCTTTCTCAGGCCACAAGCAGGGAGCTGGATGGGAAGTGGAGCAGCCAGGACACAAACCAGCACCCACATGGGATCCCAGCACATGCAAGGACGATTTAGCCACTAGGCTACCACGCCAGGTCTAACAAAATTACCTTTTTGTTTTTTAATAATAAACTTCATGATATTCACATTATGGCTCAGTAAAGTCACTAATAAAATGAAAACAAGTAAAAAGTTAGCAATTTAGAAGTAACAAGAATTACCCAATCAACCATAAGGATAAGCAGGGATCTTTCTAAAATGCAGTCTTCCTATTGTTATTACAAATGAATTAGAAGAAACAGCACAAATGTTTCATGGATGCCATGGCAGACCCATGGATCAATAGCCATTACAACATCTCAGAAAAATTGCCTTGAGCTGAGTTTATTATATAATGCACATAATTATTTTACTCTTTATGGTAGTAACTATTATGGCGTTTATCAATCAGCATGGGAATCCCTGATGGTCAAACTTCAGCCTGCATTTGCACATCTGTTAAAATTACAAACACACAGAAAATGTAAAAGAAAAAGGCAAATTATCAGATTGAAACTATTTGGAAGAGAGAGCCTACACCCCCCAGATTGTTTGTAAAATTTTTGACATTTGAATAATTGCACAACATTTGGAGAGTAAAATGCAGAAGAAAATACTATTCCCAAAAGTCACAGATCCAAAGTAAGGAAAAACTTAGAATACTCTGAACTTTGGCCAACCATGGCAGAATGAATCCAATGAAACAGCTGCAAATAAATTAAAACTAAAACTAAGTTAAACTAAAACTGGTCAGCTGATGCTTTGTAAAAAACTTAAGAAGTAGTTAAAATAAGCCCAGTTATGCAGATAATTAAACCACGCAAATAATTAAAAGGAACCCACTTTCAGCAAATTAACAAAAATAGGTAAATTCCAGCAAATCCATTACTTTTGAAAACTGGCTTTCCTTACTTGCCATCCCAGAGGACAGAAGTCCTTCCTCTTCTCAATTAATCCCTGCACCTGTGTTCTAGATTTCATCTCCTTCTGCTTTCTCTGGCTTTTGCTCTATGGCAGAAAATAGTTTCCGTTCCTAAAGTCTCTAGAGAGAGTTGAAGTCCTTCCGAGCCTGGAAAACATACTCTTGAAAGATCGCACATCAGTGCTGAACTCTGGTCACTTTTTTTTTTTTTTTAGAATTTGATTGTTTTTATTAAACCAGCTTTAGGAGAATAGAATGTTCTAACACATAAAAAGATATCAATTCTATCCATGCATCAATACCATATTCTTTTTTTTTTTTTTTTAATACTGCTCACTTCCTCTGATGCTGGGCTCTCTGGAGAAGTTCTACTGGCTTGTTACTTCCCATGAGTTTTGAATAGGGAGCTAAGACTTGCAGCCGTCTGGACCCTAGCACTGATGCTACCCAGTGATTCCTCCTCCTTAAGGAGGAATAAATGAATAACAGCCTGTGAACACTGCCTCTATCATGTCATTCAGGATCACTGCTCCAAAGATAGATCCCTGGGATCATTTTTTTTTTCTCCTTTCTCGTCTGGTCCTCCCCAAAGACAACCCTTGTTGTCCTTGGTTAATTTGCCCTCCTACTGCTACCCGGCCTTTTAGCCCTTCCCATCATGGGCCCACCTTTCAATTTTTTCTCTTCTGAAACCTTCAGCTCATTATGGAAAAGACCCTAAATTCTGGCCCTTGAGTCACTTCTAAGCCCCCACTTCCTGTGCAAGGGTCCTGGCATTGAAAAAAATATTTATTTGAGAGGAAGAGTGCTATACAGAAATAGGAAGAAACCTATCGAAAAAGATAGGTTTTTCGTTTGCTGATGTGTTCCCCAAATGGCTGCAACAGCTAGAGTTGAGCTGAACTGAAGCCAGGAGTTTCTTTCAGGTTTCCCATGTGGTTGCAGGGGCCCAAGCACTTGGGCCATCTTTTGCTGCTTTCCCAGACACATTAGCAAAGAGCTGGATCAGAAGTGGAGCAGCTGGAACCCGAACTGACACCCAGATGGGAAGCTGTTGCTACAGGCAGCGGTTTACGTGGTATGCCACAACGCCAGCCCCAGACCTGGCTTTTCTTAGGTACTCCACATGTACACTTTCTTCCAACTATCTGAAGAATAAAGATTTTCCACTCTATCTTCATCCGCTAATCTTTGAGAATCTTATCTCATTATACAAGCCTCTATCCTCCTCAGCGTTGTTGTAAAATTATTTTCCTCTTTGTCAAAAAGGACTTCAGAGTAGGTGAGTTTATAGTCTAAGTTTTCTCATCAGTGCCCTCAGTTCCTTGGTCCTTTATGCCTGTAAGGCTATCAGATGTCATTCCCCTTAATAATGTCTCAATTCTTTGAGGATCCGGCGTTGTAGCCTAATGGCTAAACTCCTTGCCTTGCACTCGCTAGGATCCATATGGGCACCGGCTCATGTTCCTGCGGCCCCACTTCCCACCCAGCTCCCTGCTTGCAGCCTGGAAAAGCAGTCAAGGACAACCCAAAGCCTTGGAACCCTGCACCAGTATGGGAGACCCAGAAGAAGCTCCAGGCTCCTGGCTTCAGATCAGCTCAGCGAACCAGCAGACGGAAGATCTTTCTCTGTGTATCTCCTCTCTGTATATCTGACTTTCCAATAAAAATAAATAAATCTTTAAAAAATAATAATAATGTCTCAATCCTTTGAAACTTCCCTTAACGTTTCTAAAACAGTGCCTCCTTCAAACCCATTTTTCACAAAATCCAAACTTTTTTCCAGAAAGAACAAGATCATCAGATTCGACGGTCTGCAGTATCCTCTCCCCCCACCCCCCATTGCCACATGCTGTCACACATGCACTTATTTGCATCTTCATCCATCTTTTTTTCCACCTTGAAGGAAGCCACATTCCCCTTGAAAGGGGATGGAGAGGAGGAAGGGAAAGGGAAGAAGCCCTACACCTACAAAACTGTAGAATGGAAAATAAAAATTGTAAAAAATGCCTCCCGCTGTCATGTTTAATTCTTTGGTCCCTCTGCACCCTTCCTCCATTAGCTACTACCTCCCCATTGGGTCCTTACCTGTGGTGTTAAACATGTTCCTGTTGCTTATCCCTTAACCCTCCCCACTTTTCCTCCAAATCCTGTTACTTTCCCTCACCTCTCCTCCCCAGGCACTCAGTGAGTAGTAGTTCCATTAATATTCTCTGTTTATTCTGGAACAATACCCCTCATTCATGATATTCACTCACTTAACAAATATTGATAGACTATCACTTACAATCAGGTACTCCATGTATGTGCTAAAATGTTAACAAACCACATGTACTGTTCAGTGACGCATATAGACGTTTAATCAAACATTCATATACTTGAAAGAATGTAAACTTGCAACTGTGATCATTGCACCCTCCCCAGAACTACCAAGCACCATGAGAACTCATCACGTGGGGATTTGACCTAGCCACACAGGTCAGGGAAAATGTGATACTGTGTTGCTTCAGCTAACACCTGAAGGCTCAGTGAGGACTCACGTAACAGGAAGGAACTAAAATACTCCCAGAGAACACGGTAAGTCTATGCCAAGGCATTTGCAATAGTCAGTCTGAATGGAAGCTGCCATCATTGAAGTGAACTTGGCCCCTGCTTCCCAGATTGATCTAAACACAAGGGTCAACCCAGACCATCCAGAGTCTCCCTGGAAGTCATGAATTTGTTGTTGATACAAAGTGTTTTTAAACTAAGTACACTTATAATAGGAATTTGAACATTTATTTAAAATTCAGTAGACAGGAGAAGAGATAAATCCTCCATATGGAAGAACTTCAAATAACACATATAATTTGTTCTAATATGTATTTTATACACATATTTATGTATGTATCATGTACATATATCCTCTCTAGGAGGTAGAGCTTAATCTCTCTCCCCCCTGAGTACAGAACATAGTGACTTCCAAATAAAATTTGGGAAGGGGGAAAAAAACGTAGCTTTAGAAGAGAAAGATCTGGATCATATAGCCTTATCCCAATGATCAACATTAATAACAGTGAAAAATTCATACTGATATCGTACATACTAATATGAGATTATATGATGAGAAGAGCACTTCACCCTGTGCCCTTTTCTCCTAAGTTGAATCATAAGGAAAATACCAGATACTTCCAGACTGAAGGACATTTTACGTAATGTTTGGCCACTACTCTTCAAAACTGGCATAGTCATAAAAACAAGATGGAGACACTGTCATAGACTAAAGGAAATTAAACATGATGACCAAATTCAGTGTGGTTTCCTGGATTGAATCCTGAACAGAGAACAGAATATTAGTGGAAAAACTGGTGGAGTCTGCTCTTTAGTTAATAATAACACACCCATGTTAACCAACACATTAATTAGAGGAAACTGGGCGAAGGATATGTGGGAACTCTGAATACTATCTTTACAACTTTCCTATAAATCTAAAATTACTCCAAAATAAAAATATCATTTAAAATCCAATATTTTCTTTTGACAAGCAAAAATGAAGTAAAATGAGAAACAGAAACTAGAAAAAGGCTTAATGACAATCCAAGTTTCTGGTTCCAAGGGTGGGCATTATGGCACAGCAAGGCAAGTCAACGATGCTGGCATATCACAAGTCACTGCTGCCTCTCTTGAGATCCAGCTCCTGTCTAATACGCCAGGGAAAGCAGCAGAGGAAGACCCAAGTACTTGGGCCCCTGCCACCCATGTGACAGCCCTGATGGAGTTCCCTGTTCCTGGCCATTTTAGTAACCTGTACAAAGGTGAAAAGAGTAATTATGAGAATGGATGTAGAAGTGAGAAGGGTGTCAGGGCAGCCTTTAAAGGTGGGTAACAAAAAGAAGAGCTATGAAAAAAAAAGCAGATGCCTATAAAGCAGGAATTAAGTAACAGAAGTGTGTCAAAGGTTTTGTTATAGAGTGCAAGTGAGCAATGAGAGATGCCTACAGAGTGAGAGTATGACTGAATCTAAGAGGTCTCATTTAGATTTTTGAATCAGGGTATAGCTGACAATCTTAGTGTTCAAAAGAGAGAAGGCAGTAAACCAGGCCACAAGAGATAACGAGGGAGTGAAAGTAAAACAGTAGTGACAGTGAACACGAGTAAAAAGATAACTGCATGTGAAAGAAACCCAATTTGAATTAGTTCAGAAAGGAAGGGCAGCTTTATTGGTCCATGTAAGTAAAACTGGAAGATGACTAGCAAATGACACCAGAAAATGTACGTGATACTGTGATGCTTCAGCTAACACCTGAAGGCTCAGTGAGGACTCACGTAACAGGACTCACGTAATGTTTTTACAATTTTAAAATTTTTTTTCCTTTTATTCACTTAATCGAAAGTTGGTTATACAGAGGGTGAGTGATATCCTCCATCCATTGGTTCATCCCCCAGTGACTACAAAGACAGTGACAAGCTCAGGTCAAAGCTAGGAGACGGGAACTCTACCCAGGTCTCTCACGTGGATGGTAAGGGTCCAAATATAGTGAGAAACATGAGGTCTAGGGAAAACAGGCAGGCAGACAGACAGACATAGCTCATATACACTGATTCACTCCCTAAATGCCGTTTAATGACCAGGGCCTGGGGCTGAAGCCCATACTATGGACGTCAGTTTAAGTCTGCCACATGAGTGGTAGGAATGCAAACACTTGCGCCATTACTACTGTCTCATAAGATCTACATTGTCAGGAAGGTGGCATCAGGAACTCAAGCAGGAAGGGAGTTCAGTCTGATACAGGTCGTGGGTGTCCCAACCAGTGTTTGAACTGCCAGGCCAAATGCTTGCCCCAAGAAGGCCTTTGCTTTGGGCCTGGCACAATGGCTCAGTGACTAAATCCTACAGGCAATGGTTTGTGTCCTGACTGCTCCATTTCCCATCTAGCTCCATGCTTATGTCCTGAGAAAGCAGGGGAGAATGGCCCAAAACCTTGGGATCCTGCACACACATCGGAAAGCCAGAAGCCTGGCTCCTGGCTTTGGATCGGCTCAGCTCTGGCCCTTGCAGCCATTTGGGAGTGAACCAGCAAATGGAAGATCCTTCTGTCTCTCTGCCTTTACGATAAAAAGAAATAAATCTTTTTTAAATTTTATTTTTTTAAGGTTTTAAAAATGAATGCATTTTAAGGGCCAGTGCCATGGTGTAGCATGCTAAGCCTCTGCATGCTACACCATGGCATCAGCATATGGTGTCCCTATTTGAGTCCTGGATGTTCCAGGGCTAACCCCACTCCCTGCAATTGTGCCTGGGAAAGCAGTAGAAGATGGCCTAAGTGCTTGGGTCTCTGCATCCTTGTGGGAGACCTAGAAGAGGCTCCTAGCTTCAGTCAGCCAAACTCCAGCTGTGGTAGATGAAAGACCTCTCTCTAATTCTGCCTTTCAAATAAAATAAACAAATCTTTTTTAAAAGAATGAATTTTCTTTATTTGAATGGCAGAGTGAAAGAAATTGAGGAAGAGAGAGGAAGAGATTTCCATCTACCACTGCTGGAGTGTGGCCAGGCTGAAGACAGGAGTCTGGAGCTTCTTCTGGGTCTCCCACATGGGCAGAAGTTCAAACACTTGGGCCATCTTCTGATGCTTTCCCAGGGAGAGACATTAGCAAGTAACTGGATCAGAAGTGGAACAGCTGGGACTTGAACCAGTGCTCTAATATGGGATGTTGGTGTCACAAGTAACAGCTTAACCCCCGTACCACAACACAGCCGCCGGCTTTGCCACCTCCCCTCCATGCCGCGGAAAGTTTTTAGATCACCCTGAGGATGTATAACTTCAAGGATGAGCACGAGATAATCAAAAGTCTGCTTCTACTAATCAGTGGATCTTATTATGTATGTATTTAAATTCATAATACTATGACGCATTTTTTTTCAATTTTCACATCCTTAAGTAATCGCATGTATATTCCTAACATACATGCTCAAAAGAAGGTTCTTATTAGAGACACTCCTTCACTCACCCTACACACTGTCTCAGAACCAATGACCTTCTCTTCGGTCTGCGTGAAGGCTTGGGAGAGGACACAGCACAGTTTGAATCCACAGATGATGCAGTCATTGGAAACTTTATCCCTAGTCACAAGTCCCATTTGCATCACATTAGGGCAGTTGGTTTTTGGCATGCATCCTGCCAGAGTATATTCATGACTCCTAAAAAAAAATCACTTGGTGTAATTTTAATTAACTTTAAAAATAAAAGTATAATGCACATGCAGTAAGGATATCAGCTAGCCGTGGCCGTGTGACCCCATGAACCAGCACAAGGCAAAACACCCACGGAGCGCCACTCGGGTCAAGAATTACAACACTGTCAGCATCCCAGAGCCCCTCCCAAGCACTACTGTATCACTTTTTAAAGCAATCTTTAAAAAGTGCGTTTAGAGCTTTGCAACACATGCACTTGTGAGGTCATCCAGCCAAGAATAGTTCCCAAAGCTATGCTAACGTTCTTTGACTAGGGATTCTGTGGCAGATGACCTCTACAGGCATTCAGATTAGCATTGTTGAGGATATTTCAGGTTAATGCATCTTGTCCAAACAGGAAAAACAGCTGACATGCATTGGACACTTACTGTGTCTACCGGGTACATAGTATTTTGTACATATTGAATAATTTAACCCTTGGGCCCACTTTGTAGATGAGAAAACTGAGGCAGAGACAGGATAAGTAGTTCTCCTAAAGTCACACAGATTGTGTAAATGGCAGCCTGGACCCCGAGCCACGCAGTCTGGCTCCGGAGTCCACAAGCTTAGTCACCACACCATACGGCCCTATCCAGTGGTTTGTTGTTCAAAATAAAGTAAATGAGAGCAAACCCTGTAATATGAGAGACTTTGTAAGGACTCAAATATAAGGTTACTCCCTCTTTCCTGAGGGATGATTTTGGAAAAACAAAAAAGCAAAACCTCACCCTATATTCAAGCTTATACGGTATTTTGCAGATGACTCCCAAATATTTATGTCCGTCCCAGACCGCTCCTCTAAGCTGCAGACCTGCCTACCCAACTGGCACTTCAAAGTCAGCAACTCCAAATCCCAAGTCATCATCTTTCCACACCAACCACCCCCCCAACCCACTGCTCCTTTTGTCTAGCACAGTGAATGCCACCACCAGCACCCAGCTGCCCAACCCAGAAACGCGGATGCCATCGAGGACTCCAGCCTCTCCCTCACTCTTGTCTTCCAAAATCATTCTCCCTCTACTCAAAGTAAATCTTTGCATCGTTCCATATTTCTTGGTGCCATCTGTACACATCTCAAGCCCCAAACACCTTTTCTGCCCACTGCCCACTCACAGGCCTAACAAAGGACAAAAAGGAAGAGTCTAATGTCTTCCAGTTCTGTCAAGTCTGCTTACTCTCCACGTCGGTCTGATGTCACCTCTCCCAAGCTGGTCCCTCAAGACCCTTCTCACTTCCCTGAGCAATTTCCTTCTCACTTCGAATCTGAGTGTATTCTTTGAGATAGCTGCCCGCATCCCCATTCCGCAGTTCTTTGCTGCACTATCTCCCAATTTCTCTCCACAACTTTGGGATAAAGGACAAAGTGAAGGAGAGAGACCCTGAGGGGTGATGAGAAGTGACCAGCGTGGGGGTGGGGAGGATGAACTGGAAGGTAAAGACAGGGGGTGTGCGTGGGGTAAGAGGAGGGCAGGGAAAGGGGGACCAGAGTGGGGAAGAAAGCAGGAGATGGGGAGAAGAGAAGAAAAAGTTGGGGAAGAGGACGGGGACAAGCTGGGGAGAGAGGATAGAGCGAAGGGAGAGACGGGGAGCCAGGACAGGGAAAAGGGACTGAAGAGAGAGGAGACTGCAAATGAAGGCTGGGAGGAGAAGGGAAGAGGGGGGCCAGGACCGTGGGGGAGAGGAGGGGACGGCGGGGGAAGAGGGGATGGAAGGAAGATGCAAGAGCAGGACGAGGCGGGGTAGAGGAGGGGGGACTGTAGCGGACGGGATGGGAGGAGAGAACGGGGAGAAGTGACCGGGAGAAGGGAAGCGAACCAGGACGGGGGCCGGATCCGGCGCCGGGGACCGGGGCCGGGAAGTCGAGGGGCGGAGGGAGGGCGGGCGGCGGGGGCGCCGGGGCGCGCGGCGCGGTGGGGCGGGGGCTGTGCGGGCGGAGGGGCGGGGGCTCGGGTTACCGCGCGCAGGGCGGGGGAGGGGAGGGGAGGGGGCTCGGGCCGCCGCGGCGAATCTCGCATCCTCCGCGGGGCGGCTGCGGAGGAGGCGGCGCCCCGGCGGCGGAGGACCGACCGATCGACGGCCAAGGGCGCGGGGACCGACGGCAGGCTGCCCGGAGGGGAGCGCGGGCCGCAGACCGGCGGACGACGATGCGCGGCCCCAGGCCCCGCGCGGGCGGGCGCTGCCCGGGGGGCTGACCGCAGCCGGACGGCGCCCCAGCACCGGGCACCGGAGCCCGCGTCTCGCGGAGGTCAGTGCCACGGCCGCCCGGCCCGTCCGACCGCGCCCGCCCGGCCCCGCTGGCCTCCTGGAGCTGCGGCGGCGGCGGTGGAGCCGGGGGCTTTGTTCTGAGCCCGAGACAATGGGGGAGGGGGGGCCTGGGCCTGCGGGACGGGCGAGCGTGAACGTGAGCGTGGGGGCAGGGCCGGGGTCTTTGTGTGCGTGTGTCATCGAGTGGGCTGTGTGGCGGCGCGTGTGTGCGGGGAGTGGGGTGCGGGCTGCGTTGTGTGTGCCACTCCGAGGGTGTGTGCATCCTCTGAATGTGAGCCAGTGCGGGTCCCGGGGGAGGGGGGCGGGAAGGGGGCTGTGTGTGCATGTGCGTGTCACTCGGAGGGGGTGTGGGGTCGGGATGAGTGTGTCATGGGGAGGGAGTCCCTGCGAGGCTGTGTGCGTGTGTTGCCTAGCTCTGTGAGAGCCATGTGTCAGAATGTGGAGGATGGGTGTGTGACAGAGACAAACTGAGACAGAGACAAAGAAACTGAGGGGGGTGGGGAGCAGAAAGCAGCCTAGCTGAGAGAGTGGAGCCTCAAGTGGAGGAGTCACCCCGCTGGTATTGTAAGGGGAAGCCAGTGCCTGAGCAACTCCTAGGAATTGGTGTCCAGGATGCCTCCATCAGAATCCCGGGCAGGGGATGCAGGGAGGTCACCGCAGGCCTGGGTCCCACACCGAGGGGGTGGGGAGAGGAAGGTCCAGAAGCACAATGCACTCAGTGTGGCATGGGCTGGGCCAGCAGCCACAAGGTCATAGGCCGGAAAAATATTGTTGCTTATGTCAACTCCTTAAATACTCACATGGGACAAAGTCATAGCCCTACTGAACCCACAGGGGACACTGTCCCAGTCACATACATCCTCAAGAGAGGTCCTCACAGCCCTCGTACACCTCCAGGAAGCACTGTCAGAACCAACACACATAGCCCACAGTAGACTGCCAAGCCAACACACACCTACAGAAGATGTTGCAACCCACACATTCCCAGAGAGTCATTCTTAAGGCCAACACTAAGGGTGGGGGACATTGTTACTGCCAACGACATCTCGGGAGACTCTGTCACAGCCAGTACATCACTTAGGTTACACAGACTGAGCAGAGCTGTCTGTACATAGCAGGTGTGTCCGAGACCTGACACTCACAGGAGTCTACTGCAGCACCCTTACCACGTAAGCACTTAGATAACCCCTGGGAGATTCAGGCACATGCACACACACCTGGGGAGAGTTTCCCTGCTGTTCAATTCTCCTTACAGAGCGCACACCCTTACTCCTTATCTATACACCTCCCAGGCTTTGCCTCTGGTTTCTTGAGAACTTTGAAACACGAGTTGATCTTCCCCTTGCCTTCTATCCTGTAGGTCCTACCTGTCCTTCCGATACCTGTACCACCTTAGCTTCTAGACCACTCTGAGGAACTCTGATCTCTAAAATTCTGAACTCCTGAATTCCACTCTCGGTTTACTGCTCCCTATATCTTCCCAGCTTTCAGATGCCCTTACTCCAATATACTCTTTCTCTTTCCAATGCGCTCTTGCCCTGACCTCTGTCTCATCCTCTGCTCCTTCCTGGCTCTGTGCGCTCCCTCCAGCTCATATGCCAAGGACCGTCCATTCAGCACTCCTTGGCCATCTTTGTTCCATTCTCCTTGAGCCCTCCCATCCTACAAATTCTCAACCACTCTGAGACAAAACTTACTTAAATCCGTGCTTTTATAAATTCTACTCTCAATGGAACCTTCAATAAATAATTTTTTATTTGGGAGGCAGACAGAAAAAGAGATAACAGAGACATACAGGTAGAGATCTCCCATATACGGATTCTCTCTTCATGTGCTCAAAAGCCAGCAACCAAAGCTGGAAGCTTGGAACCCAATCCAGGTAACCCACAAACTTGAGCCATCACCTACTGCCTCCCCGGGTGACCACTACTAGCAGAACCAGGAATCAGGAGCAGAACTGGCATTCAGGTTCAAGTGCCCTGACATGTAACGTGGGCATTCCAAAAAAGTATCTTAACACTCAGGCCAAACACCTACCCAAGATGAAAGTTTTTCTGTCTTCACATTCCTTTTGTCCCACACCCTTCACTGAATTGTTTTCAGTAGATTAATTATCCCATCCACAGATTCAGTTATCCAACAAATGTAGCCACTCTGCCAGGCAGTGTGGTAAGAGCTGATATATGCTGAACAGAGTGGATATGGCTCTAGCCCTCAAAGAGCCTGCAGGCCACAGGGTTAAGTGTTGTAGCCACAGCACTCGCAAGGAGATATAAGTCAATGCAGAGATGGCAGAAAAGACTTCCCAGAGGAAGCAGCATTTAAGCTTAAACTTGATAGAAAAATAGAAGTCAGCCAAGCGAAGGGAGGTGATAGAGAAGGAGACAAGCCAAGGGAGCCGCACGGGAAAGCCCACGTGCAGACAGGTGTTGTGTCTCAAAGCTGGGGCAGTTCTGTATGGCACTTATAGGACAACAGGAGATGGATGGAGACTCGGACTCTGCAGTGACTGTGTAAGTCCCAAGAAAGGATTCATGTAATGGGGTGACAGGATCAGATGCAATTTAGGCATAACACTCTGGCAGTGTGTGGAGCAGGCTGTTGTTGCAGGAGCCTAGGCGGGGATAACGCTCACCTGACCTGGAGTAGTGGCAGGAGACGGGGAGAAGGCAGAAAGTTGGAGGAGCTCATCTGACAGTGGCTTCAGCAGGGCTGAGACAAAGGGGTTTGTGGCATGCGGGGAGAAGAAGGAATTAGGAGTAGGAAACTTGTCTTCTCCATTTGAATTTCCTCAGCCCTCTACGTCCTCCGTCAGATTTTTACCTGCACCTTCTTGTTTTTTTCTTCCTTCCTATAATGCGTGTGTCTCTTGTATCTACAACCAATTCTCCACCTGTCTTGTGGCTCCCGCTCCCTGTCTCCTCCATCAAGACTTCACTGTACTGATTGTTCTATATCTTTCACAGGTCTGAAGTTTTCTCCCTCTCCTACTCCTCCTGGAAGTGCATAACGATCCTCCCCTCTCTCCTCTTCTTCCTCACAAAGGAGTTAGCAGTATACTTCAGACCCACATTTGTGTTCTTCCTAGATTAGTAACTGTTTCCACTTCCTCACTTCCCTTTACTCCTGCCCCTCCAATTAACAGCTCTCACAAAGTGAAAGTGGCCTCCCGCCTGCCAAATCTGGGGGATTTCTAAGTCCAACCCCGCTCAACCTCTTAAGGCGGTGGCATTGTTGACCTTTCTCCTCTTTTGTTCTTGTCTTTTGGCTTCTGAGTCACTCTGACCTGTCAGGATTCAGTGAGCACCCGTGTGCCAGCCACACTGCTGGCTGATGGGAGTCACTGTTCCTACCTACAAGGAGTTTACACACTTGTGGGAGGAGAGACAGTAAATGAAGAGATGATCACAGCCTGATAGGATTCTTCCTGCTTCTGCTGCCAGAGCTGCTCTAGACTCTCTAACACCACCCCCCCCTGAGAGATCCGTATGCCCCTGGATGAGCCATCTCATGTATTCCCAGGGCATCAATGATCATCTGTGGGCTGGTAACTTCCGAGGATCACTTTTCAGCTTCAGACCTGCCTACTGGCTGCCCACTTGATCTTTGCTGTGTATCTCCCACGGCCTTTAGCATGTACAAACAGAACTCACCATTCCTTCATTCCCCAGATGACCATCCCCACTCAGTACAAGCTAGAAACTCAGACACTAACTGGTAGTATCTCTCTTCTCCACATATCCCATCATTCAGAAAATCCTTGGAATCCACTGATTTCTTCTTCTCTAGTCATCTCTGATATCCCATCCTCTTTCTCCATTACTTCTGCTGGTACCTTCACCTCGCTATTTCTTTTCATATGAATTTTTGCACAGTCGCCCGGACTTGTCTCCCTACACTTCTCTTCCCTCTTCCAGTTCATCCTCACTGCAGCAGGAGAGATCTTCCTAGCTGTGTCACTCCCTTCTCTGCATTCTTCACTGTCTTTCCGTTTTCCTTGAACAGAAATCCCTACTGGTTAATGAAGCTTGTGAGATCTCATTCTGACTCCCCCCAGCCTTCTCAGCCTCATGACTGGTCCCATTTCCTTAGCCTCCTCGCAGTTTGCATTCCAGCTACAGTGAATTCCTTCTAGTTCCCTAAAGACATCACATTCTTCCATGCTGCTGGCCCTTGACACCTGCTGCCTGAATGTTCCTTCACTCCCTTCCTCCTGGCTAATCCCTTCTCATCCTCAGATCTGCTCTCAAACTCTGTCTTTGCTAATTCTACCAGGCAGGCTTGAGCTTCTCCTGTTTTTCTGTTGTTGCCTCTTCCTTGCTGTGTTTCCCCAGCCAGGCTAAGACCTCTTTGATAAGGCAGAGTTGCATCTTATGCACATTTTGACCCAGATGCTTGGCAGTGAACAAAAGAATAAATACATAAAGCCTCTCACAGTCCATCTCTCCCCTTCATTCACTTTTTACCTAGTCTTGGCTGTCTACATAATTGAGATGATTTCGCAGAATTCATTTACTTCCCTGGAAACATAACATACTCTTCCTCACCCCATGGTTTTCCTCCTCTCTTCCTTCTACCTGGCTTTCTCATTTCCCAGATCCTCTTCATGCCTTTCTTCTACACTTCTGTGAGATGCCCTAAGCTACTCCTTCATCCCATCACTTGAAGTCCTGCAACTCTTGGCATCCCAGCCCCTGCTCCTCGTGTCTTGTGCCCTGTCTCTCTCCCCTCTCCTGCCTGTCAATGGTAGCAGAAATAAGATTGGGCTGGCTCTTCTCCCTGATGCCTTGTTTCCTGCTAGCAAAAGCCCCTCCAGAAGTTCTTGCTCCTGGATCCTAGCTTCTTCCTGCTATCTGCCTCTTCCTTCAGCTCTACTTCCTTGTTCCCTAAGGAATCCTCTAACACTAAAGCATCTTCAGTCGCTGCCACTTGGAGGGGCTGCTGATTCCCCGTGCACCTGGTGAGGGGGCGTATCTTCAGGTGGTGCATCTGGAGCCCAAAGGCCTGAGGAATGAAGCCCCTCTCTGCTCATGTAGTGCAAGACCCTCCTTGTTTGACTCTCAGAGCTGCCTCAAGAAGCCTGTTAGTCATTAGAACCTAGAAGACAACTCCCATATGGTTGATGAGACAAGGAGACCAGAAGGGGTGAAAAAAGAGAAAACAGAGAGGGATGACTACACCTCAAATCTTCCAGCCACACTGTTTATGACCTGACTGGCTGAGCTTCTCTGAGCTCACCAAGTGAAAATAAGAATATCTCCTTAAAACAGTGATCTGGGGGTTCAGAAAGATAAATTCCCACTATTCAATCAAATTTTATTTGTAACTTCCCTGTCCCATTAAGCAACCTCCCCTTTCCCTAAACTTCCTCCCTCCTGACACTTCTGAGTTGCTCCATCTTCCAAATTTCCTGCCAGCTCCAGCCTCATTGTCCTTCTCAGCCTTCAGGATTCCCAAACCCATCACAGCCAACTCTGTTCCCCCTACCCCACCTGTTCTAATCCAGGTCTCCCTTCCTCCATGAAGGCAAGAACTTGATCTCCAAGTTCTTGCTCCATCTCTGGGGTTTCCTATGTCATGTGGCACATGACAGGGTATCAGCAGATATTTGTTGAACAAAGCCATCACTGAATGACAAACATGCCCTGCCCTGGGCTCTCCCCTTCCCATTCCATTCTTTGTTTGCTTGGAGGCCTCTGAGCAAGCCCCACTCTCACCACCTTGTCCTGCGCTCACTGACTCTTCACCTAGACTGGGGATTGTCTCACCTTGCACTCCTCTAACCCACCCTGTGCACACGTCCAGACTTCAATTCCTAAAGCAGAAGAACTTGGGTCATTTTCCTTCCCTAATCACTGGTCCTTCTGCTGGGCATTCCAAGAGCTATAGCAGAGAAGCAGTGTGGTCCAACAGAAAGAATTAGCTTTGCAGTCTGCCTGAACTCCATTCTAGATATCTCTGCTACCTTCTTTAAGCCCCACTTTCCTCATCTGTGAGATAACACTATTCCGATCTTAGTGAATGTGTGCTTGTGTGTGTGAGAGAGATACAGCATCAGCAGCCAACATTTATTGCATCATCTCTTTGGACCAGGTACTGTGGTAAGATTTTATAACATTTAACTCCTGTATCAACCACTAAGTTACCCACTTTGATTCCAGTATTACAGCAGAAGCCAAACAAGGTTTAGAAACGTTAGATAACTTTGCCCAAGGTTATGCTGCCAGTGGCAGAGTCAGAATTTGAACTCCTATCTCATAGCAGTCCATCTTTTTTAAGATTTAAATTTTATTTGAAAGCCAGAGTTACAGAGTAAAGAGAGAACAGGTGAACTCTTCATCCACTTGTTCACTCTCCAAATGGCCCCAATGGCTGGAGCTCAGTCTACCAGGAAGCAGCAGCCAGGAGCCTCTTCTGGGTCTCTCACATGGGTGCAGGGGCCCAAGGACTTAATCCATCTGCTGCTTTCCCACACCATAAGCAGAGAACTGGATCAGAAGTGGAACAACCAGGACTCAAACAAGTGCCCATATGGGATATCAATACGACACCAGAAGCTTACCCTACACCATAGCTACCCCTTGAGTCCATCTTCTTAACCACTAGATTAATAGCTCATGCTTGCATGCCTATAAAAGCTTTCTGTACGCCAGATACTGTTGGATACAATGTAGTATTATTATTATCCGTATTTTGTAAATGAAGAAATGTAAGCACTGAGAAAGTAATTGGCTTGCCCAAAATCTCACAACTAGGAAGTATGAAGCTGAAAATAGAGTCCAGACTTTAGCTCTGAAGTCCCCGTCTTAACCACTGCCTTCTCCCACCTGACTACAACATATGAGGGTCTTCAAAAAGTTCATGGAAAATGTGTATTATGAAAAAACCATGTGGGCCTGGTGTGGTAGCCTAGTGACTAAAGTCCTCGCCTTGCACGTGCCAGGATCACGTATGGGTGCCGGCTCTAATCCCAGCTGCTCCACTTCCCATCCAGCTCCCTGCCTGTGGACTGGAAAAGCAGTCTAGGACGACCCAAAGCCTTGGGACCCTGCACCCTTGTGGGAGACCTGGAGGAAGCTCCTGGTTCCTGGCTTTGGATGGACTTAATTGTGGCCATTTGGGGAGTGAATCAGCAGATGGAAGATCTTTTTCTATCTCTCCTTCTCTATGTGTATCTGCCTTTCCAATTAAAATAAATAAATCTTTTAAAAAAGAAAGAAAAAACTATACATGAATACCATGTTTTTGATACCAAAATAAATGTATCTGTTAAAGCCATTTTCCCCCAGAAACTTTAAGAAGTGCCCTGTTCTCAGAATGTAGTGAGCACATAACAAATGAATGTAGGCTGACAGCTGGTCTAGTTAGCTGTTTGTAGATCCATTCTCATTTCCCTGTGGTGGGCTTGTGCCCTCACCATTCTCTCCAAGACCCCCTGTGACCTCCTTACTGCTGAGTTCACGGTCTGTTCCTATCTCAGCAGCACTGGACACTAACCACTTCGGCCTGTGTTTACCCTTCTGTGATTCTGCCTTCCAAGAAGAGTGTCTGCTCAGCTGGCCCTTATTTGGGATTTTCCCTGGGTTTCATGTGAGATGTTCCACTCTACACAGCCTGTCTGAAGGGGGGTCTCTACATTTACAGCTTTCAATTACCCCTGGATTTGTTCAAGCCCATTCTCCAATCCAGACACCTCTCCTAAGCTTCAGGCCTGCAGATCTAGCTATGCCTGGGAACTGTCCCCCTGGAGACCCCAAAAGGTACCTAGAAACTAGCTTTTCTACAAGTAACCTGATCATGATAGATCAGGTCAGAAACCAGGGAGACTAGAGTCTAGAATCCTTCCCCTCCCTCACCCTTGCTGTAGAGTCAGTGGCCTGGTCTTGGCCACTTTGCCTACTCCTCTCTCTCAGTGATGTCCACTTAGCCCTGATGCTGCTAACCTGGACTCTTAAAGATGCCTTACGCCCACTGCAGTCTGCACGTGTTCTTGTCCTACCTCCACTGTCCAGCTGTGCCTCTCTTTCTTCCTGACTGCATCTTTCCCTGGCTCTCAAGCAACATGGAATGCATGGTCCTGTGATCAAATTAAGACTATGTTCGCTCAGGAAAATCGTTTCACCCCGAGCCTCAATTTCCTCATTGGAAAATGGCAGCTGTGAGTCTTTCCTCACAGGCTTGTTATGATGATTAAATGAGATACTGTCTGTGAATTGCCTGGCATGGGGCCCAGTATGCTGTAAAAGCTCAGAAAATGCACTTTCTCTCTGCCTCTTCTGCTCAGTCTGTCCCCGGAGTGTCCTCCTTGAGGGACACAGCCAGGCCTGGAGCACAGCCTCTGACTTCTCTCAGGGACACCCAGAGGAGCCAGTTTGTCAGCCCTGTCCCCCTGCCTCTCCTCCTCTTCTGCCCTCCCTGCAGCCTGGCCCTACCTCTCCTTTCTCCCCACCCTACAACCTCTCCAGGTCTGGCTGTTCTGTTCACATCCACTTCCAGCCCTTTTCTACTTCCTCCTGGAGCACCTTCCTCTGTGGTTTCCCTAGTCCTTCCTCCACTCCTCCCCCATCTGCTCCCACATTCCCTCTGGATGTCAGGTCCGTAGACCCACAGGCTCTGCCACTTGATTTCATTCACCTTCAGTCTTCCTTTGGATCCTCCCCCACCTTCCCTCTTACCCTGCCGTGCCACCACGCTGCAATCTGAGGCTCTCTTCCTCTTTCTGCCCACCTCCCTTTGCTCACCGAGGCTGCCCTTTCTTCCTGTACTTCTAGCCAGTCTGTCTTTCATAGCCCCCCTCCTCACCGCTGTTGTCTTTCTAGTCCCTGCCCCTCGCAGGCCCTGGGACAGGAAGTGGAGGGAGGAGACACGGGTGGTGCCAGTTCCCCCAGCTTGTTTCCCCTTCTGTACCTCAGGCCACTGCTCTGCTTCCTCCTGGAACAGCCCCTTCCCCTGAGGTCCACCATCCTCCCCCCAGCCCACCTCTCTTTCCTCTCCCATGTTCCCCCTTACTCCCAGGTCCTGCAGACACACAGGCTGGGGGTGGAGGGGAGAGTGTGAGGGGGTTGTGTTAGGGAGGGGGAACTGACATCACGTTTCAGGCCCCAATGAGCAGGCTTGCCCCTCCCCCTCCTAATGAGAACCAGCTGTGGTTCCAGAGGCCCAGATGTGGGGATAGAGGGGGAGAGCAGGATAGAGTCAGAAGACCAAGTAACAGGACAAGGGGTGGGCGGGGGACAGACTGAGGGCATGTAGTGAGGCAGAACGGGTGGCAGAAGAGATGTGGCAGGTCTGGGGGAAGGGAGACAGATCTGAATAGGACGCAGCATAGATGGAGGAAAGAGACAAGATGGATGGGACAGGCGTGATCCGGGGAAAGGAATGGGACAGGCCTGGAGAGGGAAAGACGAGAACAGGGAGGAGGATCAAGCCTTAAGGAAGAAGCAGTGAGAAACACTGGACAGATGGGAGGAGATGGTGCTGAGAAGAGAGCTGGAGAGAAGATGAGACAGTCTCAGGAGAGAGTCTGGAGTTCAGGTTTGGAACTGGAAGCCTTGGAGCAGGAAGTGATGAGGCATAGTCCAGACAGAGGCCCTAGGGACCCGGAGGTCACAGCTGCAGCCGCAGAGCTGACCACGAGTGCCCCGGCAGCATGTGTGAGAGCGTGCCTGCGCGTGGGTGGGTTTGCAAGTGTGTGCGCGCGTGCCTGCCTCGTCAGTTTATGCATACGTGACAGTGGGCCTGTCTGAGGGCATGAAGGGTGAGTGTGTGTGAGGGGAGGGTGTGAGAGAGGGTTGGATATCTGAGGGTATGGATGTGCTTGTCTATGTAAAATCCATGGGAAAGTGACTTTCTTTGTAAGTATCTGAATGTGTACATCTGTTTGCCTGCATGTTTGTGGGGCTGGGGACATGTCATTGGATACGTGCATGCATGTGTGTGCATGTGTAAGTTGTGAAAATGTGCTTCTGAACATAAGAAGTGGTTATGCCTGTTAGGTGCAGTGGCTGTATGTGTGTGCTACAGCGAGCCTCTGTGCATGTATATACAAGTGTGTGCTGTGTTCCTGTCTCTGTGTGAGTCTCCATGGGCCTCTACATCTGTGGGTCTGGCTGTGAGAGAAGGTGCCAGTGCCTTTGTGAGAGTACACTTTTGTGTGGCCACTGTGTAACTTTGCAGTGCCCAGGGACCCAGGCTGGATAATGAGAGGTCTCCACAGGTTGAGGGAAGGGACCACTCACTAGGTACGGACACCTCTGAACAGCTGGCAGTTCAGATCAGAAAGTTTCTCGTCATCTTTGACTTCTCCCACTCTCTAATCTCTTGTCTTCAAGCAGTCACAGGCCCTGCCTGTTCTAATGCCAAAGCACCCCCACCCAGACCTTCACTGCCAATTCTAGTCCAAGTCGCTATCAAGCAGTGTCATCCCCTGACCTTCCACAAGTGCCTCCTAATCACCCTGCTTGTCCTTTGTTATCTAAAGGGTAGTGGTAGCCATATTGACAAAGTGTAAGTCATCTCATGGCCCTTCCTGAATGCTTTATTGGCTTCCATTTATCCTTGGAATAATGTCAGAATCCGGAATACAGCTGATGTATCCCTGCCTTGTTCCCTAACCTCTACCCCTAGCACTAACTCTTCACACCCATTGCTGCCCTCCAAACACTTCCATCCCTTACTTGGCTATGGACTATAACCTTTTCCATATTCTGTTCCTTCCCTCAGAATGCTCCTCTCTTGCTGTAGTCCTCTTCTGTGCCCACCATGTCTTTCCAATGCCTGTACTCAGAGCTTGACTTGAACGTCACTTCCCCAGAAAGGCTCTTCCTAGGTGAAGCTCCTTACCTGTTCTCTTCATTCCCTGTATTTCTTCAGAGTCCTTCTTATGTTTATCCAACTCCTGGACTATAAACTCCACAGAGCCAAGGATTATTTCCTTTATTCACTGTCGTATTCTCAGCGCCTTCACAGAGTAGGTGCTTCAGCTATTGCTGAAAGGGGAGGAGAGCAGATCTGAGGTAATTTACACACATACACACAGTGTTTACCTTTAAAAGATCAAAGGCTTTGGGGAGAAAAAAATTTAGAGATCCAAGCACATGAGCGATCTTCAAAAAAACTTAATGGAGAGAGCCCAGCGCAGTAGCCTAGTGCCTAAAGTCTTCACATTGCATGCAATGGGATGCCATATAGGTGCCGGATTGTATCCCTGCAGCTCCACTTCCCATCCAGCTCCCTGCTTGTGGCATGGCAAAGCAGTTGAGGACAGCCCAAAACTTTAGGACCCTGCACCCGTGTGGGGGACCCTGAGGAAACTCCTGGCTCCTGGCTTCAGATCAGCTCAGCTCTAGCAGTTGAGAGCACTTGGAGAGTGAACCAGCAGGTGGAAGATCTTTCTCCTTATAAATCTGCCTTTCTAATAAAAATAAATATATCCTTAAAGTTAAATTAAAAAAACTTAATGGAGATTGCATACTATGAAAAAACACATGGATTGAAAAAATTGTACAACAAAGCAAATTTATCTTTCAATTTCATTTCCCATGAACTTTTAAAAGTAATTGTGTGTGCACAGATGTGTATGCGACCAGCTATTCCTCAGTTAGTTTTAGGATGCCCCTTTATACAGAGTGACACAATATCTACCTATAACACATGTACACTGCACTTGAAGTCATCTCCAGGTAATTTATAATACCTAGTAAGATGTCAATTCAATATACACAGTTGTTATACTGTAATTTTAGAGAAAAATGACAAGAAAAAGAAATTTGTTTATGTTCAGTACAAATGCAAATTCTTTTCTCCAATATTTTCAATCCAGAATTGGTTGAATTTATAGATACAGAACTTAAGCATATGGGGAGAAGACTTGTTCTATTCATATATAATGAGTTTATATATATATATGCATATGTATATGTACATGTACATGTATATATAAACTCCAGGCAAGATTATTGAGTTACTGATGCTGGAAAGTGGGTGAGATTATGTGGATATTGAGGCTGGAAGGGGTGGTTATTGGTTCTGGATGAGGAAAAAATGAGAAAGGACTGGCCATATCTTTTTTAAATCCAGAAATAGTATATGGGCTGCCAAAGTGAGACTCAAGTCCAGAAACAGAAGGAAAGGAGTAAATAGGAAAAAAATCTGTTAATAGAGGATGTAGGGTGGGATGGGGACCTGTCAGGGGAAAGGTGAGAGGGGATCCTAGGGAGTCCTGACGCAGAGGGTCATGGGGCTAAGGTGAGTGTGTTGGGCAGCATGAAGACCTGGCAAGCATTAGAGGACTCAGCATGTCTCAGTTTTAATGTGGCCTCCATCCCCATGTAGACTGTTGGTCTCTTCCCTGGCATGATCTTTTCCCATCTCCTTTTCCTCCCAGGTCAAGGAACCTGAGTAGGAACCAAGGCCCAAGCTGCACTTGATCCAAAACCTAACACCAGTTAGTCCCCGAGGCTGGTCTGGAGCTGGAGCTCCAGCAACAACTGGGCTGTTCCTGTCATGCAGAAGGAACCAGGCATTGCACTTTCCTGCCCTGGCATGAAGAGCCCCAGGCCCCTCTTCCTGCTCTCATCGCTGCTGCTGCTACTGCTACTAGGGGCCTGGGTGACAGGTGCCCAGGGTCAGGCAGGAAGCCTAGACCTGCAGATTGATGAGGAACAGCCAGCGGGCACACTGATCGGGGATATCAGTGCAGGCCTTCCGGCAGGCACAGCAGCACCTCCCATGTATTTCATCTCTGCCCAGGAGGGCAGTGGTGTGGGCACAGACCTAGCCATCGATGAACACAGTGGGGTCGTCCGGACAGCCCGTGTCTTGGACCGCGAGCGGCGGGACCGCTACCGCTTCACTGCAGTCACTCCTGACGGTGCCACCGTGGAAGTTACAGTGCGTGTGGCTGACATCAACGACCATGCTCCAGCCTTCCCACAAGCTCGGGCCACTCTCCAGATACCTGAGCATACAGCTTTTGGCACCCGCTATCCGCTGGAGCCTGCTCGTGATGCAGATGCTGGCCACTTGGGAACCCAAGGCTATGCACTGTCCGGTGATGGAGCTGGTGAGACCTTCCGGCTAGAGACGCGCCCTGGGCCAGATGGGGCTCCTGTGCCTGAGCTTGTAATTACTGGGGAGCTAGACCGAGAGAACCACTCCCACTACATGCTGCAGCTAGAGGCCTATGATGGTGGTTCACCACCCCGGAGAGCCCAGGCCCTGCTGGACGTGACCCTGCTGGACATCAATGACCATGCCCCAGCTTTCAATCAGAGCCGCTACCATGCCGTGGTGTCTGAGAGCCTGGCCCCAGGCAGTCCCGTCTTGCAAGTATATGCATCTGATGCTGACGCTGGTGCCAATGGGGCTGTCACTTATGAAATCAACCGGAGACAGAGTGAGGGTGACGGGCCCTTCTCCATTGATGCCCACACGGGGCTGTTGCGGTTGGAGCGCCCCCTGGACTTTGAGCAACGGCGGGTCCATGAACTGGTGGTGCAGGCACGGGATGGTGGGGCTCACCCCGAGCTGGGCTCAGCCTTTGTGACTGTGCACGTGCGAGATGCCAATGACAATCAGCCCTCCATGACTGTCATCTTCCTAAGTGCAGATGGCTCCCCACGAGTGTCTGAGGCTGCCCCACCTGGGCAGCTGGTGGCTCGGATATCCGTGTCTGACCCAGATGATGGTGACTTTGCCCATGTCAACGTGTCCCTGGAGGGTGGAGAGGGCCACTTTGCCCTAAGCACCCAAGACAGCGTCATCTATCTGGTGTGTGTGGCTCGACGGCTGGACCGGGAAGAAAGGGATGCCTATAACTTGCGGGTTACTGCCACAGACTCAGGCTCCCCTCCACTGCGGGCTGAGGCTGCCTTTGTGCTGCATGTCACCGATGTCAATGACAACGCTCCTGTCTTTGATCACCAGCTCTACCGGCCCGAGCCTCTGCCTGAAGTTGCACTGCCTGGCAGCTTTGTGGTGCGGGTGACAGCACAGGACCCTGACCAAGGCACCAACGGTCAAGTCACCTACAGCCTGGCCCCTGGCGCTCATACCCGCTGGTTCTCCATCGACCCCACCTCAGGCATCATCACCACGGCTGCCTCACTGGACTATGAGTTGGAACCTCAGCCACAGCTGATTGTGGTAGCCACGGATGGGGGCCTGCCCCCTCTGGCCTCCTCTGCCACAGTTAGCGTGGCCCTGCAAGATGTGAATGATAATGAGCCCCAGTTCCAGAAGACGTTCTACAATGCCTCACTGCCTGAGGGAACCCAGCCTGGAACCTGCTTCCTGCAGGTGGGTAGGCCACACACACATCAGGGCAGTGCTGAGGGCAGGACCATAGAAGATCCCAGAACAGGCAGCAAGCCTTGGGGTGTGTCTGTTAATGTGGCTGTGCCAGAGAAGTTTGGTCCTGTTCTGGGTCTGAGTGAAAAATGAAAGGGCTGAGGCAGGTCATCTTAGAAGTTGAAGGAACTGAGAATAGATGTAGGAGAAAGTGCCTGGCAGAGTCAGAAAGTGACAGTCTCACCCAAAGTCTCAAAGCTGTTCTACTAGACAGAGATGTAGATTTTTCAGACCCACTCCAGGGAGAGCCCAGCATTTAGGGAGTCCTCCATGCCTAGTCCAGTGCTGGGCTGTGCTAGCAGAAATCTGTCTGCCTTGGGAGCAAATGGAACACCTGGACTCAGGCATGACAATGGGAGAGAATAAGAACTATTCAGTGAGATGCCCATGGGCACAGCAGGAATACCTCTCAGGGGACGAGGCAGAGCTGAGGGGGACACAGACGGTAAGGCAGGCCTGAAGTGATGGGCACCACAGTGTGAGGGCTGAGGACTTTCCTTTGCCAGTGAAGGAGGGCACTGAACTTGTTTGATGTGGGAGAGGCATGGTCAGGTTGTTTAGTCAGCTAATTTGGCTTTAAGGGTTAAGAATCAATTAGATGAGTGAATGAGTGAGAGATCATTCCTTCATTCATGTTCAAGGATTTTGTTAGCTACTGTGAGCCTGAAATTATGCTGTGCCCAAAGAATAAAGGAGACAGCCCTGTTCCCAAGCAGCTCTGAGACAGATAACTAGTGCTGCACAGGTAGCATGGAGTGCTGGGGAAGCCCAGAAGAGGGGCCTTGAAGAGCTAATAGGACCTTGCCAAATGATTGATACAGGGAGTGTGGATGGAGACTCCAGGCCTGTAAAGGAGCTGCCAAATACATACCGTGACGTGTTCGGGAGCTGCATTGTTCAGGCTGACGTTAGCTGTGCGGATGAGAAAGAGCTGGGGTGGAGATCTTACAAATTATAGGGAGCCAGTGCCAATGAGGGGCTCTCAGCAAATTGGTCATGCCTTTTGGCTGCTTTGGAATATGGCTGGGGAGAGACCCTGAAGACAGGGCGGCCTCTTAAGAGACTATGTTTCAAGTCCTTATGTCTCCAAAGTGCACTAGACCCCTCAGGATCTCCTCCACTGCCTCTTGGCCTAGACTTCCAGACTGTTTCTGGGCCTGGCTGACTCCTTGTCTTCTGGCCAGACTCTGGATGTTTGCCTTTCTGTTGCTGTCCAGCTCCCAGGACACACTCTCCCATGTGTTCATGCTTCCTCTTGGCCAGGACCAGTTGATTATTGCTTCCAAATTTCTTCCCTCCTCAGTTGTTCCTGAAAAGACTACAAGTCTCCAGGTGGTTTCCTGCAGTTTTTACTATTAGCTCTCATTGAGAAGCAGGGGCTTTGCAACTATTACAAGGTCTTCACATTTGATTTATTTATTGTGTAAATAGATATGTTTCTTGGAATTCCACCATGTGCCAGTCGCGGTGTTAGATTTGCACAATACAGAAATGAATGAGTCACTATCCCTTCTGTCTCCTGGAGTTGCTAGTCTGGAGGAGAGATTTGTATGCAAAAAAAAAGTTTTATTACACTGAGAAAATTCTCTTGATGGGAAGATTTTTGTGTATATACATCTATATATAAGACATACTATACACATATAAAATGTTTTATATGTGTATATATGTACATACATATAAAAAATTCAGATATGCTGTATGTTTTCCCAGATAATGTAATGTTTGATTTGAGACTTAAGGAATGAGTAATTTAAAACAGAACCAGATTAGGGGCTGGTTTCACACAGAGAAGTGAGAAAGTCTGACTACTTTAAGGGCCTTCAAGTGACTTGGTATTTCTTGAGTCTGGAGATGTGAGATGGAAAAATGAGTGATGAGATAGGCAAGTAGGCTAGATTGAGAAGCTAAGACAAGGTGTTCACCTTAAGAAATAAATACAAAACATCAAAAGATTTTTCAGTACTGAAACAGTAAGATCAGTTTTTCTCCCCCACAAAACTGTAGTCATGTGAGCAGTGGTTTGCAGTTCTGCTCCCCTCACAGGCACATTTTGGCATTGTCTAGAGTCATTTTGATGGTCACAACTAGTGGGATGCTACTGGCATCTAGTGGGTAGACGCTAGGGATGCTGCTATCCATCCTAAAATGCATAGGAGAGCTCCCACAATAAAGAATTTCCTGGGGGCTCGGCAGCGTGGCCTAGTGGCTAAGGTCCTTGCCTTGATCCCATATGGCCGCTGGTTCTAATCCCGGCAGCTCCACTTCCTCTCTGTCTCTCCTCCTCTCAGTATATCTGACTTTGTAATAAAAAAATAAAATAAAATAAAAAAAAAAGAATTTCCTGGTCCAAAATTTCAACAGCACAACAAAATCAAGAAACTTAAGTAGACAACGTATTGGGAGGTTAGACCCCTCACAAGGAGTTAGAGTAATCCAGAGAGATGAATCAGGCCTGAGCATGACAGTGATAATAGCAATAAGGAGAACTGACAATTCAGAGAGATAATGAGGCCTTGCATAGTCCCTGGTTGATTGATATACCAGCAAGAAAAGGGGAAGAATTGACTACTGGCTGGAGCAGCTGTGTGGATTGAAGAGTCATTAGTGCAGATTTGGAATGCTCATGAGATTCGTTTGGACAGGTTGCATTTATGGTGCCTGCAGAACATCCAAATGGAGACGTTGAGCAGGCATCTGGATACACAAGCTTGGAGCTCAGAGGAGTGATTCAGGATGAAAATACAGACGATGACTAAAGCCACAGAAGTGAAACAGAAGGCCCTGAGAGAGCATGCAGAGTTAGGAAAATCAAAGATTGGTTTCAGGAAACAAACAGTGAGTAAGAAAGGCAGAGTGCAGAGCAGGGCGAAGGGGTACGGAGAAAGACGCAGAAGGCAGGAAGCTGCAGGAGGAACGGCAGACTCATGTCAAAGCTGCAGAGACACCTGGGATGGAGGTTGGGCTAGGCTGATGCAGTCAGAGCGTTCACAGGTAAGGTCTCCCATTTAGCCTTGAAATAGTGCGTGAGAGCAAGGGATACGTTGGGGGACAGAGGAGATGGGTGAGGTTTATTACAGTTTGGGAGTAGCAAGGGAGAGGGAGCTGACCAAGCTTGGACTAAAAAGCTGAACTGGGAATATGCTGAAATGAAGACTGTAGATTTGCATGAAACTTGTAAGCAGGGACCATACAAGCCAGGAAATTGACTTCGGCCTTGGTCATTTCCAGTCAATAGCCTCCATGCCTTTGGGGGTCACTTCCTGACAACTTCCCCAACCAGTTTATTGCTTTCTTCCTGTAGCAGGTCAGAGGGCAAAGGTCTTTAACAGCTGCTAGTGCTGCAGCTGTGCTTCTACCCACCGGGACTGATGCAGGGGAAGTCTGTCTCCTGGGACATCCGGGCTCCTAGCCACCACAGCAAGTCGGAACAGGAGTTGTTTCCAGGGTTCAGTTGTGGCACGGTGTTAGTGTCTCTCAGTGGGATAAACAATGGCTCAGATCACTCTGTCAAGGCCCTGGGCAACACTCAGACGTCTTTGGCTAGCTTTCTCTCTGAGCACATTTTTGGCTGAGAAAGGGCACTGTCTGGCTTCCTCTTGCAACGTGCCATGACCCCAAGGTCCTTCTAGCCACACAGAGCACTTTGTCACAGGCTGAGTGGTGAGCACCAGCTAGCCAACTCTTGAGGGCCCAATGTTCCCCCTATGTGTTAAACTCGATATGAAAGAAGGTTTTGTTAGACAAGTGGGGCAATGTGAATGTCTGTTTACTCAGTGAACAAAAACACACAGAGCACCTGCTGTGTACCTGGCCCTGTCCTAGGCTGAAGATGCATGAGCCACATCCATAAATCCTGTAACAATCAGACGTTACTACTAATCAATTCCAATTCTAATGAGCAAACTTACTAAAGGCCAGACCTGTACATCGGGCTGAAGCATTCTGTCAGGCAGGTCTCTGCTTAAGGTGGTTATGAGAACTGGTGAAGGCACCAGATCACTTCTGACACATGATATGGGGGCAATTCCCTACTCACTATGCAAGCAGTCCCTTGTGCAGCAGACACCAGCTGGAGTCCTGTAATTCAGTTCAATTCTGACATCATCTACCCAAGATTTCCCCTGTGCACACTTCAGATGCCAGTCTTAAACCCTTCATTGCTCTAGCTGTGCTTCTGACCCACTGGCTGCCAGGGCTCCTACAACTCCCTCTTTGGGGTGAGTTCACTGGCTGGGCAGCTCACAGAACTCAGGGAGATACTTACATGTGGCAGTTTGTTCTGTATCTAGAGAGAGGTGCACAGGGGAAAGGGAGGGGGGAGAGGCACCCAGTTTCTGTGCCTTCTCTAGGGTGCCACCCTCCAGGAACCTCTGTGTGTTCACCGGTGGGAAAGTCTGAACTTCTTTGGCATTTTTATGGAGGCTTCACTGCATAGACGTGATAACTATAGACTGAATGGGGAAACCCAGAAAGGGCTGTCTGTTCAAATCCTTCAGCATTCCATCTTCATTGATATGGGTCGGGAAACTTCTGGAATGAGGAGCGTCTTATGATCTACTTTGGAACAAGATTAGGTCAGAGTCTTTATAGTCAGCCAGAGGCCAGGAAAGACTAGAGTTTCTATGACTTTCCTTAGGGAAGAGACACTCTGGATTATATGGTGTGCCATGGAAGGGAGATATAAGGCTGGAACTATGGATGGAAAAAAATGTAATATATATATTTCCAAAATTAATTTGTAACCCTAAAATTAATACTTTTGCAGTCATTATTAAACATGTGCAGAGCAATGAAAAATTTGATTTACCTAACACACATTCCTGGCTGAGTTTGAAAAGGTAACCAACCCTCTTCTGCCTTCTTTGAGCTGTCACACAGTGACGGTAACCAAGTGGCCTTTTTGAAGTTTACTTAATGTCACTTTCTTTCCTACCTTTTAATGCTTTTTGATGGTGAATTTGCTCTTAGAAGTGGTCCTCAGGTGAAGTGCCAAAGAGCTTACCTAGTGTCCCCAAGCACAAGAAGGCTATGGTGTGTCATAATGGAGAAAATACCAGTGTTAGATAAACTTCATTCGGATATTCTAGCGCTGTTGGCTGAGGTCAATGTTAATGACTCAGCAATCTGTATTGGATAAGATATCTTTAAGCAGAAAGGCACCTCAAACAGCATTATGTATTGACTAGTTAACAAAAAAGCTGTGGCCAAAGGCTCTTGGGAAGCTAATCAATAAATGAAGTCCAAGTGGGGTTTGAGTACAGGACAGTGTCCTCCTTGTCCCTTCTATGTATCTCCCATCCACTGGGCATCAGCTGCCTGTTCGAGTTACCACTCATTTCTGGCTTTTCTGGACATCACTCACCAGAGCTTCTCTGCAGGTGACAGCCACGGATGCAGACAGTGGCCCTTTCGGCCACCTCTCCTATTCCTTGGGTGCTGGACTGGGAGCCTCTGGGTCTCCCCCATTTCGCATTGATGCCCGCAGTGGAAATGTGTGCACGATCCGGACCCTGGACCGAGACCAGGGACCCTCGAGCTTTGACTTCACTGTGACTGCTGTGGATGGGGTGAGTGGGCAGAGCATGGGCAGGCTGGGATATCAGAGCAGGACCCTTGCCAGACAAAGCACATCTAACCTATGGTTGCATGTCCTACCAGGGAGGCCTCAAGTCCATGGTGTATGTGAAGGTGTTTGTGTCAGACGAAAATGACAACCCACCTCACTTTTATCCACGGGAGTATGCTGCCAGTCTGAGTGCCCAGAGTACACCAGGCACAGCTGTGATGAGAGTCCGTGCTCATGACCCTGACCAGGGTCCCCATGGGAGACTCTCCTATCACATTCTGGCTGGCAATAGCCCTCCACTTTTTGCCTTGGATGAACAAACAGGTAAGGTTCCTTCCAATCCCCACTGTACTACCTCCCTCCCCATCACTCTTCCATCCCTCTTCTGTGTCCTTACCTGTCTCTGTTCCTGTTCCTCCCCCCAGGGCTGTTGACAGTAGCATGGTCCTTGGCCAGGCGAGCGAATTCTGTGGTGCAGCTGGAGATTGGAGCTCAGGATGGAGGTGGCCTGCAGGCAGAACCCAGCGCCCGAGTCAACATCAGCATCGTACCTGGAACCCCCACACCACCCATATTTGAAAAACTACAGTATGTTTTTTCTGTGGCAGAGGATGTGGCACCTGGCACCAGCGTGGGCGTAATCCAGGCACACAACCCACCAGGTATCATTTGGCATCACACAACTTGGTGCCACACTCAGCTACCCCAGTGTAACCTTCTAGCACCATACTCAAGGTACTGTACAGTATCATTGCAGATAGATCCAACCGACTTTGATACCAACACCCAATACCTCCTTAGGCACAGTGCAGACACATAAATACCACCCTAGTGCCAACCGATTATTCTGCCAAAATCTGCTCCTTCCCCTAATACTTTGAAAGGCACAGTTGCAGGCACTGCTCAGCCCTTCTCAAAATTACAGTCCAGGCTCCAACTCAATAGGTACCCCCACCCACCTCCTTCATGACCATTCTCTTCTTCCTAGGTCGCCTGGGGCCTGTGACCCTTGCACTATCGGGAGGGGATCCCAAGGGGCTCTTCTCCCTGGATGCAGCCTCAGGGCTACTGCAAACTTCTCGCCCTCTGGACCGAGAGCTTCTTGGACCAGTGCTGGAGCTGGAGGTGCGAGCTGGCAGTGGAATACCTCCAGCTTTCGCTGTAGCTCGGGTGCGTGTGCTGCTGGATGATGTGAATGACAACTCGCCTGCCTTCCCTGCACCTGAAGACACTGTCCTGCTGCCACCAAACACTGCCCCTGGGACTCCTATCTATACACTACGGGCTCTGGACCCTGACTCGGGGGTAAACAGTCGAGTCACCTTCACCCTGCTTGCTGGAGGCAGTGGGGTCTTCACTGTGGACCCCACCACTGGCCATGTTCGGCTCCTGGGACCTCTGGGACCCCCAGGAGGGCCAGCCCATGAATTGGAACTGGAGGCCCGGGATGGGGGCTCTCCACCACGCACCAGCCACTTTCGACTGCGGGTGGTGGTACAGGACCTGGGGACCCATGGGCTGGCTCCCCGGTTCGACAGCCCCATCTATCGTATCGACCTGCCCTCGGGCACCACCCCTGGGACTCAAGTCTTACAGGTGCAGGCCCAGGCACCAGATGGGGGCGCTATAACCTATCATCTTGCAACAGATGGAGCAAGTAGCCCCTTTGGTCTAGAGCCACAAAGCGGGTGGCTATGGGTGCGGGCAGCGCTGGACCGTGAAGCTCAGGAGTTGTACACACTGAAAGTCATAGCCGTGTCGGCATCCAGAGCTGAACTGGGGCAGCAGACAGGCACAGCTACTGTGAAGGTCAGCATCCTCAACCAGAATGACCACAGTCCCCGCTTGTCTGAGGAGCCCACCTTCTTGGCTGTAGCTGAAAACCAGCCCCCAGGAACAAGTGTGGGCCGGATCTTTGCCACTGACAGAGACTTGGGACCCAACGGACGTCTGACCTACAGCCTGCGTCAGCTGTCGGAAGACAGCAAGGCCTTCCGTATCCAGCCCCAGACAGGTGAGCAGAAGGACTAAAACTCTGGAACTCCATAGCCTCTCATCCCCAGACTACTGGACATCTGGACTGGATTTCCATTTCCTAGCCCAGATCCCAAGACCAAGACTTTGGCCTGGGTTTGGCCCTGTCATTCACTCCCATACCCTGCCTCCAGGCTCCAACTTCTTAGCCAAAAGCTTTAGACTCTGCAGTCCTAAGTATCCCATACTCAGTGTTCATCTCGCTCTCCCAGGTGAGGTGACCACACTCCAAACCCTGGACCGCGAGCAGCAGAGCAGCTACCAGCTCCTGGTGCAGGTGCAGGATGGAGGAAGTCCACCCCGCAGCACTACAGGCACCGTGCACATTGCAGTGCTGGACCTCAATGACAACAGCCCCACCTTCCTACAGGCTTCAGGAGCTGCTGGCGGGGGTCTCCCTATACAGGTATGTGAAGTGGCCAGACCCTGTCCTGCGGAAGTGTCAGAGGGCATGGGGACCTCCAGTAGAGGTGCAGGTGTAGGCAACAGAGCGAAAAGGGCTCTGCCTGTACACGGAGGAGGCCTGGAGTTGTCTCAAGAACAGTAAGGAGAGACAACTGGAGATGAGTTATATCCCCACAGGTACCAGATCGCGTGCCTCCAGGAACACTGGTGACAACTCTGCAAGCCAAAGATCCGGATGAGGGGGAGAACGGAACCATCCTGTACACACTCACTGGTATGGGGGTGGAAGGTTGATGGTGTGCCCTCCTGACCCACTCAGCTCTGAGCCCCTAAGCCCTCATCTTTCCTGTCTGCCCAGGTCCTGGCTCAGAACTCTTCTCTCTGCACCCCCACTCCGGGGAACTGCTCACTGCTGCATCCCTGAGCCGAGCAGAGCGGCCCCACTATGTGCTGACACTGAGTGCTCATGACCAAGGCAGCCCACCTCGAAGTGCCAGCCTCCAGTTGCTCGTTCAGGTATGGCTGCCCTTCCTACAGTCTGCCCACCTCCCCTTGGCTGTCGCTGTGCCCCTCCCCCTCACATTAACTGCTGCTTGGGGTCCTTGGGCCTACTTAGTCAAGCTTTTGTGTCCACCAATCCAGCCAATGTCCCCCTTTGCCCGCCCGGGTCCTCCTGTTCACCTCCTCCCTTCCTGGTTTGCAATAGGTGCTTCCCTCAACCCGCCTGGCTGAACCGCCACCAGATCTTACGGAGCCAGACCCTGGGGCACCAGTGCCTGTGGTGCTAACAGTGACGGCAGCCGAGGGGCTGAAGCCAGGCTCCCTGCTGGGCTCTGTGGCGCCCCCAGAGCCGGCGGGTGTGGGCGCACTAACCTACACACTGGTGGGAGGCGCCGACCCCGAGGGCACCTTCGCTCTGGACGCGGTCTCAGGACGCCTGTACCTGGCGCGGCCCTTGGATTTCGAGGCGGGCCCGGCGTGGCGCGCGCTCACGGTGCGCGCCGAGGGGCCCGGCGGCGCAGGCGCGCGGCTGCTGCGAGTGCAAGTGCGCGTGCAGGATGAGAATGAGCACGCACCCACCTTTGCGCGCGACCCGCTGGCGCTAGCGCTACCAGAGAACCCCGAGCCTGGGGTGGCGCTGTACACTTTCCGCGCGTCGGACGCCGACGGCCCTGGCCCCAACAGCGACGTGCGTTACCGCCTGCTGCGCCAGGAGCCACCTACGCCCCCGCTCCGCCTGGACGCGCGTACTGGGGCTCTCAGCGCTCCCCGGGGCCTGGACCGGGAGACCACACCCGCGCTGCTCCTGCTCGTGGAAGCCACCGATCGGCCCGCCAACGCTAGCCGTCGCCGCGCAGCACGCGTTTCTGCGCGGGTCTTTGTCACAGATGAGAATGACAACGCACCAGTTTTCGCGTCGCCCTCTCGCGTGCGCCTCCCGGAAGATCAGAAACCTGGGCCCGCGGCTCTGCACGTGGTGGCCCGGGACCCAGATTTGGGCGAGGCCGCACGGGTGTCCTATCGCCTGGCAGCTGGCGGGGATGGCCACTTTCGGCTGCACCCGAACACTGGTGAGTTGAACTGGGACAAGGGCGGGCAGGCGCGTGGATGATGTGGAAAGCTTGTTACAGCTTCCAACTCCTGCCTTACTGCCAACCTAGGAGCGTTGTCCGTGGTGCGACCCCTGGACCGTGAGCAGCGAGCTGAGCACATCCTGACCGTGGTGGCCTCAGACCACGGCTCGCCACCGCGCTCTGCCACACAACTCCTGACCATCAGTGTTGCCGATGTCAACGATGAGGCACCCGCTTTCCAGCAGCAGGAGTACAGCGTCCTCTTGCGGGAGAACAGCCCTCCTGGCACTTCTCTTCTCACTCTGCGAGCCACCGACCCCGACCTCGGTAGGACCTGGGGGTAGGAAATGTGAGAGGGGTGGACTGAGGCAAGAAAGAAGATAGTTCTGATCGCCCTCCACGTTGTCCCTCCGTAGGCGCCAATGGGCAAGTCACTTATGGAGGAGTGTCCTGTGAAAGCTTCTCTTTGGACCCAGACACTGGAGTTCTCACAACTCTTCGGGCTCTAGATAGGGAGGAGCAAGAGGAGATCAACCTGACAGGTAGGTGACAACAGGATCCCAGGGGCCTGTGGTGTGGCAAACCTCAGTACTACTTTGCAGAATCCCTCCTCTCCCCACAAAGTGGCACCTTCTAAAAGCTTTAGCTATTGCAGCACCACCCCTGTTACATTTTGGGGTGCTTCTGAGAAGTAGTTTGTCAGGGTGCCAAGTGAAATGAATTCTAGACTGCGAGGTTCACAAATGCACAATGTCACAGCTATGCCCTCTAGGCCACCCTCAGATTATGCTGCAGTCATTTAACAGTGCATGCTGATACTGTGTATCAGAGGGATCAAGTGACTTGCAAGTCAATAAAACTTGCATGGAGGTGGCGGGGCTGGACCTTGAGCCCAGAGTTTTTTGACACCTGGTGTGGTGCTTTTTCTGTCCCATCACCACTACTCCAGCATACATCTTGCATGCACCAAGCACGGGAGATGAAAAGAAAAGAATATCTTCTGCTGTGATCTGACGCCACATGTTTGCTTGTGTGTGCATGTGCATGGGAGGTTTGGAGAGAGGTATGCCCTTGGCAAACAGGCATGAATACTGTGTAGTGTGGGTCTCTGTGGGGTGGGTATAGGCCGGACCTCCTTGATTCTGCTTCCTTACAGTATATGCCCGGGACATGGGCTCGCCACCGCTGTTAACTCATGTCACTGTACGAGTGACTGTGGAAGATGAGAATGACCACACACCAACCTTTGGGACTTCCCACCTTTCCCTGGAGGTGCCTGAGGGTCAGGACCCCCAGACCCTTACTGTGTTCCGGGCCTCTGACCCAGATGTGGGCGCCAACGGACAGCTGCAGTACCGCATCCTGGGTGAGAACCAACCCGCACCCACTAACCCAGCATCCACTGGGCTGGATTTGGTCCTTGATGGCCTGTCCTCCCCACTCAGGGTTTCTGGGACTCCTTCCCCTCTTTCTGTCTTTCGAGTTTGCTTTCATGCATATATCAGAGTAGCTACCTCTTTTTAAGCTCTCTAATCTACCTCTCTCGATGTCTGTTTTTATTATTTGTCTATCCCTGTAAAGCAGTCATTCTCAAACATCTTTAGTTGCAGGAATCCTTATCACTCTTTAATTTCTGGGAACCCTAAAGAGCTCTTTTGTGGATAATACAATATTTACTGTCTTAGACACTAGAACTGAGACAGTTTTACAGTATCATTGCAAAAGAAGCCAATGAAAGATGCTGGCAGCTGTGTTTCTGCACAAGGACAAGGGAATGTTAGAGTTTGTTGGACAGGTGAATGAGCCACAGAGATTATAGCAGGCATAACTAAAGGCGGCCAGTGCATGCAAAATCTGAACGCACTCATATTCACTCTCTGAACTTTCTACCTAAAATATTCCAGCAGACACAATACCTAAACACACATCCCGTTAACATAGTGGTAATAGCATCATGTGTCATGTAACATCTGCTAACTTCACTGTACATTTTTGAGAATGAAGGAGGCATGTAAAAGCTTAGTGTTACTATAAAAACAGTTTTGATCTTACCTATATGGAAGAGTCCCGAGGGGGCAGGAGTTAAGACACCAGTTGAGGGCCTGGTGCAATAGTCTAGTGGCTAAAGTCCTCTCCTAGCATGCGCTGGGGTCCCATATGGGCACCAGCTCTAGTCCTGCCTGTGGTCTGGGAAAGCAGTCAAGGATGGCCCCAAGTGTTGGGACCCTGCACCCACATGGGGGATCTGGAAGAAGCTCCTGGCTCCTGGCTTCAGATCAGCTCAGTTGTGGCTTCTTAAGGAGTGAACCAGCAGATGGAGACAGATCTTTCTATCTGTATCTCCTCTCTTTAGATCTACCTTTCCAATTAAAATAAATAAATCTTTTTTTAAAAAATACACCAGTTGAGATACCCGTATCCCTGGGTTCGAGTCCTACCTCTGTTTCTGATCAGCTTAGCTTCCTGTAAATATGCACCCTGCAATAGAACGATGGTGGCTCAAATTCTCAGGTTACTGTCACCCATGTGGGGGACTGAATTGGTGTCCTGGCTTTTGGCCTTGGTCTGACCCAGCTCCATTATTGTACATGCTTGGAAATCAGCAGATAGAAGATCTGTATATGTCTTTCTGTTTTTACATTCTTCAGTATAAATGGTTGCCACATAGTATCCCACCCCTGAAACTGTGTTTCTCTGTGTTTTTCTTTTTGCCTACTTCTCTGTTTCTTGGCCTGTCTCCCGAACTCCCGCTCCTTTCCCCCTCCCCCATCTCTCTTGTGCTGTGCACAGATATCAGCACCAGCCTCACGCCTGGTTATCTGCATGCTCTTTTCTGCAGATGGAGACCCGTTGGGAGCCTTTGTCCTGGATCTTGCTTCTGGGGAGTTTGGCACTATGAGGCCACTAGATCGGGAAGTAGAGCCAGCATTCCAGCTGCGGATAGAGGCTCGGGATGGAGGCCAGCCAGCTCTTAGTGCCACTCTACTTGTGACAGTCACAGTACTGGATGCCAACGACCATGCCCCCGCCTTTCCTGTGCCTGCCTACAATGTAGAGGTGCCCGAGGATGCACCTGCAGGAACCCTGCTGCTGCAGTTACAGGCTCATGACGCTGATTCCGGGGCCAACGGCCGTGTGACCTACTACCTGGGTGCAGGTGCAGCAGGAGCCTTCCTGCTGGAGCCCAGCTCTGGGGAATTGCGCACTGCGACAAACCTGGACAGAGAACAGTGCCCCAGCTACGCCTTCTCTGTGACCGCTGTGGATGGTGCAGCAGCTGGGCCCCTGAGCACCACAGTGCCTGTCACGATCACAGTGCGCGATGTTAATGACCATGCACCCACCTTTCCCACCAGCCCTCTGCGCCTGCGTCTGCCCCGCCCAGGGCCCAGCCCCAGGACCCCAACCTTACCTCTGGCCACACTACGAGCTGAAGATCGTGACGCTGGTGCTAACGCCTCCATTTTGTACCGACTGGCAGGCACACCACCTCCTGGCACCACTGTGGACTCATACACTGGTGAAATTCGTATGGCCCGCTCTCCTGGAGCCCTGAGCCCTCGGGATCGTGTCCTCTTCATTGTGGCCACTGATCTTGGCCGTCCAGCTCGCTCTGCCACTGGTGTGGTCATTGTTGGACTGCAGGGGGAATCTGAACGTGGACCCCGATTTCCCCGGGCTAGTAATGAGGCTACACTTCGTGAGAATGCGCCCCCAGGTAGGTCCCCAAACATGTCTCAGATTTGTGTCCGTGAGTGGCTGGGATTACTTATTATGAAACCCTCCAAACTTCCTTAGCTAATGCTGATTGTCAACTAATGCCATCCTGTCTGTAGGAACTCCTGTTGCATCCCCCAAGGCTGTCCATGCAGGAGGCTCAAATGGACCGATCACCTACAGCATTCTCAGTGGAAACGAAAAGGGCACGTTCTCTATCCAGCCTGGTACAGGTAAGGGATTGGAGCAAAGACTGAGTGGTTAGGCTCCTGAGAAAGCAGGTACTTTGGGTCAGAGGAGGCTTTGGGGGGGAAGAACCGCCTTTTGTGTGAGACACCCAGTGAGGGAGGTTCTGGGGTGAGCAAAGCAGCTGTCACTGATGCAGTCTGTCTCCCCTCAGGAGCCATCACAGTTCGATCAGCAGAGGGGCTGGACTTTGAGGCCAGCCCACGGCTGCGACTGGTGCTGCAGGCCGAGAGCGGCGGGATCTTTGCCTTCTCTGTGCTGACCCTGACCCTGCAAGATGCCAACGACAACGCTCCCCGTTTCTTGCAGCCTCACTATGTGGCCTTCTTGCCTGAGTCTCGGCCCTTAGAAGGGCCTCTGCTGCAGGTGTGGGGTGTGACAGGGAAAGGGGGTGGTGGCAGGGACTGGTCAGACTCCTCTGTGGCCGGGCTCATATCTGCAGCTTCCTGTACTCACCAGGTGGAGGCAGATGACTTGGATCAAGGCTCTGGAGGACAGATATCCTACAGTCTGGCTGCATCCCAGCCAGCACGAGGACTATTCCAGGTCGACCCAGCCACAGGCACTATCACTACCACAGCCATCCTAGACCGTGAGATCTGGGCCGAAACACGGTGAGGCCCAACCCTGTCCTAGTTCTTGCCCATTTCAAGCCCAAGCTCTGTTCTGAATCATTCTAGCCCTGTCCTTGATCCTGTCTGCTTCAAACTCAATCTTACAATAACCTCAGTCCCTAGGCCTTACACTGAATTCCCCCAACCCCAAGCTCTGTTCTGAATTGTTCTAGCCCCGTCTGAGGCTTCCCCTTACCCTCAGACCCCACTCTCTCTGATTAACCTCAATGTCCAGGCTGGTACTGATGGCCACAGACAGAGGAAGCCCAGCCCTGGTGGGCTCAGCTACCCTGACAGTGATGGTCATCGACACCAATGACAACCGCCCCACCATCCCTCAGCCCTGGGAGCTTCGGGTGTCAGAAGGTGAGAGCTAGGTTCATGGGGGGTATAAAGGGTGGCAGAGGCACTACTCCCCACCCTGAGGCTCCAGGGGTGCCTGGAACCATGCCAGACACATTTGTCCCTTGTATTACAGATGCACTATTGGGCTCAGAGATTGCCCAAGTAACAGGGAATGATGTGGACTCTGGGCCAGTGCTGTGGTATGTGCTGAGCCCCTCTGGGCCCCAGGATCCTTTCAGTGTTGGCCGCTATGGAGGCCGCATCTCCCTCATGGGCCCCTTGGACTTTGAGCAGCGTGACCGCTACCACCTGCAGCTGCTGGCACACGATGGGCCTCATGAGGGCCATGCTAACCTCACAGTGCTTGTGGAAGACGTCAATGACAACAGCCCCACCTTCTCTCAGAGCCTTTACCAGGTACCAACAGCCATAGATATATATCTGTGCTTTGGGGCCCAGGGTTGCTGCTGGAGGGAATTGACACACTAGAAGCAAGGTGGGCCGAATGCTGGAGTTGATCAGGAGGATGAGAGGGTCCCATCTCAGACCAGCCTTTCCAAGCTCTGTGAAGTGTGTTTAGGTTGTGGATCCAGAATACCCAGAAATGGGGAGAGGGAAGGATATGGGACGTTTCTCCTTCAAACACTAAGGAGTGTGGGAATGGGTGCCAAGCAGAACTCATGGGATCAGTTCAGGAACGGAGGCTGAGTGGGAAGCCCAGCCATGAACACATTTCCTTGTCCCTCAGGTGACGCTGCTCGAACACACCCCTCCGGGCAGTGCCATTCTCTCCGTCTCTGCCACTGACCGGGACTCCGGTGCTAATGGTCACATCTCCTACCACCTGGCTTCCCCCGCTGAGGGCTTCAGTGTTGACCCGAACAATGGTATGTCTTCCCCAGGAGCTGACGACTCACCTTTAGCCAGGTTGGGAGCCACATTCTGACCTCATTCCTAGAATTTGCTAGCTGAGGTCTTGACTGTATATTCTCTGAGCCAGAGATGATATCTTCTCCCTCTTCTCTCTCTCTTTTTTTTAAGGATGTATTTATTTTTATTGGAAAGTCATAGAGGAAGATACATAGAGGAAGAGAGACAGAGAGGAAGATCTTCCATACGTTAAGTCACTCCCCAAGTGGCTACAACGGCCGGCACTGAGCCAATCCAAAGCCAGGAGCCTGGAGCCTCCTCCAGGTCTCCCATATCGGTGCAGGGTCCCAAGGCTTTGGGCCATCCTCAGCTGCTTTCCCAGGCCACAAGCAGGGAGCTGGATGGGAAGCGGGGTGGCCAGGATACAAACCGGCGCCCATATGGGATCCCGGAGCATGCAAGACGAGGACTTCAGCACTAGGATATTGTGCCGGGCCCTTCTCCCTCTTCTCTTTACAACATTTGTTTATTACATGTCTAGAAGCTGAGCTTTAGATCTTTGAGGTTATTCCATAATTTTCCAGCATGCATAATTCCCCTCCACTTCTCAGAGTCTGACTTCCAAAGCCATTTCCTAGACTCTGTCTCTTGACCCACAGCCACTGCTTAAATATATGTTTCTTTCCCTTCTCTTCTCTCCTCAGGAACCTTATTCACAACAGTGGGAGCTGTGTCACTGGGTTATGAGGGACCAGGAGTGGTGGATGTGGTGCTGGAAGCAAGAGATCATGGGGCCCCAGGCCGGGCAGCCCGAGCCACGGTGCATGTGCAACTCCAGGACCAGAATGACCACTCCCCCAGCTTCACATTGCCACACTACCGGGTAGCTGTGACTGAAGATCTGCCTCCAGGCTCCACCCTCCTCACCCTGGAGGCCACAGATGCCGATGGAAGCCGTACCCACGCTACTGTTGACTACAGCATCATCAGTGGCAACCGGGGCCAAGTCTTCCAGCTGGAACCCCGCCTGGCTGAGGCTGGGGAGGGTGGCGGACCAGGCCCCAGAGTATTGGGCTGCCTGGTGCTGCTTGAGCCTCTAGACTTTGAAAGCCTAACACAATACAATCTAACTGTAGCTGCAGCTGACCGAGGGCAGCCACCCCGCAGCTCGGCCGTGCCAGTCACTGTCACTATACTAGATGTCAATGACAACCCACCTGTCTTTACCCGAGCATCCTATCGTGTGGCAATACCCGAGGACACTGCTGTTGGAGCTGAGCTGCTGCACGTAGAGGCCTCCGATGCCGACCCTGGCCCTCACGGGCTCGTGCGGTTCACCCTCAGCTCAGGAGACCCTGCGGGGCTCTTTGAGCTAGATGAGAGCTCGGGCACCTTGAGACTGGCCCACCCCCTGGACTGTGAGACCCAGACTCGACATCAGCTTGTGGTTCAGGCTGCCGACCCTGCTGGGGCACACTTTGCTTTGGCACCCGTGACAGTCGAAGTCCAGGATGTGAATGACCATGGGCCAGCCTTTCCACTCAGTTTGTTGAGCACCAGCCTGGCTGAGAACCAGCCCCCAGGCACTCTTGTTACCACTCTACATGCAATTGATGGGGATGCCGGGGTGTTTGGCAAACTCCACTATAGCTTGCTGGAGGCTGGGCCAGGGCCTGAGGGCCGAGACGCGTTTGCCCTAAATAGCTCAACAGGGGAGCTGCGGGCACGAGTGCCCTTTGATTACGAGCACACAGGAAGCTTCCGGCTGTTGGTGGGTGCTGCTGATGCTGGCAATCTTTCAGCCTCTGTCACTGTGTCAGTGCTGGTGACTGGAGAGGATGAATATGACCCTGTATTCCTCGCTCCAGCTTTCCACTTCCAAGTGCCAGAAGGTGCCCGGCGTGGCCACAGCTTGGGTCATGTGCAGGCCACGGACGAGGATGGAGGTGCTGATGGCCTGGTGCTATATTCCCTTGCCACCTCTTCCCCTTATTTTGGTATCAACCAGACTACAGGTGCTCTGTACTTGCGAGTGGACAGTCGGGCTCCAGGCAGCGGCACAGCCACCTCAGGGGGTGGAGGCCGGACACGCCGTGAGGCACCACGGGAGCTGAGACTAGAGGTGGTAGCCCGGGGACCGCTGCCTGGCTCCCGGAGTGCCACAGTGCCTGTGACTGTGGATATCACCCATACCGCATTGGGCCTGGCACCTGACCTCAACCTGCTCTTGGTGGGGGCTGTGGCAGCCTCCTTGGGAGTTGTGGTGGTGCTTGCACTGGCTGCTCTGGTCTTGGGGCTTGTTAGGGCCCGTAGCCGCAAGGCTGAGGCGGCCCCAGGTCCCATGTCACAGGCAGCACCGCTAGCCAGTGGCTCCCTGCAGAAGCTGGGCCGGGAGCCACCCAGTCCACCACCCTCTGAGCATCTCTATCACCAGACTCTCCCCAGCTATGGTGGGCCAGGAACTGGAGGACCCTATCCCCGAGGAGGCTCCCTGGACCCTTCACACTCAAGTGGCCGAGGCTCAGCAGAAGCTGCAGAGGATGATGAGATCCGCATGATCAATGAGTTCCCCCGTGTGGCCAGTGTGGCCTCCTCCCTGGCTGCCCGTGGCCCTGACTCAGGCATCCAACAGGATGCAGATGGACTAAGTGATACATCCTGCGAACCACCTGCCCCCGACACCTGGTATAAGGGCCGGAAGGCAGGGCTGCTGCTGCCAGGTGCAGGAGCCACACTGTACCGTGAGGAAGGCCCCCCAGCCACTGCCACGGCCTTCCTGGGAGGCTGTGGCCTAAGCCCTGCACCCACTGGGGACTATGGCTTTCCAGCAGATGGCAAGCCATGTGTGGCAGGTGCATTGACAGCCATAGTGGCTGGTGAGGAGGAGCTCCGTGGCAGCTATAACTGGGACTACCTGCTAAGCTGGTGCCCTCAGTTCCAGCCACTGGCCAGTGTCTTCACAGAAATCGCTCGACTCAAGGATGAAGCTCGACCATGTCCCCCAGCCCCCCGTATTGACCCACCACCCCTCATCACTGCCGTGGCCCACCCTGGAGCCAAGTCTGTGCCCCCCAAACCAGCGAGCACGGCTGCAACCCGGGCCATCTTCCCACCGGCCTCTCATCGCTCGCCCATCAGCCACGAAGGCTCCCTGTCCTCAGCTGCCATGTCTCCCAGCTTCTCACCTTCGCTGTCTCCTCTGGCTGCTCGCTCACCTGTTGTCTCACCATTTGGAGTGGCCCAGGGCCCCTCCACCTCAGCACTCAGTGCAGAGTCTGGCCTGGAGCCGCCTGATGACACAGAGCTGCACATCTAGCTGTGGCCCAGGCTGGGCCCCGACCTGGGATACGAACCGTGTCCCCAACGCAGGCCCCACTCTGAGCCTGCCCTGAGCTGCCTCGGACTGTGACTAGCCAGGGGAAGGCCACCACCAGGCCCCAGCTCTCCACCCCAAACTTTTCCAGTGGGGGACGGGACCCACAGTTCATCCCAGCCCCCTCAGAGCAATAGGACCACAGAGTGGCCCTGTTAGTCACTGACCTATGACCAGGTCCAATGTGGGGAGCAATATGAAGGAGGTGGCAGCCCTGGGTTCTCAGTGAGGGCTTCTTGCCCTGTGCCAGCACCCTGAGGTGGAGCTGAGACTTTATTTATTGGGGGGTAGGGGGTGGCGGTGGTCCCTCCAACTTGTTTGGGCCCAGCTCCTTTGGGTTCCTCTGACACTCCTACCCCTGCCAAGAACAAGTGCCAATTCTCACTCTGGAGCCTTAATAAACTGCAGTTTGTATCCAGCCTCCGGCTCTGTTCTGTGGGGATGACTGGAAGGCACTGAACTGTGGACACCTCGGGGACACCAGGGTGGTACACCTGGGGACCTCAGCAGCTCAGGAGCCCTGCCTGAGGCCCACAGCCATAATTCTCTGCAGTCAAATCTTTTTGCCACTTACTTGGGCAAGAAATTATTAGGAGCTTGCCTGCAGCAGCAACCTGGAAAGGGACTGGCTGGGTGGGGAGGCATCCTAAGGATGACCACCTGAGGATCTTAAAAGAGGCGATGCCGGAAACAAGAGTAGTCCGTTGATGTATCTGTTTTTCTTCAAGGCATAAGAACAGCCGCATTGTAAAAAGGAAGTCACATTTGTGGAGTCTCTGCCATGTCAGGCACTCTGCTGGGCGATTTGCTTGCATTATCTCAGTGTAAAATTTCATTGCAACTCCATGATGCAGATCACTTATACAATCATCACTGTCAAATATATGAGGAAACCTGGGCTCTGAGAGTTTTCTTTTCTGACATCCAGCTAGAAAAAAAGCCAGGTCTGGGGTCATCCAGAGCTTGTGACCTTGGAGGCCAAATTCAAGCAGTCGGTGGGAAGTCCTGGGCTTACTAAGTGCTCTCTGGCACAAAAGGGAGACTCTGAGTGGCAGCCCCGCCCTTTCCCAACATTCAGGACAGCCCATGCGAGGGAGGAGCCAGCACCGTCAATAGTTACTAGGCAGGCTGGAAGTGCTTGCATACAGAGAGCTCATGTGATCCATCACATGACAGCAGATCTGCAGAAAGGCGGAATGGGACTCCAAGGCTGGTGAGACATGACTGGGAGGGTCGGGAGAAGGGGAGACTATTGGAGGGATTACATACTGGACATGGGAATACAATGACAATCCAGCTCATGAATGAAATCCACCTGCCCCCCACCTTGCAGCCTTCTAGGGCTCCTTGCCCTCATCGTCACTGGCAAATGCAGTTACAGCCCGGAACCTGATCAGCAGTGGACGTGAGTTTACTACTGATTCCCTTCCTTTCCAGTGCCCTGTTCTGCACCTCCCTGTCTTGGTTCTACCCTCCCTTGTCCCTGTACCAGAGGCTCAGCCCCAGGTTTCCAGATTCAGTCCCCTAAGGTGTACCTCCTGTGAACTATAGCCTCTTCTGGGATCTGACGTATGGTCTCAGCTGCCAACCCGGGACTCTCCAGGACCCATACTTTCCATTCCCACCCTAACCAATGCCATGTGTATAACCCCTGGCCCTGCAGGTTGCCCCCAGGCTGGGTGTCCCTGGGACGTGTGGACCCTGAGGAAGAGCTGAGTCTCACCTTTGCCTTGAGACAGCGGAACGTGGACAAGCTCTCGGAGCTGGTGCAGGCTGTGTCGGATCCTGGCTCTCCTCGCTACGGTGCCTGTTGGGACAGGGAGCAGGAAGTTGGAGGGACATAGGAGTGGACTGGGCATGGGGTGGTGCAAATCTCGCCAGGTCATGCTCTTTCTTGGTACCTATTACGGAGGTAATATAAGGCAGATGAATAGCAGTTGTGATGGAAGAATTTCTGTGTAAAGTAGAACTTCATTATTCAAAACTAACTCAGATCCCCCCCCCAAATAAAAAAACCAACCCTCCACTGTGTTTCTCAGTCTAGAAACCAAAAACTAGATGTGGTTAAAAATACACGATTTGTGATCAGATCTGGACTGAGACTCTGACTCCATTACTTCCTGATTACCAGAAAATGGGGAAATAACGCACAGTAACCCAATAACCCCTACCTCAAATGTCTTCTTACAACCTGCTCTATTCAGACACTAAAACTGCCAGATTTACTTCCTCCATAAGCTTTGTAGTAGTCTCCCTCTGGCAGTCCCTTAATGCCACCAGCTCAGTTGTTCATTCTTTCTCCCAGAGTATTGCCCAGCTCCCTCGCTGGTCTTCATTCTCCAACCTTCCACCCCTTTGTACTCCCCATTCTGCTCTTCAGCAGTCTCTGCAAGGGTCAAACTGGATTGTATCCTGCCCTTGGCTAAAGCCCTTCATGGCAGGGCCAGCCTGTGAGAGAAAAGGGTGGAGGTAGTGGGGGGGTAGGGCAGTTTCAGATCACCCAAGAGGTGAAAACTAGTTTGTATGGTTCTATGCAGGAAAAAGTGACTCACCACCATGTCAAGCTTAAAATCAACAAATGCAAAAGTTTGAGATAAACAAGATATTATCTTATTATCGACTCCAAGAAATTTGAAATTTAAAACGGAAGTTGAAGTTTGTTAACTTCTTCTCTCATCTACTCCACCTCCATGGTCATGGCAATGCATGCTGGAGTGCAGCATCTATAACTGACCAACCGTTAGGATAAATCCATATTCTTGGTGTGACATTCCAAGCCTCTCCTGTGTTTGTTCTCTGCCCTCCGGATACAAGAATGCCTGTCCTGCTTTCTTTTATCCTGCTCCAGACTCTCTTGGAAGTTGCAATGGTTCTTGGTTGGGGTCTAGAGAAGGCATCTTAGGAAAGCAAAGAATAAAGAAGAACAAAGATTCTTCTCAATCTCTGCAGGAAAATACTTAACCCTAGAAGAAGTGGCTGAGCTAATCCGGCCATCACCACTAACCCTCCACACCGTCCACAAGTGGCTGTTGGCAGCTGGAGCCCGTGAATGTGATTCAGTGACCACACAGGACTTTCTCACTTGCTGGCTGAAAGTTCGGTGAGAGAGAATGATCGGCCATACAAAACACCAATCATCCCACAAGAGAGGGAGACTAACCACCTCAATGGGAAGGAGTTGGGAGCTTGCTCAGTGTACATGGCTGCTACATAATGCTAGGGATGGTGATGGCTGACTGCCCAGTGATGTTCAGGCACTCCTCTGCTTCATTTTGTGCTTTCTGATTGTTACACTTTGATCTCTGACTTCCAGACAGGCAGAGCTGCTGCTCTCTGGGGCTGAGTTCCATCGCTATGTGGGAGGACCTGCAGGGACCCGTGTTGTAAGGTCCCCACATCCCTACCAGCTCCCTCAGGCCTTGGCTTCTCATGTGGACTTTGGTAAGCCCAGTGGGGTTGGTGGAGCTTGGGGAAGGCAGATACAGAAGATGGACAAGTTTAGGTGCTGTGGGGGCATAGGATGGAACAGAGGTAAAGTGGGTGTTAAAGCCTATTGAGACATCCTTTTCAAGCCTGACCCTTTCCACAGTGGGGGGACTGCACCGCTTTCCCCCAATTTCATCCCTGAGGCAACGCCCTGAGCCACAGGTGGCAGGCACTGTTGGCCTGCACCTGGGAGTGACCCCTTCAGTGATCCGTAAGCGATACAACTTGACTGCACAAGATGTGGGCTCCGGCACCACCAACAACAGTCAGGCCTGTGCCCAGGTGAGCAAAGAAGAAAGCCCCAAGAATCTGACAACCTCCCCAGGGTATCCACATAGCCTTCCCTCCTGAGTTGCGCTCTGATCTATCATCCATGCTGTGACTCTTTTCATAGTTTCTGGAGCAGTACTTCCATGACTCAGACCTGGCCGAATTCATGCGCCTCTTTGGTAGCAACTTCCCACACCAATCATCAGTAGCCCGAGTGATCGGAAAACAGGGCAGGGGCAGAGCTGGAATTGAGGCCAGTCTGGATGTGGAATACCTGATGAGTGCTGGTGCCAACATCTCCACCTGGGTCTACAGTAGCCCTGGTACTGCCAAGGGGATCAGCTGGTGGGGGAGTGGGTAGGAGGATGTTTGTTTGTTTGTTTGTTTTGTATCTTAGGAGGTTTATTCCAACGGGGCAGGAACAGGGTAGAGGTGATGAAGATCAGGAAAGAAGGGGAGGAGGATGTTTGTTGATCCCTGCTCCCTCAAATAAAGACCATGAGCTGGAGAGTCTTCAGTAGCTACTTGTGTGCCCATCACCCTCCTTACCCTCACCACCCCTACCAAAAACCTTCCAGGCCGTCATGAGGGACAGGAACCCTTTCTGCAATGGCTCCTGCTGCTTAGCAATGAGTCCACCCTGCCGCACGTGCATTCCGTGAGCTATGGAGACGATGAGGACTCGCTCAGCAGTGCCTATATCCAACGGGTCAATACTGAGTTCATGAAAGCTGCTGCTCGGGGGCTCACCCTACTTTTTGCCTCAGGTGACTTTCTGTCCAAAGTTTAGACTCCCCACTGCCTCGCCCACCCTACTGAGAGCCATGGGTCCCTAGTGATCCCTGATCTCTGACTCTTCATTTAAACTCAGTCTCTAAACAGAGACCACCGACTTGATCTCTAAACTCTGATCTCCTGTAATAACAACTGACACCTGAATTTCCTTCCTAATGTCTAAATCCACACATCAAGCTCTGATCAACTAATATGAGTGCTAAACTTGTTCTCTCCCAGGTGACAGTGGGGCTGGCTGTTGGTCTGTCTCTGGAAGACACCAGTTCCGACCTAGCTTCCCTGCTTCCAGGTAAGCACCCCAAATTACCTGTTACCTGTAACCACAGACCACATCATGGAGTACATGACCTAGGACCACAGGTTTGACCTCCAGGTGCTCCTATAGCCCGGCCTCTAGTTTCACCTGTCCTGCTTGCTGTCTTTCCCTTCTTCTTCGTTGATAATCCTACTTCCAACAGTCAGTCTTCAGCTACTATGTATAGGGTTTTTTCTATGGTAGCTTATAAATCATACTGTTAAGTTGAAAACTTTAATATTTAAAGAAAGCAGATAGATAAAGAAATAAATGAAGTTGGAAAGTAGTCAGGATGGGAATGAATGAAAATTAAAACATTCCCCTGTTGAGGACCTGTCATAGCCATCTATGTGCTGCAGGTGGATGAGTTTGTGTCACACTTTGTCAGACAGTACTCAATCTTCTGATACACGATGCGTTTTCACTCTTGTATCTCCTTCTCCAAGAGCTTATTATAACCCACTAACGAGTCATGACTCTAGCTCTCAATATATGAAGCTGGAGAGGTATACCCTTCTCAAAGGGACTGGGGTCTCAGGCCCCAAGTACCCTGGGTGGGGTATGGCTCCCAGTTTTCCCCTTCCTCAGTCCCAGACATTTTAGAAGACTTAGCAGGTTTTCAGTGGAGAAAATTGTGAACAGTCAGCTCAGGCCATGTCTTGACGGCTCAAAACCTCTTCCACTACACCATGCACATGTTTGCCCAAGCATCTACCACCTCCAGAAAGACCCACACTGTACTCATCCATCCCCACACATCTTGAAGGTCCTCTTGGGTCACCTCCTATATGAGTGCTGTCTTCTGTCCTCAGCCCCTTTGTTACCACAGTGGGAGGCACATCTTTCCAGAATCCTTTCCTTGTCACCAATGAGATTGTTGATTACATCAGTGGTGGTGGCTTCAGCAATGTGTTTCCACGGCCTTCATATCAGGTATAAATGTGTGTGAATGGATGGGCCAGGGGAGAGCCTCAGTTTAGCAGGCAGCTGAGCAGGTTACACCGCTCAATACTCATTCAGCAATGCCTTTCAGGAAGAAGCTGTAACCCAGTTCCTGAACACGAGTCCCCATCTGCCACCACAAAGTTACTTCAATGCCAGCGGCCGTGCCTACCCAGATGTAGCTGCACTTTCTGATGGCTACTGGGTGGTCAGCAACAGAGTGCCCATTCCGTGGGTGTCTGGAACTTCGGTGAGAATCAGCCTAACTCCAAACCCTACCTCCTAAACAAGACTTTGCAGCCAGATCCTTCCAAATACCCATGTCTCCCTCAAATTCAGATACTCTGAACTCCTAACCTATACTTGCACCCTCTCCTTCACAGGCCTCCACCCCAGTTTTTGGAGGACTCCTATCCTTGGTAAATGAGCACAGACTCCTCAGTGGCCGTCCGCCTCTTGGCTTTCTCAACCCAAGGCTCTACCAGCAGCATGGGGCAGGACTGTTTGATGTGAGTATGAAACAGAAGGCTTTGGTATAAGGAAGGCGAGCGCTAAGATGAACTTGGGGGAAGTTCTGGCAGTGTCCTAGCCTCTAGGATATGAATACGGGACGAGAAGGTACAGTGTGTGTTAGTACTGTATCAGCAGGTGTGGATCTGATGCCCTTTTCTTCCCTAGGTAACCCATGGCTGCCATGAGTCCTGTTTGAATGAAGAAGTGGAGGGTCAAGGTTTCTGCTCTGGCCCTGGCTGGGATCCTGTAACAGGCTGGGGAACACCCAACTTTCCAGCTCTGCTGAAAACATTACTCAACCCTTGACCTGTCCTTGCCCTACAGCTGGTGGCTCAGTCTCTGACAGGGCCCTGGAGGAAGTTCTACCAAGCCCTCAAATGCTGGCTGCTTCTGCTCATCTCCCTAACCCTGAAATGCTGTGAGCTTGACTTGATTCCCAGCCATACTCCGACCCATCAACATACTCAGGTCTCCCTACTCTTGCCTCAAGTTCTCAATAAGACACTATAACCAGTGCTCTTGTGGCTGCCTCCTCTCTTCCTCTCTTTAACCAGGCCTTTCCCGTGGGCTGTCTCCACTGACTGAAACTGAGAAACAGCGGCTTTCCTGCTGCTTTCGTCCACTGCACACTTGCCAATCTTTGCTTTCCATTGTGGTCACCTTCTGCCCTGGCATCCAGGATTTAGCCTTTCTCTGACCATCCCTCTGTCCCTCCTTCATGGGCTTCTCTTTTTCTGCTTCCTCTTAGAGTATCAGAGCTCTTCATCGCTCCTTTTAAATCTTTTCTTCATCTCACTTTACTCATAGTATCATGGAACAAATCAGTGGCATGTATAGCCATCACTATTTCACTAAATCACACTTTCCATACAGTAGTAGTTAGATACCTCAAATACAAGATGTGTGACACTCAATACTTATCTCCTACCATCTCAATCCCAAACCAATTCATCTATTATTTGTCTCTGGCAAACTATATTGTGTCTTTCAACCAAGCCTGAAATCTATGCCGTCCTGACACCTTGCCATCATAGTCAATCAACAACTCCATCTGATTTTGCCTCTTAAAGCCAAAGTCTTAATCCAACTACAATTCCTTCCAATTACACATAAATGTATTTGGCATTTAGCCATTCTCTCCATTCCCACTGCCACTGTATTAGCTTTGACCATAGTCTCTCTCCTCAGAATTCTAGGAGGCCCTTACAAATACAGTGTCCGAGCTACCTACCCAATCTTGGTCTGTCTTCCGAAGTAAAATGTAAAACTCTCCAGGCCATTTACTTGATCAAAACCTTTCAGAGATTATGGGTAAAGTTCAGGCTTGGTTCACAAACCTCTGCTATTTGTTCCTGAAAACAAATCATTTTTCCTCCCATTTTCACAACCCTCTAAGGAACTCACTGTAGCTGAGGCCATTGTGCCCCGTTAACGCCACCCTTGATACAATGGCCTGGTTCATTTCCAGGATTCTTTCAAGACCGCTCTAAAGTCATCCTCTTGCGTGAAGGCTTTGATTATCCAAGGTTAACTGATTTTTGTGTGGCAGGAAGAGCCTAGATTTTTGGAACCAAACTATGTTGAGTCTTCCAATACAGAGAGCCTTGGGCAAGTGACTATCTCCTTGAACCTGTTTCCTGTCATCAATACCTGCCTTTCATAACAATCAGGGAATAATTCTGCGGAATAATGCCAGAGGAGCGCCTGGCAGCTGGAAGTAGGTGGCAGATGGTCCCTTCTCCCTTGCACTGCAAACACTGTGCCTACCTCCAGCACTGTAACACCAACATGGTATTAAAATTGCCAGTTTACCTCTCTTTCCAAGAACACTGGTGCCTAGAAGACTAGAGTCTTGTCCTACTCAACTTTATTTCCAGTCCCTGGTTCTGGAATTGGCAAATGCAAATTAAATAAACATTTGTTGAATAGAAAACTGCATGTTTTTCGCTCGACTTGATTTTCTTTCCAGAAGCTGAAATACACTCTTCTCTATCTACTGGAGGGGGAGGTAGTTTCCCTATTCACCTTCAAAGAAACTAAAAGGTACAGACTGACTATCGCGTCAAGGCGTGCCGGGCCGATGACTCCGGAATCAAGGACTTTGAACGTACGATGGAACGAAGAGTGCTCGACCCGCGTTAGACTCCTTGCACCCATAGTGTGGAGCCGCCTGGCAGCGTCGTTGGAGGGACGGCAGCAGAATGGCGGCCATCTCGCCGCCCGGGCTCGGCCTCCGCCCCGCAGCTTCCTCACGCAGCCCGCAGTCCGCCACGACCAAGGGCGGGCAGTGGGCGGAGCCAGCGCCATGGGCGGGCGGGGCGTGTGGCGTCACCCGGGCGTGCGTGCCCTGAGCGGAAGCGGAAGCGGCTCTGTTCGCCGCCTCTCCCACCAGCCCGATGAGCTGCAGCGGCTCCGGCGCGGACCCCGAGGCGGCGCCAGCCTCCGCCGCCTCGGCCCCGGGCCCGGCGCCCCCGGTCTCGGCTCCCGCCGCGCTGCCCGCCAGCACAGCCGCGGAGAACAAGGCCAGCCCCGCGGGGACGGCGGGGGGCCCTGGGGCTGGAGCCGCGGCCGGGGGCACGGGACCCGTGGCGGCGCGGGCCGGGGAGCCCACCGAACGGCGAGGGGCGGGTGAGGGCCGGGCCGGGTGAGGGGCAGGGCAGGGCAGCGCTCGGACGGGGCTGCGAGGCGGAGCCGCCCGGGTCCTGCGTCTGCCACCTGCGTGTCTCAGTGTGCTGGTTCTCCTCCAGCTCCGGTGTCGGCGGGCGGCGCGGCGCCCCCGGAGGGAGCCATGTCGAACGGGGTTTACGTGCTTCCGAGCGCGGCCAACGGAGAGGTGAAGCCTGTGGTGTCCAGCACGCCTCTGGTGGACTTCTTGATGCAGCTGGAAGACTATACGCCTACGGTGGGCTTCCCGCCTGAACGAGGCCAGCCGACCCTCAGTCTGGCCGACTTGCAGCCACACCCTCCGCGCTTTCCAGCGTCCTCGTCTTATACTTGCTCCCCTATATTTGCTCCTTTGATTTATCCCCTCTACCCAGCCAGATTGTGAGCTTCTTGGTAGCCAGGCCTATCCTGAACCATCGGGAGCAGGGCGAACGCTGACAGCTGTCTCGTTGATTTCCCAGATCCCAGACGCAGTGACTGGTTACTACTTGAACCGTGCTGGCTTTGAGGCCTCAGACCCACGCATGTGAGTAAACCCAGGGTAAGCTGGAGCTTTGAGGGATCCTGTGGGTTGTTGGCCATCGTCTTGTAACACCTTTTTCTCTCTAGAATCCGGCTCATCTCCCTAGCTGCCCAGAAATTCATCTCAGATATTGCCAACGATGCCCTACAGCACTGCAAAATGAAGGGCACAGCCTCTGGCAGCTCCCGGAGCAAGAGCAAGGTGTGAAGGGAAGCTCACCCGATCAGTAATTGCCCTCCCCAGCAGTGGAGGCTTGGCTGATCCCCAGGCCCCTGTGGGGAAGCCCTGTCCTAGGGGAGGTGTCAGGCGGCTCAGGCTTACCCACCTCGGGTGCCCATCTGGCATTCCTGTGCTCAGCTGGTACTCTCCCTCTTCCCTCAGGACCGCAAGTACACTCTAACCATGGAGGACTTGACCCCTGCCCTCAGCGAGTATGGCATCAATGTGAAGAAGCCGCACTACTTCACCTGAGCCACATCACCTAAATGTACTTCTCTGTCCCCATGTCCCCACACCAGCCTGTTTTCATAATAAAATTTATTGTGACAGGCGGGGCTGATCCCTCCCACGCTGGGAGACACCGTGTGGCAAGTGACAAAGCTCTGAGCCCAGCCCCCTTTGGTGCTGCAGTGATAGGGATGGGGCCAGGGCATGGGCCCGTGGCTGGGATAGTACCATGACTGGAGGAAGGGGAGGCAGCCAGAGGCCCACTGCTTTGGGGAGTTGCACTCCCCAACCATGTCCTGACACTTCGGAGTTTAGGCAAGGACCCTGCAGTTCTATTTGTCCTGCATCTTCTCCAGGATAGGCACAATCATGTCAAACTTGGGCCGCTTGGCAGGGTCCTCGTTCATGCAGATCTTCATGAGCTTGCACACATGGGGGGAAATACCTGGTGGGATGGTTGGCCGAAGGCCTTCCAGTGCCACCTGTGAATACAAGGAAAAACTGAGCTGAGAATTGAGTCTTATCAGGAAGAAGCCAGCCCTAGGTCAGTGTTCTGTATCTGAACCAATGTGGTTGAGCTACAGTTCCTGTCACCACACCCATCCCATCCCCTCTGTCCCAGCATAAGGGCACGCAGTTCTGTTCTCACCTTCATTCCAATCTCCATATTGGAGAGGTCAGCAAAAGGCACCTCTCTTGTCACTAGTTCCCACAAAAGCACTGCAAAACTCCACATGTCTGCTGAGCGTCTGTTTGTGTCTTCAGGCTTCTTCTGCAAAGCTGGGGAGACAGGGTGTGTTGGCTGCAGCTGACAGCCCTCTTCCACTGCTACTGAGCTGGTCATTGTCTACCTCCCAACTTGATGCCCTCACCCACCTTCAGGGGCTACCCAGGCGGGTGCATACATGCGTCCAGGGCATTGGAAAGAGAACTTGACATCAGCCATGCTGATCCGGGCAGTCATATCCTCATCAATCTGAAGAAAAGATAGTGTGTGGAAGTGAGTCTAGTTAGGCAAAAGGCTGTCAGAACTGACCCAGGGCGAATGTGTGGCCTTACCATTACACTGCGGCTGTTGAGTGCATGCCGGGGGATGAGGGGCTCTAGTGTATGTAGGAATGCCATGCCCCTTGCCATGTCCAAAGCAAACTTCACGGCTTGGCTCTGGTCCACGACAAAATCTAAGGTGACAATGGGACAAATGATGTAGAGAGGCTCATGTACCATTCCTCACCCCCACCCCAGTGAAATTCAGTACCCCTACTCACTGGTGCCTTCATGTAGTACATTGTAGAGAGATCCATATGGCATCCAGTGCGTGATGAGGGTGGGGTGAGGAGCAGGTGGAGACTGGCAGGCTCCTAGCACTGGGAGAACATTGGGATGCGAGAAAATCCTGGGAGAGGGAGAGAGCCATCTGTGGCTGAGACCTAGTATAAAAGACCTCCCCTCTCAGTGGTATTCAAGGTTCCTTGGAACCAGTGGCTTCCAGTTTGGGCCTTGTCCCACCTGAGCCGAGGACATTCCTCATTGAAGTCCCTGCTCTTCCTTGTACTCCAGTCTCGAACCTTCAGCACCTTCACGACAATGTCATTGCCCTGCCATCGGCCCTTCCACAACTGAAGGAGAGGTGGGGATTAGGCTTTAATTAAGGCCAGCACTTCCTTACCTACTAACTGCAGGAGAATTTAAAAACAGGTGCAAAGCAGGTGACTTCAGGGGGATTAAGGAAGAAGGGCAGAAATCACCTCTCCTGAGTGATTCTCATTGAGCTTTGCCACAAAGTTGAGCTGTTTGAAGTCAATGCCCGAGTGCTTGTTCAGGGTCCCGTTTCCTGAGAACGTGGACAGGTCAGGTAGCCAGAGTCAACACCCTCCCAGCCCCAGGAGCCCAAGGTTATTCTGCATTACAATCTCTCCTCCCCACAGTATGACTCACGGGGCCGAGTGCGGGTGGTCCCCTTCCAGAACGTGTCCTTGTATGGAATACGATTCAGATTCTGGCCCATCTTCTCTGCTCGCTCTGAGGAAAGAAAAGCAGTCTTAGCTTAAGCTGTGGGAGGGGGGAGGGGACGAGCGGGGAGGGACAGGATGATAAATACTGGGGGTGGGAGGTAGACCTTGGAGAAGCTGTCTGAGGGGTGGCTTGGCTTTGTCCACAGGCATCTCTCCATACTTGTTGCATATGCTAACAAGGGCCCCATTAGCTACCAGGTCCTGGAATGAGAAGGTTGTAATGAGGACCCTTGCTACTTCCCTGGCAGTCCCAGCCAACCATGAACACACCCCCTTGAGTATCACACAGTAGGACTAACAGGTTGAATTCCAGAATATTCTCAGGCTCAAAAGTTGCTTCTCACCAATCCCAGAACTCACCTCTGCCACTTGGTCTTGGCCCCAGAAGCAGGCATAGTGCAGGGGCACATTCCCATGCTCATTCACTGCGTTGATGTCAGCCTTGTACTGCAACAGCTGGGGGCCACGGCCAAAGAGAAAAGCAGTCAGTTCTAAATGAATTCACTTTGCGCGATACGTTACAGTGCCTGTGGTGGACCTTAGGGCGTGTATGGGATGTGAGTGACAGAGTTTGTACACACCTTCTGTACAATGTCGCGATGTCCGTGACTGGCAGCCAGGTGCAGAGGGGTATCATCCCCGCGGTTCATCACATTGATGCGTGCCCCCCGCATGATCAGCATCTCAACCACAGCAGAGCGACCCTCTCGGCAGGCCCAGTGCAAGGGGGAGAAGCCATGGTCATCCCTTTGAGAAATGGGCAATGGTAATTAAAGTTACTTCCTATACTCTCAGGGAAAGCTTACTTCTTCTTTTTCTTTTTTTTTAAAGACTTATTCATTTTATTACAGCCAGATATACAGAGAGGAGGAGAAACAGAGAGGAAGATCTTCCGTCCGATGATTCACTCCCCAAGTGAGCCGCAACGGGCCGATGCGCCGATCTGAAGCCGGGAACCTGGAACCTCTTCCGGGTCTCCCACGTGGGTGCAGGGTCCCAATGCATTGGGCCGTCCTCGACTGCTTTCCCAGGCCACAAGCAGGGAGCTGGATGGGAAGTGGAGCTTCCGGGATTAGAACCGGCGCCCATATGGGATCCTGGCACGTTCAAGGCGAGGACTTTAGCCGCTAGGCCATGCCGCCGGGCCCGAAAGCTTACTTCTTAAGGACCTCAATTCTTGCTCAGCTCCCAAAGCTGTGCAGGTCAGCCCTTACCTTGACCTTCATAACTAACCTAGATACCCCAACAATTCTTATAGAATTCAGTTTTTCCCTGACTCTATTTGTTTTTTTTTTCATCCCTTATGCAATGTTTGTTAGTCCTGTTTTTCACTGCATCTTACACACATTTCCTCCTATTGCACTGCCACTGAATTGTAAAAGTTTGGTAAGGGACTGCTTTGCCTGTTAGACTGTCTTCTTTAGGGATATCAGGTATCCACTGCATGTCAAAGGGGGAAAGTGGATCCCTTGGAAAAGGCCGCAAGAGAGAGCAAGCTTACTGTTTGACAATGGTACTGAACATCTAAAAATGGAAAGGAATTAAAATGGTGCTATGGAGGGGTCTATAGTGAAAAGGAGAAATGCTTCTGATTACTGATGAGGCAGATGAAAAACCAACACACAAAGCATAATTCTATTCAGCAATCCCAGTTGTAGTGAGCAAATAAGAATGTCAGCTTTAGAATGAAAACTGTATCTGGCTTTTTTCTTATTCCAAAGACATGCACTTTATAAAGAGAATTGTATGAAGAAAACAACTGGGTGGGAGCTGGGCCTTCCAGACGGCCAGGGGCCATAAAAGGAAATTCCCTCCAGTCCGGGACAGCAGATCCAAGGGGCGGGGCTGGGGGCGGTCTGTGGTCTGGGCAGGCAGCCGAGGAATGCTTCAGTGCAGCAGTCACTTCCCCTGGGGGGGCTATGGGCGGGACCCAGAACTCTGCAAGGGTCTGTACACCCAGCTGCCCCCACAGTCAAGGGGAGGCGTGTCTTTTAATCACTTCCTTCCACAGCCTGCCTTTGCTCACACAAAAATAGCAGTGTGCTTTCCCGTTTGTGGGCATCCCAGGAAGCAATTCTAGCTCTGCCTATCGGGCAGTCTCTCAGACCTTTAACTTGAGCCCTGAATTCACAGCCTCCAGCATCAGCCCCAAAGCAGGACAAAGGTGTGGACACAGGTCTGCGGGCCATCCAGGAAAGGCTTGCAGCCCAGCGTCTTACATCCTAGCCCTCAGGGTAGGGCCAGCACAGTTTCATTACGCCACCTTTTTGCTTTCCAGCAGCAAAGTCTTCCAAGCCAGCAGGCTCAATGGGATGACTTTGTCTAGGCAGTACTATTTCAGCCTTGGAGAATTACATGGAGAAAATGGACAGATGACTACAAATTACTCAGGAGCAATTTATGTAGAGCCTAATGAGAATCAACTAAGATGAAAGATAATCCTCACCTCTGAAACTTGAGAACTAAACTTTCCAAACCTTAAAAAATAAGAGTAAATTTTAAAAAATAAAAATCCACTACCCTGAATCAGCACCACTGCTGCTTTACTAGCCCAGTCAACCTGAAAGAACTTGTCTACAGACTCTGCAGATCCTCACCCCTTACTCACTTCGCAGCAGTCACAGGTCTGATTGTCTGATTTGGGCACATTAGCGCCCAGCACACAGGGTAAGTATATCCCCTAGGTTAGACACTTGATGTAATCTCTGAGACTATCAAACACTTCCTAATTATAAAGTCACTGGTTACCTTGACATATTCTACTGCTGACCACACCCCCTTTGCTAAAACATTCATCTATGCTTTACTCAAACATTTTCTGTTTTCCCTTCAACTTCTGGTTGCTCCACTTCTGTCCTGCAGGCTTCTCATTCCTGACTTCAGGTTATCATCTGCTTGCTAATATCTCTCCAGTCTGTCTCCAAAACAGACCTCCTTCCTGAACTCCAAATCTGCATGACATCCTGGTGTGTTGTCACCTTAACTTCTACATGTCTAGAGCAGAGCCCCTCATCATCCTTGGGTTGTCAGCATCTCCATCAATCCATCCACCATCTCTCTAAATGTCCAAGCCAGAGCAGAACCACAGCCAGCCCCTTGAACCTTCCTGACTTTACACAGGTCTGAGATTCTCCATCCTAAAAGTTTCTGCAGTCTGATCACTCTTTCCCACCTGCCCCAGTCCCAGTACAAGACATTATGACAGGATGAACAGGCACCTGCATCCTGAGATGATATTTACCAAAGGTACAATTTTATCAGACTTCTGTACAGTGTTAAAACTTCGCTCTCAGAATGAAAACCTAACTATGGACCAAATATGCTTGCCTCACCTGACAGCCTGGCCGTATCTCCTATCCTTCTCCACTTGCACCCAGTGCTTCAGCCCAAGGGATCTGGCCTCCAGTCCCTTTCCTGGCACCCGCTGCCTCCCAGCCTATTTGCCATGCTGTGCGCTGAGGCTAGAAAGCGCTCTGCAGCCTCCGCCTGCAAAACCTGGTAATCAAGATTCAACTCCAACACCACCCCCTTCGTGGAGACCCTCTGCCTTCCCTCCCCTGCCCCGTACATGACGCAGGACGGCAAGCTCCCGGCACCCAGCAGACCTGAGCGTGTACATAACGGGGCAGGGTAAGCTCCTGCACCCAGCAGACGTGAGCGTGGCACGCACTGCAGAGATCCCCAAGCCGCCTCTCACCCACCGGCGGCTTCAGCTCACCCCTGGTTGAGGTCGTTCTCGGTGTTGTCCAGCCACAGGCGCACAGCAACCGCGTTGCCCTCCCGGCACTGGGTGAAAATGTCGTCCATAGCAGCGTCCCGGTGATGAGTCCCCGGAACTGGGCAAGCCTGGGGACTGTGGGGACCCGGGCAAGGGGATGAGCCTCAACCTCTGTCCCCTAAAGAAGAGGAGTGTGGGGGTCGGGTGGGGGCTGGGCGCAGCGTCTCTGGCTAGGGGGTAGTTCTGCGAAGGATCCAGGCAGTGGGATCAGCTCCCTGCGAGAGGCAAAGGTGGGTCCAGACCCGACAGCGGTAGTAAAGTAGCTGCAAAGAGGGTGTCACGGAGCAGGAACCGAAATCTACGAACGGGGCTGGGGGAAGGGGAAGTACAAGTTCCAGGTATCCCAGGGAGGAGGATATGGGGGGGCCCTCCTCGGGGATCGCCCCCGTTCCCTACTCAGAACTCGGGCAGGGACCGGTGACGGGCTAGCTGGGCCTCACTCTCGGGCAGGGGCCGCGGGTCCTCCCGCACTCACTCACCGGGACTCGGGCTGGAGGCGCCTTCTCCGGGGAACTCCCGTCCGGCCGCGCCCGCTGACCGGCCCCGCCCCGCCGCTGGCCCTCTCGGCCTCGCGCGGGCCTCCCGCCTCCCTTCCGACCGCCTCCCGGCCCTTCTAGCCGGCTCGTGTCTAAACTCGATGGTGTCTGCGCGGCGCCGGCCTTTCTATCCTCGCCGAGCTTTCACTTATTGGTTTCCGGGGCCCGTCGGACCTGCACGCCCTCGCTCCCGGATCCGCGCTTTTCACGTGGAGAGCAGCGTGGGCTTCCGGACCCTGCCCACGCGGCCCGCATGTTCGAGGAGCCCGAGTGGGCCGAGGCGGCCCCCGCAGCCACAGGCCTCAGGCCCGTGATCTCCTCCCGGCCACGGGCGGAGGCACCATCACAGATCAAGGTGAGTGGGTCTGCAGGCAGGTGGGGAGCATTTAAGATCCTGGCCGTTCCAAAAGAAAACGACGTTGGAGTGGCGAGGAGGTGAATAGAAGCAGGTGAAGTGAACGGAGTTCAAACAAGTGTCGGTGGGAGCACACGGAGCCAACGAGAAGGGAGGTTGTTGAAGAGGCACACAGAACCAAGTTTTGTGTGTATTGAGGATGGAGAGAAGTCGATGAAGTGTTTTCCGCAGTTATTTCTTCAGGTTTGCTTTAAGTGGTTACTGATGGCAGTGGGGGAAACGCAGAACTTTCCAGGTACTTGCTGAGCCTGGGCCACCCAGCCCAGCTTCAACCCAGCACCAGCCCCTGCAGGGAACGCGAGGGCTGCCTTACTTCCTCAGGCCGTTCCAACCCTTCAGTCAGCTTCCAGCATGGACTGGGTTTTGCTTTCCCTTGATCAGCTCACACTCCCGGCCCAGCGTCCTGCCTTCTGCAGCCCCATCCACCTGTTCTCTACAGTACAGCTTGAGATAGGTGACAGCCACGTGTGTTACCTCCCGGGTTCACAAATCTTCCTGGTTCTTACAGAAGCCAGTGGGCTAGATTCCTGGTTCTTACAGAAGCCAGTGGGCCAGATTCCTGGTTCCAGCTGCTGGTCTCTGGCCTTGATCTCCTTACTACTTCTGCCAGACTAGCTCTCTTCCCACATTTGCACACATGCTGAAGAAGGGTGGTGCCTTTGCCCCCTGGACTCCCACAGCTTGGGGTGCTAACTTGAAAGTACTGGGTTAGCTGGCCTCATGACGGGGTACTCAGGCCTCTGCCAGCATCCGAAGCGAGTCTCCCTGTTTCCCGGCTTGTTCTCAGGGTTCCATCCACTCTCCTTGCCCCTCTCTCTTTCCTTGTTTCCCTGCAGGGTTCCAAGCGCCGCCAGCTCCTGGCCACCTTGCATGCCTTGGAGGCAGCATCTCTTCCCCGGCAACCCGCTAGCCTACCTGACAGTGAGTCTGAGGAGGAGGAGGAGGTGAGGAGGAAGAAGAAGCAAGCTAAGAGGGCCTCCTTGGCCAGTGCCTCTGTCCAAGTAGGGGAGAAAAGGAAGAACAAATGTCAAAAACGTCCTCCTTCCAGCAAATCTGAGGAAGGGGAAGCGGAAAGAAAGAAAAAGTTCTGCAAACAGGGTCTTCTTGGCAATGACTTGACTGAAGGACAAAAAAAATGCCAGAAAGCAACCCCTGGGAACACAGCCCAGCCTCTGACCAATGGGGTCCAAACAGGTACCATTTGATATATGTGGATGGGAGGAGGTCAGCTTGTTCTCCATGCTACCATTAGGGATGGAGTTGGTAGTAAGAAGTACTGTAACCAGTCCTTGGTCTTGTTTGTCTCAAAGACAAGAGCTGGGATCATTACCACGGTTCTGAATTTAGGGAATCTTGTCCCAAATATACCATCTCCTTCCCTGCAGATCCCCAAATCCAGAAGAGTAGTGCTGCGGATGAGCCACCCAAGCCAAGCCCTGGCTCCTCCTCCGCTAAACCCCCTCAGACCTTGACCCGAAAGCAATGGCGGAACCGGCAGAAGAACAAGCGGAGGCACAAGAACAAGTTCCGGCCGGCTCAGGCTCCAGACCAAGTTGCAGCTGAGGCCCTGGCAGAAACAGAGGTACCTTCTGCTCCCAAGCCAGAAAGCCAGGAGGCTCGGGCCGAGGCTCTGCGAGCCCGCATGGCACAGCGGCTGGATGGGGCCCGATTTCGCTACCTCAATGAGCAGCTCTACTCCAAGCCCAGCAGTGCAGCACAGCGCCTCTTCCAGGAAGACCCTGAGGCTTTCCTTCTCTACCACCGTGGCTTCCAGAGCCAAGTGAAGAAATGGCCACTGCATCCAGTAGACCGCATTGCCAGGGATCTTCGCCATCGGTGAATGGGGGTTGGGCACTGTGAGAGCTGTGTGGGTCAGTCCTAGGCTTACCCCAGCCCAGTAGCTGACCCCTGCCTTCCGCTCCCAGGCCTGCGTCCCTAGTGGTGGCTGACTTCGGCTGTGGGGATTGCAAACTGGCTTCAAGTATCCGGAACACTGTGCACTGCTTTGACTTGGCCTCTCTGGACCCCAGGGTCACTGTGTGTGACATGGCACAGGTAAACCCCCCTGTGGAGCCAGCTCTTGCTGCAGGCCCAGCCTCCATATGCTCGCGTAGTCCTCCGTGCTGGCTGTCTCCTCCCAGCACACCATGCCCACCCTCCACAGGTGCCTCTGCAGGATGAGTCTGTGGATGTCGCCGTGTTTTGCCTGTCGCTGATGGGAACCAATATCAGGGACTTCCTAGAAGAGGCAAATCGAGTGCTAAAGCCAGGGTAGGAGCCCCCAGGACACAGATGCGTGTATATGTGTGCGTGTGAGAGTCTGTGTGTTAACGTAGAACTCTTTCTTCTCAGGGGTCTCCTGAAAGTGGCCGAGGTCAGCAGCCGCTTTGAGGATGTTCGGGGCTTCTTGGGGGCTGTGAGCAAACTGGGCTTCAAGGTCATCTCCAAGGTGAGAGTTCTGAGGGGTCTGACCCTATTAGTATCTTCTGTGTGGCCCTCCTCAAGAAGGAGACCATGGGCACAGGGCAGACGCGTGCTCCCTGGGGACATACTTCATAGTGGGGCCCTGCGAAACTTTCCAAGCACAGCTAGGGCTGTGGTGGGAGGTTTTCTGGGGATTTGAGGTCAGGATTTGGAGTTCATTGGGTCTTTTCTACCCCCTAGGACCTGACCAACAGCCACTTCTTCTTGTTTGATTTTCACAAAACCGGGCCTCCTCGGGTAGGACCCAAGGCTCAACTCTCAGGCCTGAAGCTTCAGCCGTGTCTCTACAAGCGGAGGTGATGTGGACACCTGTTAGAAGGAGCAGCAGGTGCAGAACTGTGAAGACTGTATGCAGCAAGGTGGTGAGCCAGGACCGGGACTGTGCTCACTCTGGCCTGAGAGCAGAGCGGGATGGCGACCCTGGCTTAGCTCAGCTCTAGAGAAGGCTGCTTCACTACAGGAAGCACAAGGTGACTTGGCTAGCTAAAGAGTAAGGAGTTTATTGTGAGAACCCAGAGCTGCCCAGGGATCAGGGATCACCTTAGGTGTCGTGGAAACTGGACGGTTTGGAAATCAGGAGTTTCTGTGTCTCACTCCCCTTCCCATCTCTTGGAAGCCACTTTGCTTTCTGTCCTTTCTGTTTCTGGCTGCTCAGGGCCTCAAGGCTGCAGACAGGCAGCTCCCATTTCTAGGCAATTCCAATCCTGGCTCGCAATCAGAGCTGGAAATAATTTAGTCCCTGAACATCTCATGCTTCACTTGGAAAATGGCACAGTTCCTGTCTTAAAACACTGTGAGGGTTCACTGAGGATATCTGTGACCAGGGCTGGAGACAGAGGAGGTGCTCAATAAACTAACTATGGCTGTTTTGTATTATAATCCTTGTTTTTCTTTGACGATCTTCCCCTAGGTAGGTTGCAGGTTGAAGTGTAAAAAATAGATTTGTTGCTTAGTCAAGAGTCTAAGGAATCAAAAGGAACAGGTTTCTTACCTAGAGACTTTTTTAAAGACACAGAGATCTTCCATCCTTTGGTTCGCTCTTTTTTTTTTTTTTTTTTTTTTTTTAAGATTTATTTTTAATCAAAAGGCAGATCTACAGAGAGAGGGAGGTACACAGAGAAAGATCTTCAGTCTCCATCTGCTGGTTCACTCCCCAAAAAGCTGCAACTGAGCTGATCAGGAGCCAGGAGCTTCTTCTAGGTCTCTCAAGTGGGTCCAGGGTCCTAAGGCTTTGGGCTGTCGTTAACTGCTTTCCCAGGCCACAGGCAAGGAGCTGGATGGGAAGCGGGGCCGCCGGGATTAGAACTGGTGCCCATATGGGATCCCGGGGCGTGTTCAAGGCGAGGATTTTAGCTACCAGACTGCCACGCTGGGCCCTAGTTCACTCTTAAAATGCCTTCAAAAGGTATAATATGTCCATGCTGAAGCCAGTGCCCCAGAACTCGATTCAGATCTCTAAAGTGAGTGGTAAGGTCCCAAGTCCTTGGGCTATCCCTTGCTGCCTCCCAAGGTACATTAGCAGGCAGCTGGAAATCAGAAGCAAACTTGAGACCCAAACTTAGGCATTCTTAGAGATTTAAGAGACTTTTTTTAGAGACTTTTAGTCAGTCAGAACTCTTCTTAGAGGTGGGCAGTGAAGGAGTGGAGTCTGTTCAGAAATAACAACTGGTTGATGCCATGTTGTGGGGTGGGAGGGTGGTTAGCAGGCTCAGATTAAGCTATCCAAGGAGAGCTATAGGCAAAGAAGCCTGGTGCTGGGGAAGGTAAGCTGGGATGGTAGAGTCTGGGCCTCCGCTAGGAAGCATCTGCCATAGTCCTACATGTAAAGATACAGCCTCTTTCACCTGTTCTCACTAACAAGACCTGGGAGTGCCTACTGAGAAGGCGTAGATTCCAGACAGTTGAGTGTCTTCAAAAAGGGAAACAAGTTTTGAAACAGATGAGGCTGGAAGGCATGTTTGGAAGTGGAATTGTGAACCATTCAGCAGGCACTGCATGATACCTGTATTAACTTTCTTACACAAACCCAAGACACCGGACACAGCAAGTGAGCCACATGAGAGGCCTTCATTCCAGTGAGGGAGGCAGCGTGGGGCAGGGAGAAGGTGAGAACAGAGCAGAGAGAGAACAAAGAGGAGAGGCATCTTTTCTAGCCTCTTAGGCAAGTGGACCTTCAAGGGGTGAGAGCTACGAGGTTCACAGTAGTGTTGGGTAATCAGGTATAGAAGGAGACAGATGGAAACCTAGGGGATTTAAGCAACACTGGGGAAGCAGGCATTCAAGGTGAGTCCAGGATAGTGGGGTCAGTCTTGGGGTCACTTTTGGAGTTACTCCTTACAACCTGAATATCGTTGGCAAAGTTTACTTGGCTTGCCAAGCAGCCTGGAAGTAACTACATGAAAAGTGCCACTTTAGCATGTAAATATTGAATTGTATTTGTTTGGGCTATTTGATTAACCTGCTCAAGCCATCTTTGAATTCCCAGAGCTTGTTACTTGGAATAAAGCTAGTGTTTTGTTTTGTTTTGCTTAAAGATTTGGGTGTTTTTTTGGAAAGACAAATGTACAGAGAGAAGGAGAGACAGAGAGAAAGATCTGCCATCCACTGGCTCACTCCCCAAATGGCTGCAGCAGCCAAAGCTGAGTTGATCCGAAAACAGGAACCAGGAGCTTCTTTTGAGTCTCCCACATAGATGCAGGGTTCCAAGGCTTTGAGCCATCCTCTACTGCTTTTCCAAGCCACAGGCAGGGAGCTGGAAGGGAAGTGGAGCAGCCAGAACACGAACTGGGACCTGAAAAGGAGGATTAGCCAGCTAAGCCATTGGGCCAGGCCCAAGCTAGTGTATTTTTGACTGATGGAGGTAGGGATTAGAAATAACATGGTCCAACTGAGAGCAAGATCACTGGTGCTGTAGATCACAGGTTTACGAATTTTGTTGTGCAGCAGGTTCTGCTGCCTCCATCAATACCAAGATCCCATATGAGCACTGGTTCGAGTCCTGCTGCTCCATCCTCAATCCAGCTTCCTGTTGATATGCCTAGAAAGCAAGATGGCCCGATGTTTGGACCTGTACCACCTGCGTAGGAGGCTGAGATGAAGCTCCTAGCTCCTAACTTCAGCCTGGCCTGGCCTGGTTATTTCCGGGGGAAGCGGGGGGATGCATGGGAGGTTAACAAACAGATGAAAGATCTCACTCATCTGTCTCTTCCTCTCTGTAACTCTGCTTTTCAACTCGATAAATAAATCTTTAAAAAGCTAAAAAAAAAAACCAACAACAACACACACAAATGCAGGTTGAGGGCATAACATGAGGGCATTATGGACCAGTGTGGATGGCAAAAGTGGTCAGACGGAAGAACTTCATAAGGTAGAATTGGCGTCAGCCTTGAACAGAACTGGGAGGGAGGAGGAGGAACCAGAAGATCTGCAAACAAAGGGAGGAGCAGGTGGGGCGGCAAGAATTTCAAGAGCGGAGAGATTTACCCCCTCTACTGGAAGGAGCTTGTGGAATGTGAGATGAGGCTGGGAAGTAAAGCTGGTGGCCAGGCAACTCATATCAAATGCCCTGACGACGTCTGCAGACTGCTGGGATTCACAGGCTCGCTGGGAGGCAAGCCACAAAGTCCGAGCAATGGGTTACAGCAGAGTCGGGCTCTCAGAGTTCCATATTCACGTTCTTTTCCAAAGGTTAGTTGTATTCCCAGATCCTGATTACTTTTGTTTGACCCCAGCAGGACAGCTGGTGTCTCCCTCTTTTCCTTCCCTATCATACTCACAATTTATGTTCTCCCTTCAGCTGTTTTTTTTCGCTCAGCCACATGATTAAAAACATGCTGCGTATCTGACTCAGGTCCCAGGCTCTCCATGCCTTGGCCTAGCCCTCGTTACAGGCGCCCATCAGTCCCCTTAACTCTGAAAGCAGGACTCTTGATGCTGATGTGTAGCCTCCCTGCTCCATCATCAGTTTCAGAACAAGCTCTTGTCCAAATCTGTGCCTGAGCTTCAGAGTCTCCTGTTAAAACTAAAGAAAGAAATAAGAGTGTACCTGCTGTTTAGGGAACACTGAGCGCTATGTGCTTGTGTAGATGGGAGGAGGAGTGAGGACAGCAGAAGGTAAGTGGGAGCTGGGGAGGTGGTGAAAGGCAGTGGCTGTCAAACTTCAGAGGACGTTAGAATCACCAGGAAGGCTTATCCTACTGCAGGTTGCTGAATCTTTCCCAATTTTGGATTCATTGAGAAGTGGAACCCCAGCCATTCTCTGATTGTTTTGATTTTTCTCGGGGATGCAGGAAGTCAGTAGTAGAATGAAAGTGGGGGAGGGAGGAAAGGTGTTTGAAGAATGCATATCATTTCTTGGAGAGTGAAAGAAGGAATGGATGACCTAGGGAAATGCATTATGATTGTTGGCAGCATTAACAGCACACTTGAGGTCCCAGGTCATAAAGTAAAGAGGATAGGAAGGGAGGAGACTGGTGCAGATTGCTTTGTAGAGTCCCTTGCTCTGAGAAAGTGGACAGCTTGGTTGTCAGAACTCAATTGCTCTGGAGGGAGGGGCCAGATTTCTGCTCTCATGCGTAATTGGGGACTCCACTGGGTCATGAGGTGTTTGTTCCCGCAGCTGAGAAGTGAGCCTGGAGTCTGGCCCCTGTTCTGGAAATGTAGAAGGCATGCAAAGGCTTGTTGGCATATTGGTAGGGCCAGGGAAGGGCTGCTGCTTCTGCATTCTCCAAATTTGCGCTGGTAAGCAACGCAGTGCATGAGTGGCTCCACTGCAGTCCCTGCAGGAGATGGCCAAGTGTGGGATGTTCTTGTGTAAGAAATTTGGAAAAAGCAAGGAGACCTCAGCCTGTAGAAACTAGGAGTGTGCCACCAAAACATAGCTGTATCCACCAGGGTTAAGGGGGATCGTCTTTTATCTCTGCCACTTTGGGATGGCACAGAACAGCACAGTCAGGAGGGACTGATTTATGCCAATTTCTTCCTCAGCACTTGGGCCCACGGCAGTCGGCAGCAGTTAGGTGGAAAGAGGTGTGGAGAGTGGGACGGCGTACAGATGGTTCATTCTGCAACACAGTCTCTTGAGAAGGTAGAACTGGGAGGAAAGATTTAAAGCTCCTACACATGCTGCTTATTACACAGGGTTAGGCATTTTAATTACGTAATTGGGAGTGCGTCTGTGCCGTAAACTATCGACTGAGAAGGTTACAGACTTGCTGCAGTTTTTCTCTCCAGCAGGGAAAGAATATTCCCATGTAGAGGAGAGTTTTTCAGGGCTGGTAGGAGACAAGGACAAAGTTGCATTTGGATAGCCAACTATGCTTCCTCTTGTCATCACCACTTTTTGAGGTCTCCAGACAGGCCCTTCCTGCTTCTGCAGTTGTCAGCCTGTTCCAACTTTTGTTCTTGTAGCATCGTCCTAAGGGAACACAGCTCCAAAAGAAACAACTTGATCTTGGCAGAGGCGCAGCTCAGCTCTACTCAACCAGATGCACAAAGCCCTCTGTAGCTTTTCACCTACAAAGACCAGTAATTAGAGCATTTTATTCCTGAGTCTGTTCGTCCTTCTTTCTCCTCAGGTGACTTCTCAAATCAGCCACCTGGTTCTAGGCTATTTGACTAGGATTTATCTTTTTTTTTTTTTTTTAAAGATTTTTGTATTACTTTTTAAAAGAGTTACTGGGGTGTGGGCAGTGGGACAGAAAGAGCGCTTCTATGTGCTGATTCACTCTCCAATTGGACATAACATCCAGGGCTCAGCCAGGCTGGAGCTAGGAGCATCATCCACATCTCTCACATGAACGGCAGGGACCCAAGCCCTTGGGTCATCTTCTATTGCTTCTTGCAGGCCGTTCCCAAGGAGCTGGATCAGAAATTGGCAGCTGGTACTAAACGTACTCAGGTCTTCTTCCATTCAGGATACCAGTGTCGCAAGAAGTGGCTTTACCCACTATGCCTTAACATTGGCCCCCAGAAATTATCTAATTAAAGCAGTCCGTTTTCCAGGCTGCCAAGTCATCTTTTTAAAATGTAAATTAGATTATGCACTTCTCTGTGTGAAACCCATCAATGGATTCTCATTACTCCGAGAACAAAAGACCAGCTGCTTCCCAGGCCCTGTGTGATCTTGGCCCAGCCTCTCCAACTACATCTTAACCCGCTCTTCACCTCCCACTGGACTGCAGCCACACAGGCTTTCTATTCATTCCTCAAGTATTCCAAACCGTTTCTACCTCAGGGACTTTACATGTGCTACTCCGTTTTTCCAGAATACTCTTTCCAATGAGCATGTTTTCGTCTGTCAAATCCTCCTACCAGCGTCATCTTTTGTTCTATGGAAGGAACTGACTGGATGCTCATCAGAATGTCCTCTTTCTGAACACACAGTTGAATACTTAGCCAGCTCTACGCATCCTGGCAGGTCTGTGATTATTTCTAGCCAAAAGAAAAGTGGGAAGTGATGTTTTGATACTAGACCAAGGCAGTTAAAAGTTAGATGAGCCTTTTCCATGTTGTACGACCCTCTCCTTTCTGTACTAAGGTGACCTTGAAGCACATGTTTTGAAGGTGATGATATCACAGTTTAGAAGAATGGATACCCAAGCCACTGTTTGGAGAAGAGCTACTTTGTTGAGAACATCCACATTGACCTTTGAACAAAAACTTATATTGTGTTATGCTAGTGAGTTTTGGGGGTGTTACAACAGTTAACATTATATCATCTTGTTGTCAAAATATATATATATATATCCTACCAAAGAATACCTAAAATGGATTACATTTTTTCCCCCTCATGTAACAAGAAACCTGAGGGTAAGTGACTTAGCATTGATTAGGAGTGAGGTCTCTGAATCTCCTTGTCTTGATTCTTATGGTCATAAAATGATGCATCCTTGACTAGGCAGCGAGTTGGTACTGAATCACTAAGCCCCTGGGTACTTGCTCTGATGGCCACAGCCTCTGTCCTTTTGGCTTCACATCAAGAGTCCTGAAGTCTCTGGTATAGATATATTTCATTATTCCCTATAGCATTATAAAGATCAATCTAAAACATTAATATTTCAAATGGTTTTTCCTTCCTGCATCTCAGCAGGCTGTCAGCCTCTCACCCAGTCCAAAGCTGCTCTTCCTCCAGCTGCCTAGGATGACAGGACATACCTGTTTCCTTTACTCATTGTTTTCCTAAAAAAAGTTTTTGAATAGGCATAGGATAATTGTACATATTTATGGGGTAATTATATATACACACCATAATATATTTGCATATATTATAATGTCCAAATAGGGCAAATGTATCTTTTCTAACATTCAACATTTCTTTATGGTGAAAAATTCACAGTCCTGGATTATAGTTTTTTTCTAATTCATTTTTTTGAAAGGCAGAGTGACAGTTCTGTCTGCTGATTCATTCCCCAAATCCTTTTAGGAAGTGGGGCTAGGCCAAGCCAAGGCCAGGGGCCACACGGGTACACCTCTGGTGCATTAGCAAAAGCTGGAGCAGAAGCAGAGACAGGAATCATCCCAGGCGCTCCAAAATGGGATACAGGTTCCCTCCCAAATGGTGGCTTAACGCTATTGCCCAATGCCCCTTCCTGTTTTGTTCTAGAGAAAGCATTCGTTGAGTGGAGAAGGAACCATTATGGAAAAGACGACTAAACTTCTATGGTTGGTGTGCACTGACTTCCGGCCATGAAGAGCATTTAACTGTGAGCTCTGGGAGAGTCTGAATCTCCCATGGGAACGTGACTTTGGTCGGATCCTGGTGGTACACAGTCCACACTCCTCCTGACTGTGAAAGTGTATCCACAGCCTCCTGGGCCTAAAGTGCATCCCCCAAGCAGGCAGCCTTCCTGGGAAAGATCCCAGCAAACCCTCAAGACTGGTTACTTTTGAGGAGCTCACTGAACACTCATGCTCACTTGCTTTTGCTCTGCCTCGCAGTGGGCAGAGCCAGCAGCTCTGCCAGCAGCTGATGTTGCTCTGCTTGTCCGGCTCCAGCTGAGCTGGCTCTGACTCCACCTGCACTAGTCACTGTGTTCATATGACTCCAGATCTTATGTTTTTCCGGGAATTCTCCCTAAATTCCACCCAGGAAGCATATCGACGAGGGTTGTTGGCAAACCTCAAGTCAGAAAATGTAATGCTTAATGTCCTGTTTCCTCCTCTGATGCGAACAGAAAACATCTACACATGGTTCTTTGGAGTGCTCCTCACTCCACTTGGGATGGAGGGAAGAGCAGAGGGATGTTCTCTGTTCCTAAGGAGTCCTGCCCAGTGAGTCTCCTGTGTCTAACTCACATGCAGTAGAACGGGCGCTGGTCTCTGCATCACCTTTACCCTTTTCGGATAAGCCCTGCAAAGATGTATCTTACGCCTTCTTTGGCATGTGTTGGTACTTTTTACCTTTTGACTTCTATTTTCATGTATATCCAAAGATCTTAGACTGCTGAAAACTCATTTAACATCCTCATAGACAGGTATTCTTGTAAAATGTGAATTATTCCCTTGTGTGTGCACGCTTTATTTGCCTGGAGTATTTTCTACAACGCTTGTCTTTGCCCCCTCCCCTATCATTTAATTGTGGTTTTAATACATGCATGTATTAATCAGAACTAGGTCAAGAGAATAGGAACCACAAAGAGGGCATTTAACACAGGGAATAAAATATGTTTGTTAGATAGAAGAAATACACTGATGTAATTCCAAAACTAGTAGCTGCAGAAACCAGGCAACATCAGAGGCCTGATAAGACAAGGAAAGAAGTGGTGTGGTTATCAGAAACTGAGAGCTGACACGTTCTCCCTTGACAGGCTCTCAGACTTGTAGGGGAAGCTGCCTTCCGTCTTTCTTGTGATTGGCCCTTTGAGGAAGGCCTATCCCTGAGGGTGGGGAAGCGGGATGTGACTGGTCTTTGCCAGGGAGTTCTCAGGTCTGCTGCTATCTTGAACAAGTGTGGCAAAGCTGGTCCTGGGTATAGAACAAGCTGCATCTGAAGCAATGTGACAGCAGCTGGAAAGTGGGGATGAAGTCCCTCTTCCTGTCTTGTACTCTGAGCTTCCCTTAAGGCCTCCCTTTGGCAGAACTTTACAGGAAACCAGCTGTCAGCCGATTCTGGGAAACACAGTTTGCTGAAGCCCCAGCTGCTCCAACACAGTCAAGGAGGTGGAGGGGAGACAGTGTTACAGGGGAAGGAATCAAGAAGTTAAGAGCGGAAAGAGGAAAATAGGTAAGTGACTATATAATCCAGGTAGCTGTCTATGTCTTGCTGCTTTGGTCAGTCACAGAGTATCCACTAGTAGGCGCCCACCATAGCAGATTTACCCCTTTGCCTCTAGGCTGCCTTCCAGCCACCATTCTGAATACACAGTCAATTCTACTGACTAGATTCACTCATTTGAGATTTGGAAGGCAAGCGTTCTCTTCCTGCTGCTGTTTTGGCTGGAAAACTACAATGCTGGTTTGTGTAGATGCTGAGCTTTTGGCAGCCAGATTCCAGCACGTTCAAGGCAAGGACTTTAGCCACTAGCCACTGGGCCAATGGACTCTTTCAAAATGTCATTTTCTGTTTCCTTGTATAGAGATATGCTATCAGTATTTTTGAGTTGACCGTGGAGTGACATCCTTGCTAACATCAATTACTAACTCTAATAATTTCTTTGTATATTTTTCTAAGTGTATACATGTGTGTGTGCATTACATATACATACATATATATTCATACCATCTCCAAATAAACAATTTTTATTTATTTCCGCCTGTCCAATTCTGTGTCATCACTTCTTCTTCTTGCTTTTTGCACTGGTCAGTAGGTCCAGGACTGTTCAAGAGAAGTGCTGTTGGAGATCCTTGTCTTGTTCTGAAACTCAAGTTTTCTTCATTATTGTGTCTGATTTGTGTAGCAGTGAGGTTCTTGGAAACACCTTTCTCAGATTAGTGATTTCCCTTCCCAGTTGCTTTTATTTTTTTTTAATCATGAATTGGATTTGAATTTGACCAAATGCTATTTTTGAAATCTGATGATTATATAATTTTTTATTCTGTCAGTACAATTTGTGATCAACCTTAAAATTAGTTGATTATTGTACTTTTTTTTATTTTGCAGAAATCAGTTTGGTGGTATTTTCCTGTCTTAAGATTTAGTTATGAGGGCTGGGTGCGATAGCTTAGCAGTTAAAGTCCTCACCTTGAACGTGCTGGGATCCCATATAGGTGCCAGTTCTGATCCCGGTGGCCCCACTTCACATTCAGCTCCGTGCTTGTGGCCTGGAAAAGCAGTCGAGGACAGCCCAAAGCTCTGGGACCCTGTATCCACATGGGAGACTCAGAAGAGCTCCTGGCTTCAGATTGGCTTGGCTCCGGCTGTTGCACTCACTTGGGGAGTGAATCATTGGACGGAAGAGCTTCCTCTGTCTCTCCTCCGCTCTGTATATCTGACTTTGCAATAAAATAAGTAAATCTTTAAAAAAAAAAAAAAAAGACACTTCTGTAAGCAATCATATTAGCCATTTAATTCATCCCTGGAGAAGTTGGGGGACATGGGTATTTAAACATGTCAAGACAGTCTTTATTACATCACTAACTGAAGGAAAATGAATTCCCTTTAAAGACTTCTTAAGATTAGGAGACAAGGGCCCGGAGGCATTGCCTAGCTGCTAAAGTCCTCACCTTGAACCCGCCAGAATCCCATATGGGCGCTGGTTCTAATCCCTGCAGCTCCACTTCCCATCCAGCTCCCTGCTTGTGGCCTGGGAAAGCAGTCGAGGATGGCCCAATGCTTTGGGACCCTGCACCCATGTGGGAGACCTGGAAGAGGTTCCAGGTTCCCGGCTTCAGATTGGCGCAACACTGGCCGTTGTGGTCACTTGGGGAGTGAATCATCGGACGGAAGATCTTCCTCTCTGTCTCTCCTCCTCTCTGTATATCTGACTTTGTAATAAAAATAAATAAATCTTTTAAAAAAAAGATTAGGGGACAAAAATGTCAAAACTAACCGAGTCAGTACTGTAAGGTGGATGCCTTATGATTTCCCTTTGAAATTCTTACAAAATGTCCCGTTTGATGAGAGGAATGAGCAGGGACATCGCCGTGATGGTGAAACTTTCTGGAGTGTTTTTCCGCTAAAACTTTAACTTTCTCAAAACATTGTCCTAATAAGCAGATGTTATCATTCTTTGGCCCTCCAGAAAGTCAACAAGCAAACTGCCTTGAGCATTGCAAAGGGAAAAAACCAAAACACAGTTGTGTAAGCTTTGCCCTTGGTCAGCACTTTGGCTTGACCATAGCACTTCTACCCTACGGTGGTCCTTGCTTTGATTGGCTTCTGCCGTGTGTCATCTCCTTCTTCAAGAATGCGCTACAGGATCTTATTCTCACTAGTTCTAAATTTCTATTCAAAACTACTTTTGTTTGCAACAGACACAACAGCCTTGTAATGAGTAGAAAGTTTGCTCTATTATAACTTTATAATCGGAATTGAGAAGTCTGTAATGTGGGCTCTTTCCCCTGTTATCTGTGGGTTCTCTTCTCTTAGTGTGTAGCTTTTTTTTCATAAATTAATGTGGATGGCCTATCACAGCAGACTTCATTTTCAGTATCATCTTGTCCCCTTTTAAAATGAGTCATCCAGGGACCAGCATCATGGTGTGGCAGGTTAAGTTGCCACCTGAAGTCCTACTCTGGTTGTTCTCCTGATTCATCTCCCTACTAATGCACTGGGAAAGGAGCAAAAGATGACCTAAGTGCTTGGACTCCTGCACCCATCTGGGAGACCCAGAAGAAATTCCTGGCTCCTGGCTTTGGGCTGACAAAGTCCTTGCTATTTCTGCATATAACGCTCTATAATTCTGATTTTCAAGTAAATAAAATAAATCTTAAAAAATAAAATGAGTTGTCTGTAAACTGTTGATTAATTTGGGAGGTAAACACTCCATGAAGTGTCAGTTATTTCACTGCTTTTCCACCCAACCTTCAACCTGCTGTATCACACTAGGACCTAGTCAGATCTGTGGTAAAGAGTTTGTGAGTTTGTTTTTATGCCAAATTTTATGATCCATAGATTGTGTTCTCATAGTATACATCTTCCGTAAACTTTCTGAAGATTCCTTATATAATCCAGAATCCTTACAGTACCCTGCAAAGCCTTGTGTTATCTGGATTCCAAACTGCTTCTTGGGAATCAAAAAAATATTTATACATGTACAATCCTAGAAAAGAGAATAACAAGGAGTGGACATAAAAATATTTGAAGATACAATGACTACAATTTCAATACTTTGAAAAACATAGTCATGAACATTCAAGAATCTGAATTCCAAACAACGTAAATACATAGGGGCCCGACACCGTGACATAGCAACTAAAATCCTCGCCTTGAACGCCCCAGGATCCCATATGGGCGCCAGTTCTAATCCCGGAAGCTCCACTTCCCATCCAGCTCCCTGCTTGTGGCCTGGGAAAGCAGTGGAGGATGGCCCAAAGCCTTGGGACCCTGCACCCGCGTGGGAGACCTGGAAGAAGTTCCTGGCTCTTGGCTTCCGATTGGCTCATTTCTGGCTGTTGCAGCCACTTGGAGAATGAATCATCAGATGGAAGATCTTCTCTGTCTCTCCTCTTCTCTGTATATCTGACTTTGCAATAAAAAATATATATTTTTAAAAAAAGATAAATACATAAAAAAACCACACCTAGGGTTATCATAAACTAATTTCTAAGAACCAAAGATAAGAAATAGAAATTATATGTGATGTTACTTCAAAGAGTTCAAGGCAAAAGGAGTTAAAAAAAAATGGGCTTATCATAGTGGTAAAAAGTTTGAAATACCTGAATAGTTTTTTTTCCTTACCATGTTCATGAACTTTCTGAACTATCATATAAATGAACACATGTATACAAGAAACAAGGTTGTGAACAAATAGAAAATAAATCTTTGAAAAAAGATGAAATATCACCAAAAAGTGTTAGGAAACAGACACTGGGATGACATATCCAAAGTCCTCTAAAAGATATCAGACAAGAATTCCATAATTAATTGAGTTTCCTGGAGTCAAAGTGAAGATGGAAACAGACATTTGATTGTGGAGGGGACCTAAGGAAACAAAGGCAAGTTACTGCTAGCAATCCTGCTTTACAATAATGTCACTTTTTGGGCTAAGGAAAACAGTATCAGGTGATAACAGATCCATAAGGGGGAAAGAAAAAAAAATGAGGACATAAGAAATGGTAAACATGTGGAGAAATACAAAAATCTAAGTATATTTCTCCTCATTTCTTTAAAACGCATATGACTTTTAAGATTTTGTTTATTTTTATTGGAAAGTCAGATAGATAGAGAGGAAAGACAGGAAGATCTTCCGTCCGCTGATTCACTCCCCACATGGCCGTGATGGCCAAAGCTGAGCAGATCTGAAACTAGGAGCCAGGAGCCTCCACCTGATCTCCCATGTGGGTGCGGGATTCCAAGGCCTCTGGCTGTCCCAGGCCACAAGCAGGGAGCTGGATGGGAAGCCGCACCTCCGGGAATAGAACCAGTGCCATATAGGACCCTGGCACGTATAAGGCGAGGACTTTGACCCATAGGCTACCACAGCCAGGCCCATTATTTTATTTTTTTTATTTTAAATTTTATTTTTGGTATTGTTTACATAGTAGAGAGGGATGCACACCCATGTTGGGTCCTCTAATTAGGGTGGGGAGAGCCAAGACATGGAGGAAGTTGGGTGGGACAAATGTTTTACTTCTTTTTCCTCCTATTTTTGCAGTGGGGGAAGAGGAGGGAACCGCTTCTTGTTATCAAACTACATCAGCACTCAGGTATGGGGAACAGTCTTTCGATGACTCCTTAGAGACCCCCAATGTGTTCTGAGGTGTTACTTGAGTGGTTTTGATAGTTCTGAGACATTGTCAGCCCTGCTGCACCAGGGTTGAGAAAACCTTTCCAAGGTTTATTGGCTGACCAAGTTCACCTCAGTATGCATCTGTAGCTCCAGACACTTGTTGCGAAGCTTGGCCAGGAAAGTGGTCCAATCCGTTTGGTTTTCCAACTTCTGACAAAACAATGTCCTCTGCTGGCCTAAATCGCCTGGCCATCATGTCCCCTATGTGCACAGGCATCAGCAACTGAGACTCAGTCCCCATAAGAAGCAACACGTATCTTGTGATTTTCTCTGTGGCCAGGGTTTGAGTCAAATGCTCTAGTTGGGGAGTCCCCTAAGAAACTTCACCTGTCATGACCCCAGACTTGACCTACACTGCGAGTGTAGGGTCAGGTTCAGTCTGTCACCTGCACCAGCCAACACCCATACCGAGGCTGCAGTGGCCTGCTCACCTGAGTCTAACCAAACCCACCACAGGCCCAGTGGGTGCCGCATCCTAGGCAGGGTGACTCCCATAACCTCCACAAAGTCTGACCCCAGCCCCAGTTTTTGAACAATCTGGCATGTGCTGCAGCCCAACCCATCCTGCACCCATTTTGACTCTTGCAAGTGCCAGTGGATGCTGGGTCCTATCCTGGACCAGTCTGCCCCCAGACCCAGACCAAATGCATGCCAATGGGTGCTGAAACCTTGCCCAGCCTGGTCAGTGGATGTTTTAGCTGTGCTTGGTATGGTCTGATCCCAGTCCCAGCCTTTGCATGTGCTGATGGGTGCTGCAGCCTGACCAAACCCAACCTCCTTCCAGCCCTACCTCCCACAAGTGTTGGTGAATTCTGCAGTCTAGCCTGGCTTTGCCCATCACCATCCCCAACTCTCATGCAAACCAACAGGTGCTACAGTCCTATAGGGGCAAACCCACGAATCCCCTTCAGATCCAGTTCACTCATGTTTTATTGGGTGCTGTGGCTCAGCCTAATCTGGCCTACCTCATGGCCCATAACTTGTGGGTGGGTACTGTAGCTTAGCCTTGGCAGGTATGTTCCCCAACCTCAACTTTTGGGTGCATTGGCAGGTGGCAGGCAATGCTACTTAGCTCACCCCAGGTCTCCCACATGTGCAGGTGCCTTGGCCTGACTCAGATATGCCACCCCACCATTCCTCCTCCTAAACCACCCTGTCTCAATTCTTGCCTACCTGCACATTCAGTGGCGCAGTCTGTGGAAGCCCTCAGAAGTCGCTCCTCCCCCATCAAATATGCCCTTGGTGACCCCCCACTCCAGATCCCCCCTTCCCCAGGCAATCCATTTCCCTGCCATGCACGGCATTCTAGGGAGCCAGAGCAGTGTGTCCTGACCCAGCATCCCCTGCACCCTGCTCAGTGAAATTACCCATATATCTTAAAAAAAAAAGAGGGATAGCCAACTATGCTGGCACAGTGGTATAGTTAACACAGAGTTGGCATTTACCAGGCCAAAAATGTCTGCCAGCTATTGGCAGCTTTTCTTCCAGCAGTGCAACACTTGCCTGGGTATAAGGCAACCTAGGCAGTTGCCTACAACTGGGGTCTGTTTGCTTTTATTAAAAACTTTTAGTTGAAAGGCAGAGTTATAGAGAGATAGAGAGACACAGATTTTCCATCTGCTGGTTCACTTCAATAGCCAGGGCTGGGCCAGGCCAAATCCAGGAGATAAAAGCTTCTTCTGGTCTCCCACATGATTGCACCGGTCCAAGCACTTGGGCCATCCTCTGCTGCTTTCCTAGGCACATTAGCAGGGAGTTGGACCAGAAGTGGAGCAGCCAGAACTCAAGCCAGTGCCGGTGCCCATGGCTGCCACTGCTGCACATGGCAGGTTTTCACACTTGCCACAGTGCTGACCCCCATCCCCTTCTTCTCTCATCCCTACTTCATCTGCCTCAAACCCTCAGGATGGAAAGAGACACATTTCTCCCTGTTGCCAAGTGCCTTGTTTCTTCTTTGCTTTCATTGTTTTGGACTTTAACTTCGTAATGAGATTTGTAAGTTATTTATAATGAAGTTGTCAGGTCTGGGGTATTTTTATGTAGCAGCCATTGTATTTGGGCTACCTGGTCTTATTCACATCTACTTGACAAAGTTTGTTTTTAAGTAAGTGCAGTTCAAGAATGAATTCCAGTTCACAGCATTGTGTAGACTCATAGACAATATTATATACTGTCAATTTCAGATGCTTTATAGGTATCTCACTATTGCTCCCTGCTTCTGTTGGAAGTTCAATGAGAGTTAGGATAAACATAAAAGGTTTGTTTACCCAAAAGGACTTTAAACTCTGCCCATTCCCTCTCCTGGAGGAATAACATATTCCTGTTTGAACATGAAAGAAAAGGAATGATTTCTGAGGACAGTGGGCGTTTTTGCCTTTATACTCAGCCTTTTGTTAAAAGACATCATTTGCACCACAGTAGCAATGAGTTACTGACTGTGAAAAGATTGTATGTAATAATGTTCATCACATACTTCTGTTTGCATTTCTTCTCCTCACGTAGCTGGTACCGAGCTATCTAGTATGGGAACTGAACTACACCTGGTAGATTCTGGTGTTTAGGCTCAAGGAGGGAAACTAACATGAGCCTTTAGCTCTGCCATCCTCTAATTTTCATCAGTTATGCAACCAGCCATTTTAAAACAGAAATCTCGATTCTGCACCTCCAACAACTTGCTGCCTCAAATTTTCACACCCCTTAGTGACAGTATGAGCCAGTGAATCGCTCAAGTCTCAAATCCAGGAGTCATCCTAGATTCTCTGTCTTTCCTCCTTTTCCACATCCAATTCATCAGTCCTACTGACTTTCCTCCTGAATGTTACTTAAACCTGTCAATTCCCTATCTCCATTGTTAGGGACCAGTCCAAGCTCCATCATCTCTTCCTTGAATTACTTCTAACAAGTCCCTGCCAGTCTGGTTGGTTCTGACCCCAGTGATTCTCGGCCTCATTGTCCTTTGGACCATAAGGCTCTCTCTGTTCAGTATCCACACCCTATGGCATGCCCTTCTGCCTTCTTACGGCTCTTGGGAATCAGTGTGAGTTTACACAACAGTTCCAAACAGATCTCCCTCCTTGTTATTCTGGCTTTTATGAACCAGAGGATGGAAGTATATCTCTGTCTCTCCTTTTCTCTCTGCCTTCCAAATAAAAATAAATCTTAAAATTCCTTTGGAATTTATAGTCAGTTCTCATTATTCAGAGTAGTTATTTTATATAAGACTTATTTATTTGAAAGGCAGAGCTAAAGAAAGAAAGTGATTGTGTGTGTGTGTTGGTGGGAGGGAGGTAGGGCATGGTGCTGTGGCTCAAATAGCTAAATTCTCATTTTGCAAGTGCCAGGATCCCATATGGGTGTTGGTTCATATCCCAGCTGCTCCACTTCCCATCCAGCTCCCTGCTTGTGACCTGGGAAAGCAGTCGAAGATGGCCACGCTTCTGGCTCCGGGCTTTGGATTGACTCAGCTCTGGCCACTGCAGTCATTTGGGGAATGAACAAGCAAATTGAGTTTTTTCTTTCTTTCTCTCCATAAATCTGAATTGCCTTTCCAATAAAAATAAATAAATCTTAGAGAGTAAGACATAGAGGAAGAGATCTTCAGTCAGCTGGTTCACCTCTCCAAATGGTGGCACATTCAGGGCTGGGCCAGATCACAGACAGAAGCCAGGAGCTTCAGCTGGGTCTCCCACATGGGGGCAGGGACCCCAGCACTTACAGACTGCTGCTTTCCTAGTGTATCAGCAGGATGCTGGATCAGAAGCGGAACATCCAGACTCAAACCAGTGCCAATTTGAAGGCTGGCATTGCAGGCACACAGTTAATCCACTACACAACAATGCCAGCCCCACACACCCTTTGCTGCCCGCAACATGAACACACTACCTGTTTCATATGCACAGTCCATTTCCCTCAGTATGTCACATTCTGCTTTCCGGATGCGCACAGACACTCCTCTCCATTCCACATCTCAGAAATCTTTGATGGAATTGCTGTGACTTTATTTTGATAGCGGCCTCATTGCAAGGGTGGGCTGCACGCGTGAACTCTCCGTTGGATACAGATGGCCGGGCTGAGCTTCGTCGGTAGGGGCAGATGCATCAAGATGTTACCGCTGTGCATCTTAGTGGTGCCAAGGGGCCCTGCCAAGTACACAGGACAGGAATACACGGCCAGACTGGTGTGGGTTGGCGGGTCGTTGGCACCAGGGAGCTGTGCGCTGACGCTGATCGGCGGCAGAGGGCTGGGTTGGCTGCAAGAGCTGTCCTGCAAAGCCCCGGCTACCGGGTCCCACTCGGCGTGCTGGAGCTGCAGCCCGATCAGCAGCAGACCCATCTCCGGAACCTTGGGATTCGGGTCATTCTCCACCTGGGGGCGCCAAACATGGTCAGGCGAGGGTAGGAAGCTGGGGCATTGAAGCGGGATTCTGACAGGGGAAGGGGATTTAGTATGGGAAAGGATCACGAAGAGCTTACAAGAGGTTAGAGACTTGGAGGAGACAAAATGAGGAACCAGGGGGCGCCACGCTAAGATACCAGTAGGCGTAGAGCGTTGCTGTATATCTCCTGGCATTTATTTGGGTGCTGACTGGAGTCTATGCCTTGGCTATCAGGGCAGCTCCATCTGGGTGCACACCGGTTCAGCGAGGCTTCCCAAAACAATGCTAGCAGCAGGCGGCGCGGGTGGCAAAAGGCTGACAGATGAAAGACGCGCTCTGATACTTCCGCGCCACGGCCTCGGTAGCGAACCAACAGTTGCCCACGGCGCGACAGCTGCCGCAGCCAGTGCCAGGGCGGCTGCGGACCGGCGGGTGCATGCGATCGCCAAGGCGTGGGTAGGCGGCCGAGCCAGAGAGCGTGGGCCACAGCGGCGCAGCGCTGGGAGGGACATGGGGGCGCGCCCTTGAGCTGTTGCAACTGGCAGTCGAGGTCTCGCTGGAGCACGTTCGCCAGCTGGCCCAGCTGCAGCGCCTCTCTCTCCAGGAAGCACTTCAGAGGCTTCTGCGCATTCTGCCCCGGCACATCCCACGAGGCGGCAGGCTCCTCGAGCCGAGTGGTGTCGCTCAACAGAGCCTGCAAGGCCTCCAGCCTCCGGCGAGCTTGCACTATACGTTGCCGCAGCCGCCTTTCCGGGCGCCGGGAGCCGATGGGAGCAGCGGGAACCCACGTGGATGAACTCTGCTGCAGCGCGCTCAGGAGCGCGCGACTCTGGCGTCGCGACAACCAGGCCTGGGGGCCCTCGGTCAGGCCGCAGATGCGAGGATCAGGTGGTGTGGGCAGTAGGTACATCTGGGCCTTGCACTCTGCTATGGCATCCAGCTGCTCTAGCTCTTGAAAACGAAGGCGAGGGATGAGATAAGACTGTTCTCCTTTAAGCCACCCTCCCAACATCCCTATCCAAGCACGGCCTCTTACAGACCTTTGTGGCACTGCTGTTCACATGCTGTTGGGAGCCACCCTGCTGTGCACTACCCTCCACCCAGACGGACCTCCTCGACCACAACTTACCTGGGCTGGGTGTCAGGGTGGCCAGCAGACACTGAGGTGTGTGTGGTTGGGCCGAGCTCCCGTCGATAAGGTTCAGGCAGGTGTGTGCCAGGCTAGCCAGAGCCTCTCTGTCCTCTGTGTCCCCCAGGGAACCCCCGTAGAAAACGGAAGCTGAAGATGAGGCCAGAAACCCTGGTGTGAGCTCCTGCGTGTCCACCACTTCCCACACCACAGCTGTGAACTGTGTCCGAGTCTCCATCCTCCCACCCTCGCCCCTGTACAGGCTCCCTTGGAGGCCGATGACCACCTGGGGACAGGAAGGGTCTCACCAGTCAGCTCCTGCATGGCAGTACTGGGGTTGCTCAGAGTGTCCCACAACCGATCTTGGGTCTGAAGGACCTGGGTCAGGGTTACTTGAGTCCTGGAGGAGGAACAGAAAACAGGGTTTCAAATGTTATCTACAGTGAGGGCTCTCTGCCCAAACCCCCTCCCGAGCTCCAAGGCTCAGGGGGCCTCAATGACTGCTACAACTTGACACGTCAAGCACAGCTTGTTTTTAGCTGAGCTCATCCTTCTCTCCTGCAAACCCGATCTCCCTCCTAACCCAGCCACCTAATTGCAGAAATCTAGGAGCCATCCTCACCTCCTGCATCTTCCTCCCATGTGGATTCTCTCTCTCTCTCTCTCTCTCTCTCTCTCTCTCTCTCTCTCTCTCTCCCCTCTCTCTCACGACTAGCACCCTAAGCCAATGCTCTCTTTCCTGGACTCTATAAGAGGGTCCAGGAAGGAGCCACTCTTCTGCTTGCCTCTTCTGGTCCTTTCTCCACGCTGCAAACTGGAGTGAGCAAGCTGCGTCTTCACTTTTAAGACTTCCTGCTCCTCAGGAGAGCCCTGGGCCCCTGGGCCCACGGCTAGGGATGCTTTATGACGAGCTCACCTCTTCAGATGCACCACAGCCATCCTGAAATCTTTCTCCCTCTTGCTGAGCCCCTAGCTCCTTCTGCTCAGAAGGGCCTCCTACCCACTTTGCCTCTGTTTTTAATACTCAGTTGGAAATGAATTTCAAGGCCCAGCCTCCACCTGTAATCCTGCCATCCCATGTGGGTGCCAGTTTGAATCATGGCTACTCCGCTTCTGACTCAGCTCCTTGCTAATTTTCCTGGGAAAGTAATGAAAGATGGCTCAAGTTCTTATGCCCCTGTTCCCAAATAGGAGACCCAAAAGAAGCTTTAGGCTCCTGGCTTTGGACTGGCCCAGCTCTGGCTGCTGTGGCCGCCTGGAGAGTGGACCAGTGGATAAGAATCTCTGTTTCTCCTCTTTCTGTAAATATGCCTTTCAAAAAAAAAAAAGAAAAGAAAGAAAAAAGAACATGAATCTCAAAAGGCCTTGGATAAGCTTTCCTTAATTTCCCTTTGCCCTCACACTCTGAGACTCCCCAAAAGAATTTTACTCATCAGCATGTGGAAGATTAACTCAGTGCTTGATGACTGAACAGGATGGGTAAAGTTCCTCACCAGCGCCCCCTGTGGCCCTGCAGCCTCACTCCATAGAGCTGCCGGTAAAGCAGGAGGCCGTGTAGAAAGAGCAGAGGCAGTGCCTGGTAAGGGGGTTGCATGTAGAGTCCTTGCTGGGCTAGCTCCACACTATCGATCAGGACGTGGCCCAGCTCCAGGGACTGGTCCCAGAAAACAGGCATAGAGTGCTGAGTCAGCATAGCTGGAGAGGAAGGAGAATGCTGAGTCAGCACAGCATAGTTACCCTCTTCCCTGCAATGTGAGAGCCTACAGTGGGAAGCTTCTCACCTGGCAAGGAAGCACTGGCCTCTGCAGACATGATAAGCCAAAGACGGAAGTCCTTGTGGACAGTGGCCACACTCCTGCCTTCAGGCTGCTCTGAAAGCAACTCAGATTCTGTATCCGAGACCACTAGGATCAGACAGAGAGCTGGGTCAGTCCTCAAGCAGAGTGTTAGATCCAAGTTCAGGGATTGTACTAGAGGATGGGGAGTCAGGAGTCAAATGTAAGGCTCAGAGCCAAGTGTGGAACTAGGGGAGTAGGATTCTGGCAGCAAACCTACCCTTGGCTCCATCCAGCAGCTGCAGCAAGGGCTGTAGCAGCTCTTTTGGCCAGTGAGGCATCAGATGACAGTTATCCAGCACCAGCCAGTGTCCTTCCATCACAGCCTGGCAAAGAGTGCTTTTCACGGCTGGGACAGGGTCCCAGGCTTCAGAGCCTAGGGCTATCACCTGTAGACGCTTCTGTCCCTGGGCACGAATAGAGAGATGGCAGAGTGACCTGAGACAGGTCACCATAATCCAAAAAGTGCTGAAGTAACCCAGAAAGATCCATAAGAATGCTGAGAGGGAAATCCCCACAACCCATCCTAGAGTATAGGAGCCCAGTGACTGGCAGATTAGGTTCAAACCTGTTCATGCTTGGAGGCCAATCTCTCGATTACAGTCAAAGGATGGAGGGTGTTTCTAGGCTGATTAGGTGGTGGCAACAAGATCAGTATGGGTTGAGTAGCCCGGCTGTGTTCCAATGGAATGATAGGTGTCCTCAGGTTTTCATCCAGGGGGCGGCCCAATAAGCTTGTGGTGAAGTCTTTCAGGACACCTGCCAGGGACTCAGGTCGCAGCACGCGCCACAGGATCAACTTCTGGAGGAGGCTGAGTGGCTCAGACCCAGGCCCAGGCGCAGGTCCCAGCACAGTGGACGGTAGTGACAAGTAAGCTTGCCACATGCTTGAATGGCTTGCCAAGGATGCACACAGCCCAACAAATGGAGGCAGCATCTCCAACACCCCGCATTCCTGCCAGGCTTTTGGCCCCAGCCAGGCAGGTCGAGCCACGTCTGGCTTTCTGTGGCTTGTGCTGGGAGAAGCTGCCAGCCCAGGCCAGAGGGCCAGCCTCTCAAGCTTCGTTGCTTTCCCTGCCACTTGCAACAGAGCCAAACTCCCCAAGGTTCCCACCAAGGGTACTTGGGTCAGGCCCAGTGCAGTCACTGTACTGCCCAGCAGCTCATGGGTCAGATGTATTTTCAGCTGCAGCAGATGGCTGTCCAGGTCCTCCCCATGCAGAATGTCATGTGGTTTCATGTGGTCCAGAGCTTGCTTGGTGGCTGCCAGCCAGTTCTCTGGGCTCACACGGAAAAGTGGCAGCAGGTTCTGCAGTGGGCTTAGGGCCTTTACTATGGCCATCACATGCCAAGCCACATGCCGATATGGTACCCATGATACCACCTCCTTTATCTTCTGCTCTTCTACTTCCTCGCAGTAGGCACGCAGCTGACACAGCTCTGCCTGGGCCCTCACCATATCCCGCAGAAACTTGGCTGGTTTCTGATGCTTTGGGTCTTGGTGCAGCAGCATCAGCAGCAGGTGCTCCTGCATTTACCATGATTTGTTGGATGAATCTGGTCCTTCACTACAGTCCCCAAATGTCTTTGCCTATACCCAGCCTCATCCCTGGAGCCCTCCACTGCTCCTCCCACCCACAGACTTGGCCCAAAGCACCTCAGAGGCCTCCACAGCCTTGTGAGCATCCAGGACTCTCAGTTTAATGTCCCTCCAGCGGTTCTCGAGCTCAGGACGCTCTCTGTACAAGATTTCATGTAGCACCTGCTCTTCCAGTATTTCCATGTTCTGGCCCAGATCCAGCACATTCAGACCCTTTGGCAGTTCACAACCTAGCACTTGGGGACACACGGGAGATACTTAACCCCTTTCCTAAGCAGAACTAGTTGTGGTGGAGCACCTGCGGAGTATGACTCCCTCCCGTAGTCTTGAGCCTGCTGTGGGATAAGATCCTTAAATCCCTCTAAGGGCTGGACTTTGTGTGTGTCTACAAAGCTACACTGGCAACTTACCCACTGGGTCTCACCTTTTTCCAAGGCATGGAGGGGAAGGGTAGTGCTCAGATACAGACAGAAGCCAGGCTGCACCTGGAGTGGGCTCAGCTGGTCCCGCTGCAGCAGCCACTGCAGTTCTTGACATTCCAGGCCCAGTTCCATGTTGGTTAGGAGCACAGGGAGGCCTGAAAACAGGACACAAGGGCGACCCACCCACAGTGCCAGCATCCATGTCACCCCCACCACCCAAGTACAAGAACTGGCTCTGACCAGCAAACCCCTGTCAGATGAAGGCAGGATGAAGGACAAGAGCTGAGATCAGACTGAGACAGAAGTGAGAGGCTTGTGGAGTCCCAGGATGGGAGGTGGACCGTTCTTACCACTGGCAGCCGCCTGACAGAGCTGGGGCCCCAGCTCTGAGTCAGCACCAGAGAGCACACTGAGGTAGAGCAGAGGTGGAGACCGAGTCTCAGAGGCCGACTTCGACCCCCGACTCTCTGTCTCACTCTCCTCCTCTCCTGTTTCTCTCTTGTCTTGCTCTTTCTTCTCAATTTTGCTTTCCTCTGCCTTCAGCTCCTTTGTCTTCTCCTCAGCCTCAATGTTACCATATTCCTCTTCTGCATCCTCTTGTTCATTCTGTTGGTCTTGTTTGGCCATGAGGCCTGAGTCTGGGGCAGAAAGACACAGAGGAGTTCTCCTAAGAGGAGGCACAGGGCCCCTGGGGACAGCCTCATTTCACAAGAGCAGGTCTGCAGGAGAGCACCTCAGGACCATAGCTCAGTTTCCTCACTTGAAAAATGGGGTTGACATTAATGATGATCTCAGGTTTCTGGGAAGATTCAATGAAATTACTCAAAGAAACTACCCATGCTGGCAGGTAGTAAGCACTCGATGCATTTGGGCACCATTATTTCTCTAAGGTTCTAGTCCTGTGATTTCATTCCTTGCTTGTCTTTTCTGTGGGTCTCTTTTTTTGCCTAAGCTGATTCTGCTGTTAAAAATGAAAGAGTTGGGGCCCGGCGGCGTGGCCTAGCAGCTAAAGTCCTCACCTTGAATGCCCCGGGATCCCATATGGGTGCCGGTTCTAATCCCGGCAGCTCCACTTCCCATCCAGCTCCCTGCTTTTGGCCTGGGAAAGCAGTCAAGGACGGCCCAAAGCCTTGGGATCCTGCACCCACATAGGAGACCCGGAAGAGCTCCTGGCTCCTGGGTTCGGATCAGCTCAGCACCGGCTGTTGTAGCCACTTGGGGAGTGAATTATCAGATGCAAGATATTTCTCTCTGTCTCTCCTTCTCGCTATATATATATATATATACCTACGTTTCCAATAAAAATTAACAAATCTTTAAAAAAAATGAAAGAGTTGTCACTAATATAGAAATCAGTGACTCACAAGCGAAAGGCCATCAACTGTGGAATTATCCACGTTAAACACTGTGGTGGACAACAGACAGTTGGCTAATCAACAGCCACTACAATTCTCCTGGCCTCCTCTACTGCAAGAGCTGGAAAAAATAAATATTTGGTTTTTTCCCCTAGTTTCTTTCACAAGTAGAGATTGCTAAACCCACAGGTTTGTGCATTCATGTCTTATTGCTAATATATTACCAGAAATTCAGCACTTTGGAAAGCATCCACTCAGCTCACAGTTTTGAAAGTTACAAGTCTGGTCCAGCATAAGTGGATTCAGAATTATGGTAAGATAAAAATCAAGTTATCATCTGAGGTTTCTGCTATCATCTTGGGCTTAGAGCCCTCTTTCAGGCTTACCAGTTTTTGACAAAATTCATTTTCTTTTCACGCTTGCTCTAAAAGGCCTCTCTGTCTTTAAGCCAGCAAAGGCTCATTGAATCCCTCCTGTGATCTAAATCTGCCTTTCCACTTTCAAGGGCTCTTTTCATTGCATGGGGTCCCACTGAGGTCATCTGGGCAAATTTATTTATCTCTAAATTAATTGATAAGTAACCTTAATTACATCTCTAAACAATTCCTCAACATGTGACATAACATAATCACAAGTATAACACCAGAAGGCCAAAGTTGTCAAATGATGCCTACCACTTTTGGCTGCTCAGACTTCCGGAGACCTTTGGCTTTCCTGACAGAAGGGAGGGTGGGGAGAGGCAACAGTGACCCTGATGCAATGCTGGGAAGGGGAGCTGACATCTTGCAGGATTCATTTTCCAGGATTGTAGTAACATGTTGTCACAGGCTTAGCGGTTTGAAACAATGGAAAACATCACCCTCTCTGGTCTGAAGTCAAGGTGTTGGACAATGCTGCCCTCCCTCCAGAGGCACTGCAAAAGAGCCTCTTCCCACTTCCAGCGGTTCTAGGCATTCCCGTGCTTACCACTGTGCAACTGCAGGTGTTTTCCTCCTTGTACCTAAGTCTTTTAGGACTTAGGACAAACTCATATAATGATCAGAAGGATCTTATTTTAAGGTCCTTAATTATATTGCAAGAATCCTTTTTTGAAATAAGGTCACCTTTTTCTCTCCAAACCAATCCTCACCCTATCTTTTTGGGAAAACAAACATGCCCCCTCCTCTCCTAGAAAATATTCCTTCTAATACTCCTCTCTCAGGTGGATCTCTATCCAAACAGAGTAACAGAAATAGTCCCTCCTTCTGCACAAAATTTCTGGTTAACTGGATAAACTTGAATAGTAAGACTTTGAGTTGTAGGCCACATTTCCTAAATTGCTCAGAAATATCTGTAGAATCACTGTAATGTGGGACAAAAGGGTAAATGTGATTAAGTTTACTATTATGGTGTAGGATGGCAACAAAAACTCTACTTCCCTTAGGTAAAGGAAGACCACATGAGGCTCAAAGTGCTAATTCAAACACATCAAAAGCCTGGTTTATCATCCTTGGCCTCACCTGTGTCTTTGGCAGGGAGTTGTGCCAAGTCTCCAGTCTCTTCCAGAGGCAATGGGTTCAGCCACATGAGAGCCTGGTTGCTGGGGTCAAGCAGCAGAGGCCAACGGCAGCTGTTGTAGTGGGTGCGGCTTCTCAGGAGCAGGCCTGCCAGGCGGGCTGACTTTGGTTGGGGCTTCAGTTCTCGGTCCCACTGGTACTGCTCCGATTCAGAGCTCAGTAAGGACAGGATACTGAAAGGAGAGCTTACGGGCAGCAGGGGATTCTTTGGTGTTTTGGCGACAGATTTCTGCCCCTGCTTCAGTGTCTGTGCCACATCATCTGGGCACAGAGCCTCCTGATAGCCCCTACACAGGGCTAGCCACTTGTCTAGTAGCTCCTGACGCCGCAGAGGTGGGAAGGGACCCAGGTAGACGATGGCAGCCGAACATAAGAGGATGTCTCCAAATAGAGTCATGCAACGCACCTTCAATTTCTGGTGTGGAAGGGAAGGCCAGAGGATGTGCACGCCAGTGAGGGGAGAGCACACAGGTGTATCTCAGAGGGGAGGCAAGACAGGGAATTGAGGAAAGCATGCCAAGAATAGGAGAGAGGGAAGCAACAGGGGGCATGAGGAGAATTGGGGTGAGTGGAGGGTGAAATGAACTATGGGGAGATATTTGGGGGCTAAGCTGGTTACCTGTAGCTGTGTAGTCCAGGTATGCATGGGCGTGAGCAATGCAGCTTCTATGGGCCATTTGTGAAACTGACCATATTGTGCCTGACTGAGGGTCTCCAGTGCTTGGTTGTGGGAAGCTTGGGCCTCTTCAAGTTTGGTTGTCAGAGCCAAAGTATGCTCCAGCATCTCCTGGGCCTGAAACTGGTAATAGCTGAGGCGGGCCTGCTCCCGAGCCAGCGTCATCTCCACCTGCCTCAGCAGCAGGCCTGTGGGCAGTCCCCGGCGCTGTGCCAGCCCATAGCACAGCAGAGCCCATAACCAGGCTACCAAGTTTGCTGCAGGCATGCTCACGGCTTGCAGGGCTGCCTCACTCATACCTGGAGCTTTCAGAGCTTGGTTTAGCTTGATTAGCTCTGAGTCTGTCATCTTCTCCTTGGGGAAGAACACCAGCTCCTGGGAGGATATGTGCGAAGGGGATGGGAGATGTGGACACTCCAGACACAAGACACAAGGCCCAGTCCTGCCAAGTGCCCCTACCTCCACACCTATCTTTCACACCTGATAAAAATCCTCTGTGCATAACAGCTGCTTGGCACTGGCCCAGCCAGTGTCACGATGGAACAGGTCACACAATGCATCAGTCACACGGATCACGGAGTCTGGTGGTGCTCGGTAGCTCCTTATCTCCTCAAAGTCAGTCACCTGCAGCTGGCTCAAAGGCCCCAGAAATGCCTTGCCCATCTGAATGAGGATAAATGCATTCTGGAATGAGCTCCTGGAATGTCTCTCTTCAAGGTGTTTCTAGGCAGGACCATCTGCTTTTAGGGACCTCCATCAGTAGCCACTCCTAAGCCATTCTGTTATATTACCTTTGTCTCTCTCCCCTACCCCAAGGACACTGTGTGATGGATGAGTCACTCTATCCTCTCCTCTGGGCATCCCTCATGGCATTGGCCTCTCTGACAGAGGAGCAGTATAGGGCAGGAATCAGGAAGAACCCACCTGCTCCAGGAAAGCCTCTTGCTGAGCCTGAAGGGCATCCCGCTGTTTGATCAGGTTCTCAATGAGGTGCTCCTGGTGCCGACATTCCAACAACTGTCGCTTGTACTGGAGTTTGCTTTGCTCTAGCTGCTGCTGAAATGCGCTGACATTCTGTGAACAGAGGTCCAGACCCTGCAGCTGCAGATCCCAGGTCATGTGCAACCACCCTAGAGGAAGAACCTAGGAGCTTGAAACCCCAGAGGTACCCTCACTTGATAGGGTGACCAAATTGGACTTCAAGCACATGTGAATACTGAGTTCTGGGTCTCTCACTTAATATTCTATGAATAGGTTTCTTCATTACTTATTGGAATAATAGAGATAGATGATAATGAGATCGATGAGAAAGAGAGAGAGAGAGAGAGAATATCTTTTATCTACTGATTCATGCCACAAGTGACTGCAATGGCCAGGGTAGGGGCCAGATTGAAACCAGGAGTCTGAAAACTACATGTGGGTCTCCACATGGGTGGTAGGGGCCAAATACTTCCGACATTTTTCTACTGCCTTCAGAGGCACATTAATAGGGAGCTGGATTGGAAGTGGAACAGCCAGGATTCAAGCTAAACCTCAGACAGGGTGCTGGCAATGCAGGTGGCTAGCCCAGTTGAAACCCCAAGCAGGAGGTTGTTTTTCCTGCAGTTGCTGACTACACATGGCCAGGCAACCCACATCCAAAGCCTACATGTGTGACTGTTCAGTTACACTCCTTATCTTACTCAACTCATTACAGTGATTGCCAGAGGATGGTGCCCTCCTTCATGAAGCATTCTTCTCCCTTGGCCTGTGAGATAATGCGGACGCCTTGGACTTTCTCCACCTCCTCTGCTGGTCTTAGTCTTTTCCTCTACCATCTTTAACTTTTCCTCAGCTGTGTATTTCAGGCCCCCCTTCCCTCACTACCATGTACATCTATCTACACACCTCCCTAATCTGATACTTCGATTAACACCATCTCCTAACAACTGCCAAGTCTTTCCCTCCAGTCAGGTTCCCTGCCAAGACTGATGTGTCGTTTCCATCCACTTAGTGGGAATCTCCTCTCGGTTGTCTCACAGGCCCCTCAGGCTCTCTGTGCGCTAAAATGAGAGCCCTAGTCACATCTGTTCAGCTCTTACTCTGCCCCTCATGACCTCATTTTCTCAGACAAGCCATGCCAAAGCATGATTTCTCAATGAAGAAACTTATCCTTGACTCCAACTCTTCTATTCCCTTAAACCCAGCCCATCTTTGACTCCTTTCATTCTACCTACTGAAGTCTCTTACAGCCACTCCTATCGTGCATAATTTCTCACTCCTGTACTCTCCTGCCTCTGCACCAGCTTCCTGACTGCTGTTTACTTCCCCTATCCTTTAGTCCATTCCCTATGCTCAACCTTGAGTTCATCACCCTCATGGCACTCAGTGCTTGTCACTGCTGCATTTGGAGGACAATGTCTCTTTCCAACCTCACTTCCTTTTTCTCAGCATTCATCTTTAGCCTTTCTGGAATACTGTTTCTCCACATTATCTTGCTTCTGGTCCTTTGTTCACACTGTTACATTAGCCTCTCCTACATCTGACCAAATTTGACCTAACCCTCAAGCATACATTTTAGTGTACTTTTCTCACATGTCTATAAGTTTAAGAAATGCTTTGAGCCTCAATCACATTCTACATATGCTACATATTGGGACACTGTGCTTTTCCTACAAAGGCTTTTTTCCCCCAATACTTTAGAGCCCTCTGGGTCTTTTCCGCCATAACATACTGTTTTGTAATTGCCAGAAGACACTTGAAGGCAAGAGCACTACTTTATCTTCAGCTCTTTTTTTTTTTTTAAAGATTTATTTATTTGATTACAAAGTCAGATATACAGAGAGGAGAGACAGAGAGGAAGATCTTCCGTCCGATGATTCACTCCCCAAGTGAGCCACAACGGCCGGTGTGTGCTGATCCGAAGCCGGGAACCAGGAACCTCTTCCGGGTCTCCCACGCGGATGCGGGGTGCCAATGCATTGGGCCATCCTCGACTGCTTTCCCAGGCCACAAGCAGGGAGCTGGATGGGAAGTGGAGCTGCCGGGATTAGAACCGGCACCCATATGGGATCCCGGTGTGTTCAAGGCGAGGACTTTAGCTGCTAGGCCACACCGCCGGGCCCTATCTTCTGCTCTTAGGAAGCAATAGTCTAATGGTAATAGTAACTAATGTTACTTGAGTGCTTACTATGTGTCAACACTTTTAAATGCCCTCCTTATAATATCTTGCTTACTCCTATCATAACCTTGAGGATTATACTTTCCTAACCTATCTAGAGCTCTGTTTTCTGATTTGTAAAGGGAGGGGCCGGCACTGGGGACAGTGGATTAAGCAAATGCCTAATGAGTCCCAACTTGAATCCTGACTATTCTACTTCTGATATAGCTCTCTGCTAATGTGCCTGGGAAGGCAAAGGAAGATGGCCATGTCACCTACGTAGGAGACCCAGATGGAGCTTCTGGCTCCTGGCTTCAGTCCTGGCCACTGTGGCTGTTTGGAGAGTGAACCAGTGGATAGAAGATATCTCTCTCTCTCTCTCTCTCTCTTTCTCTCTCTCCCTCCCTCTCTCTGAAACTCTGCTTTCAAATAAGTGAATATATAGGGGTGTATATATATATGTGTGTGTGTATATATATGTGTGTGTATATATATATGCACATATATACATATATATGTATATATATAAAGTGGGGGAAGATAGTCACCTCAGAATAGTGTAGAAATGATTCTAATTATTTGTGTAATTACAAAATGTATAGATGCAGATATAGACAAAAGCATTAGTAAGCAGATGAACCAAAAATGTACTTTAATTTTTGTTGAGCACAACTCAATTTTTGTTGAATAAGTGTACTATTTGAGCATGAGAGAAAAAAAGTGGAAGGAGCCATTTGATTCCTGGAATTTGGCTTAAGTGATTTAGCAGCTAGTAGCTCCATTCACTGGAATGCAGAATATTGAAAGAAATATACACTAACATGATAGCTATATACTCAGCTATTATTTCGCATAATCAAAAGATCTGACTCTAAATGATCCCCGAAAGTGTTAAATGTTTCTAATTCAGACTCCAGATAACTCTGTAGTGGTATGGGGTAACTGGTTAAGCAATATCCACGCTCCTAAACCAGGTCAACAAATTTTGGTATCAGCCATCAAGTTAGGACCTGATTTTTTAAAATTGGAATTTGGAAAACATGGGAAAAGGGACTCCTATTCTGTGGTGATCTTTTCCTTCCCTTCTGCATGTAGTGGATTTTTTCCCAGTGTTTTATTTTATTTAATTGAAAGATACAGCTGCAGAGATGGAGAGACAGAGAAAGATCTTCATTCCACTGGTTCACTCCCCAAATGGCCACAACAGCTGAAGCTGGGCCAGTCCAAAGCCAAGATCCCGGAGCTTCTTCTGGGTCTCCCACATTGCTACAGGGGTCCAAGCACATAGACCATCCTTGCTGCTTTACCAGGTGCATTAGCAGGTAGCTGAATCAGAAGTGGAGCAGCTGGGATGCAAACTGGTGTCCATATGGGATAACAACATCTCATTTGTGGTGGCTTTACCCACTACACTACAGAGTTGGTCTCAGTGTACTGATTCTTGAGGTTTAATCGAAATTGGTCATCCTAGACAGTAGATAACAGGAAAGTACTGGCACTTTGACAACTCTAGAGAGCACCAGTCACATAGAACAGCACGAAACCATGTAGGCAGATGCAAAGTAGCCAGGCTTCTTTAGTTGTACAACATGGGGCTGAGAGCACACATCTGAAGAGGCCAGCTAGACACCTAAAGTCTCGTAGAAAAGTCAGATCACCCAATTGTGAGTGAAGCACTAGTTCACTTCTCTCCAGTTACCCTGATTATTGTTCAAGTCTTGTGAATCAGGCATAGAAAGAGAGTGATGCTTCTGAATTCATTGCATTAAAATGAACACACCCCGGCTTACACTCTTCTAGCAGACCTCTTGCACTAGCTCTTTCTCTCCCAGCCAGAGCCTTCTCAGGAGACTGCGTGCACTCACACCTGAACGTGTACTTTCTCTTTAAATAAATCTTGCTCCCATTTTTGAAAAAAAAAAATGAACACACCCATTGCAAGTGCTTGATATGGAAAGTAGGATCACCGCCCCCTACACAACAGATATGAGAGGTCAGTTTAGATTTATTACAAAAGTAAGCAAAAGGATTTGAGGTCTGATCTAAGAAAATATTTCATTTCTTGAGACCTAAAGGAACAATGACTAATACCAAATAACTGAGGGACAGCAATAGGGAAGCAGGTTTTAGGAAAGTGAGAAGGGGAGGGAAAAGTGGGTCACTAGGGACATTTAGGTTTGACATTTAGTATATCTTTTACAAGTACTTCTGGTTCTGTGCTATCAAGCAAGCTGCCCTCATTGCCATCACCTACCCATATTTTCTCATTGTGCAAAACAGCCTTGTATATTTGGTACTTGTGTGGCAGAAAGAGGTACTATGACAAAGAGAATGGCCACAAGAGCTGACCGGTTATGATAGTGAACTCAAGGAAAGGTGATGGTAAAAGAGGTGACCATGATAATTTCATTCTGCCCCCTAAGAACATCTTGAACCCCACACAGTCAAGGTTCTTAGGGAAACCAGAAGCTGATGCTAGGATTTCATGTCTTGTAACAATCAATTTGGTTTCAGCTATGCCATGGGAAACTTTAGAGCTGAGTCCTAATGGAGGTGGCAAGACTTAGATTCTTTGTGAAAGGGACGAATCAGGGAAAAAGAACTAAGGTTCAACCTGGATCGTTTCTCCCAAGGTGACTTCTGAGTGCCTACATTGACATTACAACGTAAACCTCACAATGTCCTTCCCTTTACCTTGTGGGAGCCTTTCAGCTGCTGTTCCAAGTTGAAGACCAGGCTGGTGAAAGTACTGTGCTGCTCAATCAGCATGCGCAGGTTCTCCAGGGCATTCTGGATTCTGGAGATTAATGGGCTAGTGAGTAGATGCGAAGGAAAAGGGGGAGGAACACTGCGGGCATGTGGTCACTCACCTCTGAGCGCTATTCTCCATCTTCAAGGTAAACTGTTGATGCAGCAGCAGAAAGGTGTTCAGGAAGTCCAGGAAGGTTTTAGGAGTGACAAGTGGCAATGCAGGGCACAAGTGTTCAAGATAGCTGGCAGCCGAAAGATGGATGAAGGCCATGGCTTTGGCCACACTGGGAATTGAGGCATGGAGGTCTGGGTATTTCAAGGAACCTACAGTGGTCATGGCTTTAACCTGCTCTTGTAAGTTGGTTGGAAAAAAGGAAAAGGAGGGCAGAAGAAATGATGGGACCTCAACGGGCTCTACAGAGGAAAAAAGAGTGATTGGCTTAGTTAATAACCTTCATTAGACTTGGTTGACATAAGTGATAATGATAGGTTTTAAAAAAATAAAAAGGGACTCACCATCATCATGGGGTAGATTCGGAACACTTCCCAGGTGGTATTTGGCCACTTTGACCAGGGCAGCCTGATTCCACGGTTCATAGCGGTCGATGCTGGCGATGGTTAATTGAAGGAGCCTCAGAAAAAGGGTAGAAGGTAGCTGCTTGTGGGCCTGGTCATCTCCAATCAGGAAGAACATGTGCAGATGGCTGCTCACTTGCTGGTAGAACCTGTGTACCAGAAGCTCAGCTGCTGTCTTCTCCTAGACCTGCTTGCCCAACTGGGTCCCTTATCCCTCTACCTTCTGAGCCCTGACAGCCTCCCATAGACTTCCTTTTGGTTTTTTTGGCCAGGAGATAGGAGGAAAGGAGATTCACATCGGGTTCTTTGCCTCACCTCCGCAACACGAATTCCTTCTTCAAGTTATGTTTGGCACTGAGGTTCTCCCTGGGCAGTTGTTCTTCAATGCTGTCCAGATCTGACTCTGTGTACTGGTCAGGGAAACTGCCTGAGGTGGCTAGGGCTAGCAAACGGTGGAAAGTTCTGAGATTTGCAACATTAGCAACCAGCAGGGCTGCTGGCTGATTTAACATGCCAGCATGCCAGCTGGCATCTCGTAGGCATTGAAGAATAGCCTTCTCTGACTCGGATGGCAGATGAAACAGGCGTACCTGACAAATGCTAGTGGCCAGAGTGACGGCAGTATGGCGCCCAGTTCCCAGAGTCCCTGAGAGCAGTAGGCCATGCTGCCTGGGTCTGGCCAGTACCCGGACCAGACGGGCCACATGCTGGGCCATAGAGTGGCATCGAGCAAGGTGAGGGCTCAGCCCCAGCTGGGCAGCTGAGGTGGCTAGCTGCTCCTCCAATGTCTCCCACTGCCGTTCCAGGTACAAGTTGGGGCTGTCAGAGTTGGACGCCAGTGTCAGCTTCTGACTAAAGACTAAGTCCGAGGACTTTTCCTGAGGACGGAGTAGCAACACTGGCAGCAACAGAGGTGAGACCAGGTCTGTCTGGAGTGCCTTCTGCCACATATTTTTAGCTTTCTTTCCCTGGAGCCTGTAGCTACCAGCCTTTGTGGCTTCCTCTTGCCCTATCTGGTGACTTATGCTTTCGGTAGTCTCCCTGCTTGCTGGCCTTATGGATGGTGCTAGGCATGTATCGCCAGTGTGTGAAACTGTGGTGACACGAAGGCCATAGGGGTCCTCTTCCTCCTCTGTCTCGCTGCCACTGTTACTTAGGTCCTCCCACTGAGCCAACTCTCCTTCAGATTCCACTTCAGGTACCTTCTCCCTCTCCTCATCTTCATGGTCCTTGCCTACATACTGGGAACATACCCCACAGCAGAAGACATTGTGAGTTATTTCGAGGAGCATATTGGCACAGTCAGAGCGTTCCCTAGGGGTGTCAAGTCGGTCACAAAAGGTTCTTTGGGCCTCATGCAACCAAAGACGCACCATATTGCGCAAGGCCATCATGACAGTCAGGCGGGTGCCACGCAAGCCTGACACCCTACGCAAGTGCTCCTGGTGGTTCAGGCAGTCTGTGCCACTTCGGGAACCCATTCTGGTAGGCAGTAGCTGCAGACTGCCCAGAAGATGGCTCACAGAGTGCAGGCAGAAGCGATAGTGTGGGTGAAGGGGTGAAGGCAAGAAGCATTTGCACATGGCCTCCCAGGCCTCCACAGAGGCCCGGACCAGGGCTCTTGCCAGAACACTCCCCTGTTCTATAGATGGGAAGCGCTCAAGCCAGGACTGGATGCTAGGAGTATGCCTGCTCAGCAAGGTGGTCTGGGTCATGCTGCCTAGGGCCAGCACTGTGAAAAGTCTATAGAGACGTGGGCACAGGGGGCGCTCATAGCTTCCTGGCACTGTGGCAGTGGCAAGGAAGTTGACTATAGGTTGCAGTGACTGCAGCTCCAATGTGTTGTGAACATACACGGTACCACCCATGGCCTGCCGCAGGCCCTCCAGCACTGGTTGGCAGCTCTTCTCTGGGTCTGTGGGATGTAGAAGAGTAATAATGAGGTTACGCTTGAGTTCACTGTTGTTTTTTCCCCACCTCCTGGATCTATTTCTGGCACACATGGGGATTCTAAAGGAATTCTGTGTCTCACGTGTTGGGAATGGGTGAAGGTCGTAAATTGTTCGCTCTCCATCACCCATTCCCTGAAGTTGAGTCATTTCTTTTCTCTTCCTGCCTCCAGGCCCTATTTCTATGCAACTGCAGCAAACTGAATACCGTACTAAGATGGGGGAAGCTGGGATGTCTGGAAATTGGATCTGATCACAGAGAAAAGTTGCAAGCATTTCAGTTCCAGAGAGTGGAGTTGTATGCACGAAGGCAGGCATTTAGCCTAGCAGATAAAATGCCTGCTAAGGTGCCTGTGTCCCACATTGGAAATCCTGGGTTCAATTCTTGTCTCTGGTCTTTTGCTCCATCTTCCTGCTAATGCGGACCTTGGGAAGTAGCAGTGATGGCTCAAGTAGCTGAGTTTCTGCCACCTACCTGAGAGACCTGGGTTGAGTTCCTAGCTCTTGGCTTTGGTCTAGGCTCAGTCCTAGCAATGGCAGTTACTAGGGAATAAGTCAGGTGATGGGAACTCTTTGTCAGTGTGTCACACTGTTTCTTAAATAAGTGAATACAAACTTTATTGTGTAGATTTTATTGATTTAAATAAGTAACATCTTCAATAAAGTTTTCTTAACTTTTCTAAAAGCTGTTTTACTTGAAAGGTGGAATTACAAAAGGGAAGAGACAGACACAGAGCTATTTCATCCACTGGTTAACTCCTCCAAATGGCTACGGTGGCCAGCACTATGCCCAAATGGTTGGATAGCCAGGCTGAGCCAGGAGCTCAGAGCTTCTTCTTGGTCTCCCATGTGGGTGCAGGGGCCCAAGGACTTGTGACATCTTCTATTGCTTTCCCAGGTGTATTAGCAGGAAGCTGGATAAGAAATGAAGTAGCCAGAATTTGAATCGGTATTTATGATATTTTGGTGTTGTGGATGGTAGCTTAACTTGCTGCCCCACAATGCTCGCCCCTCAGTGAATTTTAAAACTTTCAAAACTCATTAGAGAGAGACAGAGACAGAGAGCATTCATCTGCTGATTCACTCCTTGGATGCCTACAATAGCCAGGGCTGTGCCCAGCCAAAGCTGGAAGCTGGAATCCAACCCATGGAGTTAGTAGAGGAATGCAGTTTTTATGTGAATTTTCACCCCTACCTCCCAGGATCTACACCAGTAGAAAGCTGTCATCTGAAGCTGGAGCCAGCAATCTACCCGGATGCTTCAAAGGGATGCAACCATCTTAGCCAGTGTCTAAACCCTTAGGATATACGTGTGCCACTAGTTCAGTGAGTTTTGATGCACAGTTGCACTTCTCCAGGAACTACTTCAATGATACTTAGAGCATTTTAATCAACCCAGAAATTCCCTCATGTTTTTTTTTTTTTTTTTGTGCTGGTTCCACTTTATATTTTCAGCAGCTGAGTGTGAATTTCAGCTGCTCCACAATTTTGAAAACAATTGCTACTGTCAGTCTTTCCAAATTGTGTAATTTGTCTAGTGGCTGTGAAATTAATAATATTGAGCACCTTTTTCCTGTGCCTGTAGCCACTTGTAAATCTTTGGTGAAGTGTGGGTTCAAGTCTTTTGTCTACCTAAAAAAAGCTATGACTATGCCTTCCTATTGAGTTGTAAGAGCTTTTAACATATTCTGGTTCAAGTCCTGTCAGATATAAATATTATACATATTTTCTTTCTGCCTATGGCTTATTATTTCATTTACTTACTTTTTAAAAAAGATTTGTTTCCTTATTTAACTGAAAGGCAGAGTGATAGAGGGAAAATTAGAGAGAGAGAGGAGACCTCCCATTCACTGGTTCTCTCCCCTCGTGGCTGCAGCAGCTAGATCTGGGCCAGTCTGAAGCCAGGATCATTATGTGGGTCTCCACATGGGTAGCAGGGACCCAGGTACTTGGCCCATCATTCATTGCTCCCCAGGAACATCAGCAGGGAGCTGCATAGGAAGCAGTGCAGCCTGGACTTACATCAGTGCTCTGCTTTGCAATGCTTACACCTCAAGCACTGGCTTAAATGACTGTGCCACACTATCAGCCCTTGGAGGGGCACAGGCATCTAGTTTTCGTAAAATCTATTTTTTGTTTTCAGTTTTGATGAGATTATAATTTTATGGCCTATTTTAAAAGTTACACCTAACGGGTGTAAAATTTTAAATTTAAAATGTTATTGTGTTAACTTTCACACCTAGGTCTGTGTTCTGTTTATAATTGCTTTTCATTGTGTTGAGGTACTATTCAAAGTTAATGTCTTTTTTCCCTGTAAATTTCTGATGCAGACATCCAGTTGTCTCAGCATCATTCTTTGAAAAGATTATAATTTCTTTTCACTGAATTACCTTGGCAGTTTTAGTTTATTTTTAATTTTTTAAAGATTTATTTATTTTTATTACAAAGTCAGATATACAGAGAGGAGGAGAGACAGAGAGGAAGATCTTCCATCCGATGATTCACTCCCCAAGTGACCACAACAGCCGGTGCTGCACCGATCTGAAGCCGGGAACCAGGAACTTCTTTCCAGGTCTCCCATGCGGGTGCAGGGTCCCAAGACTTTGGGCCATCTTCGACTGCTTTCCCAGGCCACAAGCAGGGAGCTGGATGGGAAGTGGAGCTGCCGGGATTAGAACCGGCGCCCATATGGGAAGCCGGAGCCCATATGGGATCCTGGCACGTTCAAGGCGAGGACTCTAGCCACTAGACCACGCCGCCGGGCCCAGCAGTTTTAGTTTAAAATCAAATGATCATATTGACTAAACATGATTCTCTACTACTAGTATTTGTCTACAAGGGTACTTCAAAAACTTCATGTAAAAATGGAATTTTATGTGGAATTTTTTATGTGGAATTTATTTTTGAGTCCTACGTATAGATTACCTCACACTCTTTGTTCTCTTTTTTTTTTCTTTTTTTATGATTTATTTATTGGAAAGGCAGATTTACAGAGAGAACAGCAAGATCTGCCACCCACTGGTTCACTCCCCAAATGGCTACAACAACTGGAGCTGAGCTGATCTGAAGTCAGGAGCCAAGAGCTTCTTCCTATGGGTGCAAAATCCCAAGGCTGTGGGCCATCCTCTATTGTTTTCCCATGCCTTCAGCAGGGAGTTGAATGGGAAGTGGAGTAGCTAGGACATGAGCCAATACCCAAATGACATTCTGGCACCTGGAGGTGGAGGATTGACCAGTCAAGCCATCATGCTGGCCCTAACCTCACACCTTTTCTCCTTTACTAACAATATTATTTTTTTTTTAATTATTTATATTCCTGGGAACAGATCCCATTTGAGCATAGGTGTTATACTTTTGTGTATTGCTGAGTTCTACATAATAACATTTCAGTGAGATTTTATTTCTGCATTTATATTTGTAGAGTAGACTGTAATTTCTTTTCTTGAAATATCTTTGTCAGAACTTCACATCAGGGTATTGATCAACTCATAAAATGACTTGGGTAATGTTAACTCTTTCATTTGCTGAAAAAGTACATTTTAAAAAAGATTTCTTTATGTTATTGGAAAGGCAGATATACAGAGAGGAGGAAAGACAGCGAGGAAGATCTTCCATCCGCTGGTTCACTCTCCAAGTGGCTGCCATGGCCAGAGCTCAGCTGATTCGAAGCCAGGAGCTTCTTCCAAGTTTCCCATGCGGCTGCAGGGTCCCAAGGTTTTGAGCTGTCTTCTACTGCTTTCCCAATCCGCAGGCAGGGAGCTAAATGAGAAGCGGGGGTGCCACGATTAGAACAGACACCCATATGGGATCCCAGCATTTGCAAGGCAAGAACTTCAGCCACTAGTCTACCGCGCCGGGCCCTGAAAAAATACCTTTAAGAAGCCAAGACCCAGGAGCTTCTTCTGGGTGTCCCATATGGGTGAGGGTCCCAAGGCTTTGGATCACCCTTTACTGCTTTTGTAGGCCACAAGCAGGGAGCTAGATGGGAAGTGAAGCACTTGGGACACAAACCAGTGCCCCAATGGGATCCAGGTACATGCAAGGTGAGGATTTAGCCACTAGGCTATTGTGCTGGGCTCAATTTAAGTTAAATTTAATACTGTTTACATAGTTGAGGGGGATGCATGCCTGATATGGGTCTTTAATTAGGGTGGGAAGGGTTGAGGTATAAAGGAAGGTGGGACAAATATCTCTTTTTTTTTTCTCTCCTCTATCCCAGTGGGGGAAGGGAAGTTGGTCACTCTTTGCTGTCAGTCTACCTGGGCACCTGGAAATAAGGATGTCCTTTGATGAGAGGATCCAACATAGGAAAGAGTGTTCTGAGGGTAGTACTTGACTGCTTTTGATAGTTCTCAGATATTGTTGGCTTCTTTGCATCAGGATTGAGAAAAATCTTTGGAAGATTTATTGGCTGACTAAATGTACATTAGTGTATCTCCAGGCCCAGGAACGTGTTGCAAAGCTTGGTCTGGAAAGTGGTCCAAATATGTTCTATTTTCCATCCTCTGACAAGGCACTCGATGTACGATTCTGGCCTAGATGATCTGGCTGTCACGTTCCTGGTGTGCATCTGGACACGTTCTCCACGGTGCATGCATTGGCATTCTATGGTCAGATCAAATGCATTGTGATGTTCCCTGTGGCCAAGTGATATCCACACCACCATGTTCATAGCAGCACTGTTCACAATAGCCAGAGTCTGGAATCAACTAGTGTGGCCATCATCACATATATGTGATATACACAAAATGGAATATTATCTACTTATGAAAAAAGAAGCAAATTCTACCGTTTACAGTGAAATGGGCTAAATGGAAGGACATCTTATGGAGTGAAGCAAACCAGACCCAGAAACCCAGGAAGATAAATACAACATTGTTTCCCTGTATATGGGAGCTAAAAAAGAAATGCCATAGCAGACTAATCTTCGACTTGCAGTGCCAGTATTTCATATGGATACCAGTTCATGTCCTGGCTGCTCCACTTCCAATCCAGCTCCCTGATCATGATCAAAGAAAGCAGGAGAGGGTGGTCCAAGCTTTTGGAATCCTGCATCCACATGGAAACCTGAAAGAAGTTCCAGACTCCTGGCTCCCAGCTTCTGATCAGCTCAGCTCTAGCAGTTATGGCCATTGGGAGATGAACCAGTGGGTGAAAGACCTATCTCTTTATCTCTCCTTCTCTATCTGTAAAATCTGCCTTTCAAATAAAAGGAAAAAAAGGAAAAAGTAAAATGTGTGTATCAGTGATGTTGTAAATACAGTTCTGTAAACTACTTTATAGCTTTGTCAGACCAATAGTTCAGAATGTTAAACTATGATAGTATTAGTGATCTGTGACTACTTTACAATTTACTATATTTGGATGAAATGGTCATTTTTTCCTTTCAATTATTATCTAAAAGCTGTTGTCTATATTCCTACTAAATTAAGGAGTTTTTTTACTTTTTTTTTTTTTCAATTTGAAAGGAAGATTTACAGAGAAGGAGAGACAGAAAGAGCCTCCACTTGCTGGGAGTGGACAGGGAATGGCCACCAACAGTCAATCCCAAGCCAGGAGCTCTTTCTGGTCTCCCACAAGGGTGCAGGTCCCCAAGGCCTTGGGCCATCCTCCAGTGTTTTCTCAGTTCTTAAGCAGGGAGCTTGATGGGAAGTAGAGCAGCCAAAGATAAACCAGTACCCATATGGGATACCCGCATTGTAAATGGAAGATTCTTAGTGTTCTTTACTACCTTGTAGACCCCCTTACTAAACTTATTCAGTGAAGTAGTAAGCCTTTTTGTAGTAATGTAAATTTAAAATACATTATCTTAAAAGCTAAAAAGAGGTGTTGGGGAAGAGGGTAGCAGAGGGAGGAAGGGAATACCATTATATTCTTAGAATTGCATCTAGAAACTGTAATATTTAAAAACTAATTAGGGGCTGACATGATGGGATAGTAGGCTAATCTTCCTCCTGTGATGCCAGCATCTTATAATGGGTACCAGTTCATGTCCCGGCTGTTCTACTTCCCAATCAGCTCCATGCTTACAGCTTGGGAAAGCAGTGGATGATCGTTCAAAGCCTTGGGACCCTGCACCCCCATGGGAGAACTGGAAGATGCTTCTGGCTCCTGGCTTTGAATTGGCTTAGCTCTGGCCATTGTGGCCATTTGGGGAGTGAATCAATGGATGGAAGCTCTTTTTCTCTGTCTCGCTTTCTCTCCATAAATCTGAGTTTCCAAGAAAAATAAATAAATTTTAAAAAGTCTACCATATTGTTATGTTTTCTATTTGTCACTTTATTTTTAGTTCTTTTATTGCTTACTTTTGCATAGCTTAAACATTTATAATACTTCTTGGCTCTTTTGCTTTGCTGTTTATTATCACTGTTTTGTGATTTTTTCCTGGACTAACAATATTAATCAATATTAGGAATCATATGACACCACTTCATACTGACTTACTTGTGACTGTTGCTGAAGCTTTGTAATATTAGAATAATATAGGGGAAAATGGAGGCGGGGGAGAGGGTGGAAAGGGGAAATCCCTGTGCATATGGAACCATATCATGAAAAAAAATAAAAATGTTGTTAGATACTTTATAGTCTTAAGGGATGGCAGAGCTCCTTCCTTTCCTCCTCTCAGCTCCTTACCAGAAGCAGCCAGGTGCAAATCCTCCAGCAGGAAGAGGATGTAGCCTTTAGAATCCAGATGTAGCCCAGACCAGGAGCTGCCTTTTGCTTGCCCCTGGAATCCTTTGCTCAGCAGCAGGCGAAGGTGGGCGGAATTGAAGGCAGGGTGGATGGCGGTGTAGGTGTAAGGGTGGTTTGGCTCCACGAGCACCTCCACAAAGGTGGATTTTCCCGTGGCTGCCTCTCCAGCTAGCATTACGGGTTGTCCCCTGGACAGAAGCAGGTCCACCATGTACAGAAGTCGTTCAGTCTGCAGGACAGAGTAGGGCTTACTATAGCAATTCCACTATAGGATAGTAATTTAGGTGAAACTTGTCTTAAAGCTATATTGGGACTTTTATTCATGTGAGCCAGTCTTACTTTTAACATATTGGTTACTCATTACTATGTCAATTAATTCCATAATGATGTAAATTTTTGCTGATGGTATGTTGGAGCTTTCAATTGACTGGGATGATACTCTGCTGGCTCTGTCTTCAGACCAGAAAGGGTATACCTAAGAAGCCGTTGAACTTGACTGGACAATAAGATGTTGGACTCTATGTTTGGTATACGCTTGCAATGGGGGAATCTCAACTGAACTTGAGCTGTGGTTATGCGACAAGGTGGAGGAATCCACCATGGTGGGAGGGTTTGGGGAGGGGTGGGGAGAACCCAAGTACCTATGAAACTGTGTCACATAATACAATGTAATTAATGAATTAAAAATAATAAATAATAAAAAAAGCTATATTGGGAGAGAATATTGTGTACTCTTATGATTGTGAAAATACATCAGAGGTTGTGAGCTGGTGGGCCTTACCTGGACCTTGAACATGAACCACTCCTAAGGCAGCTCCTCAAGTCCCAGCCCCATTTACTGTCCCACTGTCCTCACCTGTGTACAAGGGTGGAAGGTTCCCAAAGGTCCCTTGATACGGCTGCTCAGGTATTGGCCGGTGAAAGGGACCAATGTCCCATCTTCAGGGTTAACATGAAGATCAAATACCAAGACTGAGCGTGGCAAATCAGGGTAGTTGGAGAGGCAGCCAATAGAATTCCTCATGAAGGTATCAAAGAGGGGCCAGAGCCTGCTCAAATGGAGACAACAGCAGCAGAGTCGGACGTTATAATGGTTCTATGACACACTCATAAACACCACCATGCCCCAACAGTGATGTCACATGGGTTTAACCTCCCCGGGTCCATCCACCTCAGCCCTCTGCATCCCACATCCCCTATCCTCACAGGTACCTAGAAGGAAGGTGGGCTCCAAAGCTCCAGATGAGGGCAAAAACAAAGCTGCTGACAGCCCTCAAATGTTCCCTTTGCTTATTTGGTTCACTGTCACTGTCAAACTGGGTCTTGGGTTGAGAGATACTTTTAGAAGAAATGTCACTTGGGACTACATAATCTTCATAGAGGAAATCCTCTGCAGTAGACATTATAACTAGAATAGGAATCCAAACAGGGGGGAAAAAGGAAGCACAGAGCAATGAGAAGAGGTTAATTATGTTTTACTTCTCACTTTCAGTCCTGTGGGTCAGCTCCACCAAAGTATCCATTTCCCCTGGTTCCAGGAATACTCCAGCCACCCTCAGGGCCCCATCTCTCCAAAATCAGCCCTTCCATCTCCCCACCTGGGCTATATGGCTTTTCTTCCTTATCTAGGTGCAGATGAGGGTCAAGTAGACCACGTAAGATGCGGGCCAGGCTGGTGACTTCAGCCACGCCTGGGCACACAGCCTGCTGCCCATGTACTTGCAGCAGAGAGTTGGCACCCTGACGGGTGAGGAATCGGAGCGTTGCAGGCACCAGAACTTCAGCTAGGCGGTTGAGTTCAGTGATAGTTTTGAGCTGCAGACGGTACTCATGGGGCAGAGTGGCCATGAGGACAGTAAGCATGGACTGCCAAGTTTGTTCCCCACCACACCAGACTAGAGCACAACGGCCCACCAAAGTAGGGGACATTCCTGTTGTGTCTGCCAGCTCCATCAAGAGAAAGGTGCCTGGAGGTCGTGCCATCTGCTGGCCATTGGGGAGGCTAAGCTGGGGAGGGTCACTCAAGAGGCAAGTGATGGAGTCCAGCCAAGCAGCACTGGAGGCCCCATCACACACTATCCAGTGCTGGATCCCTTTTGATTCCTCTGTCTTCCCCGTTGTAGCTATGCTATTATACTGAGGAGCCATTCGAAGTAGTCTGGGGAAGACACCAGGGTGCCAGCAAGGGCCCTCTAACCATCCCAGGAACTCTTGGGAGCTGAGCACACTGGGGTACAGGTGGGCAATTTCCACAGATTGACAGCCCTGGGTTGAGGTGTCCTGTGTGGCTGTTAGCCGATTCTGGATCTTCAATAAGCTTTGCCAACAAGTGGTCTTGCCACTGCCAGCAGGACCCAACAGCAGAATGCCTGAAGACCGGTTCAGGGCTTGGCTCAGCTGATCTAGGGATGCCAGAGTGTCAGGGCCAGGATACAAACCTACCTGTCGCAATTCCTCCACCATTAATGGTTTTATCAGCCTGTGAGCCACAGGCTCTGCCGGAACTTGGCGGGCATTAGGGAAAAGCCCATGGAGCAGCTCTTGGAGGTTGCGCAGGCGAGCCCCATCAAGGATGTTGAAGAGTGGTGAGCGCAACAGGGCACGGAGCAGGGCAGCCTCCTCCATGGCAGCTAGGCTCTGGGGCTGCTGGGACTGGAGTTCCACCTTGGACACATTTAGTGTTTGAATTGTGTCTTCTAATATTTGCTTGAGCAATGGCAAGCGGCCTGGCAGGGACCCAGACACAAGCTCACGCTCTAGAGAGAAGAATTTGGATAGGCGGATAGCCATGCGGGAGGCATCCTGTAGCCCTGCACCCAGCAGTGTCAGCTCCGCCACTTGCTGTAGGTCTGGCAGTGCCAATGACACAGGTCGTAGTAACAGGTGCAGGTTGGCAGGCACAGCAGGGCCTATGGCACGCAAGGCCAGAAGACAGCCATAGCCAAGGCATACAGACACATGGTGTTTCTCAAAGAAGCCACTGCCAAGTAGCTGGGGCTGGGTGGGGTCTATGGTCCCAATGTTTCGGGAGACCTCCTGGTACAGAGGGGCATAGAGGTGGTGCAGTTCAGCCAGGCGCTGGCCCAGGGCAGAAAGCAAGCCAGGGGGCAGATGGTGAACTGTCTCCAACAGCAGCCAGGCACCACCCTGCAGAGCACCATTAAGGTAGTTGCTCAGGCAGCGGGCCTCTATCTGAGGCAAGCAAGGCATCATCACCAGCTGGCGGCCCAGGACCCATGCTAAACCATTCACCAGAGCTGTCTTGCCCACACCTTCAGGGCCCACTAGGGTCCCATAGGCCACCTCCTCCAAGGCCAGTAACAGAACCAAAACTGGTCGCTCAGGCAGCAGGATAGGTAGTGGTTCTAGTCTTGGACCTAGGTATTCATAATTGTATAGGAAGGACCGTCCCAGTACATCTACCCAACATGCAGGTGGTGGCATAGAGGACTCTGGAGATGCAACAGTCTTAAGATTCTGCAGTGGGCTTTTGGGAATCAAGTGAGGTGAACCCAGGTGATACTTGAGTTGGCGGACCCAGTGGAAATCTGTTGGGTCACTTACCTGATGCTGTTCAAAGAGCTGTGCTATATCCCGGTGAGTCACTGCCATGACCAGCAGGGCACTAAGCAGGCTGGTCTGGCGGGGAGAAAGCAGGGGTTGTTCACCCTGGGAACCCCTCTGGGTCCGTAAAAATTGCACCAGTACTTCAAGCTTGTGCATGTGCTCAGGGACCATGGCCAGGAGCCCACCCTCTAGCAGAGCCTCTTCCATCTCAGCCCACCACACCACCTTTTCTGCTATCAGCACGCACTGCCATGGGAAGGTCTGGACTAAATCTAGCCAGTGATGGATATACAGTTGCTGTGACAACTGGCTTTTTGGGTGCACCTTCTTGAAGGCCTTACCTAGGGATGGGTCATGAGTAAGGCGGGTGGCCACACAATCCTGCAATGTATGCACCAGTGTCAAGCGCAGACACTTCTCCAGAGAGGCCAGCCACTTGGGAAGATCTAGATGCAGCCGAAGGGGCTTGCGCAGCTTCACCTGCTCCCCACTGTCCCCTAGCACAGCAAACGCTTCTACCTGAGACTGTGTGCCTGGGCTCAACTCCTCATCGCCCGTACTTTTCTCTTCGGTTGAACTGGACTTGAGGCTCACAGCACGTACATGAGGAAAGCAGCGTTGTACCCACAGCTGGGTCTCGAAGGATTCTATAGGGGCAGCCAACAGGGCCACCAGCTCACTGTCGCTGAGGAAGAAGAGGCGGGGGAAGTGAGCACACACTTCATACAGCACGTTCTCCAGAGCCATGATGATGCCCTCCAGCTCCATTGACCCAGTTTGCAGCAGCTGCTGCAGCTGCTGGCCTTGGAAGTGAGGACTCCTCTTGGCACTGGGCACAATCAGTGACATCACCATGGGGTCAGCGACAGAGATGAACATCAAGGTTCGATACTGATCATCCATGGCCTTGAAACGAGAGTGCTGTGTCAAGGGAAGGGGGTAACAGTGAGGACCAACTGGAAGGGGCATTTCTGACTCTCTACCCTGAGGCCCACTGTTCAGGAGCACCTTGCCTCCCTCCCCTACCAGCTCAGCTTTTGGAAACTGGATCTTCATTTCATGCAGAACTTTATGCAGAAAAATCCACTTCTGCTGGAAAGTCACCCACACATCCAGCAGGGCATCTGGGTAAACAGTCAGAAAAACACCAATGGGCAACACTAGGATTCTATTTTCTGCAAATGGTGGTCATGCGGTGGGGGTGGGGGTGCATAGGGTATGGGTGAAATAATCCTGCTTGTGCCCTACCTCACCTGCCCAACCAAAAATCAGCAAGACCCTGATACCTTGTTAAGGGAAATAAAACTTTCATTTTAAATAAAGACGTGGCCACCTCATCCCAAGAAACAGTTTTGAAGGAAGTCCTCATTCTATCACTCATATCTTGGTCCACTTAACTTTCACCTCTTACTCCCCAGATCTCATTCCCTCTGGGCCAGCCTGCCTGAGGGTCCAGCCAAGTCACAAGCCTGCACTCACCCAAGTTATGCATGATGGTCAGCCACTCCAAAGCCATTCTGTGTAAGTCTCCTGACTTTTGGGTGGCCAGGATGTTGAGCAGTGTCTGGAGACATTCTTGGATGGAATCCTGTAGGCTGCTGTAGCCTAAAGAAGAAAAGGCTGAGTTGGCCATCAGATGGGACAAGGGCAGGGACCAGGAAAGAAAAGAACATGCCAGGGTGACTTTCCAGGGGAGGCAATTACACAGTGATCCCAATTCCCTTTCTGTCATTGAGGACTGTACTGGAAAACAAGGTATAAGCAGGAAAGCACAGTGGTGTCAAAAAGAAGCAGTTATGAGGAGGGCTTATGGTCAGCTGATTTCCCCAGCTAGATCACTAGATCACTAGATCACTCCACTAAGCATTCACCTAGTGCCACACGTGTTCTTTTTTTTTTTAAGATTTATTTTATTTTCATTACAAAGTCAGATATACTGAGAGGAGGAGAGATAGAAAGGAAGTGGAGCTGCCGGGATTAGAACCAGCGGCCATATGGGATCAAGGCCAGGACCTTAGCCACCAGGCCATGCTGCCGAGCCCCACACGTGTTCTTTGAAGAGCCACAACCACCAGCCTGGGCAGAAGATCCAGTGACTCCAGGTGTCTTTAAAATATTTCTGTAACAAGAATGCTCATTATGGAATGAAAGTACTTCCTGGTAAGAAAGTTGAGATTCACATTGCTGCTTCAAGATGTGTTCCACCATGCTATGGGAGGCTAGGGCTGAAAGTGAAGTAGGAACTTTAACTAGAGTGAAAATGGGAGAAAAAAGAACCCTGCTGTGCAGAAAATTCTCAATACTTTGTCCTCAGAAAGAAAGAACTTCTCTAAAGAAACAGTGTTGGAGAAATATTTTCAGTTCCTCTGTCTAACCTCTTGACTTGCTCCTCCCCAAGAAAGGAGGTAAAAGACCCATCTCTTTTGCTCTAAGAAATGTGAAGCAAGCAACAGTTCTCCACACAGTTCTCTAGGTAAGTACACTTTAAATTTCTTCTGCATATCCACACAGATTTCAAGATCTAAACTGATTTGGGAGGGAGGCTGTGAAGAGTTATTGCAAGGTCTCGCTGGATGCTTGATCTAACTCCAAACTGACACCATAGTCTCTCCAAGCACAGTTTCTTGGAGATAATAACTATGATACTGTATTGTTCTCTTCATCTATCTCCTCGTTCTGATTTAATTAAAAATCTAAGAGGGACAATTAATAATCAGTAGATATCCTCATCTCAGCAGAAACTTGCCCTCCTGGGGCAAAAATTAAATACATAAGAAGTTTTATCATCTTGGGCTCATTTGGTAGACAAAGCCACTGAGTTCATGGTGTATGGCTGCCACAAAATGCAGTCTTTGGTTAACATGCCTGAATTTGACAAAAAAAAAAAAAGTTTGGTACAGAGAAAAGAGAGAGCCCAGAGGGAGAATCCCTATCATACATGTGGTTGGTGCCAATGTCAGCTTGAAGGTAGAAGGGAAAACTGGGAGGGAGTGAAGGTGGGGAAGAACTGTGCACATGTCAGTAAAGACTCAGAGGATCCAGACTAGTGGATGAAGTCATGCCCAATGACAGCAAAAACTATCCAGGCCCTGTTCTCTGCACTATGAATTCATACGTGTTACTTTTAGAAGAAGATGAATCTGAATATGGTGTAGAAAAGTGTTGAAAGTTAATTAGAAGCAATTCCGAAAAAACAAAAACAAAAACAAAAACAGAAACAGGGTTAGAGATGGCCAAAAGGAACTGCCTAAACTGTGCACATAAAAATGTGGGAAGATACTGAGCTTTGGGTCATGGTGCAAATGTTAACCACAAACATTCAGATTTGTATCTGTCAGTCAACATCAGAAGAAATCTTAGGAATCCCTAATCAGAGAGAAATGAGTAAGGAGTCTGGGTGCCATTTATCAGTGTGTTCCAAATGCTTGGGGAAGGCATCCTTAACAAAATATTGAACCCGATAAAAGGTGACAAGCATGAAGAGTTTGTGAGATAAGGACTACCCATGCCAGCACACAAAGGACACACATTCTCCTCCCAGCAGAAGATGAACCAGTTGCACATCTTGCTCAGTTGGACTCCTATGTAGCTTGTATGTAGTGTGTGTCCACCCACTTGTTTCTTTCCCCAATGCTGTCATCCTAGTCTAGGACACTGTAACTTTTCATTTGCATTACACTATCTCTTAACTGACCTTCCAGTGCCCATTCTTTGTCTCCCTTCAATCCATCTCCATATTGAAACTAAGGTGATATAGTTAATGAAAATCTAGTGTCATCCATCTCCTTAGAAAACGTGTCAAGGCTACCCACTGTTTTCATGTCAATGAGTAAATCCCTAATTAGGCACAGAAGACATTCCATGTTCTCACCTCTACAGCTTCATTTGCACCAATTCCTCTTCCATTACTCTCTGGGCTTGAGCTACAGTAAGCTGCAAGTTCTTTTAGTAAAAGCTCTTCATTCTTTTTTTTAAAGATTTATTCATTTTATTACAGCCAGATATACACAGAGGAGGAGAGACAGAGAGGAAGATCTTCCGTCCGATGATTCACTCCCCAAGTGAGCCACAACAGGCCGGTGCGCGCCGATCCGAAGCCGGGAACCTGGAACCTCTTCCGGGTCTCCCACGCGGGTGCAGGGTCCCAAAGCATTGGGCCATCCTCGACTGCTTTCCCAGGCCACAAGCAGGGAGCTGGATGGGAAGTGGAGCTGCCGGGATTAGAACCGGCGCCCATATGGGATCCCGGGGCTTTCAAGGCGAGGACTTTAGCCGCTAGACCACGCCACCGGGCCCAAAAGCTCTTCATTCTTACCATAAAACAGACTAATGCCCAAAAAACTCAAACTCAATTTAGCTTCTGTGAGTTGAATTATGTGCTCACAAAAGACACAGTGTGCTTGAAAATCAATTTATATAGGGGAGGGGAGAATCCCAGTACCTATAAAACTGTGTCACATAATGCAATGTAATAAAAATAAAATAAAATATAATTTTTAAAAAAAGAAAATCAATTTATATGAGTTATAATTGTACAGAAATTAATCTAATATTGTATTAACCATTGAAATAAGAGACAAGGATTGCTGTTTCTATGACAACTATGCAGGGTTTTGATACAGGTGAGCTGATAAAAACATGCTATTAGGTTTAGGAAAGTCAACTTAAAAAAATAGTAAATAAAATTTGAAGGGTTGGTGTGGTAGCTCAACAGGCTAATCCTCCACGTGCAGGGCCCCTGTATTCAATGAGCACTGGTTTGACTCCCAGCTACTCTGCTTCTGATCCAGCCCCCTGCTTATGCACTGGGAAAGCAGAAGAGAATGGCCCAAAGCCTTCAGCCCATGAACCCATGTGTGAAACTCAGATGGAAGCTCTTGACTCTCTGTTTTGGATTGGCTCAGCTTTGGCCATAGTGGCCATTTGGGGAGTGAATCAAAAAATGGAAGTTCGTTCTCTATCTCTCTTTCTCTCTGTAAATCTGTTTTTCAGTCAATCTGTATTTCAAATAAAAATAAATGAAACTTTAAAAAAGTGGAGAACATTTCTGGCCCAGGTAAGATGTGTTTGTGTTGCTGTCCAACTTTGCAAAGAGTCCAAGTAGAAATGACAGATGTTGCATTAACACAAGAAAGGCAAAGAGGAACTATCAATGGACCCCAAATCAAAGAACTCTTATTCTTAGTTTAAAAATTAAACAAATAAATGTACATGCTTATGGGTTAATCTAAAATAAAACTTGGGGCTATATATGCATCAACTTCTATGATTGTATTATCTACTATCCTTGGACTCATTGCTTTGATTTCTGTGTTGTACAAGACACTTTCTCCTCTGTTAGTGAGTTCCCAACCTTATCGTCTTGGATGGTTATACATACAAGTGTGCTGTTCTCTGTCTGGCATGTCCATCTCACCTTGCAAGCGAGGCAAACTTCTACCTACATAGTCAGCATGAGGCCTCTGCCAAAAACGGTTTCTCTGATTCTTCCTGGTTCCTTGAGCCACTTCTCCTACCCTCATTAAAGTATTCCATCATGCACATAAACTGTTTTCTGTCCCTCACTGGTCAGGATTGGTACCTGTAAAACTCATGGTCCCTTGTATTTGGTACAGAAGAGGCAGGGAAGCTGAATTTCAGGAGAGAATAAATAAAGGAATGAATAATGCATAAAATCAGACAGCACAGTGCATTATAGAAGACAGAGTATGGAAAGGTAGAGAGAAGGGACCATGAGGAATTTCTGAGGACAACCAGGAAGGGAAATACCTTGGCTGGAAGAGGCAGATATTGGGTGGGAAGAGTGGGGTTGATATGGGGCAGGCTTCTGAGATTAAGGAACTCATGGAAAACACTGCAGGGATTGGTAGAGGTGATGCATGAAAATGGCCACTAGTATGGGGCGTTCACTGGGCCACAAGGGCGGGATCTCACCTGACAGGACAAAGGTGCCGCTATCCTTGTCCATGACCTCCAACTGGGAACTGTAGACTGCCTGCCTCTTGGAGTGCTCTGAGACTGGGGGCTTGTAGGGCACATGCAGGATGAAGTTGAGAAGGCGTAGCTGGCGCGTTTCCCAGTGGCGCTGTACCCGCTGTAGGCTCTCTTGGGCTTGAATTCGTTCATTTTCACATTGCCAGACCTAGAATAGCTGGGTCTCAGGAACCAGGACTGAGTAATGGTCCAGGAGATAACTTAGGAGCTGAAGCTTGGATGCTGAGTCTGAGGCAGAAGTCTGGGGCCATGGCTCCGGGGAGCAGAGGTGTTCGAGAAGAAGGACAATGAGATCATCAGGATACAGACAGGTCACATCAGCAGCATCTAACTAAGGCCTCCGCCTTGAGACCATCGTTTTTTGTGAGACATTAGTTCAACAGTCAGCATGTGGTTTTTTGGGACAGAGTGAGTGTTAGGGACAACTATCATTGTGTGCTCATACTCCTCATCTACCCTGAGGGGCTGGGGAGGGGTATTATCTTAGTTACAGAGTTTGGAACCATTCATCATTCTTTACTGGAGACTTAAGGAGACAGGTCCTACCCTCCAGTCCGCAATGTCACACCCTCATTTTCTCACATGCCAATATCCGCTGCCCCCTTAATTCAAGGAACCGTTGGGCCTGGTTTTATTATCAGTCATAGGCATGGCCCCCTCTTCCTCCTTCTACCCTTCCCTACCTTCTATCAGTCCCACCTGATAAATTCGATCTGTATACTCCAGCAATGGACAAGAGAGCAACTGGCCCAATGTTATGAGTTCCATACTCGGGACGCTGCCCAGTCCCAACTCTGGAGGTAGAACAGACAAGTCAGAATAACATGTTGTTTGCATGACAGTCCAGCCCACATTCCAGAGCTCAGCTCCCCGTGGAGCCCAGAGCCCAAATCTAGGACCCAGAGCCCATTCAAGCTTAAATCAGACTTCACACTATAGTTGTCAGAGTACAACACAAAGCTGAGAACTTGAATGCTCAACTGAAAACTCAGATGCTTGAGAATGCAGCTCAAGTCCAGTCCCTAACAGCAGAGAAGACCTGACACAGAGATGAGAAAGGCTGGTCCCTGTGGGAGAACGTTATGGCATGTGGGGAAGAAAGGAACAACCGGAAGGGAGGGTGTTTCCAGCGGTAGTTGGGAATGGAGCTGTCCTTCCCTTTCCCTTCCTCTCTGACTCTAGCCAAACATACCTCGGAGAAGGGATTGGTAGCTGATGCTCTGCAGTGGGAGGCTGCTCAGCTTGAGGAGCAGTGGCAGGAAGCTGCGAAATTCTTCCAGCATGCGCATGCAGCGCTGCAGCACCGGGCTGTGCATCCCCAGGGTTGTGCTCATCCGTGCTGCCTCTGTCAGCCAGCCTTCTGTTTTTTCCTGGGCCATCGCCAGATTGAACTGCAGGGCAAAGGGCCACTGTCGGCTTGAGCTCCTTCCTCCCCTCTATCTCCACAATCCCCCACCACCAGAAAAGAGCTCCAAGGAAGCGTATCAGTACCTTAGCAAAAGCCATGCACTTCCACTCACTGATATTCTCAGAGATGACCCGGTACAGGTGCCAGATGCGCTGCTGCTGCACGATCGGACGGGTCCCACAGATGGGCAAAGGCAAAGGCTTCTCATCCCCTATGAAACAAACCTGACTGAGACCTGGGCTCAGCTCCCTGTTAAAGCACTTGGGAAAACAGTGGAAGACGATTCACTACTTGGGCTCCTGCACCCACAGGGGAGACCCAGATGGGGTTCCTGGCTCTTGACTTTGGCCTGGCCCAGCCCCTGCCTCATTCCAGCCATCTGGGGAATGAACCAGTCGATGGAAGCTCTCTCTCTGTCTACCTCTCTGTAGCTTTGACTTTTAAATAAAGAAACCTTTTTCCAAAAGCTAAAATTTTAAAAAGATCTATTTATTTTTATTGGAATGGCAGATCCACAGAGAGGAGATATATGGAGAAATATTTTCTGTCTACTGGTTCATTCCCCAAGTGGCCACAATGGCTGAAGAGTCCCAAGGCTTCAGGCCATCCTCTTCTGCTTTCCCAGACCACAAGCAGGGAGCCGGATGGGAAGCGGTGTGGCTGGGGCATGAACTGGCACCCATATGGAATCCTGGCACATGTCAGGCGAGGATTTAGCCACTGAACCATTGCACCAGTCCCAAAATACCAGGCCACATTCAAGGATATTACTATGCGTGTCATTTTCATTCACCTGAATTCCAGTCTAGTCTCTTGAGTGATGTTAATTTTGATTACCTGATCTGATTTTCTCACTAGCTAATTGATGCCTTTTTTTTTTTTTGCTTCCTTGTAACTAAGAAGTAATTTCTGAAGAAAGATTGTCCCAGATAGTGCCAACATTCTGTTCCTCACTAAATTTGTCCCATCTATTGGTGATCTTGACCTGATCCAAAGTTTAGACCTGATCCAAAATTTACTATGATGGCTATAAAAAAACTTTTTCTTCATCCCTCCCCCTACATTTAACATTTAGCCCTTGGCATTCTACTGAAAGCACAAGTTTTCACTTCTCTCTTATTAATTTATTTGTTTATTATTACTATGGCTGATAAATTCCTGGTTGGAATTTTTTCCTGTTTGTTTGTTTGTTTTAACTGTACATATCTTGGTGTTCAAGTTATCCCAGATTTGGCCAGTTACCATTCCTTACATATCCTTGTGACATACTTCTTTCATCTTTTAAAAATTAATATTCCTTTACTTTCTGGCGTTAAAGAAGAAACCTCTGGGTTCATCTTGCACTTACTTTGTCACAGCTCTAGCAGCATCCATTTATCAGTGGAATTTTAGCTCCTTGTACTAAGAAATGGTCTTAGAAACCATGATCTGAGCTTAATATGGCTTATTGCTGGGGCCAGTGTGCTGGTGTTGCACTCTAATCTATGGGCACCGGTTTGTGTCCCAGCTGTTCCACTTCTGATCCAGCTCCCTGCTTATGACCTGGTAAATCATCAGAGGAAGGTCTGAGTCTTTGGACCCATGCACCTTTGTGGGAGACCTGGAGGTGGCTCCTGGATCCTGCATTTGGATTGTCTCAGATCCAGCCACTGTGGTCATTTGGGGAACGAACCAACAGATAGTATATCCCTCTCTCTCCTTATCTCTGTAACTCAGCTTTTCAAACAAAAATAAATCTCTTACCTCTCTTTTTTTTGTGGCCTCTTGCTACTGGGGATATTTTTGCTTCTTGTCTCTTTAATTTTTAAAAAAGATTTTTATTTTTTGAAAGACAGAACTACAGAGAGAGGAAGAGAAACTGAGAAAGAGAATCTTCCACCTGCTGGTTCACTTCCTAAGCAGCTGCAATGGCCAGGGCTGAGTCAGGCCAAGCCAAGAGATTGGAGCCTCTTTGAGGTCTTTCCATGGATGCAGGGGTTCAAGCAGTTAGGCTATCCTCCACTGCCTGCCTACCCCCAGGCACACCAGCAGGGAGCTGGATGGGAAGTGAAGTAGCCATGACCCAGACCAGCATCCACAGGGAATGCCCAATCGCAGGCAGAGGCCTAACCTGATATTCAACAACACTGTTACTACTTGCCCTCTTCAGAAGAGAGAGAATGAGAGAGAGAGAGAGAGAGAGAGATATGCTTGCAACTATATACATAAATGTATATTTCCAGGCATACACACATGCCTTAAAACACAATGGAAAAATGCCAGAGTAAACACCATAGAAAATGGAAGCTTGTTAGACAAGCTAAAGATTCTTTTCCAGAACTTAGAGGGGAAAACACGAGCGATGACAGAGAAGACGAAGTTGAGAGAAAACCCAGTAAATCCACAATTCATGTCAGAATACTGGAAGAAGAACACAGAACACATAAAAGTCACTGTCAAATACTGGATAAGATTAACTAGAAAAGAAAAAAATTGATTTTAGTGTTGTCCAAAATGCTAAGTATTAGACAACAATGATACAATAGAAAAAAGTGTGTCTCCAGAATTCAATACTCAGACAAGATGTTACATAAAGATGTTAGAAAGCTCTAAGATGGTAACACCTTTATTTTCTTAGAAAATAAAGTACTCAAAGAAATACTCTAGCTATTTGAATAAGGAATAAAAATAGTGAAAGCAAGTACTTGAGAAAATGGTTGTAAATAAATAACCAGTACACCTCATACGTCAAATTAGTTGCTAACATGATTATAAAATAAAGCAAATGCAAAACTAAAGAGTAAAACAGAAGATACACAGTGAAAAATAAGGCACAGTAATTAGTCATTTGGATCTAAAATCCTTGATAATGTTAACAAAATCTGGGGGTTTGTTAAGCAGACAGGGATGGAGGAAGGAGGGAAGATCAATACTGGAAGCCTAGCACCGTGTGGTGCAACTTCCTTCCTCTGGTTATTCACAAACATTGCCAACCCCTTGTAGGAAAGCCCAAGTCTATGGTTCATGTTCCTTAAGGTATGGGCTGAGGGTTTTCTAACTCCAACACAGAGAGAGAGATCTTGGCTTGAGGATAGATCCAGAGTTTACATTCCATCTGGCCATCCAATAAAATGGCCCTGGGACTGGCAACATCCATAGGCAGATGGCAGTAGTTGGTATTTGGCCAAAGGGCAATTCAGACACAACGTGATGACATTTGAGAAAAGAAACTTGAGCTTACTAAGCTGTTTACGTGGAGTAAGGGAAGCAGCCTAGCTATGCTACTGTACAGAAGAGCTCAGATCAATAGTCCTGGCCTCTTCCTACAGCGCAGTGAGCCCCTCAGAGCCCTCTTTACTCCTCATTGACTAGAGACAGTGGCTGCTGGGGCACTGAGCTCCACTCTTGTTTGGGGCTTTTGCCTGGTATAGTACTGTATTGAACAGAGTTACATAAAGATTAAGTTCTATATGAGGGCATCCTTACCTTTCCCCTGCACAGCTTTTAACCCCTGATTTCATCATATTCTAATGAAACATCCTACTACTTGCCTTTCCTACTGCACTGAGAAATCCCTCCACCTTTATCCTAAACACAGCCTTTATCCTAAGCACAATATCTGACATATCTAGTATATGAAGATGTTGACTTACAATCTGTTTTTTTTTTAAGAGACCAACATAGGCATTATAGTCCTAAAGCTTGCTTAGGATTGTGTGAGAACACAGTTCCAACCAGAACCTCAGTGGGAGCATCTACCACAGGAGGATGGTGGATAGGGCAGTGGTCTGGTACCAGTGAAGGCGGCGTAGGCGTAGTGCAGTTCATTGAGATGACTGACGGTGCTCTGGAATCGACGTTCCAGGGCGATGAGCTGCCGTTCAGTGCTCCTCTGCTCTTGCGTAGGGTCCATGAAAGGACCAGACAAAGCTTTTTCAATCAGGTTCTCCAGCTCTGCCAACGCTGCAGCCATCAGCTGCTGCAGCTTGGGCACAATCACATGTCGCTTGCTAAGCAGGAACTCTGAGGCCTGGCTTTTCTCAGACTGAAATGATTCCCACACATTTAGAAGCTGTGGAGAAAGCAGAAGGCAGCAGAATAAATGTAGCTGTAAGGACAAAGGGACAGGGGTGGCTGATCAACTCCCTGAATGGACCTCTCACCGAATTCTCCAGGGCCTCACTCTCAGCAGCGAAGAGGCTGAAGTGGATGCGGATGAGTTCATGAAGGGACTGGATGTATTCCACTCGCTCCTCCAAGTGAACGTACTGTTCATTGGCTTCATTCAGCTGCAGGGACAAAGCAGGAGAACAGCACCCTGACAACCTAGGACATCTCTCTGGGGTTATTCCTAAAGGGCAGTGCCACCCTTTTGGAGCTGAGGATCCAGACCCAGCTACAGCTTTTTTGTTGTTGTTCCTGCTGGTTTTTTTAAAAAAAGGTTTCTTTATTTTTATTGGAAAGGCAGATTTACAGAGAAAAGAAGGGACAAAGATCTTCTATCCACTGTCTCACTCCCCAAGTGAATGCAATGCCCAGAGCTGAACCAATCCGAAACCAGGAGCCAGGAGCTTCTTCCAGGTTTCCCACATGGATGCAGGGTCCCAAGGTTCTGGTCCATCCTCTACTGCTCTCCCAGGACAGAAACAAGGAGCTGAACAGGAAGTGGAGCAGCTAGAATATGAAGTAGCACCCATGGGGATCCTGGTGCATACAAGGTAAAGATTTAGCCACTAGGCTGTTGCACTGAGCCCAGCTACAGCATTTTAACAAACTAAGATCAGGAGCAAACTAAGAGTGGGTCCCCTTCTGGCCTATGCCTTTAAGAAGATCTAGTACTCACTGGCCAGAATATTAACCTGAAGATGTGTCAATCTAGCCCTGTCTGACTGTCACCGACAGGAGAACCACATCTTGCAAAGGAGGACTCTATCTCTCCCATCACACCAAGTCTCCTCCCCTGACACCCTGCTAGATAAAGAAACTGGGGGCTATATGAACAGGGCAAGAATTTAAAAGGGCGAATCACTTATGGAGCACAGCTTAAGAGCATCCAGTCCCATTGAGAACTGGACAGAAATCTGAAGACAATGTTCTGAGCTTCTGGGTAGGATTGGTCCTGGCTAAGCTAGGAGGGATCAGTGAGGACAACCCACCTTTTGGGAGCAGTGTGCAATGGTGTGAATGTCGGAGTTGATGGTTTGGAAGACCTGTATGAAATTTGTGAGCTCTGTCATGAGTTGCTGACTGCGGCTCCAGCACTCATTCTGTACCTGTGCAAAAATGTCCTTCCTCATGTGGTCTAGTTTGGATTCTAGAAATAATAGAAACAAGTGTTAGGGGACCCATGAGAAAGAAGTGATGCTAGGGGCAGTATTGTGGGTCTAAAATGGGAATGTGCTGAAGGGGAAGCCAGACCATGAATTCATCCTCTCTCTCACTAAACACTTACTTGACTCCCCCTGCTTGATGTCTAGCAAGTTAATGTGTACTGGATCTATTTTCTGTACCAGTAGACAAGAGTGAATGGAGGGAAAGTTTCCCAACCCTCAGAAACTCACAATAAATATGATGGTACAGACAAATGGACAATCGTATATTCTCTGTGTGTGTCCTCCAAGAGCACTCGAGCTGGAGGGGGCCTTAACAGCCTGGGAAAGGCTGCCTCAGAGAGGAAGAGATTGGAAGGTAGAGAAGCTGTTTGGATAACACTTTGAATAGATGAAAACATGTGTAGGTGCTATCATTGTGGTATAGAAAGTTAAACCAGCACTGTGACATCTGCATCTCCAGTTCAAGCACTGTTTCTGCATCCCAGCTGCTCCACTATTAATCCATCTTCCTGATAATGCATCTGTCAGATCAGTGTGAGAAGGCCTAGATGCTTAGGCCCTGTCACCCACACATGACAGACTCAGATGGAGCTCCAGACCTTTGGCTTTGGCCTGGTCAAGCCCTGCCATTGTGGCCATTTGGGGAGTGAACCAGTTGATGGAAAATCTCTCTTTCTCGCTCTCTTCTTCCCTTTATTTCCCTCTGTCTCTCCCCCTCCCTCTGTCTTTTTCTCTGCCTTTCAAATAAATAAAGCAAAATTGCTTTAAAACTACGTGTACAGGCATGGAAATGATATGCTCCTGAAGAACAGACGCCCTATTTAAGGTGAGAGTGCTTTGCTGACTTTTTTTTAAGATTTATTTTTTATTGAAAAGTCAGATACACAGAGATGAGAAGAGACATAGAGGAAGATCTTCCATTTGCTAATTTACTCCCCAAGTGCCCTCAACAGCCAGACCTGAGCCAACCCAAAGCCAGGAGCCTGGATTTCTTCCAGGTCTCCCACGCGGGTACAGGGTACCAAGGCTTTATGTCATCCTCGACTGCTTTCCCAGGCCACAAGCAGGGAGCTGGATGGGAAGTGGGGCCACTGGGATCCCAGCACATGCAAGGTGAGGACTTTAGCCACTAAGTTACTGTGCCAGGCCCTCTGCTCACTCTTCCTGCTTCTGTTGTAGTAGTTAGCAGAAGAGGCATCAAGTGGATACAATCTGCCTTTTTTATTTTTAAAGATTTATTTATTTTTATTGGAAAGGCAGATTTACAGAGAGAAGGAGAGACAGAGACAAACATCTTCCATCTGTGGTTCATTCCCCAGACCAACACAATGACTGCAGCTTAGCTAATTCGAAGTCAGGAGCCAGGAGCTTCTTCTGGGTGCAGGATCTCAAGGCTTTGGACCATCCTCCACTGCTTTCCCAGGCCACAAGTAGGGAGCTGGATGGGAAGTAGAGCAGCCGGGACATAAATCAGTATTCATATGAGATCCAGGCATGTGCAAGCTGAGGATTTAGCCACTGAGCCATTATGCTGGGCCCTGCCTTTTGTTTGTAATGATTAAAGGGCAGAAACCTCAGGAAGACATGAGGTCTGAATATACTCTTGGAAGCTGTCCTTTCCTCAGGGGGCAGAAATCATACCGATATGATACTTCGTCAAACCTCTGATTAATTGTAACGAGCACCATTACTCTATATACAACCAGAAAAAAAAAAGGTGATGCCATCTGAACTCAGACATGTCATCAATCAGAACAGAGTTCTTAAGTTCAGAGACATTACAAGCAAAATATTATTTATAAGATCTAAATATTAGTTGGAATACAGCATACTACCAAATGGAATAGAGAATATTCCATATCCAATATTTTTTTTTAACGTGCTAAACCTTTTATTAATGTGGAATTTTAAAAGCTTTGTATCAGTGAGGCACTAAGACATAGGAGAGCTGCTTCATAAACATGTTGTCCCTGAGGGTGAGAAGTTGGGGTGTTCTGCCATCATTTTATGAAGAACGCTCAGCATTTGTCCTGGATTGATAAAATGCTGTCTTTGTCTTCTTCCTCGCCAAAGTGCTTCTCGATGAGGCTCAGGGCGGTCTGCGCGATCTGCTGATTCACGTGCAGCTGCAAGGTCTCAATTCTTTCAATCCCGCCAAGCCCTTCTATTAGAAAGTATAGTCTGTCCTTCTCACGCAGCTTCTCTGCTTCCTGGAGGAAGTAAGAGATGACATCAAGGATGATGAGGACAATCTTAGGATCTGGAGCGGTGAGCAGATTCACCAGGGGCTCCAAGACCCCCGAGTAGACCAGCTGGAACAACTGGCTCACAGTGGCCCCCATTGTGAAGTTGGCCACCGTCCAGACTGCCTCCTTCTGGACTTGAAACTCCCCATTTTTCAGCAGAGCCACCAAGAGAGGCAGCAAGTCGTACACAATCAGCAGCTGGATTTGCTGTTGAGATCCTGCAGCCACATTGCTTAGGACCCAGGCCGCCTCCTTCTGGATGGAGGTTTTGGGGTGCCTCAGGAGGTGGGGCAGCACCTTCAGCAGACCTGCGTCGATGGCCATCTGGGTCTGGTGTTCAGTTCCTGTGACAATGTTCCCCACCGTGCGGAGAGAAGGAATCAGGATGCTGAGCTCCTGGCTGGTCATGAGCTCTACCAGCCTGGGCAAGACCCCAATGTTGACCACTCGGTCAATGCGCTCGTTGCAGCCCTCAGTGAGGTAGGACAAGGCCCAGCAGGTGTCCGAGACAATCTCTCTGTCATGGTGCTGCAGGAGGTGGAAGAGAACAGGCAGCAGCTGCCTCACCGCCTCGTCGCAAGGATATGGATTCTTGTTCCGGCTTTCAGGTACTTATATTAACACACATTATTGTCACAAATTTCCTTTAAGATAAATCATATTGCTGCCCTTACTTTGTATAAGTAGATTAAGGTTCATAGAGTTCACATAACTTAATAAATGCCACACTGTGGTGGATCAAGGATACAAACTCAGGCAGTCTGTTCCGCCCCACTGTATCTTAAGCTATAAACATAGACATTAAAATACACAGTTAAACGTTAAGAGGTCTCAAAGAACACAAGAAAAATTGATTTAAAATGGAAATTCCCACAAAAAGAGTATCTAAAAAGCTCACTGAAAGTATGTGTTATGAAAAAGCTATACATGGGGCCTGGCGGCATGGCCTAGCGGCTAAAGTCCTCACATTGAATGCCCCGGGATCCCATATGGGCGCCGGTTCTAATCCCGGCAGCTCCACTTCCCATCCAGCTCCCTGCTTGTGGCCTGGGAAAGCAGTTGAGGACGGCCCAAAGCTTTGGGATCCTGCACCCGTGTGGGAGACCTGGAAGAGGTTCCGGGTTCCCGGCTTCGGATCGGCGCGCATCGGCCCGTTGCAGCTCACTTGGGGGGTGAAACATCGGATGGAAGATCTTCCTCTCTGTCTCTCCTCCTCTGTGTATATCTGGCTGTAATAAAATGGATAAATCTTTAAAATAAATAAATAAATAAATTCCAAACTCATAAAATATTTTAAAAAAAAGCTATACATGGATTTCAATTTGATTTTAACAACAAGATTGTCCTTTAATTCTTCCATTTTCCATGGACTTTTTCAAGTCCCTCCTCCCTACACACACACACAAACATGAGCGTGCACACACACAATGTTATATGAAAAGTAAGTTGGCCTAACGCCCATTAGCATCTCCGCAACTGAAAAGTGAAACAAACAATGCCTGGACAGATGATCATGACATATTGTGTAAGGTCCTTTCAGAGCCTTGGAGGAAGTAACAGAGAGAACTGGGTACCAACATCTGAAACTGAGAAAATTCTATTGAGGGAACCTATCAAAGACGAGTACCTGTTCTTTCTCAAATTACCCCTCTAGACCAGAAGTGAGGCCATTGCTGTAGCGCTGCTTTGGGAGCAGTTAAGCCTGATAGGAATGCAACAGCGACACCATATGGCATCAAAATGCAATGAAAGGGAAGCTGTAGATGGATGGGAAAATAGACTTCAGAGATATTCAGGAAGCAGAAGATTGAAAAGGATTTGCGGTGGGCTGGATAGAGATAGGGATAGAGAGTGGATGGAGGATTCACCTTTTGGTCTTCGATGCCAGGGGCCATGGCAGCACAGAGTCAGTAAAGGAAGCCCCTTTGGTTTGCCACTAGGTCAAAGGCACACACCCCAAGCTGCACCAGCCCAGGACTCATCATCACCAGAAGGCAGCGACCAGGTCAGAGTGCACTCGACCTCAGAAGCAAGCAAAGAGCTCAGGCACAGGGGCCTTCTCACGTGCCAGGCCCTTTGGCAAGGAAAAGAGAATAGGAGGACACTGCAGAATAAGAACTCAGAAGCATAAATTTATAACTGACCAAATACTCAAAACAGACCGAGCCAGACCAAACATAGCTGCTCTAATCCAGAAAGTTATGTTCATCTTTCACCACCTGCAGACAGTAATTTTTCACACATGCAATTTCTGGTGTAATTTCTCATTCTGTTGCATGAAAATCTCTGCAAAGAGACAGCTCAGAATCCCTAGGAGCTGTTACATTTGGTTTAAATTACTTCTATTTTATAGGAATTAGGAAATGCCAGGCCATAGGAACATGATGCCTAAGGAATATAGGGAGTAAGCAGATTCAACCAGACAGGCTGTCTCCTTAGGAATTATCCCCTTTGTTGGAAAATAGAAGAGCTGTGACCTGGGGGCTTTGGGAGGTCCAACAGGGTCCAACAGGGCACAAGAGGACATTCTAGGCTGGGTAAATTGGCACAGCAAAGAAGGAAGGAAAAAGGGCACTGAAAGATGAATGGCACTTACTTAACTCTTCCTGCACATCATTGCAGCTCAGCAGCAGCAGCTTGCCTTTTGTGAGCAACTCGACAGGCATCATGGAGACACGGGCCTGCCACGCGTTCAGGTGACTCACCAGCATCACATAATTCTTGACAGGACAGTTTTTCATGTCCTCCAGTTTCTGAGGTCCCCAGGCTTGTACAAACTCATAAATATCTGTTATCCAGTGATGCTCCTTGCAGAATTCCTGCACCTCCCACAGCATGCCCTAAGAGGAGAACAAGTGCTAGGACAGGAGGTGGACACCTGTGATGGGAGTTGGTAGGCAGCATCCCCGCCTTAACCTCTGCTCTTACCTCCAGCAGTGCCTGCTGCGTAGTCAGTGCCTGCTGGATTCCACGATTGTTGTCCAGGTCCTCCTGTAGCTGCTTGTAATTGGTGGGCCAATAATGGCCCCGAAGCTTGCACCCACGGACCACCAAGTTATCATTAATTGAGTGAGCTTTCCACGGCCACACCAATCCTACATTTGGGCCACAAAAGATGCGTACTGCATCGCTGGGCTGGCTCTGGAACTTAGGTACCAGAAATTCTGTATCCTCCTCTTCCTCTTCTTCTTCTAGTGGAACAAATGCCATGATTGTCCATGAGTTTCTTCCAGAGTGCACATGCAAGTTCCATCTTACACACACACATACAGCCCCCATGCACAAGGGAGTTCCCACACATCTCTATCACAAACATACACCAGCCCCATAAAGGCTTAGGGGTTCAGGGCCCGGCGGCCGTGGCCTAGCGGCTAAAGTCCTCGCCTTGAAAGCCCTGGGATCCCATATGGGCGCCGGTTCTAATCCCGGCAGCTCCACTTCCCATCCAGCTCCCTGCTTGTGGCCTGGGAAAGCAGTCGAGGACGGCCCAATGCTTTGGGACCCTGCACCCGCGTGGGAGACCCGGAAGAGGTTCCAGGTTCCCGGCTTCGGATCGGCGCGCATCGGCCCGTTGCAGCTCACTTGGGGAGTGAATCATCGGACGGAAGATCTTCCTCTCTGTCTCTCCTCTGTGTATATCTGGCTGTAATAAAATGAATAAATCTTTAAAAAAAAAAAAGGCTTAGGGGTTCAGATGCAGAAAACATCATCTTCTGTAGCTGGCATATGCAGGAGGAGAAGTGAGAATTCTTACAAAATCTTAACTGAATTGTAGAATGATCAGAGAGCTGAAAAATAAAGAAAAAACTAGACTGGGCAACTAGGAAACTGTGCTGCCTGGCACACTGGGACGTCACTGTCACACTATGAGTGACAAACCACACTGTCTCTGCTGCCATCTGCATAGTGACTAGGATGTGCTCTACCTCCATCCCCCACCATCAACTCCAAACTCAAGTCTCATAGATCTAACTGGTGCAGCATAGATTGCACACGTCACCCAGCTGCAAGGGGTACCAGGCCAATGCAATTTACAGCAGAGCACAGTAGGAGGTAGGAAATTTTATTGACATGACCAATTCTCAGAATCTGCCTGAAGAAATATCCTTGAACCTGACCTGAAATATTCAGGAATTGGTTCAGTGTCACTTTGTTTTTGTGTTAAAACTTTGCACAGAGATGTTGAGATATCATATTCACACTACTCTACACCACAGAGCTTTGCCGGGGCTCAGACCTCTGCTCTCTCCCCCATGTCACAGGACATCTCACCCAGATTTCTGACTCTAGTATCACTCTTTTGCTCTCAAATTTATTGACTGTTCATATTCCATGTTAATTCCAGTTAAAAAACTGCCTACTCCACATGTCTACTTGTATTTATGCTATGCTGTCAGACTCAACAGCGCCCAAAATAGGCTGTGATTTCCCTCTCCCTACCCCATCCCTGCCTTTTATTCCTTCTTGTCTTCTAGCTGCAGTAAATGGGAACTCCATTCTTCCAGTCAAAACTCTTTTGTTTTTTATTTGAAAGAGTTACAGGGATGAGGGGGAGAGATACCTTCCATCCACTAGCTCACTCCCCAAAGAGCCACAGATGCTTCAAGTGAGCCAATATGAAGCCAGATGCCAGGAGTTTCTACCAAATCTCCCACATAGCAACAGGGGTCCAAGGATTTCAGCCATCATCTGCTGTTTCCCCAGGCCATAAGCAGAGAACTGCATCAGAAGTGGAGCAGCTGGGACACAAACCAGTGCTATATGAGATGTCAGCATCACAGGTGGAAGCTTAAAATACCATGCCACAGCACTGACCCCTTAAAATCTTTTTAAAAAAGAGGTTTATTTATTTATTCATCCATTCATTCAAAAGTCAGAGTTACAGAGAAATAGAGAGATCTTCTGTCTCCAGATTTACTCCCCAGATGGCTGCAATGGCTAGAGCTGGCCCAAGTCAAAGCCAGGAGCCAGGAGCTACTTCAAGGTCTCCCACGTGAGTGGCAGGCATCCAAGCAATTGAGTTATCCTTCACTGCCTTTCCCAGGCCTCAAGCCATTAGAAGGGAGCTGAATTGGAAGTGCAGCAACCAGGTCATGAACCTATACCCATATGGGATGTCAGTTTTGCAGCTGGTTGGTTTATCCGCTATACCATAATACTCACCTCTGGTCAAAATGTTTTAGTCATCTTTCAATATTTTTTCCACAAATAAGACACCCAGTCATGGACCCGGCGGCCGTGGCCTAGCGGCTAAAGTCCTCGCCTTGAAAGCCCCGGGATCCCATATGGGCGCCGGTTCTAATCCCGGCAGCTCCACTTCCCATCCAGCTCCCTGCTTGTGGCCTGGGAAAGCAGTCGAGGACAGCCCAAAGCCTTGGGACCCTGCACCTGCGTGGGAGACCTGGAAGAGGTTCCGGGTTCCCGGCATCGGATCGGCGCGCACCGGCCCGTTGCGGCTCACTTGGGGAGTGAATCATCGGACGGAAGATCTTCCTCTCTGTCTCTCCTCCTCTGTGTATATCTGGCTGTAATAAAACGAATAAATCTTTAAAAAAAAAAAAAAAAAAAAGACACCCAGTCATGACAAAATCACCCTAACTCTACATTTGAACTGTATCCAGAAACCAATTAATCCAAATAATCCACATCTATGAGTACCTCATTTCCCCCCAGCCCAAACCACCATCATCTCTCACTGTGTTACTATAATACCCCTCTAACTTTTGTCCCCACTTTGTCCCTTGCCTTTTTTTTTTTAAAGATTTATTTTATTTTTATTACAAAGTCAGATATACTGAGAGGAGGAGAGACAGAGAGGAAGTGGAGCTGCCGGGATTAGAACCAGCGGCCATATGGGATCAAGGCGAGGACCTTAGCCACCAGGCCACGCTGCCGAGCTCTGTCCCTTGCCTTTAAAGCTATAATCTCTGTTCCACACACGAACAAGAGGGGCAGGTTTTGTGCAACAGTTAAGATATTGCTTGGCACACCCACAACCAATGTTCAAGTCCTTTGCTTCTGACCCAGCTGCCTGATAATGTGCATCCTGGGAGACATCAGCTGATTGATTAGCTTGGTTCCTACCACCCACGTGGGAGACCCAAACAGCATTCCAGGCTCCTGACTTTGGCCTGGTCTGTTCTCACTGTTACAAGTATTTGGGGAGTGAACCAACAGACAGAAGACCTCTCTTTGTTGTTCTGACTCTTAAGTAAATAAAAAACCTAACAGAACAATTCATTAAAAATGCCAGAAGTGGGGCCCGGCGGCGTGGCCTAGCACCTAAAGTCCTCGCCTTGAAAGCCCCGGGATCCCATATGAGTGCTGGTTCTAGTTCCGGAAGCTCCACTTCCCATCCAGCTCCCTGCTTGTGGCCTGGAAAGGCAGTCGAGGATGGCCCAAGGATTTGGGACCCTGCACCCACGTGGGAGGCCCGGAGGAGGTTCCAGGTTCCCGGCTTCGGATTGGCGCGCACCGGCCGTTGTGGCTCACTTGGGGAGTGAATCATCGGACGGAGGATCTTTCTCTCTGTCTCTCCTCCTCTCTGTATATCTGACTTTGTAATAAAATAAATAAATCTTAAAAAAACAAAAACAAAAACAAAAATGCCAGAAGTGATTCTGGGATGATGGCAGTGGCAGCACAGTTTTGAAATACCCCCCAAACTCCCATTACATAGCAAAGCCAAAAACCCGATGATAATGTATTCACCAAAACAGGGACAGAAATCACTGCAAGTCCTAAACTCTAACCACCTACAGCCTCCAGACCTGTGATCGGTATTTATGAGACAGGGAGAAGAGAAAGGTGAGGCACTGGACAGACCTAATAACAAATAGCCAAAGGTTTTTACCATAAGGTGGAGGGCTTGTGTGCACAGGGAAGGTAGAAGCAGAAAGGGTATTATTATCTGTTCCAGTAGCAGGTGAGGTAAGATGTGCAGGAGCTTAAGCACTCTTTGTTCTATGAACTCATGAAACCAACAAGGAGCCCCGTTGGGGCAAAGCCTGACACTAAGAAAACACTGCTAACAAGTGATGGCTCAGCAGCATGGAAGCAACAGAGACAAAGAAAAGACCCAGATGAAGCTGGAGGGGTGACAGAAGCCAGGACAACCTGACCAACTAGCCACAGTTTCTTCACCAGCACAGAAAAACAATGGAGAGCAAACCTGGGAGGTCAGACACTATTTGGAACAGGCCTTCTTTAGAAAGCTAAGAAAAGCTTTTTTTCTTTTTTTCTTGTTGTTGTTGTTTTGTTTTGTAACATGAACAATTGAAAGAAGAGAAATGGAGAATGACTGCTAATAGTTTTTTCCAGGACTAGTGTGATAGCTCAAATGGCTAATCCTCCACCTCCAAGCACCAGGATCCCACATGGGCACCAGTTAGTGTCCCGGCAGCTCCACTTCCCATCCAGCTCCCTGCTTGTGGCCTGGGAAAGCAGTAGAGGATGGATCAAAGCCTTGGGACCCAGTACCTGCATGGGAGACCTGGAAGAAGCTCCTGGCTCCTGGCTTCTGATCAGCTCACCTCTGGCCATCTGGGGAGTGAACCTGCATATGAGAGAACTTTCTGTCTTCTTCTCTCTGTAAATCTGCCTTTCCAACAACAATAAAAAATAAAAATAAAAAAATAGTTTTTCCTTGGGTGATGAAAATGTTCTTAATATGATTGTAGTGATGGTCATGCAACTTTGAAAGCAGACAAAAAATTGGATTGTATATTTTAGAAAGCGAATTGGGGGGGGACAAAAAAAGTGAATTGTGCAATTTAAAATAAATTGTATGATTCAAAATAAACATACAATTATTTTGCCTATATTTAATTAGAACTACATTCTAATTAAAGCTATTTCTTAAAAAATGTAAAAACTGTCTTGAGATGAAAAAAATAAAAATCCATTCTGAAAGAATATTATTGAGAATCATGCCCTGGAATGTTAAATATGAAGGCATAATTTATTAAAATAATTGGATTTAAAAAATAAAGACTCTAAGCAAAAAATAGCAAGTGACTTTGTAAGGAAAGCAAAATTAAATTATCATTAGACTTTTTGATAGTAAATCAAAACTCCTGAAGAAAATGGGGTAACATACTCAAGATAGACAAAGAAAAATGTACAAGTCAGTTACTCCAAATCTGGCAACACTAAACTATCAGAAGGTGCAAATTATTATCAACATAGAAGAGCTTAAGAATTCTGGTTGCATAAGTCCTTACTGAGGAATCTACTACTAGAGAATGAACTTAGGAGAAACGAAATTAATAGAAAGTCTTCAGGGCCCGGCGGCGTGGCCTAGCGGCTAAAGTCCTCGCCTTGAACGCCCCGGGATCCCATATGGGCGCCGGTTCTAATCCCGGCAGCTCCACTTCCCATCCAGCTCCCTGCTTGTGGCCTGGGAAAGCAGTTGAGGACGGCCCAAAGCTTTGGGACACTGCACCCGCGTGGGAGACCTGGAAGAGGTTCCTGGTTCCCGGCATCAGATTGGCGCGCACCGGCCCGTTGCGGCTCACTTGGGGGGTGAAACATCGGATGGAAGATCTTCCTCTCTGTCTCTCCTCCTCTCTGTATATCCGGCTTTCCAATAATAATAAAATCTTTAAAAAAAAAAAAATTAATAGAAAGTCTTCAGCATAAAGACAGAGGCAAGCTTAAACATAATGTTACCTGCAGAACTAAGCTTAAAGGAGAGCTAGAAGGGAAAAAGAGTAATACGAAATGACTTTGTAGAGGAGGCCAGCACCTCTCTTGCGTGCCAAGTGGAGGCAGCCTATACGAAGAATGGAACCTGGAAGCCATGTTGGTTGGCTGCACAGTTGCTTTGCCCTTGATCCTGTTTCTGTGATGGTAGAGCCCATCTTCCACAAAAAGCTGAGACCATCAGCCATTTGATTTCCAGTCTTTCCTGCAGCTAAAAGTAGCCGCTCAATCTAGATTTTTTACAACAAGGTGTAAAATTGAGTATGAAAGGATGTTTAAGAAAAAAAATTCCCCTTTCCTGTTTAAAAATAAATTAGGGTCAGGAATAGACTTTTTTGATTAACCTTCTCTTTCTTTACTTCATGATTTTGACTGAAAATCAGCTGCTGGGAAGTGCAACCGTGTCTTGCAACTATGAGACAAAGACAGGGCATGAAAAAGCACTGCATGCAGCCTGCACCACCATACACACCCTCCTCAGAGGATTTACTCTTCCCTGAAGGTAAAAGCAAGAAGCAGGAGACCTGGCCTAGATGTCACTGTTACGCAGCTAACCAATCTTGGTAGCACCTCCCTCATTCTCTCTTATTGTTTAAGCCGCTGTGGCCGAATCCAGCCTTACCTACCAATTTCTTCGTTAATACGAGTCAATAATAAGTTCCCTTTTTTGCTTACTCATTTCTGAGTTACGATTATGGAATCCAAAACCAACCCACATACTTGGGCCTAAGGGATACACAGATTGAAGTGTAAGTATAGCAAAAGAAATGCCACATTCTGCACCACACATGCCTTTCCAAGAGGATCTGTCATTATCTCTAGCTAACACAAGTTAATTTGCAGCATGAGTCATTCTCCTTGCCATAGTTTATGTGTCTGTAATTCAATCTGCAGGAAAGGCTGAATCAGTCACTACCCTAGTGTTGAGAATGTGAAATAAAGCAATCCCACATACAGGAAAACAACTGGACGGACAAGCAGAGTGAAGGAAGCAGCTGGTGTCACAAAACATTTCAAGTCATTTAAAAGAAGTGATAAGGGAATAGACAGTACAAAGGAAACGCAATGACCTCAGGAGCCAGGGTACTTGGGAAGATGCAGAGAATTTAAGAATTTAAGAATTTAAGAAGTGGAAACTCTTGGAGCTGGCATTGTGGCACAGCAGCTTAACCACAGGCTGAAGTCTTAGCTCTTCCACTTTCTTTTTCTTCTTCTTCTTCTTTTTTTAGTGTGGGTCCTTCTTTTTTTAATATTTATTTATTTTTATTGGAAAGGCAGATGTACAGAGAAGGAGAGACAGAGATAAAGATCTTCCAGCCACCTAGTCACTCCCCAAGTGGCTGCAATGGTCAGAGCTGAGATGATCTGAAGCCAGGAGCCAGGAGCTTCTTTCAAGTCTTCCACATGGGTGTAGAGTCCCCAGGCTTTGGGCCACCCTCATTGCTTTCCCAGGCCAGAAGCAGGGAGCTGGAACAGAAATGGAGCAGGCAGGATATAAACCAGCACCCACATGGGACCCTGGCACATGCAAGATGAGGACTTTAGCCACTAGGTTACTGTGCTGGGCCCAAACTGCTCAGCTTTCAATCCAGCTCCCTGAAAATGTGCTTGGGAAAGCAGCAGAAGATAACCGGGTGTTTGAGCCCTGCACCCATGTGGGAGCTTCAGATGCAGCTCCAGGCTCCTGGCTTTGGCCTGGCCCACTCCCAGTCACTCAGGTCATTTGGGCAGTGAACCAGCAGATGGAAGATCTCTCTTTCTCTCTGTAATTCTGTATTTCAAATCCATAAAACAGTTTGTTTAAAGAAAGAAAGAAAGAAACACAAAGAGAAAGAAAGAAAGAAAGAGTAATGGGAGCTCTTTTTTACTTTTTAGCTTTGATTTGATTTGTTTTTGATGCACCTTGATGCACCTGCTTCATTTCTGCTTTTGAATTCAGCAACATTCAGTTTGAAAGCTCCAAAATACAAGACAAGATTTAAAAACATGACTCAAGGTGCCAAGATCAATGACACCGCTTAGGCAGTATGATGCTATACAAAGTCAATTCAAGTGTGACTTCAAGCAGTAGAAAGAAAAGTGATTCTATATTAAGGCAAATTGGTAAAAGACATATCCCAACAAAATGAAGCAGAAATCACCAACACATTCAAAGCCAAAACAAGAGTGAAATGAAGTTACTTATGATAACATTTTTTACCTACTAAATCAAAGAAACATAAGCTGTATCTCATATCTGGGGGATTTGGGGTTTCAGTTTAAATATATATAAATTATATGTTAAATTAAATATGAATTATATTTACATATCTATCAATCTAAGTAGAATGCATTTAAACTGCCAGAGTTGCACTTTTTTTTTTTAAAGATTTATTTATTACAAAGTCAGATATACAGAGAGGAGGAGAGACAGAGAGGAAAGATCTTCCGTCCAATGATTCACTCCCCAAGTGAGCCACAACGGGCCGGTGCGCACCAATCCGATGCCGGGAACCAGGAACTTCTTCCAGGTCTCCCATGCGGGTGCAGGGTCCCAATGCATTGGGCTGTCCTCGACTGCTTTCCCAGGCCACAAGCAGGGAGCTGGATGGGAAGTGGAGCTTCCAGGATTAGAACCGGCGCCCATATGGGATCCCAGGGCGTTCAAGGCGAGGACTTTAGCCGCTAGGCCACGCCGCAGGGCCCCAGAGTTGCACTTTTAAGTATCAATCCAAACTTTGAAAAGGCTAGAAGAAACAGAGCTCTTTACTACTAACTTCCTTGAAAGTGTGAATCTGATGTTTCACACCTAGCAAAGCTCCTGCCAGCCACCACACAGCTCTCCATCTCTTCACAGGCTCTTACCGTGGCAAGAGAGAAAACCCTCTCCCTCCTTCTCAACTGCAAATTGACTCGCTGCCACACTGCTTCCCTCTGTGCTTCCTCTTCCTGGTGTGCTGTTCATACTTTACATTTTCAACAGAACTTCCATGACACAAGCAGGGGAAAAAGACTGAGGTAAAGCAAATATCCAGCAAGTAGAGTCCCTCAAACTAGTAAAGATTAGCCATCGGATTCAACAGTAAACAAATGAAATCATGACACTGGAGGGAGAAAAACCCCACCGAGTTGCAGATGAACCAGGGAAAAAGCAACATGTCTACATTCTTCGACATCACGTCATTGCACACACATAGACTATGAATGAGTGAGCAATAGCACTCCCACCACTCGCAGCCCCAACACACCATGTGCAATACTCAAGTTCCAGCTGTTACATTCCTGCCCAAGGTTTGATTCTACGGCTGGGACCTGCTGCTGGCTTCTCATGTCATTCACGCTCTACACACATCCTTCCTCCTTCCTAGTCTTGCCAAGGTCTTCTTAAATACCTCCAGAAGGCAGAGAATCTTTGGAAGTCTTCAGGTCTTTAGTCTTGATCACCTTCAGAGAAAAGAAGGGGTGCAAATGAGAAGATACCAAGCATGTCAAACTGGGCCAAAAGCTTCTGATTACTCAGAGATTAGGAACTGGGAATTTCCTGCCCCCTATCTAGCACACAATACCTGCAGAGCAGAAGCCTTGATAGAATGTAGACCCTCAGTTAGAATACGGATCATATTTTCACCACAAGGCACATGAGACAGCTGGCCGTGATCATTAAAGACAAGTTGGGACAGGAGAAAGGGTTTCTGCCTTGGAGCCTTTCAAAGAAGGGTGGGAAGAGATTGTGGGACAGACTTCAGTGTATACCCCTAATTTGTTCCTTGAATATCACCCACATCCACACACCCCACCCACCACCTCACTTGCAGGATGTTGGACACGAAAGAAGTAATCTCATCTTCCAAGATAGAAACAAGGCTCTGACAAATCAGGTAGTTGACCAGACGGGCAAACTTTCCCATTTGCAGCAACCAGAGCTCTGCCTGTTTCAGCTTCTTCTCCAGCTGTTGGCGCTGTACCCTCTGAAGGTAGATGGAGCCTTGGCCTATCCGGATCCGGTTGCAGTTCTGCACGCGCTCCTGCAGGCCCTGTTGCATGTGGTATGTGTCATCATGAACCTGTTGGTGTAGAGAGTAGGAGCTCATTGGAGATAGAGGGTGGAGAGCAGACCAGCCCTAACCCTGATCTATACAAACTTTCAGGTCCTGGAGCCTGGAGTCTTAACCTAGATAAACACATGGAGAGGGCTCCTTTTAGCTCTAGAAACATTCAAATGACTAAAGAAGATGCAAAATAGAGAACTTATATTGGGAGCTCACAATACACTAACGTGAGAGGTTAGGCCTGCTTATTGGATATACTGCATATATCACAATACAAACCCCTTGGCAGGGGAGTTCTGCCACAACTTATTGTGTCTTTGTATTGTCTTATACAGTACATGGCATGGGAATGCGCAGTAAATTCTTACAAAATAACGTATTACTTTACATTGAAAGGGTCTACTGAGTGCCAATCAGAATGGAAATTGCACAAACAATAATAATCATTGTTATAATATATAAGCAGTATATATTTTAAAACATTATCATTGGGACCCGGCGGCGTGGCCTAGCGTCTAAAGTCCTCGCCTTGAGCACGCCGGGATCCCATATGAGCGCTGGTTCTAATCCCGGAAGCTCCACTTCCCATCCAGCTCCCTGCTTGTGGCCTGGGAGAGCAGTCGAGGACGGCCCAATGCATTGGGACCCTGCACCCGCGTGGGAGACCTGGAAGAGGTTCCTGGTTCCCGGCATCGGATTGGTGCGCACCGGCCCGTTGTGGCTCACTTGGGGAGTGAATCATCGGATGGAAGATCTTCCTCTCTGTCTCTCCTCCTCTCTGTATATCTGACTTTGTAATAAAAAAAAATCTTTAAAAAAAAAAACATTATCATTAGGGTCAATAACTTGCAAATAATGAAAAAAATTTAAACTGGGAACTCTGTACCTAGTGACAGTATGATCGAGGTTTAAGGATGAACATATATATTTTTATTTATAAAAAGATCCAGAAAATTTATAATGTACACATTCTTCCTGAAAAAGCAAAATAAGAGGAGATCTTCTATTTGTTAGTTCATATCCGAGCCATCATGTGCTGCTTCCCAGGAAGCTGGATTGGACATGCAAACATGACTCTATCCTAAGCACTCCAATTTTGGTTGGGGGTATTCCAGCAACAGCTTAACCTAGCACATTTAGAGGTAAAAGAACTTGATGCCTATGACTTATTCCAAAGCAATTCAGAAAAAATAATGTGCATGTTCAAAAACAAAGAGAAAGGGCAAAAATGATCAAGTAAATGAGATAAAATAATAATCTGAATAAAATTTAATAGGGATTTCTCACACTACCTTTTCATCTTTTTTGTTTTTAGAGAATTATTAAGTTTTATTGGAAAGGCAGATTTACAGAGAGAAAGAGAGACAGAGAGCAAGATCTTCTATCTGTTGGTGTACTCCCCAAGTGGTTGTAACAGCTAGAGCTCAGCAGATCCAAAGTAAGATTCAGGAGCTTCTTCGGGATCTCCGTGGTGGTGCAGGGTCCCAGGGCTTTTAGGTTGTCCTTTACTGCTTTCCCCGGCCACAAGCAGGGAGCTGGATGGAAGTGGAGCAGCTGGGACACAAACCAGTGTTCATATGAGATCCCAGCATGTACAAGGCCAAGATTTAGCCATTGAGCCGTTACACCAAGCCCTCATCTCTCCTAATAAGTTTGAAATTATAACAAAATTGTCCAAAATATAATAAATAATATATTAAAAAAAAAGAAATTATAACAAATTATAGAAGAAAGGAAGAAAGGGAGGGAGAGAGGAAGGAAGGAAGAGAAGTAATTTATTTTAGTCATTCCAAGGTAGTCTAAAACTGACAATTGCCACATTAATGAGAAAAAAATCCACATCCACTTAAATAGAAGCAGAAAACATTGTTAGACAAAATTCAACACCCATTCATAATAAAACCTTTTAGCAAATGCATGAAAGGTATTACCAAACACCCACAATCAATGTCACATTTCTAATGTTTCAAATATATTCTAGTTCTTTGGTAATACCACATTTTAATGGGCAGCGAAAGCTATTATTCATCACAATTTACAAGCTTGGTTCTGAGATAATTTGGTTACCAGCTGTTGATTGATTACTGATTTCATCCCCCCCACTTTCTTCCTACCCATGTTCCTTTGATGTGACTGTGAAAGACACAGGTTCCATCCTGTTCCATGCAGCCATGTAGAAAGTGGCTCCATAGATTGCATTTGCGTTTTCATTTGTAATGGTGTTTCCATTACTAAAAATTAGCTTTAATAAAGATACATTTGGGCCCGGCACAGTGGCCTAGTGGCTAAAGCCCTCACCTTGAACGTGCCAGGTTCCCATATGGGCACCAGTTCTAATCCTGGCAGCCCCACTTCCCATCCAGCTCCCTGCTTGTGGCCTGGGAAAGCAGTCGAGGACTGCCCAAGGTCTTGGGACCCTGCACCCGGAAGAGCTCCTGGCTCTTGGCTTCAGATCAGCACAGCTCCAGCTGCTGTGGTCACTTGGAGAGTAAATCATCTTCCTCTCTGTCTCTCCTGCTCTGTATATATCTGACTTTGCAATAAAACTAAATAAATCTTTAAAAAATGAACATAAATTGGTTTTTATCATTTATAATTTTCACACTTTTAAAACAGATACTCCTCTGAGGCCTTTTTTAAGATTTAATTTTATTTATTTATTTTATTGAAAAATCAGATATACAGAGAGGAGAGATAGAGAAATGAAGATCCTCCATCTGCTGATTCACTCCCTAAGTGGCTGCAATGAACAGAGATGCACTGATCCGAAGCCAGAAACCAGGAGCCTCTTCCAGGTCTCCCACATGGGTGCACGGTCCCAAGGCTTTGGGCCATCCTCAACTGCTTTTCCAGGCCACAAGTAGAGAGCTGGATGGGAAATACAGTAGATGGAACATGAACCAGCACCCATATAGGATCCTGGCTCATTCACGGTGAGGTCTTTAGCTGCTAGGCTACTGCACCAGGCCCTGAATCTTGAGGTAATAAAAATGTCATTTTATTTTCTGGAAAGTTTTATTTCCTTTTACATTCAAGTCTTTTATTCATCATGTCTTTTTGTGTTTGGTATAGCAAACATCATGAAACAATGTTTGTTTGAAACCATTTATAATAGCAGCAAAACTCACCAAATACATAGTAGCAAATCTAATGATATGTGTTCAAGAAGGCTACAGAAAACCTACACAATCTTGTAAGCCAAAATTAAAAACCACAAAAATAGAGGAAGACATTCATATCAATGGATTATGAGATTAAACACTAAGCCATCCATTTTACCTTGATTCAACTAAAGAATCAAAGTAAGTCCAATAAAAACTCTAGTTGGTTATTTTATGGAAATTAACCAGCTTATTCAAAACTTCGATGGAAACTTGAGTAACCTAAAATGCCAAGGCAATCCTGAAGAACAGAAAAAGCACAAGACTCATGACACCAGTTATTAATCTATTATAAACCTATAATAAACAAGACAGTGTATCACTGAAAACAAGACAGATAAACAAAATAAAGGAACAGAATACAGAAATAGAACCCACAAGTATATAATTACTTAACAAAGTGCCAGTATTATTTTTTAAAAGATTTATTTATTTTTACTTGAAAGGCAGATTTTAAACAGAGAATGAGAGACAGACAGAGGTCTTCCATTCATTAGTTCACTCCCCAAATGGCCACAATGGCCAAAGATGTGCTGACCCAAAGCCAGAATCCAGGAGCTCCTCCTGGTCTCTCATGGGGGTGCAGGGACTCAAGGACTTGGGTCATCCTCCGGTGTCTTCCCGGGCCACAAGCAGAGAGCTAGATTGCAACTGGAGTAGCTGGGATATAAACCAGCCCCAAATGGAATGTTGGGACCAGCAGCCCAATTATCTTGCTATGTCACCACACCAGCCCCAAGATAATACTATTATTAAGAGGGAAAAGGATAGTCCTACCAATGAATGGGAAAATGAGTTAAACATCATAGGTAAAAATTAAGTAAAATGGATCATAGACCTGAATTTGAAAGATAAAAAAAAAATCTACCCCAAATGTAGACAATGGCCTAGATTGTTGCACTGTACCTAGGCAAGTGTTACACCGCTAGGAGAAAGCTAGCTAATATCTGGCGGGCATCCTGGGCCTGGTTAATGCCAAGTTTGTGTTAACTATCAGTGTGCCAGCATAGATGCCTATTCTATTGCTTTTTTAAGATATGTGGGGGAGGCAGATGCCACACAACAACAGATAGGGTCTGTGGACCCACAGCCCAGTATGTGTGGGCCCTGAGTAGGCAGGCAGGTCCCCAGGTTTGCAGAGCACACTGCCAGAGGACCAGGCATAGGAGGCTGTGGATTGCTCAGGAAAGCAGGTCGGGAGATGTGTGGGAGGGAGGAACGCTGAGGGAGAACGTGACAGGTGAGGAGTGACTTCTGGAGGATTTCCACCAACCTGGTTACTACACTTGCAGGTAAATGAGGGAGCTGAGACAAGATGGTATAGAGGAGGGAAACTGGAGCACCTTTGGGGGCCAAATCAATGCACCCGCCCACGTGGGAAACCTGAGCTGGGATTGTTGGTATCAACTACTACCTATCAGCACACAAGAAAGCCATGGTTGTGGGGCCTGCCTGGCAGCGCATGTCCGTAGTACCTGCCAGTGTGCATTGATTGGGGCAGGGGATGAACCATGTTAGGCTGGACCATGATACTAACCAACTCATGAAAGAACTGCATCTGGGAGCAGATTATGTGGGGGGGAGGTAACCATAGGTTCACCCCGTGGGACTTCTATACCGACTGGTTTGCTTGAGGGCTGGGAGTAGTAACAGGCTGAGCTAGGCATGACCACAGAACTCAAACACTCATGGGCACTGAGATTGGGAATAGGCTGGGCTGGTCCAGGTTGCAGCACCAGGAAACTCACCTAAAAATTGGGTGTGGGGCAGGCCAGGCCACAAATCCACCAGCATACACAAAGGCCAACACTGGGGAGCATACTGTCAGGTGAGGGCCTAGGACCAGCTGGCTACTGTGAGATCTGAGTCTGGGAGTGGGCTGGGTGGAGGAACTTTGGGAACTCCCCTGATGAGCCATAGCTTCTGCTAGTGAGCATGTGAGTCGAGACTGGGTGTTGGTCAGGCTAGCCAAGGCTGCCTCACTTGTTGGTAGATGTGTGGGTTGGCTCTGTAGGGGGTAGAATAGACAGGACAAAGCCAAACCATAGCACACTGGCATGTGCAGGAGCCAGGATGGGATGTGGGCCATACTGAGCTAGGCTAGGCTATCACACCTACTGGTACTGGTTTGCATGAAAGCCAGGAATGTGGGGGGAAGGCTAGGTAGGGCTAGGCTGCAGCACCCACCAGCAAGAGTTGGGACTAGGGGCGAGCCAGGCCAGGCCAGGCTACAGCATCAGATGGCAAAGGCCAAGTTGAGTGATAGGTTATGCCAAACTAGGTCTGAACAATCATTGGCATACTCGAGATCTGTGGCTGAGAGTAAACTTGGTCAGAGAGCTAAGGGGAATGTTCTTGCTGGGTTGCCGTTCCCACTAGTGAGTGTGATAGCTGGAATGGAGGTGGCAGACTGGGCTGGACATGACCGTAGTGTCCCTTGGCATGGGTGTGGACTGGGACTGGGGTGTGCCAGACTGAATTAGGCTCCAACATCCACTGGTGCTCACAAGAGACATGGTAGATGTAGGACAGGCTGGGCGAGGTCTCTGTATCTGCAGAACCACATGAAATCAGGGTCTGGGAGTGAACCAGGTGTGGCTGGGCTGCAACACCTAACAGTAAGTGCCAGAAAGGGTGTGAGCCAATTGGGCAAGGCCTCTGTTCCTCCTAGGACAGGAGGTAGACCAAGTCAGTCTGGGCCAAGGCCCCACCTGTGTGCACAAGATTTGCGATGGGGAGGTGTCATGATAGAGGAGCTCAGGAAACTCCTGTGTCAGGAAGCAGTCCCTGAAGGAGAGTACAAGAACCAAGGTTGGGGGCAGCCCAGACCAAACCAGGTTACAGTACACACTGGCATATGTGTGGGTCAGGTCTGGGGGTGGGCCAGGCTGGGTCAGTTCACAGCACCCACTGTGAATACCAGTTCAGGGTCCAAGAACGGCCAGGTTAGACCACAATGCCAGCTAGTTCACATTAGGGCTAGGACTAGGGGCTAGCTGGGCTGGCTAGGCTGCAGCACCTGCCAGAATGAACTGGAACTGTAGGCAGGTCGGACTGAGTCAGGTTCCAGCACTCGCTGGTGCATGCCGAGGTGAGGCAAACCATGACAGAACCCAGGGGCCAGGAATTCATCCAGATCCTGCCTGGTTTAGCCCTGGCCATTGTGGCCACTTGGGAAGTATACCAGTAGATGGAAGATCTCTTTCTCTCTATCCCTTTTTCCCCACCTCTTTAACTCTTTCAAATAAAAAAATCTTAAAAAGAAAAGAGAAGAAGCAGATTTTCTAGTGCCCCAATTTTTAATTTATTTTAATTTCAGGAGCTTTTTCAGGAAAAAGAGAACAAAACTGCACTTTTCTGATTATTTCGCAACCTCCAACAAATTAATAAGAAGCAAGACAACTTAACTAAAAATGAACAGGGACCTTGGGTATCTTACAGTACAGGATATATCTAGTATGTACAAGGACACTTCAAAAAGTTCATGGAAAATGTGCATTATCTTTACCATAACACATTTTATTTCTAAGGCAGAGAGAGAGTCAACAGACGGACAAACAGACTAAGAGAGCATCCACCTGCTCCTTCATTCAAGCATTCCAGCACTGAAGCTGGAAATTCACTGCAGGTCTCTCATCCGTGTGGCAGAGAACAGCCACTTGAGGCATCACTTGCTACCCGCCGCTAAGCAGGAAGCTGGAAGCAGGAGCACAGCCAGGACTCAACATTCTAGACAGTCATCTCAACCAGTCACTTAACTGCTAGACCACATGCACATCCCCCTTATCATCTTATAACTTCATTTTCCACAAAATTGTCTTAAGATTTATTTTTTTTTTAATTGGAAAGTCAGATTTACAGAGAGAAGGAGAGACAGAAAGATCTTACATCTGCTGGTTTACTCCCCAAGTGACTACAATAGCCAGAGCTGAGCCAATCCAAAGCCAGGAGCCAGGAGCCTTCTCTGTCTCTGGGCCTCCCACACCGGTGCAGGGGCCCAAGGCTTTGGTTCATCCTCTATTGCTTTTCCTGGCCATAAGCAGGGAGCTGGATGGGAAGGGGGACAGCTGGAATACAAACCAGTGTCCACATGGGATCCTGGCACATGCAAGGTGAGGACTTTAGCCAGTAGGCTACCGCATCAGGTCCTCCATGAGCTTTTTGAAGCCTTCTGATTTATATGAAAAGATGTTTAACATCATAACTGTAACTTCCACCAGTCCCTTATTCCCTGGGTAGAGGCCAACATAACAGCTGTCTCTATCCTTTAGTCTCATTCCTGACTCTCCCTTGTAGCTTTCTTAAACACCCCAAAGCACCCTCATTTAGCAGGAATGATAGCTCTTTAGACACGAGTCTGTTACCTCTGTGTCCATCAATAGGTTAAACCTTCTTTCCTTTATCCTCAGTCTTGTCCATGTTGCTTTGATTTAGCACCATTGACAAGGACTGAGAATTAGCAGCAGCAATACAAAGGAGTGAATCAATGCTACCTACAATGTTATGGGTCAAACATCATGTTGACAGAAAATGTCAGACAAGCAACAACACTTAGTGTTCAATTCTGTTTATATGAAATTCAAAGTCAAACAAAATTAATCTTTGGTTAAAGTGACTGTTACCTTTGTGGCATTATTAACAAGAGAAGCTCCAAGAAACTTGCTGAGGTGCTGGAAATATTCTCTGTTGATCAGGATATGGTTACATGGATACATACGATGTACATGGATGTACAGATGCATGAAACATGCAGAGCCACTGATAAGTCTGAAGGCTGAAACTGTGGAGCTATTGTTGAACATCTTTCTACATACTGTTCTAGATTCTTGGCGTACTTCAGAAAGGAAAACAAAGATGTCCACCATAATAGAGGCTAGATTCTATCATGGAAAGATAACTTAAAAACATTAGATTATATGGCATTTTCGAAAATGAGAAGAAATCTTGGAGCCACTGGAGTAGCATGCTAGTCCTCTTCCTGTGCCACTTGCCTCCCATATGGGCACTGGTTCATGTCCCAGCTACTCCACTTCTGATCCAGCTCCCTGCTAATGGTCTGGAAAAGCAGCAGAGGATGATCGAAGGTACTGGGTCACTGAACTCAAGTTGGAGACCTGGAAGAAGTTCCTGGCTTCCAGCTCTGGCTGTTGTGGCCATCTGGGGAGTGAACCAATAGTTGGAAGATCTCTCTCTCTCTTTCTCTCTCTCTCTCTCTCTGTCTTTCTCTCTCTTTCTCTCTCTCTCTCTGTCTTTCTCTGTGTAGCTCCTTCCTTCTCTGTAATTCTTTCAAGTAAAATAAATACATTTTTTAAAGTAGTAGGAAATCTAGAAACAGATAAATGCTATTATACTCTAAAACAGAATAAGGTAAGGAAAATAGGTAATTCTGAAACAAAAATAGTATTTAATTATTTAAAATTCTTTTAAAATGTTTTTATTATAGATTTTATAAATATTTAAGATTCTGAGCAAGAGCAATCCATGATAGATACTGCCTCCTCCTAGGAACAGAAATATTCTGCAGTCAAGGCTATCCTTGAGACTGCAAAATTCTGTCTTTGGTAATTAACCATCACTGATAAAGTTTAGAGCAACACACAGAACCCCAAACCTGGAGCAAGCTGAAAAATGTTGTCCTCCTTCACATTTGTTTTTACTTTTCATGAAATCTGAGTTATCCCTTTTTCATACATCTGTACTGTCTATATATGGTGACAGCTACATTCATGTGTGACTACTCAGTCCCACCCGACAACAAATCATGGTTGTTTTAACAGACCACAAGCAAGACAAGTACATACTAGGGTCTCCTAAGGTTGCAGGCAGAGGACATGGGCCACAGATGTGACGTAGGCATAACTAGAAAGGACTCCATCATTGCAGCCTTCTCCCAACCAAAGTGACCTACCAATGGCGTAAGACAGGTATAAAGATAAGCCTAGAAGCATGAAAGATCAGGATTCCATTTCTTAAAAATTCCCTCATGCCCTAATTCTCTAATGTCAGCACAAGTGAGCGACAAAATAGACACTATTAGGTTTCTTCTCCTCCCTGCTCTCAGGGCAGGACAAACCCTTAGGGAATGTTTGAGACAGAGCCTCTATTCTCGCGTCATAGATACATCTATTACAAAGCAGAGATGCTGTTGTTGGGCAGGACAATGGCTTTTATCCAGGTACGGAGTGCAGGTTACACAGGGGATCCCAGGAGGGGCACAACTGAAAGTAAGCCTGGGTTCTAGGAGTTCCGCTTGGAAGTAAAGCTCACAGTACACCAAAGCCTCTTACCAGATGAAGAACAGACGTGCAAAGCTTCAGGCAGTGGCACAGCAGCCGCGCAGCCTTGTGGCTCTGCTTGGCCAGAGCTTTCTGCAGGTCGATGAGCTCATAGGACGTTTCTGGCTCCTGAGGTAGCCAGGACACAGAGCGCAGCTCCTGTAACAGCCTAGAATCAAGGGCCAAGTTGGTCAGAGCTGGAATCCCAGCCCTCCTAAACTTCATCTATGATTTGTACTTCATTGAGACCAGCTCACCTCAGATTGGGCCAATGTTCAGCAAGATTTTGGTGTTCCCTGAGACCAACTTCACCCCTCGACAGTTCTCTGGAAGAGTCCGAGTCTAAAAACTCATCAGCTGGGGAACTCTTCTGGAAAGGCTCAGGATATGTGCCAACGTTTATTCCTAGATACCCCTCTGCCACAAGGAGCCAGATCGGTCCTAAGGCCTGACTTAGCGAGGGACAAAGTACAGGGGCCTCTTTCTTGGAATAGAGAAAATTGAAGACCCTAAAAGACTAAATAGGTGAGTTCTAAGGTCAGAGATAATAAGACTGCAACTTCCAAGGGCTGATCATCATTGAGGAAGCCTTCTGTTTTCCACAACCCTCACCTCTCTTGAAAAAAAGATGAAAAATTCCCAATAAGACCACTACAAGACACTGAATATCGCACTTCGTATTTACAATCTCATGTAATTCTCATTTCAGTTGTGTAGTAAAATCTTCATTGTGTTTCGCAGATCAGGAAACTGAGACTTTGTAGGATAGTCCCTTGCTAATACACAGGGTCTAACTTTGGATATGTCCATCCTCCAAAACTTTGCCACTCCTGCCATCAATCTAGGAGACCTAGACAAAGCTCCTGACTCCTGGCTTTAGCTTGGCCCTGCCATGGCCATTGCAGCCATCTGAGGAGTGAAGGGCTCTCTCTGAGTGGAAGATTCTCTCTTCCTCATTCTTACAAATAAATAAATATTGTTTAACAGGCTTATTCATTTGAAAGGCAAAGTTTCACAGAGAGAGAGAGAGAGAGAGAGAGAGAGAGAGAGAGAGAGAAAATCTTCCATCTCTGGTTCACTTTCCAAATGGCCATAACGGCCAGAGCTAGGTCAGTCTGAAGCACGAAGCCAGAAGCCAGGAATTTCTTCCAGGTCTTTTATGCTTCCATGTGGGTGCAGGGACACAAGTAGTTGGGCCATCATTTCTATTTTCCCAGGCACATCAGTAGGGAACTGGGCTGGAAGCGGAGTAGCCAGGTCATGAATTGGCACCCGCATGGGATGCCTGCACTGCAGACTGTATCTATCACATCATAGCACTAGCCCAATAAATACATCTTATTTTAAATTTTAAAATTTTAATTTTAGTTTTGTTTGCATAGTTGATTAAGTACATCTTTAAAAATTAATACTTGCGTCAACTAGTGAAAACTAAGAAATTTCACAACAAAATATGGGCTTTTAGGAAATCCTGAAAAATAAAAACCATTAACTGTACTGGAGCAATATTCCCAATGGCAACAAGTGGTTGAAAATGAACATAAACTGTCCTCTTTAGATGAATCTCCACACTACATTCTCTATGCTCCCTAATATCTTGCACCTAACTACTACGTTACTTTACTACATCCTGATTATGTCATTTGCAACTCCCAACACATAACATACCTGTTGGTGCAGAGCAAGCCAGGAAGCACTGAAAAACAGGACTAATCAATCTGCCCTTCCTCCCCTTCCTGTCATTCAAGAATCCAAATAATATCACAGAAAGAGAAGAGAATTTGGGTTAAGATGCCTTAATTAGAACTCCAAACTTGGCAATTATGTTCTGGGGCATGGTGGTATATAAAAATATTTAATCACACTGAGTTATATTTGGAAACTATAATTCAGGGAAAAATGACTTATTTAACAACATATAAATTAGGATCATATTTTGTCTTTGTAACAGGAAAATGCTAGAAGACAAAATGTTCATAGCAGTTATCTAGATTAGAATATTTCTCTTTATGGTGTGTTTGCATTGGCCATCTTTTCTACAATGAATAGGCTATAACCTTCTGTAAAAATAGCTTTTAAACATGAATGCCAGTCATGTTTTTAAGACCTAACCTGTTAATGTGGAGTAGCCCAGCTCCAAAATGGGGCACAGCTGAGAGCAGATGATCCCCAATAACATCCTGGAGTCGATGCAGCTGCTGCAACCTCACGTTCTTCTTCCAGCTACAAATGAAAGGCCAGGGATCATACACTGCTTCTCCAGCCCAGTTCCCCCCCAGATCACATCCCATCCTGACTCACCTGGCCAAGGCCTTGCGTAACAGGCAATACTTAAAGAATGGGATGAACTGGAGCTGTTGCCAGAGAACAGAGTGGCGGTGCCAGGTACCCAGTGTCATTGTCTCACTGCCCTCCTCAGGGTGTATGTGCAGGATCCCGAAGGGGGAGAAGATGTAGTGTTCAGGATTCACCTTGCTTGGTGGCACCACCTTCAGGTTATAGGGCCTTTAAAAAAGAACTTCGATCAGTGGGAAACCTGGGAACTTGCACAGACTTCAAGAAGGGGTAAGACAAGGATGGCAGATGATGGGAAAAGAAGCAGAAAGGAGAGCAGAAGAAGGTGAAAGAGGGGAGAGAGCAGAACAACTTTCAGACTAGAAAGACAGAACACATAAACTGAAGTCAGTGATAGCTGGGAACAAAGAAAAAGGCACCTGTCTAGTTCCAAGAAATTCTATCCAGACCCTGACATCTTACATTCCATTAAATGTAAGGCTGTACGAAAACACTTAGTTTTAGGGAAAAAACCAAGATTAAAAACTGCTTCCAATGTGATACTTGATCCTTTTGTAAGATGCAGCGCAATATCAGAGATGTTGAAATGTTAAAGGAATGCTCATTTTAAAAATGACAAGATACATATACAACTAGGAGCTAAAACAACGGGCAGAGATCATCAGAGAATATTGTTTGAGGTAACTGAGGTTGGAAAAAAGCAAGGGAGAGTGTAGAAAACCATAAACAGGCAAAAACAAATGAAAACTGAAACCTAGCATCCTAGCATGCCAGCCAAGTAACTGCAGGGCAATCTTAAAGTCCAAACAGGTCTTGGCCACTCCAGCTTCAGAAAAATGCACCTGGACCCTGCATCAAAAGCAATTTATATGTAGCTATAGAATAGCTGTATCTAATTCCAGCAGGCCAGTTAATATAATGCTATACTTGATAACATTTAATAAATAATTTATTTTTATTTTATGGTTTTCATAACTGATCTAGTCATCTTTTTAAAATATGCAATTATTTATTTGAAATTACAGAGACTGTGGAAAACAAAGAGAGATCTTCCATATCTGATTCATTCAGCAAATGGCTACAATAGACAGGGTTGGGCCAGGCCAAGACCAGGAGCAAGGAATTCCATCTGGGTCTCCCACGTGGGTACAGGGACTTGAGGAATTGGGCTCTTTCACTGCTTTCCCAGGTATGTCAGCAGGGTGCTGGATGGGAATTGAGTAGCTGGGACTGATGGATGTGCACATGGGCAACTGCATTGCTAGCAGCAGCTGAATGAGCTGTACCCCAACACCGGGCCTCAGAACCTGTACTATTTTTTTCAGGCATTGTATGTATTTTTAATCAATTTGAAATCTATGTCCTAGGTTCTATGTCTATAATGCCTAAGAGATAAAATGTTCCTCCTCTTCCTTTCATCTTTCTCAACTTTCTAGAGTACATGTTTAATCAAGTGATTTAAGACTTAGATAGGGTCCAGCTCTGTGGTGCAGCAGCTCCTTGCTAATGTGCCTAGGAAGCAGTGGAGAATGACCTAACTGGGCCCCTGCATTCACATGGGAAACCTGAGAAAAGCTCCTGGCTTCTAGCTTCAGTCTGGGCAGCCCTGCCATTAAACTCATCTAGGTAGGACTTAGTGCATGGCAGAACTCTGGCCCTCCCTCTTCTCTGTAACTCTGACCTTCAAAATGGAGAAATAACTCTTTTAAAAAAATTTTGCCCTGATAGAATTCTCATTCCCCTGGAAGAGAAAGAAAAATGATAAGCATAAGAGATGTTAGGGATGAGGGAAAAGAGCAGGAAAAGGGAGACTGCGTGTGCCACAGGACAAAGAAATATGGTCTTTTTTTTTAATTATTTATTATTTTTAATTCATTAATTACATTGTATTATGTGACACAGTTTCATAGGTACTTGGGTTCTCCCCACCCCTCCCCAAATCCTCCCACCATGGTGGATTCCTCCACCTTGTTGCATAACCACAGTTCAAGTTCAGTTGAGATTCCCCCAATGCAAGCATATACCAAACATAGAGTCCAACATCTTATTGTCCAGTCAAGTTCAATGGCTTCTTAGGTATACCCTTTCTGGTCTGAAGACAGAGCCAGCAGAGTATCATCCCAGTCAATTAAAATCTCCAACATACCATCAGCAAAAATTTACATCATTATGGAATTAATTGACATAGTAATGAGTAACCAATATGTTAAAAGTAAATGCGAGTTCTTAACCACCTTCTGTGACCACCTCATTGACATTTCAATATGTCAATTAGAAATATGGTCTTTTAAAAAAATTATTTATTTTTCATGATATGGTTACCTAGGCTCAGAGTTCCCTTCCACATTTAAATGGGGTGGTAAGGATAGGAAAGTGAGCAAAGCCTCTTAGGGGATGAATGAATAAATTCCCAGTTAAAGTGAGTCAAAATCTAGGACAAACACACAGATTTTTAAAATAAGTCTAGGTCCCGGCAAGATAGCGTAGTGGTTGAAGTCCTCGCCTTGCACACCCCGGGATCCCATGTGGACGTTTGTTTTAATCCCGGCAGCTCCACTTCCCATCCAGCTCCCTACTTGTGGCCTGGGAAAACAGTAGAGGATGACCCAGAGCTTTGGGAACCTGCACCCGCGTGGGAGACCTGGAAGAGGATCTGGGCTCCTGGCTTCAGATCGGTTCAGCTCAGGCTGTTGTGGCTACTTGGGGAGTGAACCATTGGATGGAAGATCTTCCTCTCTGTCTCTCTTCTTCTCTGTATATCTGTGTTTCCAATAAAAAGAAACAAATCTAAAAAATTTTTTAAATGACATACAATAAGTCTAAATCTATTTTTAAAGGATTTCTTTTCATTGCAAAAATATTTACAGACAGAAGAAGAAAACAGCAAAGATCTTCTATTAGCTGGTTCACCTCCCAAGTAGCTACAACAGCCAGAGCTGAGCTGATCTGAAGTTGGAAGCTGGGAGCTTCTTCTGGGTCTCCCACATGGGTGCAGAGTCCTAATGCCTTGGGCCATCCTTTACTGCTTTCCCAGAGCAATAGCAGGGAGCTGGATGGGAAGTGGCGCACCTGGGAGATGAACTGGTACTCATATGAGATGCCGGTGCCTGCAGGCAAAGGATTAGCCAGGAAAGCCATCACGTCTGCACAAGTCTAAACATATTTTTATAAACTCCATCCCATGGCAAATAAAATGACAGGGTGACAGGGTTCTGACAAGTGACAGGGTTCTCCTTCTACTCATGTTGCACTCTAGTTTTATACAAACACTCCAATTTGAGAACAACTTGAAAAACTAAGCCAAATATCTGGATAAAATGTAAAGCCTCTGCTTGAACATCTCAGAGAACCCACACATAAAATCCTCTGGCTTTTAGGTTGGAATCTTAAATGGTTACAACACAAAAGCAATGTAGGGGCCAGTGCGGTGGCTCAACAGGCTAATCCTCTACCTTGCAGTGCTGGCATCCCACATGGGTGTTGGATAAGCTGCTCTGCTTCCTATCCAACTTCCTGCTTATGGCCTGGGACAGCACTGCCTCAAGTATCTGGGCCCTTGTACCCTCATGCAAGACATGAAAGAAATGCCTGACTTCCAGCTATCAACTCAGCTCCAGTCTCTGTGGCAATTTTGGCAGTGAATCAGCGAATGGAATACCTCTCTGTCTCTCCTTCTTTCTGTAAATCTGCCTTTCAAATAAAAAATAAATGATTTTAAAAGAAGAGTAATGTAGAATCCAAAATAAACCTTCCCCTTAGGTAGAATCTGAATTGAAACTTGCCCATTTGGTTCCCTGTATCTGTAAAAAGCTTGGTTCCTCTTCTCGGTCTTTCAGGAATGTGTAGTAAAATTGACATACATCTACCTCTACTAGAATTGACAAGCACTTTAGTTTGGCAAAGTGTCAAATTCAGTCCTCTGGGCTTCCTTCCTCGGTAGATCTGTCAAGCTCTAATCACAGGCCCAATAATCAGTCTGTTCCCTTTGAGTTCTCATGTTTCTTTTCTCTTCATAGGTCTAGTCATTTTTTATTGTAATGCATCTCTATTATAACTGATGCTGATAAACTAAAGCCTAAGCTTGTCATGTGCTTTCTGTAACCTTGACACTATATCGTGGACATCCATCCCACACTGCTATCATTACTATTGTTATTGCTCTGAGGATCAACTGTAACAGACTCTAGCTATCAGTAGGTAAGTCATCACATTCAACCTGAAGTGATGCAGCTAATGTTGTGTATCACCAGAACCCTATTGCCCATTAGCAAGCAACTTAGTACTATTCAAAGCCAAGGGCACTACCAAACCAACATGAGAATCTCCCATTTGGGGATTGTTTCCTGGGCCCTCTCACAATGCCAAATACTGCATGTGGGGTCTACTCAGAAAGACAGGAATCACTGCAGACATTTCAACAAAGTAAATTTCATAAAGTGTTTTGATTTGGTTTGTTTTGCTTAAAAAAAGTCTTGGGGCTGGCACTAAGCTCAATTGGCTGATCCTCTACCTGCAAGCATCTGTGTCCCATACGGACGCTGATCCATGTCCTGACTGCTCCATTTCCCATACAGCTCCCTGTTTGTGGTTTAGAAAGCAGTGGAGGGTGACCCAAAGCCTTGGGATCCTTCACTGTGATGCTGGCACCCCATATGACCACTGGTTCTAGACAAAGCTGTTCCATTTCTGATCCAGTTCCTCCCAATGTACTACTTAAGGGAGCAGGGGACAGAGCAGTAAACAGGCTCCTGTCACCTGCACAGGAGCTCTGAATGGAGCTTCCAGGCTCCTGGCTTCAGTCTGGCCAGCCCCAGCCACTGCAGCCATTTGGGGACTGAATTAATGGATTGAAAATATCTCTTTTCCTCTCCTTCTCTTCCTCTCTGTTAACTCCGCATTTCAAATAAAAATAAAGAAATCTTTCTAAAAGTTTTTAACCTCTCCCTACTTAGTCTCCACATCTCATATGAATGAAAACAACAGCACCTACTGGTAGGAAAGGATTAAATAACACAGCACATTGTCAATAACAAATGCCTGATAAGTAAAATAATGTGGCTGATGGGAATCATTAGTATTATTTCTGGGAAGAGTAAGATTTCAAACAATTTTAAAAATAGGAGACAGTGAGTGGCCAGTGCTGTAGCCCGATGGGTTAATCCTCTACCTGCTAAACACAGCATCCCACATGGGCACCAGTTTGTATCCCAGCTGCTCTACTTCCCATCCAGCTCTCTGCTTGTGGCCTGGGAAAGCAGTAGAGGATGGTCCAAAGCCTTGGGATCCTGCACCTGTGTGGGAGACCTGGAGGAAACTCCTTGCTCCTAGATTCAGATTGGCTCAGCTTCGGCCCTTGTGGCCATTTGGGGAGTGAACCAGCAGATGAAAGATCCTTCTCTCTTTCACTGTCATATACACATATATATGACATTTATATTATATGTATATAATTCATATGAGATGTGTAGACTAAATATGGAGAGGTTAAATAACACATATAAGTATAAATTATATGTTATATATATATACACGAGAGGTTAAATAACGCACACATATAAATTATATATATATATTATATACACACCTACACATATACATGGCAGTGAAATAAATTCACATTGAGTCATATGGGAGAAAATTTGCTTTTAAAATCTTGTAGATAGGGCCAGGCAGCGTGGCCTAGTGGCTAAAGTCCTCGCCTTGCACACCCCGGGATCCCATATGGGCGCCGGTTCTAATCCCCGCAGCTCCACTTCCCATCCAGCTCCCTGCCTGTGGCCTGGGAAAGCAGTTGAGGACGGCCCAAAGCTTTGGGACCCTGCACCCGCGTGGGAGACCTGGAAGAGGTTCCTGGTTCCCGGCATCAGATTGGCGCACTGGCCCGTTGCAGCTCACTTGGGGAGTGAAACATCGGATGGAAGATCTTCCTCTCTGTCTCTCCTCCTCTCTGTATATCCGGCTTTCCAATAATAATAAAATCTTTAAAAAAAAAATCTTATAGATAAACGTAGGACCAGGAGGTAGATGTTACAAGTAGATTTTCAGTCTAATGAATAGAAAAGTAAGCTTCCCCAGCACTGCAAAGACTGAAACACCTGATTCTTGCATGAGAGTTGGAAGAAATGACCATTAAATTCCTCTGAGACTATTACTAAATGTTTCCATCATTGTAAAACAGAGGAAAAAGTATGAAAAGGGTGACTAAGCCAAAAGGCTATGAGAGCAAAGGGAAGCAAAAAGGAGGTGGGGAGCAGAGAAGAAGGGTGTGGGTAATGGAAGATGGGGGAGGATTAGGTTGAGAAAGGACGGGGCGGGGAGTACGGAGAGAGAGAGCTATCATGGAAGGAAATCAGGGAGTGGGAGATACAGAAGAGGCCTGGACACAGGCTCTTACCTAAAGCAGCGGCTGGGAGCCACATTAAGATAGAGGAAATGGATCTTCTTCAGATATTTCTCTGTCTTTAGAATGTTTACCACTTCTCTGCCCTGGGCAGAAACCTTAGGTAAGTAACCAGTGCTTTTTTTGGTGAAGATCTTCTTCATAGGGAGTTTATGAACTGGCTGAGACCTATATGACAATAGGAGGGGAAAAGCAGAGCAAAGAGGTTAGGTAGCTAGAGATGGGTCTTGCCATGTAGAACAGTGAGGGAAGGGGCTAGATCAAATCCCCGAGAGGATTCAGTGAGGCTTTGTCAGAGTTTGTCTGTTACTTAATCCAAAGATGTCACAAAGTGAGCAAATACAGTCCACTAAACTACAGTTTGTGACTATATTATGTGGATAAATGCAAGAACATCTCCTTTTCTGATAAATAAATCATTCTGGATTTATTGTGATTACTCTGAAGTCAGTAATGCATAATACTCCACACAAGTAATAGGAAGATTTTGTTTGTCCAACTTACTAGTCCTGAATTTTTCCTTTAAACCTTCTTAACTTTCTAGATCTGATTTTGTATCTTTACTCTCATTTTACCTGGCTTCCAACTCTACATTATCTCCCATAATCATTTTTGTTCTGCTCCCATAATCATGCAAACTCTTTGCTTCATATCATTTCCTTTCCAGTGAAGATCCAATGGTGCATTCTTCAAATCCCTTAACCTTATACTATTACTCTCATCTTACTCTCCCACCATAGCAAATTTGGCAGGAAAAGTATAAGAATCTAGAAGATGAATATTTTTGCTTGGAGTGACCTCACAGCACACATGCCCTAGGAATGATTTAATTTAGACTTAACCAAAGTATAATTGATTGATCCAAACTTAGATCCACAGGATAAGTTATCCTTGAGATAACAGTGCAATCCTATCCTAGAGTTCATATCAACAATAGGATTTATTATGGCTTTGATGTTGAATCAGTGCATCTTAAGAGGTGTAACAATCTGGGCCCGGCGGCGTGGCCTAGCGGCTAAAGTCCTCGCCTTGAACGCCCCGGGATCCCATATGGGCGCCGGTTCTAATCCCGGCAGCTCCACTTCCCATCCAGCTCCCTGCTTGTGGCCTGGGAAAGCAGTTGAGGACAGCCCAATGCATTGGGACACTGCACCCGCGTGGGAGATCCGGAAGAGGTTCCAGGTGCCCGGCTTCGGATCGGCGCGCATCGGCTCGTTGCGGCTCACTTGGGGAGCGGAACATCGGACAGAAGATCCTCCTCTCTGTCTCTCCTCCTCTGTGTATATCTGGCTGTAATAAAATGAATAAATCTTTAAAAAAAAAAAAAAGAGGTGTAACAATCATTATGGGTTTATTTCCTCAATAGAGTCCCTCATGGTACAGTAGACTCAGAGTATCACAGAACCAGGAATATTGGCTCCTTTGTCAGTCCTTGTGCAGTCGCAGCCAGGGGCTTAATCTGTTCTGATGACTTCGTGCAAGTTCCCAGGAAACTATCCTCCTCATGTCCCTAGCCACATGCTTGTCCCCATCAAGCTCCTAGTTTGATACTGTTCTCTGCTTCCTTGCCTGTCTGGGAAAACTCACATGCTAAGTCATGACCTGACTCATTCAATTATAGTTGCTTTCCCACATCATTATCTGACCCTCAATTTGAGTGGTAAGGGTATGCATTCTTTTCTACAAAGCTAATTCCTCCTCTGTCTCTGAAACCCCTGACCTCCCTCTAAGATGTATTTTTAATCTCCTTACCTTAGTGTGTTTATTTGTTCAGTCTACAGATAATTATTTATTGAGTACCTACTTCTGAAGCACTGCCTCGAGGGCTGTAAACATTTCCCTATCTTTAAGACAGTCCCAAAAAAAGAAGCCCAAAAAAGGCACCAAAATGCTTTCAAGCTACTGTCTTACTATCTCTTTCCCTTTCAAGCCAAGCTTCATAAAAGAATAATAAAATGTGATTTTCACTACTTTGTCTCTTGCGTTCATTCCTGAATGTATTATAAGCGGCTTCCTCTCCACAAAACTAATGAATCTGCTCTCACCAACCATTTCCTTGTTACTAACTCATGATCTTTTAAGACACTTAATTGCATATAACATCACTTGTTTCCTTCTCTTTTAAATTCTTATTTCACCTCCTAATCAAAAGATAGATTGCTAACCTAATCTTGATCCAAAATCCTCCAACAGGCTTCTCCTAACCACCCACACACACACACACACACACTAGGGAAATAGCCAGGCCACCAGGCAGTATTGTTTTACAGAATTTACTAAAATTTGCAATTATGTGTTCCTTGCATCAATTAATCCATATATCCTTACTTACAAAGTCACAAATTGAGGAATTAGCTGGTCCTGGAGAACTTAACAGGAACTGATTCATATTCAAATTTACTACTCTTTTTTTTTTTAAAGATTCATTTATTTTTATTGGAAAGTCAGATATATAGAAAGGAGGAGAAAGAGAGAGGAAGATCTTCCATCTGCCGACTCACTCTCCAAGTGTCCAGAATGGACGAAGCTGAGCTGATCTGAAGCCAGGAGCCAGGAGCTTCTTTCTGGGTCTCCCACATAATTGCAGGGTCCCAAGGCTCTGGGCAGTCCTCGACTGCTTTCCCAGGCCACAAGCAGCAAGCTGGAAGGGCAGCAGAGCAGCTAGGACTAGAACTAGTACCGTTATAGGATCCCAGCACATGCAAGGCGAGGAATTTAGCCACTAGGCTACTGTGTGGAGCCCAGACTTACTACTATTTTCAAAGAGGGCAGAGAACATATCAGCCCATTATCATTTCAATTAAGTTCCCTCAGGAAAGGAAGCTGCATGTGGAGTACAAGGTAACTTTGAAAATGTAGGAGCAGCGTTTTGGTGTATCATATTAAGCTGCTGCCTGTGACACTGGCCTTCCAAAAGGACATGGTTCAAGTCTTGGATGCTCTACCTCCAAACCAACTCTGCTAATTCCCTGGGAATGGACGTAGAAAATAGGTCAAGTGTTTTGACCTCTTGCCATTCACTTGGGAAACATGGAAGAAGCTCCTGACTCTTGCCTTTGGCCTGGCATGGCTCAGTCCTGATTGTTGTGGGGATCTGGGAAGTAAACCAGTAGAGGCAAGATTGACCTCTCTCTTTCTTTGACTTTCAAATAAATAAATCTTAAGCAAAAGGAAAAGCATTGGCTAGTGCTCACTCCAGGAACCTATCGGGAAGGACTCCAAAGCTTTCAGGGAAAATTTGACCCAGTCATAACTTTGGAACAAAAATTGAGGGAGCTAAGTTGGATTAAAGGGAAAACCAGCCTTTTCCCTAGACAGCAAATATGCCATAGACAAGGTACAAAGCATCCAGAAAATCATGCCACAGGGTGAAGGAAACTCCAACATTAAACAACTCTCAGGACAGGAGGTCTCCAGGCATTCTGACATCCTAAAGAGAGTAACAGCTGTAACTTTGCTTTTCAAATAAATATTTAAAAAGAAAGAAAACTATTGGATTGGAAAGAGATGTTACCCAGCAGCACTGCCTACTCAACTCTGCCTTGGAGTTAAATTCGCTCAGATGTGTGAGACAGACAGGCGCTCACCACCCTGGACCAGCATGTAGGATACACTGCAAGGTGGGCAGGGAGGCAAGACTCAAGTGATTATGAATGCATGAGAAACAGAACTACAGAGGCTTCTGGCATTATCTGAGAAAGAAGTGTGCTAATTGTGGAATGTCAAGGTTTTTTTTGCTGGAGCTGTGGCTTCTTCATGGCTGATTTTTGATTTTCCTCAATTTCTGCATTCATTTCTGCATTCTGTGGGGTTCACAGTGAAACACTGGGTTTATTTTGAAGACAAAAAGGAAGAAAACAGCAGCCTCACAGGAGCTCAGCATGTGGTCAGGTAAGCCCTCCAATCAATAAGGAACTGACTCTAGAGGCACCACAAACAGGCCCTGATCTCTGCTCAAAGCCCCAGGCGGGTCCCTCACTCACCTCATCTCTCTTCCTTCAACAGGCTCTCCCACTGCTCTGTTGGTATCAACCTTTTCATACTGTATGGGGATGTCCGTTGCCAGTGCCAAGGGCAGGAGACCGAGACCATCCATCCAATGGGCCTCTTCTAGGGCCACCTCAGCACCAACGATGCCCAAGCAGTGCTGAAGTTCAGGTAAGGTCAGTGGTCGCAGCCAGGTGGCCAACTTGTCCCTCACTTGCTGCCCACCCCATCGGGCCTGCACCAAAGGGCAGACTGGGCAGGGATGCTTATGATAGAACTTCTTTTGGGGGCCACAGTCAATATGGGAGGCACTGTCTAACAAAGAGTAGTCTGGGGGAAAGGCCTGATCTATGGCAGTTAGCAGGTCTAGCTGGAGGTGGCACTGGACCCAGGGTGCCCAGCAGTACAGCTGCTCCAGGAAGGGCAGTAAATCCAGGTGACCAACAAATAACTCACGGTACGGAGGCAGCAGACCCAGTACTGCATGCAGGTAGCGCCAAGCTGCGGGGCTGCGGTCCTGGAGCGTGGCTGAGAACAGAGCTTTGAGCTCAGCCAGCAGGAGTTCCAGTACTGTGGGCTGCTCTGTCTCAGGCACTGCCTGCAGGAACTGCCTCTGTTTTTTCTGAAGAGCCTTGGGCTGCTCTTTGCTGCGCAGGACACATATGGACTGCCAAGACTCAATGACATCAGATGATGTTTTGCCAGGAGACGTACCTACCCACTCCTCTTCCTTGACCAAGAGGAGCTGGGCTTGCAACTGCTGCCGAAGTGACCTTGCCCACAGTTCAGGATTCAACTGCCAGTTCCAGGCTCTCACCGGCTGAGCTTCACCTGCAGAACCCGGCCCAAGAGAGGAATAGGAGAAGGGCTCTCAGGCTTTGGGCAGGGGCCGGGCAGGGTCCACGGCTTTGTGGGGGGAACAGCGAGGAAGGGACGGATAGGGAGATGGCTGCAAGTGCAGGGCAGAGCCAGACCAGCAGTGGGCTTTCCCTGAGCCCGAGCGAGAGTCCTCTCCAGAGCCCCTCGCAGAAGCAGCAGCCCCAGGTCTGAGGCAGGGACCACCTCCCAGGACCCAGCTCCCCTCACCTGGCTCCGGGGGGACAGGAGGCAAGGGAAGGGAAGACAGCCTGGTCTGCTGCTGAGGTTTCATTGTGGGGGAGTGCCTGCTGGAGAAGTGAAGGAACTCAGACATGGGTGTTAAACACAGGCTCACAGGCTCCTACACACACACACACACACACACACACCTCTGTAGTCAATGGAACAAGCAAACCTACACACACACACACACACACCTGTAGTCAATGGTACAAGCAAACACACACACACACACACACACACACACACACACACACACCCCTGTAGTCAATGGAACAAGCAAACTGGCATCCCGACAGGGCCGGGAGAACCCGGTGAACCTCACTCAGTATGAGGGCAGGCAATCCGCCTGAAGTGGGGGGGAACCGAGGAAGCCGCAAAACTCAGTCCCGTGACGTCTTCGCCCACAGGCTGAGGAGGTCTGCTGGACAGAAATTCCAGGAGGCCGCACAGCTGAAGAACTCGGCGGGGAAGCTGGGTGGGGGACGCCGCCGAGGGGAAGAAGGGACAAAGGAGCCGGCTGAGGAGCGGGGGGAGGAGGCGGACCCGTGGGGGAGGGGCCTCCCTGGAGGCCGGGGCCAGAGCTGGCCCCGGGGCACAAAAGAAGGCGGATCCTGGGCACAGGTCTCCCTCGCACCTCCCAGCTGTTAGAACGGTTACCTGAGGCTCACAGGCCCGAGCCTCTGCAGCTTCAGAGGGGCGGGGCCAGGCCGAGTGTGGGCGGGGCCAGCCCGGGGATCTCCGCCAGGAGGGGCGGGACCCGCGCCCACCTGGGGGGGCTGCCTGCCCGGGGAGACTGGCGGAGGACGTGGAGGTGCGTGAGGTCCAGGGACTAGCAATCCTGACGGGGGTCGGGGAGAGCAGCTGTCATCCCGGTACTTCCTTATTCCTTGAGTCGGAGTTAAATCCAATATTCCACCCCCCACCATCCCACCTCCTAAAATGAGGTATGAGGAACACAAAACCCGTGGTCTCAAGAAACTCAAAATATAGTTAGAGGAATGCGGGTATGCGGGGGGAGTGTGACTGACTTTCAAATTTTAGCTGAATAATTAAAACGAACAACTCGTTCAGGCTTATCTCTCCTCAGAAACCCAGATTTGAATATCCAACTGTGTACTTAATGTTTCCGTTTGGATATCTGTAAGTATTTCAAATTTGAAAACCAGACTCCTAGCTAACTCCCTCCTCAAAAAGAAACCTCGCTCACTGTCCTCCCTACTTCAGGAAGTGGCAAGTCTGTTTTTCTAGTTGCTCACACCAAAACTTTGGTGTTACCTGTGTCATATTCTCTGTTTTTACACACACACACATGCCTTTCAGGAAGTTCTGTTGATGATATCTGCAAACTATATCCAGATGCAACTATTTCTTGCCACTTGAGGTGTTATAGCTCTGGTCTAAAGTGATACTATTACCTAAAATTTCCCAGCGCTCCCTGACTGGTTTCCTTGCTTCCACGCTGTTTTGTAACTTTCAGGGAGCATCCAAGGACCCTTTTCAAGTATAGTTGTTCCTATCACTCTTCTGCTCAAAACTCACTAACAGTGCTTCGTCTCATTGCCACAGGTAAAAGCCGAAGTCCTGCCAAGGCCTGTAAGTTGCTGTTCGATGGCTTTGTGGCTCTGTCCGTAGTCACTCCTGCTGAATCATGCCAGTGACACTCTCACCGAAGAGCCTCCAGACCTACTGTGAGCTGTGCTTGTGTATCTGTTAGGAGATATGCAAGTTGTGATGTTATGATGGCTAATTTTCTATCAACTTGACGTGGCTAAGAGATATACATAGCTGCTAAAACGTTGATCCTATGTGTGTCCATGAGAACATTTCTGAGGAGAATTTGGAACAGCCTGAGTAAAGATCACTCTGCACAGTCTAGCATCTGAATAGAAAGGCAGAGGAAGGGTGATTTTACTGTTTGAGCTGAGATACTCATCTTCGCCTGTCCCAGATACGAATGCTCCTGGGGTTCGGGCCTTCAAATTAGGGTTCTCCAGTATGCAAGCAGTGAATTGTGGGACTTTTCAGCCTGTTGGTTGTTTGGAGAACCTGTACAAACACACACTTTTCTGTAGCCCTAAGTTATCATAGCTAAACAGCTTAAAAACAAGACCAATGTGTTAGCTCACAGATCAGTGTGGGCTTTACCCAGGGTGCCATAAACCTGAAATCAACGTGCTAAGTAGGCTGAGCTCTCACCCAGAGGCTCTGGGGAAGAAATCCACTGCTCCTTGCATTCCTTTTGTTGGCAGAACTTGGTTTCTACAGGTGCAGGACATGAAGCTCCTGCTCTTTCCTGGCCATTCCACACAGGGACTCAGCTTCTGCAGGCTGGCTCCTTCCTCACCACATGCTCCTTCCATCTTCAAGACAGCAAGTGTCTCAAGTCCTTCTACTTCAGATTTTTCTGATACCCTCTTTTACACCCAGCCAAACAAAACTCCCTGATTTTAAAGGGCTTGTCTGGCTAAGCCAATTTCTCTTTCATTTTTAAAGTTTTATTTAATTTTTATTGGAAAGGCAGGTATAGAGAGAGGAGCAGAGACAGAGAGGAAGATCTTTCATCCACTGGTTCACTCCCCAAGTGCCCGGAACAGCCAGAGCTGAGCCAATCCAAAGCCAGGAGCCAGGACTTCTTTCTGAGTCTCCCACGTGGGTGCAGAGTCCCAAGGCTTTGGGCCATCCTCTACTGCTTTCCCAGGCACAAGCAGGGAGCTGGATGGGAAGCCGGGCTGCCGGGATTAGAACCAGCACGCATGTGGGATCCTGGTGTGTGCAAGATGAGGACTTTAGCCAGCAGGCTACCATGCTGGGCCCTCAATTTCCCTTTCTTAAGGGCAGCTATGCCGAATGATACAACCTAAAATCTATCATATTCAGAGTGCACTATGTGCACCAGGGGGCAGGAAATCTCAGAGATAATTTTAAATTCTACCTACCGCACCAGGCTGTACTTATCACTCAAACACATACACACTCACACGTGGACAATGACCAAAAAGATGAAAGCAGCTTATTTTTTTTCTCTTACATAACTGTCCAAGCACAAGTACTCTGTATGGTAGCTTTTTCGTTATTTTTTAGTTATTACACTTTCTCCGAGGAAATAGTGCTTGTTTTTAAGATCCAAGAATTCACAACCACATCTGCTAAAGCTCATGTCAATAAGATAGAGAAAAAGAAGGTATATCTTTCCCTTTTATGAAGAACATAGCATGACAGTTGCATCCATTATTCAATCATATGGCAACATCAAGCTATAAGGAAAGCTACAGAGAAACTCAGTATTTATTTTCAGCAGTCCTCTGCTCAGATAAAATTTGTGAAGATCAAGGATGCCAGGGACAACTAGTGGCTTATACCTGCAGGTGAACAGAGAAGTAAATACTCGTCTTCTTTAAAAAAAAAAAAAAAAAAGGGCCCGGTGGCGTGGCCTAGCGGCTAAAGTCCTCGCCTTCAACGCCCCGGGATCCCATATGGGCGCCGGTTCTAATCCCGGCAGCTCCACTTCCCATCCAGCTCCCTGCTTGTGGCCTGGGAAAGCAGTTGAGGACGGCCCAATGCATTGGGACACTGCACCCAAGTGGGAGACCTGGAAGAGGTTCCTGGTTCCCGGCATCGGATCGGGGCTCACCGGCCCGTTGCGGCTCACTTGGGGAGTGAATCATCGGATGGAAGATCTTCCTCTCTGTCTCTCCTCCTCTCTGTATATCCGGCTTTCCAATAATAATAAAAATCTTAAAAAAAAAAAAAAAAGGATTTATTGACTTATTTTTAGTGAAAGGCAGATTTACAGAGAGGAGATACAGAGAAAGATCTTCTGTCTGCTGGCTTACTCCCCAAGTGGCCACAATGGCCAGAGCTAAGCTGATCCAAAGCCAGGAGCCAGAAGCTTCTTTTGGGTGGGAAGTGGAGCATCTGGGACACAAACTGACACTCATATGGGATCCTGGTGTGTGCAAGGCAAGGATTTAACCAGTAGGTCCTCACGCCAGGCCCAACACTCTTCTATCAAATGTCCACAAGAAGACTCCATGATTTCAAATTTCTGCTTAAATTCCCCCTTACAAGTGAGTCCTTTCTTAAATATCCAATAGAAAATGGCAACTTTCCTCAATATTCTTACCTTTCTTTTTTCTTAGAGTTATTTATTTTTTTATTGGGAAGGCAGATATACAGAGAGGAGGAGAGACACAGAGGAAGATCTTCCATCTTATGGTTCACTCCCCAAGCGGTTGCAATGGCTGGAGCTGAGCCAATCCGGAGCCAGGAGCTCTTCCAGGTCTCCCAAAGCTTTGGGCCATCCTCTACTGCTTTCCCAGGCTACAAGCAGGGAGCTGGATGGGAAGTGGAGCCACTGGGATTAGAACCGGCACCCATATGGGATCCCAGCGCGTGCAAGGCAAGGACTTTAACCACTATGTTATCACACCGGGCCCTATTCTCACCTTTCTTATTATTTTTCTTCATAGCACATTACTACCTTCTAATGTAAATTTATTTATTTACTTACTATTTCCTCTGAATAGAATGCAAGGATCCTCTACAAAGTTCGTGGAAAATATGATTAAAATATGTGTATTTTGGGGAGCAGTGCTGTGGTGTTGTACATTAAGCCTCAGCCTGAGGTGCTGGCTCAGGTTTGGGGACTGGTTTGTATTCTAGCTGCTCCACTGATCTGGAAAAGCAGAAGAGCATAGCTCAAGTCCTTGGGCCTTTCCACCCTGTGGTAGATCTTGAGAAGGTTCCTTGTTCCTGGCTTCAGCTCAGTCCAGCTCCAGCTATTACAACCATTTGGAATGTGAACCAGGGAATGGAAGATCTCTTTGTCTCTATAATTCTGCCTTTAAAATAAAAATAAATCTTCAAGCAAATTTAAAATGTATGTTTTTGCAAAAAAAACACTATGTATTTCAAGAGTCTTCAAAAAGCTCATGGGAAATATATATCATGAAAAAAAACTATGCATGGATTTAAAAATCTTTTTCTACTAAAATAAACGTTTAATCCCATTTTTCTACAAGCTTTAAAAATACTCTTATTCTCATTCTTTCTCCCTCTCGTTCTCTGTAAAATCTAACATATAGCATATGGCCTGGATATCTACCACAGATAAAGCCTTAACTAAAAGGAGGTAGAGAGGGCTCCGAAACTGCTTCCCTTGGGCCTGGCGCTATGGTGCAATGGCTAAATCCTCTCCTTGCAAGCACTGGGATCCCATGTGGGTGCTGGTTCATGTCCCAGCTGCTCTGCTTCTCATTCGGCTCCCAGCTATGCCCTCAGGAAGGCAGTGGAGGATGGCCCAAAGCCTTGGGACTCTACATCCACATGAGAGATCTGAAGGAGGCTCCTGAATCCTGGCTTGAAATGACTTGAAAATTAAAACATACCATCTAATTTATAGTTGTGAGGATGATTTATGGGTCATCGTAGCTAGGCTACAGTATTGTCATTAAATCAAACACTTGATATAACTGATGCATGTTTATTGTGCTTATGATGAGTAAGACAGAATAGGGATCAGTGAGAGGAGGACATGGACAACCCTTCCTGGACAGGGTTAAGAGTCTCCAGGCCTGGTACGATGGCTCAATTGGCTAATCCTCTACCTCCAAACACCACAATCCTGTATGCATGCAGTTCATGTCCCAGATGTTCCACTTCCCACCTAACTCCCTGCTTATGGCCTGGGAAATCAGTAAAGGATGGCCCAAAGCCTTGAGACACTACACCCACATGGGAGAGCCAGAAGCTTCTGGCTTCAGATCAGCTCAGTTTTGGCCACTGCGGCCATTTGGACCTTTCTTGCTCCTTTGCTCTGCAAAAATCTGCCCTTCAAATAAAGACAAAAGAAAACAACAACACAAAACCAAAAACCTCTTGGGGTGGGCATTGTGGTACAGCAAGTCAGGATGACAGTACATCAGAGTGTCAGTTCAAGTCTCACCTACTCTGCTTGCAATTCAGCTTTCTGCTAATGTATCCTAGGAGACAGCAGAGGATGGCTCAAGTGCTTAGGCGTCTAACATCCGCATGGAAACCCACATGGAGTTCTAGGATACTGGCCTAGTCCTGACTGTTGCAGGCATTTGGGGGAGTGAGCTGTCAGATGCAAGATGTCTTTCCCTACCCTTACCCCTGAGCTTTCTTTGAAAACCACTTTTAAAAGCCTAATAAAAAAAAAAAAAAAAAGCCTAATAAGAATTCTCTAAATGCTGAGTCAAAACACCAATTAAATCTGCTCCCATACATCCCCTGCTTTCTGTTACCAATTAGAGAGGCGTGTGCCTCCTCTCTCAGAGCCACACTCCATACCTTTGAACTGGGACCAGTGTCTTTTGCCTCCAAAACCATCAAAAAAAAAAAAAAAAAATTTACTGAGCATGAATTGTATCATGCACTACTTCTGGCATTTGGCTTACCAGTGTACAAAACAGTAGCAGTGATTGACTTGTGGAGCTAGGGTTTTAGCAGGGGGATATAAAATCAACAACAAATAAAATGGGTGGTAAATTCTATGAAAAAGAAAAACAGCAAGATAAGGGGAATCAGAAAAGCCTGAGGGAGCATGGGTTGCAATTTTAAATAGGGTTATCAGGGCAGGCCTTGGTGAAAAGTGACATATGAGACAGGAAAAAAGAGTAGTTTTTCCTTTATCTTTTTGTCCAGTTAATTGCAGTTCATCCTTTGCATCTCAGCTTCAAAATACTTCTTCAGAGCAACTCTCCTTCCCCTGCTTTATCCTTCATAAGCAGGCCAAGTTTGAACTACAAGAATGCTTCTTCCTAGCGTTCTTAACAGTTGTGGTTATTTTCCTCTGCTGACCTTCACACATTGTTTGGTTTCAAGAGGACAAGATTTTCTCTCTCACAAGCATCTCTGTCTTCAGGGCTTAACTTAGTGTTGGTAAGGGAAGTCCCCGAAATATCTGTAGACTATGTGAATACACAGATAAATGTGGGACACACCCAAGAAAGTTAGAACAGCCGAGAATTAGCAATGTGTCCAAGCAGTATAAATAGAGTGATCTTTCATAACCAGAACGAGAGAATAATCAAAAGGCAAGGAAAGAAGGTTGAAGATGAGGTCAAAGATGTCATCCAGAACCTGAGAGAAAAACCTCAGTCACAGAGGGCTCTGAGTAGATGAGTGTCATGATTAAATTTAAATTTTAGAACAATTGCTTTGGCCAATGTGGAAAATAGAGTAGTAGGTATCTCCCAATTGCCTTTCTCCTCTTCTTTAGTAACCGAACCCCACTGTTTAGCTGGACAAATGACTGGTAAGAATAAATATTACATTCCCAGACTCCCTTGTAATATGTCACAGATCTCTGATGTGTCACTTCAGTGCTTGTCCTTCAAGGGAAGCGGATTAGCCCTTCACCAGCACTTCCTGCTCTATCTTGGCCCCTGGAGACACCAGCTTTGTCCCAGATTTTTACTTCAAAGAGAAACAGAAGTTAGTTATTTCGAGCCTCTGTTACATACAAACTCTAACTGAACAAAAGGGGGGCCATACTCAAGATAAAATCTCCAGGGAACTGCTGCTGCAATCTGTGTAATAGCTGATGAAAGTCTGATGAAGCAGCTGACCAGGAGATGGAGCAAAGGAAAGGATCCAAGTGGAACAAAACAGAAATTGATCGAAAACTTGAATGACAGAGAATGATTGGCTTCAGGTGAGGCCTTTCAGATGATAACTCTCATGTGACTACTAAGGGTAAGATACTCCCCCATGAGATTAAATGAAAACAAAAATCAGTCTAAATCTTTGACAAATTAAATTTGTAGGCTCAGGCCTGGCACGGTAGCCTAGTGGCTAGTCCCCACCGTGCATGTGTCAGGATCCCATACGGGTACCGGTTCTAATCCTGGTGGCCCCACTTCCCATCCAGGCTTGTGGCCTGGGAAAGCAGTCAAGAACGGCCCAAAGCCTTGGGACTCTGCACCCACCCATGTGGGAGACCTGGAAGATGTTCCTGGCTCCTGGCTTTGGATCGGCGCAGCACCGGCCATTGCGGTCACTTGGGGAGTGAGCCAGCGGATGCAAGATCTTTCTCAGTCTCTCCTCTTGTAAATCTTTTTTTTTTTCTTTATTGTTTCCTTCTCTTGTAAATCTGACTTTCCAATAAAAATAAATCTTGAAAGAAAAAAAAAGCACACACATCAAAAAACTATCTGCTGAGTATCCACTATATGCCAGGCACTTTAATTAACAATGGTAAGCAACAGACATCGAGTCTGCCCCCATGAGGTATAAAACTACACATTGTTAACACTTTTACAAACAAAAAAATTGGAAATTATAGGAGCTCCCTGAGGAAACAGTATTTGAATTAAGACCTTAAGACCTTAAGAATAAGTCAGTTAAAACGGAAAGTATTGCAAACCAGAAAGTAAAAACGCCACGAGAAGGAGCAGTATGGTAGGTTAGAGAAAAGGCAGCCAGTGTGGTTACAGCACCCAGAGAGCACATGAAGTATGATGCAAGTCAATTTAACAAAAAGTATTCGCACAATGCTAGAGGTAGGCAAAGGCTAGATCCTGCAGAGCCGAGGTCATATTTAGAATCTGAACTTTTACTCCAAGAATGGCAGGTTACTGCAAAACTTTAAGCATCAGTTTGTTTTCTGGCTGGTGTGTGGAAAGCACACTTTTGGTGTATAAAAGTGAGCATGAGGAAAAGCAACAGGGTGTCTCTTGCTCCCCTTTTGGGAGGCACCCCACCTCCTGGGTTTCTCTCCAGAGGTGCATTCCCCTTCCCTGCTCACCTGGTCCCTACGCAAACAAATTTTTCTGTCTGCAAAAAAAAAAAAAAAAAAAAAGCAACAATTGCAATAACAATAAATGAAGACAAAGAAAAGCAGATATTCTAAAGGTCACAGGATAATTAGAAATGCAAACTTACAGAACTTGGCTGGCAAATGAGTGAAGGTATGAGAATGAAGGAGGTGTCTAGGTTTTCAGTCTCTGCAACTGGAGGAATACCACACAGGAAGAGTTCATAATGAAACATGCGGGCTTGGGGTTCCTTTGATACCTAAGTGGAGCTGTCAAGTAGCTTGGAGACTTGGGAGTCATCAGCAACAAACTGAAAAATAACAGGACCTACCTAGAGAAGCTTAAGAGTCAAAGGCTAGGGGGAAGGTGAGCCTACACAGGAGACTAAGAACCTGTACTCAAATCAATAGTTAGTGGTAAAAGTTTTAGTGACGTCAGACACCAAAGAATGTCAAAGATGCAGAAACAGAAAATAGCATTAAATGCTACCGAGAAGTGAATTAAGCTGAGTATGAAACCACCACTGGATTCTGGGAGAGTACCATTAAGAACTGTTTCAATAGAATACAGGCTGACCAAAAAGAATGGAGAGTGATGTTTAAGATGGAGCGTGCCAAAGTATGCAACTGTTTTGAGATTAAGTGTTAATCTTGTGGGAATACAAAGGTTGAGACTCCATATCAAGTTTCCAACTATGGATTTAAGTGTAAAGCAATAATTTCCAATAGTGGTTTCTTTGGGGAGTATTTAGCTTTTCAAATGCAGGCACAGGCCAATGTTCCACTTCATCCCAAAGTCCAAAAAAAAAAAAAAAAATAGGTGAAAGGCAAGGGAATTCAGCCTATTGCAACAAAAATCACCAGTCAAAACTAGTTGGGGATCTAAAGCAGAAAGGTATTAATAGAGGAAAGGCAGAAGTATTGGCCTGAATGCTGCATTACAAGCAAACAATAACAATAGAGAATGGCTCAAGAAATGAAGTGCCACTGGATAAAATACCGGTAATAGCATTTTGGAGATAGAGATGAGTTTGGGGTGATGACAACAGCCCAGAATATAAACGACCAGGTGGTTAAGGCAGGGTGGAAACTACTGGAAATTGGGTCTAAAACCAAAACAATCAATGGAACTGAGGAACTAAAGGGGTGGATAGGAAGATCAAGCACGAGATATTTAGCGGAAAATAACAAGAGGAGAGTTGTTAGTAAGAATGGTAGGACAAGTTATCAGAGGGTTCTATGAATGAGTAGCTTCAAAGGAGTGGGAAGTTCTAAAGAACCAAGACAGGATTAAAAACATAAGAAACTGGTGGATCAGCTTGAGGAACATTTGTTTTTCTATGCCTAGAAGCAGGGTGGGGACAAACGAGCAAACGGTCCAGAAGGTTTTAGGCAGAGAAATCTATGTTCTTGGCCCTGTACCAGCAATTACTATGTTGCAGGCAAAGAGGAACAGATAATTTATGAGAATTTATTACAAATGTTAGTGGGGAGGATTTGTCCATCTGTAGCATTGTATTTTAGGGACCCATTCATTCATGTGGCTCTGGGTGAGAAATTCACATGCTGTAACTCATTTATCCTTCTCAAGGAGAGAATTTTATTGGATAAACATAAAGCAACTCAAGTTCTTGGCCAGCAAGTTTTAACTTTCTTGACACTCTTTTCTCCATTGGTAAATGTGTATAAGGGCTTCTGGATTCTTGCTTTCCACATCTGTTAAGTGGGGATAAGACCACTTGCAGCATTGTTGTAAAGATTAACTAGGATGGGGCCCAGCGGCGTGGCCTAGCGGCTAAAGTCCTCGCCTTGAAAGCCCCGGGATCCCATATGGGCGCCGGTTCTAGTCCCAGCAGCTCCACTTCCCATCCAGCTCCCTGCCTGTGGCCTGGGAAAGCAGTTGAGGACGGCCCAAGGCTTTGGGACCCTGCACTTGCGTGGGAGACCCGGAAGAGGTTCCTGGTTCCCGGCATCGGATGCATCGGATCGGCGCAGCACCGGCCCGTTGTGGCTCACTTGGGGGGTGAAACATCGGATGGAAAATCTTCCTCTTTGTCTCTCCTCCTCTCTGTATATCCGGCTTTCCAATAATAAAATCTTAAAAAAAAAAAAAAAAAATTAACTAGGATGAAGCATGGCATCAACCAACACCAGAACGCATACACAGTGCATGCTCAAAAAATACTGAGAGGCACCTAGGTGCAGTAAAAAGGAAATGGACTGGCAAGACAGATCTGCTTTTATTGCAAATTTGTTCTGCTATTTGAGAATCTGAATTTTCTGATTTATAGATGAAAAACATTGCTCTGTGGGTCATGGTAGTTTTTTTCTTTATAAATTGTCATGAAAGCAAATTTTAGGAGCATCAAATAAAGAAAGGCACCTGGGGAGGGATGGTTGAGGATACAATTTATTAAGAACAGAGGTGTAAAGTAACTGCACGGTGATTAGGAGAACGGACCAGGAAGCCACTAAGGATTGTGTGTTGAAGATGGCTTGGCTGAGGCTGGAAACTTTTGACTATGTGGTGGTATTCATTACACAGCTGCTTTTCTCAAGTTTGAGTAGAGAAATAGACTAGATCAAACATATGGGATGCTGATAGCAAGAAAACAAGGTGTGGATAATATGTCACTCAGACTGTTGCATTCAGAAGAAAAGGTATTTGAGGGGGGAATGGTAAGATAGACGAGAATGACAAGAATGGAACCAGAAAACACAAAGCAGGAAACAAAGTTTCTACCAGACAGAGCTGGAGAGAGCGTACTGACAAGCCCTCAATGATCAGGGAGCATTCAAACGGCCCCGATGATTTTATTTTATCCCCTTTCTTCATAACCACCACCACCACTTACTTGTTTTCCATTTTCATTTTTTCCAAGCTTGGCTGCATCGCAGAATATGGTCCCCAAGTTTGACCCTTCAAGATTGTATCCAAAGACAAGCAAACAGACATTGTTTGGTTTAAGATTTTACTGCTCAATCCAGGAAAGCAGCAAACACTAAGAAAGTAAAAATCTGGAGAAATTCCAAAACACCCCAGAAATCCTAAACATTCATCCCTCTTGGTAGCTCCTGACTCCCAAGGAGGCAGTTCCTAAAATCACTGTGAGTTTCTGATCTGTAGCTCATTGCTGTCTCGTTTCCCTGGATGAGCAGGATCAACAGCCCATAAAAAGTTACACACCAACGCACTGTTGATCACACATGAGCCATTCAAATCCAACAGGCTAGGGATGGCCGGCAGTACTCCCATTTTCTGTCTTGTGGGCAGGAAGCATTTCTCTTGCAGCTACCAACCTTAACACTGTCCCTACAAAGTCGGCCTGAAGCAGCTGCCGGGGCACAGGGAAGCTTTCCTCCCGCATACAGAAAGTGACTTCTCAGTCTTCAGGGCTGAAGCGAGAAGATACACATTGAATGACAGAAACGGGGCTGGTGCCAACAGTGCCCAGTAAACCAAACGGGGTAAAAGGTGGGTTTATTGGCTCCAGGAAAAGGGGCTTCGTTGCCCAATTTTCAGGCTCACCAAGTTCAAATCCAAATCGGGTCCTTCAATCTGAGGGAGCCCATCCAAGGCCCTGCCTTGGAGGTTGGGGTCGGTTAGCTGCCAGACGGCGAGACTGGGGGCTGTTGGGCGGCGACACCTGGCACGGCCGAGGCAGCCTCGTAGTCTGCGATGCGGCGCTGCACCAGGGCAGGCATGAGCTGCACGTAGGCAGCCATGAGGCGGTGGTTGGAGTGGATGAGCTTCCCAGCACAGTTATGCAGACAGGCCTCCTGCAGGGGGGAGAGGAGGGAGAAGAGAGGAGGGAAGGGAGAGGGCAAGAGAGTCTTCTCAGACCCGGCTCCATCTTTCCCCATCCGCTGGCTACGGGTGAGGGTGGTGTAAGGACCAGGGCCAGGCGGCTAGGGAAGCGGGCGAGGGAGGTGGTCGGTCCCTAAGTGGGGACCAAGGGTGAGGGTCCCACCTCCTCCGCGTCCAGGGCTCGGTGGTGTAGGCTGGGAACACAGCGCTGGAAGCAGAGCTCCGTCATCCGATTGTAGACCAACAGGAAGTCCCGCAGCTGCAAGAGTAGGGGACCAGAACTCGGCCACAAGAACCCCGCACCTCGAGGCCCCGCTGCCCGGGGGCTCCCAACCCGCTGTTCCCAGCCTGGTTCTCCGCAGTTCCTGCAACAACCACAGGATCGTCAGCTCACTGCTGGACCTGCGCGGCTTAGCCCTCACTCACGTTCCGAAGTTGCTGCTGGTGAAGCTGCTGTTGCTCCATCACTCCAGGCGCTCACGCCTCGCATCACTTCCGCTACAGAGTTTTGGGGACCGCCCCGGAAGCAGCCTCTCGCCGCTCCCCCAAGGACTAAAGGGTTGGCTCCAGGATAGCCCTGCCCCCGGCTTATACGTCACATCCGCCCTTAGAATCGGCGACGTGGCCGGCTTCTTCTGCCCGGAGAGGACGTCACTTCCGCCGAGTAGCTGACCTGCTGCTAGGATCGCGACGGGAACTGGAACCTGAGGTCCCCAAGCCGCTCGGGCCTGGCGCCCTGAGGGGAACAGCTCCCCTGCCCGAGGTAAGATGGGTGTGCTTGGGAGAGGGGAATTTGAATGCATGAACCTGTCCAGAGGCAAGATGCCCCTGAGGAATAGGCAAGGATGAGGACACACCTGATGCCCAGGTGTATGGGGGCGATGAGGGGAGGAATGGACTCACACACCTGAGAGCCGCAACTGACTTATGAAAGGGGTCACCCCTGTCCGGAGGAAGAGACTTTTGCCAGCGACCAAGCAGGTACACTAGCTGGTTCAGCCAGGGCCTGATGCAGAGGGCCCCAGGAAGAGGAGATGCATGAAATGGGGGTGGTGGTAGGAAGGCCACCTGAAGGAAGAGAGAAAGAACATTTAGGGGTGTGAAAGGCGGAGCAGTAAAGGAGCTTACGGGAGTGGGGCAGAAGCGCCCAAGCCCTGGAGAGGAGTTGCCTCTTGGAGGGAGTAAACGCACCTGTCTCTGGATAAGTACCAGGGCATTGTAGGCCTTATCACTCTCGCTTCCGTTGCCTCCAACAAGTGCCTGTCACGTGTAGGCACTCGCCAAGGGGAATGAGTGAGTGGATGAATGAACACCCAAGTCCAGGTGAGGTTGAGGGAGGGGAGGTGATGAGAAGACACCTGAGGCTTGGGTACTGTGTGTTAAAACATGCACCTGGGTAGAGGGAAATACGTATACCTGAGGAAGGGGGTGGTAGCTGAACGCCAGAACACTCAGGCTGTTACCTTTAGAATCTGAGACATCGCAGTAGAGGACTGGCTCTTCCAGAGTGCTGGCCAGTTTCCAGAACTCTGTGTGTTGGGCTTTGCAGGGTGTTGGGGTGGAGGCCTTGGCTGCAGCCCCTTCCCTAGCCATGACGGACGGGATCCTAGGGAAGGCAGCTACCATGGAGATCCCCATCCACGGGAACGGCGACACTGGGCAGCTTCCTGAAGATGATGGGCTGGAGCAGGTGCTTGTCTTTGGTTCTTCTAGTTTGAATTGAGGAATCCCACTTGATAAACCCTGGGCGCTCATCCCTCTTGCAGAAACCGCCCTGAATTTATGTATCTCCCGTCATTCTTTTCACAAATTTCCATTCTGATTCTGTGCAGACCTCTCTAGTGTGCTCCCTCTGTGATGCTTCACTCAAAGCTTGTTCCCAACCCCACAATGCCTCAGCTGCCCCTGTGTTCCTGAAGCCCCCCTCTTCTCTGGCCTATAGGACCTCCAGCAGGTGATGGTGTCAGGACCCAACCTCAATGAAACCAACATTGTGTCTGGGGGCTATGGGGGCTCTGGTGATGGACTCATACCCACAGGTATGAATGGTCAGAGGCAGGAAGCTTGAGGGGGGCGGGCAGGAGTGGTTTGGAGGAGCTTAGTATATAAGTAGATCTTGGAAAGCTTGGGAACTTTTGTTGACATGAATCCGGCAGAATCCTCAGCCCAAGGCTCTGAGTCAAGTGAAGACTTTTGGTTCACAGGAGTTCTGTTATATAGTTTAAGGCTAATTTGGAACTTTGTGAGGCTTTTCAGAGTTTTACTTTAGACTCTAAACTTCAGAGGAACAAACAGTCCCGTATGTCCTACTAACTGAGATTCCATATGGAAATATCAACCAGATTTCCTGTTGCCAAGAACCACTATATTTGATATCCTACCCCCAACTCAGTGTATCTTGTTGTCCCTGCACAACAGCCACTCTTTGTTCTGCTCCTGGTGACCGCTCCCCAACACACACACACACACACACACACACACACACGGCCAGGTGTATATTGGGATATAGTTCTCGGCATTAGATCCATGTTCTTTGTGAGCAGGAAAATTCATTTGTCTCAAGCTTCTTAAGGGGAATTATTTTCTTGTGCTGGGAGGAAAGGCTGTGGGACCATAGAAGTGTCTGGTTGTAGCTGAGAGCAGCTGGTGTTAGAGAACTTGGTCCTTTAGGGTCTGGCCGCCATCCGTCTCATAGTACCACTCCTACTGGCCCTGGAGATGAAGTGGCTCGGGGCATCGCTGGAGAGAAGTTTGACATTGTCAAGAAATGGGGCATCAACACATATAAGGTGGGATTCAGTACCTCTTCCTTTCCCTAAACTTCCTCCTGGGTTATCTTTTCTCAAATCTTAATATCCCAGCTATGGCTGAGACTAGGAGCCTGGGGATGCTAGCGTTTGGGGAGTCTGTTGGGAGGAAGGTGGGGTGCTAGGGTTTCTGACTAATTCCCTCACTTCCTAATCAGTGCACAAAGCAGCTATTATCAGAACGATTTGGCCGAGGCTCCCGGACGGTGGACCTGGAGCTAGAGCTGCAGATTGAGTTGCTGCGTGAGACAAAGCGCAAGTATGAGAGTGTCCTTCAGCTGGGCCGGGCACTGACAGCCCACCTCTACAGTCTGCTGCAGACCCAACACGCACTAGGTGACGCCTTTGCTGACCTCAGCCAGAAGTCCCCAGAACTTCAGGTGCTTCAACCAGACCAAAGAGGGTTGGGGGACTGGGCCCTGGCCCTTCCAGACAGTCACTCCTCAGCCTCCCTCCCTCCCTCCCTCCTGCAGCCCACAGGGAGAACCCCTCCAGGGTGGGCCCAGCCCTGCCCCCAGCAGCACTCACCTGTGGAGGCAGCCTAAGGGTTTGTACGGAGTCCAGAAGTTGGAAGGGGTGGGGGAGGGGGCACACCAGGTGCCTCACGAGTAACCCCTCTGTAGGTTGTCAAAAATGCCTTTGGCACTCAGCCTAATCGGAGCCCCCCCCTTGCCTGCTGCAATAGCTATGTGAACTTATCTGAGACCCACCCACCCCCATTTGCCCCTGCCTCTACATCCTACCCAGGTGTCCCCAGGGTTGCCCTACTAATTTGTTGGCTAAGAGAACCTTGCTGAAGGTAGACATCCTTGGTTGTTCCAGTTTTGATGGCTGTTTCCCACCTGGGGAGGAGGGAAATGAAAGGCTTTAAGTTCTACTCACTTAGGGGCTGTTGCTCAAGGCTGGTCTCTCTCTTCTGCCCCCAGGAGGAGTTTGGCTACAATGCAGAGACGCAGAAGCTGTTGTGCAAGAATGGGGAAACACTGCTGGGGGCTGTGAACTTCTTTGTCTCTAGCATCAACACATTGGTCACCAAGACCATGGAAGATACACTCATGACTGTCAAACAGTATGAGGCTGCCAGGTGTGGGCACTGGCAGAGCCTAGGTTTGGGGATTTGGCTGGCATGGGTGGAAGTTTGGGCATTATAAAGGAGTGTGTGTTGAGGACAAAGGGATGGAGACCAGCCTCTGTCATCCCCTCCCTAGGCTGGAATATGATGCGTACCGAACAGACTTAGAAGAGCTGAGCCTAGGTCCCCGGGATGCGGGAACACGTGGTCGACTTGAGAGTGCCCAGGCCACTTTCCAGGCACATCGGGACAAGTATGAGAAGCTGCGGGGAGATGTGGCCATCAAACTCAAGTTCCTGGAAGAAAACAAGGTGCTAACCCCACTCCCTTGATCCTAGCCCACTTTCCCAGCTAGGACAACCCCTCAGAGCCGCTGCATCACTGGATGGGGGAATGCAGGCTAGGTGTGGGTGATTTGTGTTCCTTCAGCCCCTTCAGGCCCTGGCCCTTCTAGGTTGCGCTCCCTTTGATCTCCAACCTTTTCTGGTGGAGGATCTGGCTGCTGGCCCAGGAACATAACAGGGCAAGGTTATGCCCTGAGCTGGGGGTACCAAGATCCTAGACTCAACAAATCAAGTCTGGTTTCCTCCATCAGAGTGACTGACCCTTGTCCTTTGACTCCCTGGGTAACATCCAGCCCCCAGGCCAAAAGCAATTCAGAGCTGAGTCTGTGTACCCCGGGTCTGTGTGCAGGCTCAGGCTCACAGCCCCTTGGGAAGGGCTGCTGAGTCTACCCTTACCTGATCCTGCTGGACCCCCAGATCAAGGTGATGCATAAGCAGCTGCTGCTCTTCCACAATGCTGTGTCCGCCTACTTTGCTGGGAATCAGAAACAACTGGAGCAGACCCTGCAGCAGTTCAACATCAAGCTACGGCCTCCGGGAGCCGAGAAGCCCTCCTGGCTAGAGGAGCAGTGAATCGCTCGTAGCCCAACTTGGCTGTCAAGAAGGACATTGGGAGAGGCAGCCCCAGGGTGGGGGAGATTGGACACAGGGGAATCCCTTGCCCTCTGACTTGGGCTCCCTTTCCCTGGCTGCAGCCTGATGCCAGTTTGCCCACACTGCTGTGATGGGAAGAGGGCTTGAAGGCCCAGAAGCTGCTGTCCTGTCCTTTTATCTTCCTGACCATGGGCCCTCATTCCCACGTCTTTTCCTTTCACTCCACAGCCAAAGGCTATGACAGAAAGCACTCCTTGGCCAATGGCATCACTCCTCAGGCCTATCCTCAGCTCCTGGGGTGTGCCCCCTCTCTTCCCTGACCAACAGCAGAGCCTCAAAAGGCCTTGTCAGCCAATGGCAGCTCTTTTTGGGCTCCCCTGGGCCAATGATGTTGCCTCCAGAACCCTTTGTCCCCCCTCTATGCATGTCCATTGCAGAGAAGGGGACTGGGACCAAAGGGGTAGGGAAAATGGGAACCCCATTTCTGGCCCTGCTTCTGGATGGGCCCCACCTACCCCATCCACCACCCAATTTAATTGTGCTTAGAGCCCAGGAGGATTGGGATCTAGCACTAGGAATAAACCTTTCATAAAAGCAGGCCCAGTGAGGTCGATTTCTGGGGGACTCTAGGAGGGTGGTCTGGGTGGAGAAATGTTCAGTCGCATTGTGCACCAAAACCTTACCAAGTCAGAAGAACTGCAGCCAGGAAGCTAAAGCCAGGACTCAGGGATGATCTGAAGACCCAGCCTCTTACCTCTGCCCCAGCTGAAGCCAGTTTTGTTTGTCCTTCAGGCTAGTACCAAGAGAGCTAGGAATCTTGAGAGCAAACAGTCAAGAGGGGGTTGGGCTTGCTGAACTTCATCATGTATTCATTCATACAGCAAATATTGACTGAGTGCTTTTATTTGCCAGGCTCTGCGTTGGGCCCTAGGGAAACATCAGTGAATAAAGCACAGTCCCTTCCCACAGTGCTGAGGGCCTAGTGGGGGATAGAGACAAGTAACCAGGCAACTACAACATAGTGATAAGTACCAGGAAACAAGTCAGGGCTCCCTGGGAGCAGAGCAGGGCCATCAGCCCTGACTGAGGGGAGACTGGGATGTCAACTAGGAAGCTGAGAATGAGAGTGGCCAGAGGCCAACATACATGAAGGCTCTGAGCTGGCACGGGAAGGGTTTCCTTTTGGAATGAAAGTACAGGAAGACTGCAGCTTGGTTAAGGGCTTTGCCCTTTGAACAAAGGGGAGCCGGAAAAGCGTTTAAACATAGCTTTGACAGCATGAAAGACGTCTAGGTTGAGGAGAGTCCTACAGAGACCTAAAGTGGTGTCACTGAGACCCCACTTCCCTCTTGTGGAGTTGTTTAGTAGCTCTAGCTAAAAGCCAAGCATGAACCAGCTTTCACAAGGCACTAGGCTGGTTGAGAAGCCGAGAGCTCCTGTTCCACCCAACTCTTAACACAAATCCGAACCTTCTTGTGTGAGAAGTTAAAGCTCTGGTTTTAGCCCAGGTGTCATCACCTCTGCTGCCCATTGTCGAGCAGCTTCCAGATGCAACAGTCTCCACAACGGAGGGCTGGAGAGGACGACTCAACAGATTGTCTTAGCCCTAGGATCCACTGAATTTGTTCATTGTTACCAATCCTACAAGCGCCCAGGCAAGCTTCCCAAGCTTTGGTCAGTCTGCAATCAACGGATGGGAACTTGATCATTAGAAGGTGGTCCTCGTTGCATAAGCCCCTAGGTTAAGGGCCACTGGAGTTTTCAACATGAAAGGTACTGCCTTCCTAAGTGATGGATGGCAGGACTAAAACCATAACTCAGATTCAGCTGAGTGATGAGAGTAAATGCCCACAGAGGCTGGAACGCTATTCCTTCCATTATAAAACGAGGGTAATAAAAGCAGCTACCTATTACGGTTGCTCGTATTAAATGAGACACTATGTGTAAAGTGATTAGGTCTGATGGCACATGACAAGCAGGTGGCCGCAGCTACCGGCTGGGAGTTGGGAACTCAACCCAGGTCTCACCTTGGTGGCAAGATTCCAATGAGCCATCACTGGAGTGTCCTAGGTTCCGCACTGGCAGGAAGCCGAGGTCAGGAGCCAGAGGCAGGTACTGAACCCAAGTACTCCCACCACGAGTCAGCGCCTTCACTGCTAAGCCAAATGCCCTCCCCTGACTTTGCTTATTTTCCCCCTGGGGCAGCTTTTCCATAACGCAATGACTGTGAATTGCTCTGAGTCGTAATTTCCTAAGCCACCTAAAGCCCAAGAAATCCCTTCTCCCAGAGCTCCTGGAGTGCTGTACGACGTACTCCTGGCAGTCCTTCCCTCTCAGAGTAGCACCATTGGAGACCCCCCCCCCCAAAGGAAGACGGAGAGGGCACCCCAGAAAGCAGCCTGGGTGGGCTCCTGCTGCCCCAAGCTGCCTGTTCCGAACAGTTTCTGAGATCCACTGCACCGCCCTTCTCAGGAACTGGAGGCAGCTGGCGGAGATCCGGGATCGAGATCCGGGAGCCTGCTCGCCAGCTCCGCAGTCGCACCGCGGAGGCAGCGACCGCAGGAGCCGCAGGAGCTCCGACGAGGGCGGGGGCAGGAGGGCGGTGCGGGAGGAGGTGGGACCTCCGCGTCGGCGGGCGGGACGTGGGTGGATCTTCAGGCCTGGAGTCGCCCCCTCCCCCGGCTGGTCCGCAGCCCCGCCCCGGCCCCTCCCTCCGGCCTGTGCGGCTGGTCCGGCGGCGGCGCCGGCGCGGGGACTAGCGGAGGCGCGGGACGTGGGGCGGCGCCGCGGGCAGGGCCGGGCGGACGGGCGCTGGCAGCTCAGGGCTGCGCCGCGGGCCCCTCGGAGTGGCCGCAGTCCGGGCCTTGCCCTCGCATCCTGCTCCAACGCCGTGAGTGCGACGGGCGGGCCCCAAGGGTGCGTTTGTGTTCCTATCGGTCTGGGTCCGAACGGCCGTGTGTCTGTCCGAGCGTTTGTGGGTGGGGGCGCGGATGCATTTCAAAAGCTGTTCCCGTCTCTGTCCACGTGAGGTGTGTCCATGTCCGTGAGAGCAACGGGGGGGATTCTTTGGGCTGTGGCTGCTCACGTGAGGTCCATGTTTCAGGGGGGAGGCGCGGGTGGATGGGTGATGGCTCGGTGGAGGAGCGCGGGTTTGGGGACCTTGTGTGTGTTGGCGGATGGTGCTGAAGGCTGCGGTGGGGGATTTGGGTGGGGGGTTTGAGGGTGGGGCTGCTGAGCAGGACCGTGGAACCTTGTGGCCCAGCTTGTCTGAAGGATTCCTTTCTCCCTGGTGCAGACTCCTCCACCCCTTGCTGCCTCCTTCATCCTCCTGAGGCACCCAGAGCCCTCCCCCCCAACCAGGATGGAAGGACTGCCTTCCTTCCTCCGGCACTGCCCGCTGGCCAGGAAGCCTCTGCAGAAGCTGTTTGTTGTAGGAAAAGGACCCCCTTTGGTTTCCCTGCAGCCTGTGCCCCACCTGGAGGATCCCAGGCCCCTCCCTGGGCCTGATTAACCTCCCTCCTGGATTTGGCTTCAGATCCTGGGTTGCAAACCTGCAGGGACAGATGGTTACAGGCTGGAGAGGTCAGTTTGAGTACAGGCGGACCCTGGGCTTGTGGCTGTGGCCGAGGTCCCCGATGGGGATGGCAGAAACCCAGGACTGGCCGCAGCAGGAATATCAGAGGAGGTACAGAGATTTTTCTTCCTAGGTCTCCCCCTGGCAGTCTGTCCAGCTCACAAATGCCCATTCATCCCCCAAGCAAGGCTCGGAATTGCTGCAGAATTGGGATCAGAGCTGCAGGCCTGACAGGTGCCCTCCCTCTCTTGGCTTGCGTGCCTCCAGTGACAGAACACTTACCACCTTATGCCATGGGAAAGCTTCTTTATGCTAAGTGCAGCTCTCTCACCTGGGACTTGATCTCAGCACTGTTGTGCTGTTGCCTTTCCTTTATTGGCTATCTGACGAAGGAGAAATGCAGAGGTTTGAACCTGGCCCACATGTTCCCAAGGTATACAGAGTACTTTCTGTGGGCCAGGTGGCACCATAGTCACTTAGGTGTTTTTGCTGAGAGAACTTAAGAACAGCGCCCATAGTTGAAATAGTATGTTCTGTATTCAGGTAAAGCAGAAAATCCTATGGCTAGAGTAGAAGGCGCCTGGAGGGAGTGTCATATGTGACTTTCTGTCAGAAAATACGTATATTGGAAGGAGGGGTGGGGACAGCTGTGACCACCCTCTAGCACAGCTAGCCTTACAGGCAGACAAGGTACAGTTTAATCATGGGAACATGTTAGAATCTGCAGGGGTGCTTGGCTTGAAAGGGAACCTTAGGGATCTCAGATTTTGAGAACAAAAAAACCACACCCTGTCCAGTTCACAAGTAAGGAGATGGAGGAGATGGGGTAGGAACTTGGCCTTGAGTCTCACCTTGGGTTGTTGGAGTTAGTGACACAGTCAAGACAAGATCCTAGATCTGACTTTTTAAAGGTAGACACATTATAGGGGCAGAATCAAAGCTAGAGGCATAGTAGGTATCTGAAAGGTGAAAGAAATGGTGGCATTAATGTAGCCAGGGTTCTGGCTGAAGTAACTGGGTGAATGGTGGTCCTTTTACTGAGATGAGAAACACTGTAAGAAGAGTGGATCGGGGAAAATGAATTCAGTTTTGTGCTAGTCCTTCTACGCCATTCAGGTGGAGATGTCCACAGTACAGAGGGAGATCTAGCGCTGGTGTCCAAGAGAAGACGCACAGGAGATGTGTCTTTGGGAGTTCCTAGTGCTGAATAGGTGCTGAAACTGTGGGAGACAATGAGATTGTTCAGAAAGAGTATGGCAAGTGAAAGAAGAGGTCCTGAAAACAAAACTCATGGAATTAAGTGTTTAGAGCAGCACCAAAGAGACAAGTGTAGGACCATGTTGAGAAGACAGAAGAAGCCTGCCTACAGCCATGCAGTCTGCTGTCTTGCCCAATTCGTCGGTGTTTCTTTATCATTCAGGTTTCTGCCCCATTCACTCAGTGTTTTTCCTCTGTACCTGTCAATCTCTTATTTGTCCCTCAAGACCCAGTTCAAATGTCCCTTCCTCTGCCTTTATTCTCTTCCACTTTCAGAGTTAGCAACTTATGGCCATAGCACTCTTTTTTTTTTTTTTAAGATTTTATTATTATTGGAAAGCCGGATATACAGAGAGGAAGAGAGACAGAGAGGAAGATCTTCCGTCCGATGTTTCACTCCCTAAGTGAGCCACAACGGGCCGGTGCGCGCCGATCCGAAGCCGGGAACCAGGAACCTCTTCCGGGTCTCCCACGCGGATGCAGGGTCCCAAAGCTTTGGGCCATCTTTGACTGCTTTCCCAGGCCACAAGCAGGGAGCTGGATGGGAAGTGGAGCTGCCGGGATTAGAACCGGCTTCCATATGGGATCCCGAGGCTTTCAAGGCAAAGCGAGGACTTTAGCCACTAGGCCACGCCGCCAGGCCCGCCATAGCACTCTTGAATATGGTCGTATTGTGGTACTTATCAGATTATCATTATGTACAAGTGTTTCCTGATCTGTCTCCCACATGAGTCTCAAAAACTTATGAAAGATAAGGAATGCCAGTGGTTCAGCTTTGTGTCTCTGCTTCCCAGCTGGAGGGCCTGGCTGAACATATGCCCAGGGAGGTCTGGTTGAATGTCTCATTTTTCTGCTCAGCCTGGAAGATGGTTCTTGGCGTTTTATCACTTTTCCTGGCATGTTATCGAAAAGGCTCCTTGCTTTGAGGACTTTACCTCACCCAAGGATGCTTCTGTTACCGAGAAAGCTGAAACCCACAATTGTTTGTCATTTTGCTGAGGCCTCCAATGATCAAATACATCTCAAGGCAAGTGAGTAGGACTGAGTCATTTTGGCAAGCAAGTGAGCCCAACTGACCTTGCGTGCCTTGATCATCACTCATGGCTCTTTAAATCATGGAACCTGGGGATCATGTGAAGTTGTAGGGGAATGTCATTGGGGAACTTAGGTGCTGTGTGAGAACTTGGAGAAGCTAAAAAGCCTTAGAACATACCCTTTGCAGATGTAAGGGATCTAGTGGCGTGAGCACTGGCTGTCCTCATCTCTTCACAGTTGTCTTCCTCCTTAGCCCCTTGGATCTGGCTTCTTCTCCTCGTCCTCTTGAAACTACACTCTCTAAGGTCAATGTATTGGGGTCTTTCTGTAACATTTCAAAAAATATCCCCCCCCTTGTTCAGGAACCCCTTGTTCTCTCTCAGCTGCCACAGCATCCGTCTTTCCTGCTTCTGAGCCTCTCTGGTCATACCTTCTCAGTCTCTGTAGACTTAGCTTTCCAGGCTTGATCCTTAAATGTGGAGTCCTAAGGGCTCAGTTATAGCCCTTCACACCATCCTACTTTCCATCCTCTGAATGATGTCACCCACTTCCATGGTTTCAGGAACCATTTCTGTACCACCAACATTCAAATCTTTGTCTCTGCTCTAAACTTCTTCCCTAAGCTTCAGTCTGTATTTCCAGGTGTGCCTCTCTGCTTGAGCCCACTGGTATTCTGAAAGCATCATGTAAGCGCTGCACTTAACACCTGGTTTCCAAACTGCACTTCTTTCAGAGTTGCCACGCTCTAGAAAAGTAGGGATCATCTCTAATCCCTGACTCTGCATGTAAAACCCAACAAGTCACCAAATTCCATTGGTTCCTCCCGATGAAACCCACTTCTTTCAATCCTACTTTTTTCACTTTCTTAATCAAGGCAGTCTCATCTCTTAATCTTCTACATTTGATCTCTCTAAACTACTTCCCGTTTATCAGTCAAAACTGCTTTTGTCACTTTGTACTTAATCCCCCTCCCCACCAAAGTTTTCCTCTGCTCTTTGGATAAAACCCTTATTCTCTATCCATAAAGAGTGAAGTCTAAACTCCTTAATTAGGCCAAGAAAGCCTATGTGGCAGAGCTCCTGCCTGCATTTTGTCTTTTCATCTTTTTCCATCAGAGAGAGGAGCCAGCCTCCAGATGCAGAAGGCACCAAGCTCCTCCCGTAGGGAGTGGGAATGTAACTTCCTTTTGGAGAACACCCCTAACCTCCACGTTCTTGTCCCATTGCTGTCCCTGATGCAAGTCAGGTACCCTCTGTGATACTGAAGCAGTCTGTGCTTTCTCATCACCACCTCACCACTGTGCACTGCACTCATCACGTCTTACGTTGTGGAATCCATGAAGGCCGAGAGCTGTGATTGTTTATCTTTGCATTCCCAGGCCTACCAGAGCCGTTGAATAAATGCTGAATGAGGGCCTTTAGAACTAAGCCACAAAGGATCAGAGGGGAAGATGATGCAGAGATGACAGAAGGCAGCCTGAGGAAGGAGTGAGTGCAAAACTCTAGCTGAATCGAAGCTCCTTGTGGCAGCCGCGATAAGCAGTCCACTTGAACCATTGCCTAAAGGACCCTGGAGGAAGATCCCCAGAGCACAGTAGGGTGGGAGAGATGGGACGAGGAACCTAGGAAAGGAAGAGGGTTTTAGATTCAGGCTGTAGTGTGGCCTCAGAGGCTGTAAGCAGCCCAGTTAAGTCTGGGTGGGGAACTGAAGCAGGAAGGGGAAGGGAGGGAGGAGCTGTCCGTCCTTGGATGGAGCCCAATTCCCTCCCCTGTGTGACAGGCTGGAAGAGTCCCTAGGGCTCGGAGGCGGAGCTTGACATTCAGCTGCCCAACAGGGCCCAGTAGACCACTCCTACTCTTCCTCCCAGCCCTGCTCTACACCAGATGGAAGCTGCAGTCTGCCTTGTCCTCAGGGTCCTCTTGCCAACCCTCAATCTGCTCTCCACCCTGCTCTGCTGTTGTTCTGGTGCTCAATGAACACATATGGAGGGAGTACCTTGGGACCCCTGGGGCTGCATCCAAGGGGCTGCCCTCAGCCATGCCCCTCCCACTCACTTGGGCCAGCCGCCCACCCTCACATAAACACAAAGCATGTGCAGCTCAAGAATTGTTCTATTTCTCCTTAAGCCTGGAAATGGCCCTGGACTGGCCCCCTGATGTTTGTTCATTCACTTATTCATTGTCATCTGAGAGGTATGTGATGTGTCTAGCTGAACATAGCCAATTACTGCATGTGGTGGACTAGTCTAGCTATTTTCCTACTCCCCTTCATGTCCACATTTCTGTTATGAATTGTTTGCATCTTCTGTGTTAGTTTCATTTCCCATTGCTTATTCAGTCACTCTGGCTTCTGTTTATTTATTTGAAAGGAAGTTTTAGAAAGAGGAGGAGAGACACAGAGAGAGAAAATCTGCCATCTGCTAGTTCACTTTAAATGGCCACAGTGGCCAGGGCTGGGCTAGGCCAAAGCCAGGAGCCTGGAGCTTCTTCAGATCTACCACTAGATGGGGCTCCAGGCACTTGGGCCATCTTTTGCTGCTTTCCCAGGCACACTGGCAGGGTGCTGGATTGCAACAGGAGCAGCTGGAACTAGAACCAACACCCAAATGGGATGCCAGCATTGCAGACAGAGCCTTGACTGGCTCCGCCACAACACTGGCTATATCACTCTGGCCTCTGCCCTGCACACTCCACCAGCGCTAAGTCTGGTGGAGACTCTATAGTCTTCATCTCATACCCCCTTTGTTTTCTCTGAGGCCCTCTTCCTTGGATTCTTTGATTTCACACCGTCTTGGTTTTCCTCTCAGTGCTTTGAGTTCTTCTGTACATTGGCTCCCATGTTCAAGGGCCTTTCCTTATTGGTTTCAATGCTGTGTCCCAAGATAATCTCATTCATTCTCGTTGCTTTAAATGCATTTAATATGCCAGTGATTCCTAATCAATAACCCCTTCAAACCTGTCTTGTATTCTGTTCCTGACTTGATGGCTATACCTGGACATTACAAGACACTAGCATGTCTAGAAAAGAATGCCCCCAACAGACTGATGGAATTATGATTGCTTGTGAAGGACTGTGCTGTTGTAGCAACATGGGGAAAATCTGTTGGGGGTCAGAGTTTGGGGTGGAGGGCAGATCCTATTAAATTGTACCACAAAATTTAGAAAATTCAAAATAAAAATATAACCAAAAAAATTAAAAAAAGAAAAAGAAAAGAATGCCCAAAGTCAGCTTCTCCTCCACTTTTGGTGTCTTTGTTCTTGGCCCATGATTTGCTCAAGTGAGAAACCTGGGAGCCATTATTGACATTCCTTTCTTCCTCTCACATCCAGTCCATCATGATGCCCTTTTGGTTCTGCCTTGTGTATGCTTCTGAAATCAGTCCAGCTTTTTGCCTGCTGCTCTCTTGGTATGGAACATTACCTTACCTGAACAACTGTGGTGACCTTGTAACTAGTCTCCCTAATCCCACTATTGCGTCTGTTCGCCTTCGGTTCTCAAAGTTAAAAGAGTAGTGTTTCAATTTATTTGTAAGCTGCATAATCTCCCCCCTCAATGCTCTGCTTTCTGCCTAAGAATAAAATAAAATTGCTTTTTTAAAAATTTATTTTCACTTGATTTAAAAGCAGAGAGATAGATAAGACAGTCATAGAGAAATTGTTCGTCCACTGGTTTGCTTTCCCAAGTAGTTACAAAACCCAGGGCTGGCCAGCCTGAAGCAGGTGATAGCAGGGGCCCAAGCCCTTGAGGCATCACTTGCTGTCTGAGTAGGAGGCTGGAATCAGAAATGGAGCAGGAAACTCAGACCCAGCACTCTGCAATAAGGTGTAAGTGTCCCAAGAAGCTTCAAATGCCATCTCCGTCATGATCTCCCTGATGGCTTTCTAAACTCACCTCTTACTTTTAAATATATGTGATTTACTCTGAAACACAGAGAAATTGAGAAAGAGAAAAAGTATTTCCTTTATTGATTCATTGCACGAATGCCCAAAATAGCTGGGGTTGGGTCAGGCCAATTCTGGGAGATGAGAACTGATTTCGGTGCGGGGGACCTATCTACTTTAACCATCACCTGCTGCCTGTTAGAGTGTACACGAGCAGGAAGCTGGAGTCAGGAGCTGAGGCAGAATTCCAGCTCAGAAACTCGGGTATGAGATGTGGGTGTCTCACGCAGTGATATGTTAACCTCTGCCGCAAACACCCAGCCTTCCTCTTGCTGTGCTGCAGCAAGCCGTTCTGAAAGTCTTCACCTTGCCGTTGCTATTCTTTCAGCAAGAAAGGTTTCCCTCCCTCCCTGGTTTTCTCCCCATCCCTCACCCTTATCTTTGCAACTTTTCTCTCATTCTTCAGAGTTCTGTTTCACAATTACCTATATACAGAGCCCTCTGATTAATCAGAAGTTTTCTTATAGGATTCCCTTGTTTAAGATTTATTTTTATTTGAATGGCAGATTTACAGAGAGAAGGACAGAGAGCTCTTCCATCTGCTGGCTCATGACCCAAATGGCAGCAATGGCCGGAGCTGAGTCGGTCCAAAGCTGGGAGCCTGGAGCTTGTTCTAGGTTTCCCATGTGGGTGCAGGGGCTGGCCGAAGGATTTGAGTCATCCTCTGCTGCTTTCCCAGGCTATAAGCAGGGCGCTGGATGGGCAGTGGAGCAGCCGGGACATGAACTGTACATATGTGGGATACTGGTGCTAGCAGGTGGAGGACTAGCATGTTGAGCCACTGTGCTGGCCCCAGGATTCCCCTATTCTTTATAACACACCATTGGCACCAATCTGTGATTATGTCTTTACTTTTTGTGTAGCTGCCACCTCCTCCCCACAGGTCTCCTGTGTTTCTTATTCCATTTTTAGTGCCTATGCCAAACAGGTACTTTATGAATAAATATTAGTTGAATTAGTGAATTAATTCGATAGATGTAAATCAATCTTATGTCATACTGTTTAAATGTTAAGAATGAGATGACTAAAATATAGCACTTGTCACATATAGAATGAGGAAAGCAGCTAAGTGACAAAAAATTACGGTATAGCATAGAAGAGCTAAGGGAAAGGAATTCGTTGTGCAAGTTGCTGAGGAACACAATGGCAAAGCACCTCGCCTGGACTTGGGGAGTCAGGAATGATTTTCTGAAGAAAGTGACATTTCCATGGCGGACCTGAAACGTAAGTGGGCATTGGTGGACATCAGTCAGGCAAGCGAATCTCAGTGGACAGAACATGTGGCTTTGCAGAAGCCAAAGCAGCCTCTCTGATGATCGAATCACAAGCAGTTGCAGAGAGTGTATTGGAAGGTGTGAGCTTGTTCGGACAGTTTAAGGAGTTTAGACTTCATTGCTGCACAATAGAGAACTGTTGAAGGAATTTAAGTGGGGAGTAGTGACAAGAACAAGTCTGTGTTTTAGAAATGTCATTCTTGCTACCAGAGTTGTAAGAGATGGATGAGAAGGTCCAAGTGAGGAGACGGGGACAGTAAGGAGATGATGCCATATTCCAAGAGATTAGTAGTGGCCTGAATTGGAGGCAGCAGCAGCTTTGTAGCTGGAGAAAAGGGAATAAGATATTTGGGCGACAGTCCTGACATCAATACTGATTAAATATGGAAGAGAGTGCAATCCCAGACAAATGTGTTAAGAGGTGAGTCAGGGCCAAGATGGAAGAGCTGCAAGTAGACAAGAGATGCCCTACGTGGAAGGTTTCCTGGAGGAAGATTTAGGGGAGGCAAAGGAAATGAAGGGTGAGTGTGTCTGAATGTAGGCATCCCTGTACTATGCACTTGACCCAGACTATTTTAGATTCTCCAAGTAACCATTTGAGGTAGGAATTATTACCCCCATAATTACAAATTAGGAAACTGAGACTCAGAGATTGTATGAATTGTTCAAAGGCACATGGCTGGGGAGAGGTAGAGCCATGTTTGAAACTTGATCTAATCCCAATCCTGTGCTTCTAAACAGAGCACTCTGCTCAGGGGTCAGTCTACCGACTTCAGCTTGCTCCTCCCAATCACTACTCCACCTGACCCTTAGCAAGGGTGACAGTGGGGGGCAGGTCACCGAGAGGCATGTGACAGGTTGGGAGGAGGCAGGGAATGTGGCCCTTCCTGCTGCTGACCATCTCTTTGTCCGCAGGCCGCTGTAAGCAGCAGGAGCCATTTGTGAGCACCATGGCAAAGAGGGAGGACAGTCCTGGCCCAGAGGTCCAGCCAATGGACAAGCAGTTCCTGGTGTGCAGCATCTGCCTGGATCGGTACCGGTGTCCCAAGGTTCTGCCTTGCCTGCATACCTTCTGTGAGAGGTGAGGAGCCAGTGTACTGGGGAGGATGAATACGTCACACCCCACCCGCTCAGAGGGGCATGGAGTATGTCAGTCTAAATAGATAAGGGAAATATGCATGAAATATGCATGCGTGGGAGAGGAGTAGGGAACCCCAGCCTCCAGGAGATAACCCCAGCCTCCAAGAGTTGTGAGAGGACCAGGACCTTTATACTGGACATGGTCCCTGCCTAGAAAAGGGCCTTCTCTGGTCCTTCCCAACTCCTAAAGCAGAGACTTGGAGAGTGTTGGAACTCTCAGCCAGCTGTTTGACCAGCAGAGTTTGTGACTAGTGGAAGGATATTTGAAACCAGGTCTGTTCTTCCCTGTCTACTCTCATTGTTATCCTTAGTCACAGAGTGAAAGGCAACCCTTCCCTACTTTCAGGGTTCTATCCATCATTCATTAATTCAATAAATGTTTATTTAATGAGCAGCTATTATGTGCCCGAGCCTGTCACGGGCAGCTGGATATGCAGTGATGAGCAAGTCCGGATAGGATCTTTACTCTTAAAGATCTTGCAGTGTGGCGAAGAAGAAAGAAACCCAGTAACCTAAGGCCAAATTATAGACTACTACAATATGGTACTCTTAGGAAGGGCTGCAAATGAAGTGCTAAGCTGTGAGAGCTTCACATAGGAAATCTGCTACAGTTTAGAGAATAGGAGAGGGCTTCTGTGAGGTCCTAGTCAGAGAACGAGTTGTAGTTAACTGAATAAATGAGTTGGAAGCACCTAGGCAGAATAACATGAGGGAATGTGCTAGGTCAGAGGGTCTAGTGAAAACCTGGCTGGTGAGTGGCTGGTGTTTCAAGGCATGCCTGAGAAATTACGATACCAATAGCTACCATGTATTGATCAGTTGCTCACTGTTTTCCAGACTTTCTAAGTGATTTACATGGCCCTCACAGCAGTACTTTATTATCCCTGTGATAAAGGGGAGGAAACTAAGGTTCAGGATCATTAAGTAGTTAAGGAATATTTCCAAGGCAACACAGTAAACAAGTAACTGTGGTCTGAATCCAGGTTTGAGTGCAAAGTCTTCCCTACTAACCAGCACTTAACATTAATCCCTTGGTCCCAGCTCTCAAAGAATTTATGCTTGAGTGGACAATGACTAATGGTAAGCAAGCAAATAGACGAGAGGGAGTAGCTTATGCTAAGTGTTTGTCAGGAAATACACAGAGGGTAAGTGGACCCCAAACTATTCCACACTGTCGTCAAGGAGGGCTTCTCAGAGACGGTGACATTTTTGTTTAAAGATGTATTTATTTTTTTTGGGCTCGGCAGTGTGGCCTAGTGGCTAAGGTCCTCGCCTTGATCCCATATGGCCGCTGGTTCTAATCCCGGCAGCTCCACTTCCTCTCTATCTCTCCTCCTCTCAGTATATCTGACTTTGTAATAAAAATAAAATAAATCTTTAAAAAAAAAAAAGATATATTTATTTTTATTGGAAAGTCAGATTTACAGAGAGAAGGAGAGACAGAGAGAAATATCTTCTGTCTGCTAGTTCACTCCCCAGGTGGCTGCCATGGCTGGAACTGAGCTGATCCAAAGCCAAGAGCCAGGAGCTTCTTCCAAGTCATCCACATAGGTGCAGGGTCTCAAGGCCTTGGGCCTTCCTCAGCAGCCTTCCCAGGCCACAAGCAGGGATCTGGATGGGAAGTAGAGCAGCTGGGACTTGAACCGGCGCCTATATGGGGTGCTGACACATACAAAGTAAGGTTTTAGCAACTAGGCTACCACACTGGGCTCAGATGGTGACATTTAATCTGAGTCCTGAAAATGAGGAGGAAATAGACATAGCACGTTGTTTCAAGCAATGAGAATTCTGCAGAATGGTCTGAAGGAATAGGTGACCAAGATGTGCTGAGAAACCAGACAAGTAGCCAGTGCGTGTGGCTCACTAAAGTGTAAAGTGGAGTGAGGGGAACTGAGAATGCTGGGACAGTTCACTGGGGAGCTTAGAAGCTTTTGAAGAGTGTTTGGCTTATTCACACTGCAATGGAAAATCGTTGGAGGATTTTGTTTTTTAGGGTGTATTTGTTTATTTGAAAGGCAGTTTATAGCAAGAGAGGGAGCAACAGAGAACTATCTTTTATCCAGTGGTTTACTCCCCAGATGGCTGCAATGACCAGGGTGGGGCCAGGCTGAAGCCGGAAGCCTAGAGCTTCAACTGCATCCTGCACTTGGGTGGCAGGCTTCCAAGTGCTTGAGCCACTCGCTGCTGCTTTGACAGGTGCATAGCAGGGAGCTGGATCAGCAGTGGAGCAGCCAGGACTCAAACCAGTACTCATTTGGGATATTGACATTGCAGGTGGCAGTTTAACCTGCTTGCTTGCCCCAAGATTTTACTTCTCCAAACAAGGCACACATTTGTTTTTAAAGCTTGCTCTAGCTGTTGTATGGAGTGGATGATAGCGGAGTGAGAAAGGCAACAGGAGACCAGTAAGGAAGCTGTTGCAAGGCAGGCAGTGCTAAGAAACAGAAGGTGTTGATGAGTTCCAAGACGTTTGCAGGGGAAATGCTAGATTCACTGATCCAGGAGAGCTGCCTGGGACTTGAATGGGAACTCAGATTTCAGATTTGGTGAAGTAACACTGGTTGCGAAATGGGCAGTGACAGGAGCACAGGAGTGGACAGTTGCAGGAAAGAGTGTTGGAGGTAAGGAGGTGAAAGAATTATAAAATCATGTTGGTGGATGGGCCGTCTTGTGTGTGTCACAGATCCTGAGAGTGATGGCAGAATGTTTTTGTGTGTGGAGGTGGGGAGGTACAGAAGAAGGAAGAACCACTAGAAAAATACCAGCAACAGGGGAGCTGGAGTAGTTCCCTGGAGACCATAACAAGGAGGCATGGTCTAGACAGAGCAGGCACTTTGAAAGAGCTGAAGACGAAGTGTTCAGACACGTTCCAGTTAGGAGGAGGGGGAGGAAACCATCCTACCTTCTGGCCCTAAGGAATGCGGAATATGAGGGAAAAGCCACTCTCCTCTTCAGAGGACTGAAGGGGAAACTAGGTCACAGTTAACGAACTTCATATTTGCAAAGCACTTAGGATGGAGCCTGGCACATAGTGTTTGTTAAATTTTAATTAATTAAGATCAGAAGGTACAGGGAACATTAAGAGACTGCAGATAGGCGAGCGTGCACAGTGCAGATCTTCCCTCCACAGATTTGCAGTCTCCAAACACAGCTGCCTTTAGCTCTCATGACTGTTTCTAGGAAGCATCCCCCCTTCTCCCCTCCAGTGATGATCCCAGCCATCACCATCCCTCTTTGCAGTCCTCCAAGTGAGGTGCTTTCTTCCCCAGCTGCTTTCCCCTTCTCTTTGCTCAGAGGTTGAGGCTATCCACTCTTTATCTTTCAGCCAGCTGGATCCATCCCCTGGCCCCAGACCTTGTCCTGTCTTCTAGTCTTTTTCACTCACTCCCCCTCTACTGGTTCCTTCTCAATTTATAAACATGCTCAAAACTCCCATTGCAAGTGGATAAAAACCCTTTGTCCCCTTGTCCTGCTGTAGCACCATCCACCCCCTCAGTCCTCTTTCATTCAAGCTCACATTCCCTACCACTCCCTGTACTGTTTCCCTAGCAGACAAACGTACCCTCACATTTACCATGTTCAGTGGGTGTGTTCTAATCCTCACCCTGCTTCACCTCAGCTTCTTTCTTACACCAGTGACTACTCCTCACTCTGTCTGCAAATGGCACTGCTCTCTTTGCTGCCCACATCCCGTCGTTCTTCCCACCTCTGTTCATTCTCTCTTCATTATTTGCTGAGTGTTTTGTCTCTCTCTCCCATCACTGTCTACTTCTTGGCTGATCTCATCTTTTGTCATGACTATACTGACCATTGAAGTGACACCCTTTGGTCTCTTACCTGCTGTCTCCCCGACTGGTTCCCTCCACCTGGATATGTCACTGCCATAGCAAATCCAACCAGGTCAAGGCTGAATTTGTACCATGCTTCTCATCTTAGGGAATGTCACCTCTGTCATCCAGTTAGCTAAGCTGAGAAGCTGTGAATCAACCAAGCATCCTCTTTTACCCTCTGCATCTAATCAGAAAATACCTCCCTACCTGCTGTACTTCTTAAATACTTCTCAAATTTGTTCCTGCCTCCAATAATTTTCATTGCTGTGGGCTAAGTCCAGGTTCAGAAAAAGCAGATGGTCCAAGGCAACAGAGCTACTGAGAACTGGAGCTTGCATTCCAGTGCAAAGCAAAGTACTTGCCTAACCAGTAGACTCTAGCAGCTATCTAGGCCAGAGAGACAGAGGCCTGGGTTTATTCATAGTATAGAAAGTATAAAGCATCGTGCCTGGCACACAGGTGCCTCATACAGTGTAACTGGATGACAGTGGTAGTGTTGGCCATCTCAGTCCCTTCAAGTTCGTCCTCCATCCTCCATCCAGAGGTGGTGAGGAGGAGCTTAGTGAGCTGTGAACCTTGCCCTAATGCCCTGTTCCTTATATTCTCTCACCATTGCTTACCTTGGACTTTGTCTCCAGCCATATTTAATTGCATATACTTTCCTGCCCACGGCATGCTTTCTCTTGCTGCTTTCTATATTGGGAACACCCTTGCTCCTCTTCCTACACCTTTATTTCATCGGGCTGACAATAATTTACCCATGAAGATACAGTTTATGTCACCATCACCTCCTCTGAAGTCTTTCCTGACCATCTTCTCCACTCATCCTGAGCTGATGTTCTTGCTTATCACTGCATCTAACTGGAATTCTTATAGAAGGATAAGTAATACTAGTAGCCAGCCATATATAGTGCTTTTGAGTCAGGCATTCTACATTTAATCCTCTTTAAATGTAAAAAAGTACTTTACATTTAATCCTCTAATACCCTGGGAAGTCTGCACTTTGTCCATCTTCTAGAGAGCCTTTGGCTCATGAAAGTTGACTAACTTGTGAGGGGCGACTCATAAGTAGCTTGGCACTTGGGGGTTAACCCTGGAGTATCCTTGCACCAGGATTTATTCCTTTGTTATACCATTCACTTCTCTGGAATCTGTGTAATGCACTGGGTTTTATTTTTTTATCCCCAGAAGTTGGCACAAGTTTGACTGCCTAGTCACTAAATGTTTAATGAGTTAAGTGTATGTGTGTGTGGTGGGGGCTGGTTGTACATTCTCTATGGGAAGGATTTGTCAACACTTGTGAAATGTGAACCTGCATGTCTGCCTGCTGTGAGGAATGCAGGTCTATCTGTTCTGAGAGAGGTCGTGAGAGGTGAGTCCTCGTACACCTGCTGGCAGATGAGATGTGCATCTCAGCCAGAGATTCCAAAACCAAGTGAAGAGGGGTCAACACCCGTGGGAGGTGTAAACAAGGGATGCTAATGTTTCTCCCCCTCCGCTATCCCCTCCTGCCTGGTCAGATGCCTCCAGAACTACATCCCTGCTCAGAGCTTGACGCTGTCCTGTCCAGTGTGCCGGCAGACGTCCATCCTCCCGGAGCAGGGCGTCTCGGCACTGCAGAACAACTTCTTCATCAGCAGCCTCATGGAGGCCATGCAGCAGGCACCTGATGGGGCCCATGACCCTGAGGACCCCCACCCCCTCAGTGCAGTGGCTGGCCGCCCTCTCTCCTGCCCCAACCATGAAGGCAAGGTGGGCCCAAGCGAGGCCCAGTGAGGCCAGGACTTAGGGTGGGAGGAGGAGGAGGAAAAGTGGTGGGTGGACTGTGTGGCTGTAGGTAGGAAGGGTGTATCTCTGGGGATGTGGTCCGGGTACTAGGTATATTTGGTGAGAGGCAAGAAGGACAGATGGGAGGAGTGGTACAAAAAAGGGTGATGTGTAGCTGTTACCTAACTGGAACCCTTGTACCGCCAGACGATGGAGTTCTACTGTGAGGCCTGTGAGACTGCCATGTGTGGCGAGTGCCGTGCAGGGGAACACCGGGAACATGGCACCGTGCTGTTGCGAGATGTGGTGGAGCAGCACAAGGCAGCCCTTCAGCGCCAGCTTGAAGCTGTGCGTGGCAGGTAGGTGCTGGGCAGAAACCTGGGTTGGGTGGGCTGTGTCTCAGCCCTGGGGGAGGGAGAGAAAAGGGTCAGGGAGGGTACCCAAAGGGTACCGAGGGGCAGGCGGTGGTTTAGTGAGAGCATCCCCAGCCAGTCTAGTATGAACTGTTTCCTTTCCCCAGATTGCCGCAGCTATCAGCAGCTATCGCCTTAGTAGGGGGCATCAGCCAGCAGCTACAGGAGCGCAAGGCAGAGGCCCTGGCCCAGATCAGTGCAGCCTTTGAGGACCTGGAGCAGGCCCTGCAGCAGCGCAAGCAGGCTCTGGTCAGTGACCTGGAGACCATTTGCGGAGCCAAGCAGAAGGTGGGTCTGCTCACCCTCCCCCACTATGCTCCCCGAGATGATCTCATTGCCTTCATTGCATTCCTGCCTTGCCCCAGCCCACCTTTTGCTTCCTGTGTGGCCCGAAGGTGCCACAGGCATCTGTGTCCCTTGTCCTCCTGCACTGTCGTGTATTTCTTCCATGCCACAGCACCACACGTTCATCAGTAATCGCAGAGACTGCGTCTGCGCCAGGCTGCTCACTCGCCCTTCCCCTTCGCCCTGCTCAGGTGTTACAGTCCCAGTTAGATACCCTGCGCCAGGGGCAGGAGCACATCGGCAGCAGCTGCAGCTTCGCGGAGCAGGCCCTGCGCCTGGGCTCAGCTCCAGAGGTGTTGCTGGTGCGGAAGCACATGAGAGAGCGACTGGCAGCGCTGGCGGCCCAGGCTTTCCCAGAACGGCCACATGAGAATGCACAGCTGGAACTGGTCCTTGAGGTTGACGGGCTGCGGCGCTCAGTGCTCAACTTGGGCGCCTTGCTCACTACCAGCGCCACTGCACACGAGACAGTGGCCACAGGCGAGGGCCTGCGCCAGGCACTGGTGGGCCAGCCTGCCTCGCTCACGGTCACGACCAAAGACAAAGATGGACGGCTGGTGCGCACTGGCAGTGCCGAGCTGCGTGCCGAGATCACAGGCCCTGATGGCACTCGCCTTCCTGTGCCTGTGGTGGACCACAAGAATGGCACGTATGAGCTAGTGTATACTGCGCGCACCGAAGGTGAGCTGCTGCTCTCAGTGCTGCTCTACGGACAGCCGGTGCGCGGCAGCCCCTTCCGCGTGCGTGCCCTGCGCCCAGGGGACCTGCCACCTTCACCAGATGATGTGAAGCGCCGAGTCAAGTCCCCCGGTGGACCAGGCAGTCATGTGCGCCAGAAGGCAGTGCGTCGGCCCAGCTCCATGTACAGCACAGGCGGCAAACGGAAGGACAACCCCATTGAGGATGAGCTCGTCTTCCGCGTCGGTACAGAGGGCCCAGGGCCAAGCGCAATGGGGATGGGTGGTTCTGAGTGACCTCGGGGTAAAGTCTTGTTTTCTCTCCCATACCTTTATCATAGGCAGTCGTGGAAGGGAAAAAGGCGAATTTACCAATTTACAAGGGGTGTCAGCAGCTAGCAGTGGCCGCATAGTGGTAGCAGACAGCAACAACCAGTGTATCCAGGTAAGCCCGTGTACAGGTCACTCCAGAGATGAAACTCTGTACATGGTACCATTTTTTAAAGAGTAAAAGGTCAGTGCACCACCCGTCCCCTACCCCGACAGGCCACAGGAGTGCCCAGCACTTTCAGTAAAGACCTGAGGTTTCATAGCCTCCATCTGCTAGGATTTGGCCTCCAAAGATCTCATTCCCTGAGCCTCCAGCAGCTGGCTTACTTCCTTCTTACTTTTCTTGTAGCCCTGATGTAAGCCTGCTCTCCGCTGCTGTCTTGCGATACAGCACATACCTACTTGGCTTTAGAATGCATGTTGTCTTCTTGGAATCTCTGCAGTCATCTGGTTGGCTGGACAGTCACATGGGGGTAACTTGACCAAAAGGGGTGTGCAAGCCTCCTTAGTCCCTCACTTACCTGGTTAGGGCATTCGCCAGACGGAGTGAACTTAGGCTGTGTTGCACTGGGAGCTCCGATCTTAGAACCAGGAAATGTAGCAGCTTTTTCTCTCTGTTCCTTGTAGTTAAGCTCACAGCCCTGTAGGCACAGCACAGTGGTAGACAGCACAGCAGTGGAAGCCCAGGCTTTGAAACCGGACACCTGGAGTTGAATCTTGGCTCTCTCATGGACTTCTCTGAGCGTCAGTTACCTCATTTGTCAAATTAGGAAAAGCGTACCTCATGGGGTGGCTGGGAATATTAGATGACATAATGTATTGTACCTGACACTTTATAAACCTTCTAATGTTAGCCCTTGTTTAAAAAAATGTCATTATCATTGTTCATGTGGGAGCTGTAACCGAAGGCAAGGGAGTGAGGAAATGCTGGAGGAGATGCCAGGGACTTGGAAAGATCCCAGTAGGTCTAGAGGGATGTTACTATTAGGATCAGGGAAGCCTAGATCAGGTGGGGGACCATTCTAATCAATATACACTTCAGTTCTTGGCAGCCTTGTATTGGATAGCAGCCCTTCCCTGGAGTTCCTTAGCATCTTGCATTGGGATGTACTGATCCTGCCTGAGCAGCCCTGTCATGCTGCAGCTATCCTAAGGTCGCCCACCTCAGTGCCAGCTCCTCCCTGATCCCTGTTTTTTACTTGGCAGGCTAATGATGCTGGGCACTCTTCTGTGGCCAGATTCCCTGTCCTGCCCAGCTTGCCTTTATTCCTATCCTATCCTTTAGAGCAGAGGAATGGAGGGCCCCCATATAGCACAGAGAGATCATTGGACCCAGCTTGAATGGTTAGCAGATCCACTGGAGGTTGCAGGGTAGGAGGTGGTGCTGAGACCCTACTCCAACACGTCTTCCACTATACCCGCTCCTTTCCTTCCCTGTGGACTGGAGAGATGGGCACAGACATTGAAATCTGAGACAGCTTTCCTATTGTACAGACTCAGGTGGATGCTCAGGTGCAGAGATACAGGAACTGCTTTATCGCCCCCTGGTGAGGTCTGTGCTTGTGCATTGTTTCTTGGTGGGGTAATAAGAGGGAGGCCTGGCATAGCCCTCGCCTCCCCGCAAACATCTGCTGTTCTGATGGCTGTCTTCCTTCTTGCCTCTACTCCCGCCCACACCCCAGTGTCTTCACTGCCAGGAACCCGGCTGGTATATTCCAAAGCTGAGTTTCTGCTTTTCTTACTCGGATCCTCAGGGCCGGTGTGGCTGTAACCCTCCTCCTCTCAGTCCATGAAGATTGGAATCTTTGTGAACTTTTCCTTGTCTGGACTTTTCCTTGTTTCCTTCTGTGATGAAGGGTGAGGCGAGTCCCCTCTCTGAGCAAAACTACCACTAACTGACTTAAGACAAAAAGCATTTTGTGATTTTTGAATGAAGAATATGACTTGCATATCTTACACCTTTGTGTGATTATTCTAGCTTCCACCCTCCCCCCTCATTTCCTTTAGGTAGAATTTTAATCCTATTTGTCTCTGAGTTCCCTCAGCCTTTTATACTTCCTATACATTAGTGGAATCATTGGTTGCTTTTTTGTTTTTGTCTGGTTTGGTTTGGTTTTGGTCTCTGTCTGCCTGCCACTAGATTCAGATTCCTAAAGTCAGGGGATCTACCTCCTGTCACTCTGGTAGAGAAGAGAGATGTTAGGGACCATTAGGATACCACAAAACCCTAGCAATATTAAAAAAAATACGGTAGATTTTGATGACCCCTCGGATGTCAAGGAAGAGGATGTGATGAAGAATGCCAGAACTTGGTATTAACTGTGCAGATGGTGCTGCCATTCTGGGGCTGCCTGGGGATAAGATGAAGAGTTTGTTTTGTCACATGTTGAGTTTGAGATGACTCTGTGGCATCCAAGGGGAGATGTCCACTGTATTTTGTGTGTCACATGCTACACCAGGGCTGCAGATGCAGCAGCAGACAAACAGGTGCAATCCCTGTCCCAGGCAGTCCTTCCATCCTTAGAAGAGACATAGAGCTCTAGCAGTAACTTAGCTGTAAAGTAACAGATGTTAGGGAGAAAATTATAGAGGCTATATCCTAGGAACATATGTGGTGGGGAGCTGGTCATTAAAGGCCTCTCTGAAGAGGTAACCTGGGAACTTTGAGAATTGAGAGATGAGTAGGAGTTGGCCTAGGTGTAAAAGTCGGGAGAGGAAAGGATAAGAACAAGCGCTCCCCAAACCTCAGTGTTAATCCTGGATCTGAAATGCTTAGATTGGAGGAAGCAGAATGGGTCTGTTACCTTAGGGTAACCTCATGTGGTTCCCCTCTCTTGGACTCTTTAGTCCTTGGTCTCTCTTTGCTCTTGTTGGCAAGTGCTCTCCTGTTACAGGGTACCAGTGTAGTGTCCAAGATCTGTGCTGGCCGGCCAGATGAGAGCTTACTGGAAGGTCCTGCATTAGGAGGAGGTGAAATCTGTTGGTAGGATTCTTTTGGTCAGCGCTGCAGGCCTAAGAGATGAGCAGGGATCCCAGTCCCCTAAACAAGGGAGTAGGTCTGGATTACAGAGTAGTCTAAGGCCCACAACTTGGGTTCTCCAAGGCTGCTGCTGGTGCTGATTCATGTTGTACCCCAGAGCCTGTGTCAAGGTACAGTGTATGAGATTTAAGCAGTGAGCAATGTTTTTGTTGTAAGGAAAAGCATGAAAGCTTAGCTAGAGGACTAGAAGAGCTATTTCTAGGATGGGGAGACCTGATTATGTAGGGTGACAGAGGAGAAGGAGCTAAGAGGAGGACAAGTTGAAAGACCACTCTGTCCATGTGGAAGATTCCCTTGTCATCCCCATAGTCTGAGTGGACTAGTTCTTATATATGTCCTTATCTCACCTACCCCTTTCTGGTCTACCCCAAAATCCTATTGAGTCTCCCTCCCATGTGTCCATCTAGCCAGTTTCCATTATCCAAGCCATCACCATGAACTGCTGTCTGACTGGTTGGCTAGCTTTTGGTCCTGACTTCTTTCTCTGGCCAGTGTGTGCTTTCTTAAAAGCAGATCCAACTGGTAACTCCTGCCCAGGAGTTCTCAGTGACATCTCATAGCTGAGGCCAAAGCTAACTCCTTCTGTGCCTATTCCTTTTCTGTCCTGACAGACTTTGGGTGCTCATTGGGCATCCTCATTAGGCTGTTAGCTCAGACATCCCCGCCTCCCATCCATACCCATGCTGCATGTTCCTGAAGGTCTGTCACCATGTTTGACTCTTCCTCCTGGGGCGTGCTGGTGCTTGTGTCATGACTGAAGAGATGATGGGGGCGGTCTCCTCCCTCAGGATCCTACTCCCTTCCCTCTGTGCCCACAGTGTCTACCCTCCTGCCCGCTCCCTCCCTTGCTCCTCTGCTCCAGGTTTTCTCCAACGAGGGCCAGTTCAAGTTTCGTTTTGGGGTGCGAGGACGCTCACCTGGGCAGCTGCAGCGCCCCACAGGTGTGGCAGTGGACACCAATGGAGACATTATTGTGGCAGATTACGACAACCGTTGGGTCAGCATCTTCTCCCCTGAGGGAAAGTTCAAGGTGAGAAGCCTACTGTCATATACTCCCTCCTGCTCGTGACTGACTGAGCTGAGCATCCTACTGCCTCCTGGTTGTCGGGGCCTGGACTTCCTCAATTCTGCCTTCTT